>NC_052058.2:108485506-109085506 GCF_903992535.2 Arvicola amphibius | reverse complement strand
ATTTTTGTTTTTTTAAGGCAAGGTTTCTCTGTGTACCCTTGGTTATCCTGAAACTCACTCTCTAGACTAGGCTGACTGAAACTCACAGAAATCCACCTGCCTCTGCCTCCAAGTGCTGGGATTAAAGAATGCACCACTAATGCCCGCCAACAAGATAATTTTTAAAAGAAACTGTTCACAAATATTTGCAATTTTGCTACTGTTACAACTCATAATGTAAACATCTGTATTTTCTAGTGGTCTTCTGTTAACCCTGTGAAGAGTCATCAGACTGCCAAGGGGTCATGACAACTGCTGGCTTATTAAGATGGTAGAATCCTGGCTAATTTTTCTGTGTTTCAATTATTAACATTCAGAATTTCATTGCCTTGATGTCACCCCCTGTATAGTTTAATGATCATATAAATTTGGAAAGAAGCAAGCATTTCACTGGAGATTAGATTGCAAAATTAGTCTTTGTTTATTTTGTTCACCCTAAATTTCCTTAGAATAAAATATTTTGACCTTTTGGTTCATTTTATTTTTTTAATTTGTCTTTAATAAGCACATTTATACTGTCAGTTTTCTCTTTACAGGACATTTACACATGAATCCATGTGACATTTGATTCTTCAGACCAGGAAGAATAAAATCTGTCCGTAATTCTCATCTCGTCATTTCAGCTCAACGTCATTACATGTACCTAACACTGCTTCACGTAAGAGAAGTTCTCGTGTTTTATTTCTTGTTTTTCCTTCTTCCTTCCTTCCTTCCTTCCTTCCTTCCTTCCTTTCTTCCTTCCTTCCTTTTTTTTTTTTTTTTTTTGGTTTTTCGAGACAGGGTTTCGCTGTAGTTTTAGAGCCTCTTCTGGAACTAGCTCTTGTAGACCAGGCTGGCCTCGAACTCACAGAGATCCACCTGCCTCTGCCTCCTGAGTGCTGGGATTAAAGGCACATGGTTTATTTCTTAATCTGTGGACACATTTACCAACAAAAGCAAAATGACAGCCGGTTTGAAAGCATTTCTGTGGACGCTTTGGTCTTTGAGGTTTAATGGCATACTATCTTTCATTATTACTTAGGCATTTCTCTTTGCGTGGTTTTCTTTCTTTAGCATTTGTAAGCTCATCAGATCTCTGATAGGTCTTCCAAGTGCTCCTTTTTAAGGACCAATAATTTAATTCAATGAGTAAATAAAACCCTTTTTATTGACTTAGGGAAATAGAGTGTTTATTTAAGGAGTATAGATTTTCTGAATCACAAATGAAGTTTAGCTTCTTGTGTGTAACTCTCAAAATGGATAGAATGCAGATTCCCATTCAGTTTATTGCTGCTCTAGATAGTCAAACCTCTGAGCTGACTACCAAAGTAGGAAAACCTTAACTCAAACAATTCAAAGATTTAAGTAACTTAATAAATTTAAATTCTAGGAGTGGGAACAGTACCATGCGGACAACCAAGAGTGACTTGTGTTACATTTTTTGTGTTATTTAGGATTTTCTGTGATTACTTAACTAAGTTTATGACATTTTGTTCTGTGTTCCTTTGCTATGTTTTAATTGTTTAGTAGTTAACTGGATTAGTTATAGTTTATTAATCCTAATTGAACTTGATTTCTTTCTTTAAACATCATGGCTTTTATTATTAGTATTACTATTATTATTTTATGTATATGAGTGCTCTATTTGTATGTACACCTTTATGCCAGAAGTGAGCATCAGATCCCACTATAGATAGTTGTGAGCCACCATGTGGTTGCTGGTAACTGAACTCAGGACCTCTGGAAGAGCAGCTAGTACTCTTAACCGCTGAGCCATCTCTCCAGCCCCCATGAACTTGATTTCATTTTGCTTGGTGTACTTTAGCATATCTTTTATTTCAGTATTATCTTAAGTTGTGAAACAGTGTTTTTGTTACCATTATAAATGAGAGAATTTGTGTAGTATCCTGACACAGGGCCAGTGTGTGAAGCCATCAGATATGTTGAAGATCCTTTTCACATGTGTCCAGCTTGACTTTGTTCCCTGTTTTGGCTTCTCTTGCAGGTCGCTCACTCTGGATATGCTGCTGTTTTTTGCTTTGGGATTGCTTGTACATTTTGTGTTCTTCGCCTCCATCTTTGACATTTATTTTACATCTCCTTTGGTTCATGGAATGACTCCTCAGTTTACACCATTGCCTCCTCCAGCAAAAAGATTAGTGTTATTTGTTGCCGATGGCCTGAGAGCAGATGCTCTTTATGAATTAGATGAAGATGGTAACTCTAGAGCACCGTTTATTAGGTAAGGACGGCATCAAGCTCCGGGTGTGTCTTAGAAATGGTAGATTGAGTTTGAAGAAAGGATTGTATTATGAATTAATTGATAAGCATCGATTAGCTTACAGTTGACAATTTTTGAAACAAAAAACATTTTTTTTTTTTCTGAGACAGGCTGACTGGCCTGGACCTTGGTATACCAGGCTGGCCTCAAACTTAGAGATCTGCTTGCTTCTGCCTCTCCAAGCCCTCAGATTAAGGCCATGTACCTCCATGCCTGGCCTTTTTACTTTTTTATCTTAAAAATATGTGATTTTTTTTTTACACATTCAACTGTGTAAGTATATATTATAAAATTTTTAGTTTTTTCCCCCTGAACAATTTGAAAATATAACAATGTGGCATTTCTCCACCAAACACTGTACTGCAAATGTTAAGAACAAAGACTTTATTTTATATAGCCATATACCATCCTCGCAGCAAATAAAATTTAGCAATGTAACGTTCTACATATCATTGTTTTCCTACACTAGTAAATATCTCTGCTTTGTGGCTTAGAACTCTGGGGTGTACTTTGTCTCTTGTTCCTCTGGAATAGTGGAGTATTTTCTTTGTTGTATTACCTGGGTTCCTTCATGCTACTGTGATGAATTGCTGGGCAGTATAGGATTGGGATCAACTGGGTTTTGAGATTCCTTTCCATCTTAAAATTAACTTTTTGGTTTTTGACTCCTTACATAAAAATCTTCCTTAAAGCCTTATGAGAGTTTTAATACTAGCGTATGTTAACTGTTCGTCCTGATTGTCTTTAGGAACGTCATAATGCATGAAGGCAGCTGGGGAGTATCTCACACACGCGTGCCAACAGAATCTCGCCCTGGCCATGTAGCCCTAATAGCTGGCTTTTATGAGGATGTCAGTGCAGTTGCCAAAGGTTCTGTTCTGAAACAATTTTATCAAATAAAATGTGTGCTATATAAATGCTTTTCCTAACAGTGAATCATGTCGGTAGTTGGAAACTCAATCTGTTTTTAAGGATTTGTGTGTGTATTTGCTTGTCTGTTTATGCACCCCATGTGTGCAGGTGTCCATGGATGCCAGAAGAAGGTATTCAACTCCCTGGAACTAGAGGGAGGTGGTTGTGAGCCACCCAGTATTGGTGCTGGAATCTAAACCTAGACACCAGGGTTCACAAGAGCAGCAAGTGCTTTTGACTTCCGCAAGCCATGTGTCAAGTCCCAAGATTGTGCTTTGAGATTCTTTTAACAAGTCTTTGAGTATGCCTTACTCACATCAACACACCCTGGTATTGATTCTGGAATTAAATTTTAATCTACCATAACCCTATGACACTGAAAAAGTATGTGTGTGTGTAAATATGGCTTTGTTAGATATTACAATCAAGAATTTAAAAGTGATTATTTTAGTAAGAAATGGATTATCTACTATTTGTCTGTCTGTCTGTCTGTCTATCTATCTATCTATCTATCTATCTATCTATCTATCTATCTATCTATCTATCTGTTTTGTTTTTTTGAGACAGGGTTTCTTTGTAACCTTGGAGCCTTTCTTGGAATTCTCTCTCTAGACCAGGCCAGTCTCAGACTCACAGGGATCCACCTGCCTCTGCCTCCTGAGTGCTGGGATTAAAGATGTGTGCTACCACCGTCCAGCTTCTTCCATTTATTTTAAGATAGACTATAATAAGCCTAATAAAATCTGAGTTTTATGTGTTGTCTTCAATTACTGTTTAAAGAATGCTTCTTTCAGACCTTCTTTTGTTGTTTTCTTATATTCTTGTGTGCTTCTCTTCTCTGTTATTCAAAGGATGGAAAGAAAATCCTGTCGAATTTGATTCTCTTTTTAATGAAAGTAAGTACACATGGAGCTGGGGGAGTCCGGACATCTTGCCTATGTTTGCCAAAGGTAAGCGAATCGAACATATTTCTTCAGAAAGCAAGTAAGTCAGAAATAAATGTTTTTATTGTTGCAGTGGTGGGGATTGGCCTCAGGACCTCTCCCATATGAGGCTAGTCTGTTACTCTGTTATATTCTGTCCCTTGGTTTTTTATTCTTTCTCTAAAACAAACAAACAAACAAACCAAAAACTTCTTTAGCCTGGAGTGGTGGTGCATGCCGTCAGTCCCAGGGTTCTGCAAACAGGCAAGTAGATGTCTCTGAGCCCGAGGCCAGCCTGTCCTACGTAGTGAGTTCCAGGCCAGCCATATATCTTGTGTGTTCATGGTGCACATGGCACTCGTGTGGAAGTCCTGTCCTTCCACCCTGCGGATCCCAGGGATGTAACTCGGGTTGTCAGGCTTGGTAGAAGGGCATGTACCTGCTTAGCCATCTTGCTGGGTTTTATTTTTTTATGTTGTATTTACTCATTTCTAAAGATTTTTATCACTTCTGAAAACAGGAATGTATCATACAGTGGATTTGTCAGTTCAACAGATAGGATTTCTCCTTTGTTGCATTTTAAATATTGCTGTGGAACATTGTTAATATATTTTTTTTTGTCTTTTTGAGAGAGGGTTTCTCTGGGTGTCCTAGGTGTGCTGGAACTAGCTCTGTAGACCAGGCTGGCCTCGAGCTCCCAGAGATCCACCTGCTTCTGCCTCCTGAGTGCTGGGATTAAAGGCGTGTGCCACCACTGCCAGCTAAAATTGTTTTTATTTTTTATTTTTTGGAAGAACACTGTTAGTATTTTTGAATTCAATGAAATGATATATTTTATCATATAACAACCTTATTAACTTGAGCTCCAGTTTTCCTTTATATAAAATATGTTCTAATAATGTAATACCATAAAAGATTGTTTTAAAATTCAATGATTTACATGCAACATTTATCAAAGTGCTTGTTCTCTTTATGGGAACAGTGTTGGTGTTTGGCTCTTTACACTTGGATAATTTGTTAAAGAAGCTAGTCGATAGTTACATAAGATTTTAAATATTCAAACATTTATAATGACTAATCTATTTATTGTGCCATAGTTTGGGCATTAAATGCATATAATACTAATATGTTATTTAATATATTGAAATGCTACTTATAGTTTACTGCATTGGAATTAGGATTTGTTGAATTTGTTTATGTGGACAAATCCAGAAATATTAGGTCATCTCTTAATTAGAAAATTTATTTGAAAAAGTCATTTGGATGAAGTTCTTGTCGTTAAATGATCTTTCCTGGGAGCAGAGTGACAGATCATTTAATGTAACAATTTTATAACATTATATATAGCAGGGATAAAAGTGGAAGTACTGAAGAAAGTTATGTGTCCCGAAAGCGAACTACATGTTCAGAATTGTACATGTGCTGTTCATAAGCTGGTGTTAGGAAGCAGTGAGGGCTGGTTAAGTTACTGTGGCTTACCAAATTAGTCTTTCTACTTCTGGCCACAGTTGATAAAACAGAACTGACGCCACAGACCAATAGGAACGGTTCACTATGTGTGGTGGTAAATATCCAACTCCTTCAGATGTCTGCATTCGGGGAGTAGAATGCTGAGCAGAGTCCGTCTCGGTAGCGCAGAGCTGATGTTGTAGAGTGTCATTTCTTCATGCTCTGTTGTCGGGGGAAATTATTTTAAGGTGTGCTACTTTTGTTTATGCTGCATTTGATTAACTGTGAAGCCGTGGTTCTTTGCCTGTGTAAAACACCTGGCGGTCTAATAAAGAGCTGAATGGCCAATAGCGAGGCAGGAGCAAGGATAGGCAGAGCTGGCAGGCAGAGAGGATAAACAGAAGGAGAATCGAGAAGGAACGAGCAACAAGAGAACAAAGGGAGGAAGACGTTGCTAGGTTTCCTTAGCCTCCTTATCACCAGGGAAAGGTGAGGGTGCTATCTGCCCATTCTGCAGCTCCATGATGCAGGGCAATCAGACCAGCAGCCCCACAGAGCAGGACAATCTGAAGAGATAGGGAGTCAAGTCAAAGCAGGAACTCAGTTTATTACTGTGAGCATCAGCTTATATAGGTTAAGTGACATCATGTGATGTGGGGGTACCTCCAGCCAATGAGAGACAGCCAAGCCTTTTCTCTGGCCTGAGGGGCATCTACCTGGATTTGCTGTCTCATTTTCATTAGCTTTGAGACTCCCTCAAACTCGAGCCAGGCTTTTCTCTGTTGTACAGGCCTCGAGGTACAGGACCTGAGATAATTTTGGCCTAACAGACGTCAGGGGCCAGCCAGCCACACAGTAAGAGTAAAAGTAAGATATACAGAAGTAAGAAAGATAAAAGTCCAGAGGCAAAAGGTATTTGGGATAATTTAAGTTAAGGAGAGCAGGCTAGAAACAAGCCAGGCTAAGGCTGGGCACTTATAACAAAGAATAAGCCTCTATGTGTGATTTCTTTGGGAGCTGGGTAGTGGGTCCCCCCAAAAGCCAAAATAGTAAAATATCACAACACTATATCATCTTCACAACCTGCAAGAGCTTCTCCACTCCAGAAATTGTTTTAGATTCTTAATACAGGTTTCATGAATTTCTAAGATGGACATATTTACCCACCTTTGTATTTGGCACTAAGCAGCATTTTACCTTCTCCCCCAGTCCTTGCTTTTGAGACAGGGCCTGGCTGACATGAAACCTGTGATTTTTTTTTTTCCAATTCTCCAGTGCTGGGATTATAGGCACTCACTACAATTCTAGTCTATTTATTTCCTTATGTTGAGACAAATGCACATAATTTTAAGACAAGCAAAATGTTTGCATTAGGAAGAAGTATGCTGGCCATCTTTATCTAATTAATATTGTAACTTCTTGAGAGCACACATTGCAATGGGAACAAACTTCAGAACTAATTTTTATTTTATTGCATATTAGGATTTTGACTAAATATGTTATTTTGAGAAGAAAAAGAAAATGTTGATGTATGTAACATGAAAGATAGAATATAATGTAAGCTGTTTCTCCTATCTTTCCTATCTCTATCATAAAGCACTTTGTAATTAATTCTGCCTCCTTGTAAGTAAAGCAGGTATGATGGGGGCATGCCTGTAATCCTGGAACTCAGGAAGCTTAAGAGGATGGATAATTTGAGCTCATGAGTTCAAGACTATTGTGGACAATATAACAATTTTATCTCAAAACAGCAGAAATACTTTTAATTATTTCATGTTTTATGACATCTTAAAAGGTTTCTTTTTAATTTGTGTATTTCTCAAAATTCCTTTTCAGGTGCTAGTGGTGATCATGTTTATACATATAGTTATGATGCTCAAAAAGAGGATTTTGGTGCCCATGATGCCACAAAGCTGGATACCTGGGTTTTTGATAAAGTTAAGGTACTTGCTGTTTTGCTTCGTTTTGAAAGAGGGTCTTGTTATGTAGCAGAGGTTGACCTTAGTTGTGGGACTTCTTCCCTCAGTGTCCTAAGTTCTGTTTTACATGTGAGTATACCTGGGAAGGTGTTTGCTATTTAGTGATTTATAACTAAATACACACTTACGTAGAGTCCTGAAGATTCATTTCTGAGTGAGCTCATCTCAAGTTTAGTTTGCTGCCTGTCTGAACTGGAGCATTCGGTGTTGTACCATGCTGTTTTTAAAAGAAATTACATATTCTGAAATGACATAAACTTATTTTTTGAAATATCTCTCTAAAGCTTTGTGTTTAGAGAGATAAACTCCAAGGTAAAACGAGTCCTACATTAGGATCCAAAGAAACCTTCTTTCCATTTCTTGTTTGATGAGCCATTGTAGGCAGCTCTTGACCTTCTGTTGACCTTGGAGCTTTGGTCTGGTCGTAGTGGGCCATGTGAGATATGGAGCATCTTGAAAATGCCATTGCAAAGAAGTAATTTTATAATAATAAAAAAATTAGATTTTTAAGAGAGTAGGGGCTGGACAGATGACTCAGCTCCTGTAGACTCCCCGGGTTTGATCTCTAGCACTGATACTGAATGTCTCACAACCACCTATAACTTCAGTTTCAGGGATCTGACACCTCTTCTGCCTCCTCGGGCACCTGTGTGAACTTGGTAAAATGCATATAGTCATAAACACATAAATAATCTGCACAAAAGAGCAAATTCCGATAAGCCTAAACAGATTAGTCTGCTAGCCTCTACTAGCTGCCTGTGAGCTTCTTTAAATAGCAGAACTTGAAAAGGGCGTTGGAAGTGACTACTGTTGAGACACAGGTGGAGCTCAATATGGTTAGTGTTTCCTAGCTTCCCATATCTTGTGTCTATGGTTCATGGAGAAAATAAACTCAAGGAGACTATAAATGGAAGCTTAAGGGTAGTTTTATCCTTGAATAATTTCTCTTAATTATTCCACTTATGCTTTTAAATACATTGTATATTTTCAACAATACCTTATTGAAAGTTAGCATCTTTTAAATCTATATACATTTATGTAAACAATGATGATACATGTTAACATAATCTGTTTATTCAAATAATTTTTTGTTTTCATATTTTGAGACAGATTTTTATGTATAACAGCCCTTGCTGTCCTGAAACTAGCTCTTGTAGACCAGGCTGGACTTGAACTCACAGAGATCCTCCTGCGCCTGCCTCCCAAGTGCTGTGATTAAAGTCGTACACCACCACTGTCTGGCTTATTTAAAATAATTTTAAAATGCTCTCTTTGGGTGCTTGCATACATGCTTATGAATGTGAGTCAGGGTGAATTATTAATGTCTGAAAGGCTTATGAATCTAGGTTATTATTAGTATGTTAATGTAATAAGTTCTGAACTGTATTTAAGTGGTATTTCTCCAGCACAGGACAGCCATAACAGGTCCTAGTCATGGAAGAGGAAGTAGTTAGGCTTTCTCACAACCTCAGTAAGAGGTCATAGTTTGACTGAAAGGGCAGTGGACGGGGTGATGAAAAATGACAATTTCCAAGTATACTTAAATATAATAAATGTCCTTGTACTCCTCCCACCATTGCTGTTTAACATTTGCCTCTTAGCCAGATAGTTCTTCAGTTTTTAATTACAGTAGATCTGTGGTAAGAATAGTATGAAATTAAGCTCCTTTTTTCTATAATTATTTTGTCTAATTGTATCAGAATAGCTCAAAAATTATTTGGACAGAAATGTCTGAGTTGATAACAAAGACTTCATGTTATATCTTGATGACAAAATTAAACAATATAAAATGAATTATAGTTATTTATAAATTAACTACTTTTCACCTGATTTTTTACATTTAGGACTTCTTTGATGATGCGAGGAAAAACCAGTCTTTGTTCTCAAAAGTGAATGAGGAAAAAGTAGTTTTTTTCTTACACTTATTAGGAATAGATACAAATGGACATGCTCACCGACCATCGTCAAGGTAATATTAATGATGTGTTCAATTTCATCATGTGGGGAATAGCTATCCCATTTGAAATTTTGATGTGATATGAAATTTTCTTTGTAGTTATGACAACAGAGCTAATACTTTATGTCCCTGCTATGCTGTAGAATGTTTTCAGCTGTATAATGTATCGTTTATAGTAGTTAAGATCATGTATGCTTTGGCCACACTGCACATTAAAATAAGTGAAATAGATCTTCACCTAGTCTGTATTCTTCATTTATCATGGCAGAGAGAAGTGTCTGAATTACCCACACTGTGGGAATATTTTCAGTGAATCTCAAAAGCAGAAATATTTTATGAATTTTTATAACAGAAGATGTAATTCCCTTGGGTGTTTATTTGATCAGCATTTTATCCAGCTAATGATTGCATAAAGTGTTGCTTGTTACTTCTTTAGCGCTATTCTCAGCTTTGCAGACCATAAGAAAGAAGAAATCATTTAAATTTTTATTCTTTATTTTGAATTGGCTTTATGTTAACTATAGTGTCTAATGGTTTAATTACCAGCGTGAATATCTCATTTTCCCTAGTTTAACATGATGTACTGTTTTCATTAGTGAAATATGCTCATATTAAACCAGCTTTGTGCATCTATGTGGGAAGCCTGAGTACAGTTCTCAGCACTGCAGAGATATAACAAACACTTTATAGTATGGGAGTATTCTATATTTTAAATTCTTATAGTTCCCTATTAAAGTCACCCAAACCGTTTATATAACATGAACTTAAAAGTCCATTATCCTGTTTAGGATTTTAAAAGTGTTTATTCAAATATATTTACTAATCCATATTTTCCTTTTAAAATGTCTATGAAAATTATTTGAGGATTTTTTAAATTCATTAAAGGGAAAAATTAGTCTTAACAGGGGCCTCTGATTTTAAAATAGTACAGCATTTCTTCAGTTCTTGACTTAAACATAATGAGTATTGGTTGGATGAATTCGATTTCTCTAAATTAATTTAACTTGTTCTTTTGTTTCTTTGTAAACAGGGAATATAAGGACAATATTAAAAAAGTTGATGATGGAGTGAAGGAAATTGTGTCAATATTCAAGCATTTTTATGGTGATGATGGGAAAACAGTATTTATCTTTACCTCCGACCATGGAATGACAGACTGGGGTTAGTCTGTGTTTCTGTGCTACCTTAGTGAGAGTAGTGGCAGATAAAATTGTATGCAAAAATCCAGCACAGAATTGTATGTTTAAAATATTAAATAATATGACCTCTATAAAGGATTCTTTTTTTCTAATTATAAAAAGAATATAGTCTCATTTACAAATGAGTAAATAGAAAAAAACCCAAGTACTTTTAAATTTTCTTCACAGTTTTCTATTAGAAAAGAAATTCTCCCTCGAATCCCTCCCATGTGGAGGCAAAGGGAGTTACAGTTCATTGATGCATTGCTGCAGCTGTGTGATGTTAGTTACAGTTCATTGATGCATTGCTGCAGCTGTGTGATGGTAGTTACAGTTCATTGATGCATTGCTGCAGCTGTGGGATGTTAGTTACAGTTCATTGGTGCATTGCTGCAGCTGTGGGATGCTAGTTACAGTTCATTGGTGCATTGCTGCAGCTGTGGGATGTTAGTTACAGTTCATTGGTGCATTGCTGCAGCTGTGTGATGTTAGTTACAGTGCATTGCTGCATTGCTGCAGCTGTGTGATGTTAGTTACAGTGTACTGGTGCATTGCTGCAGCTGTGTGATGTTAGTTACAGTGCACTGGTGCATTGCTGCAGCTGTGTGATGTTAGTTACAGTGCACTGATGTTTTGCTGCAGCTGTGTGATGTTAGTTACAGTGCACTGGTGCATTGCTGCAGCTGTGTGATGTTAGTTACAGTGCACTGGTGCATTGCTGCAGCTGTGTGATGTTACAGTTCATTGATGCATTGCTGCAGCTGTGTGATGTTAGTTACAGTGCACTGGTGCATTGCTGCGGACAGCTGCAGACTACCTAGGACAGTGCGTTCCGGGGTTCCCAAGGCACATGTGTGCTCTGGACACGACATAAAGATGAGGTTGGAGTTCTTGAGCTGGGTCCCATATTTTAAAGGACTGCTTTTTGCTGTCCGTGTACAGTGAGGCTGGAAGAAGAGGACTCTGTGCAGTTCCTGCACACAGCGGTGACCAAAGCACGTGAGCGCAGCTTAAGAGGAAATACTGACTCACTGATTTAGAGATTCATTGTGCTTGCTTGGGTTGGGCAGAGTGCCATGTTTCGGGGGTGTTTGGCAGAGGATTTTTTACCTTGTAGTAGATAGAAAGCTAAGATAAATAGGGACGAGGGCAGGGTATTACCCTCAAAACATACCTCCGGTGACTAATAACTTAAGCTAGCCCTAGTATCCTAATGTTTCTGCAGCTGCCCAAAGCAAGTTTTTAGTATGTGAACCTGTGAGGAACAGTTTGCTTTCAAACCATGGTGAATCTATACATCTCACTGACCTTTATAGGGGTCCTGAAACACTTGCTCCCAATTGGGAAAGGACTCCCCTCAAAAATCTCTTCTCTATTCTCTTTTCCTGTCTGCCCGATGACCCCTGAGCCTTGGTGCATATGTGCACACGTGATGTAGGTGTCCCACTAAAGGCCGAACCCTCATTAGCCACTGTTTCATCACTTTGATCACTTACGTATTATTGCAATTATTGCTCCTCACTTTGAGAAGCAGCTCTTTTAGCTAACACTGACAACAGTCCTAATATATGAATGTCAGCATAGTTACCGAGAAGACAGTTAGACAGTCACATTATATCTATTTAGCAAAGCAACGGTAGTTCCCGAATTTGGGCCTCTGATTTCCCCAGCCTCACATGGATCAGTTCTTTAAGACAAAGCATTTAGAGATTGTTTTGTGATTGTCGGTTCCTATATACTCCTCTGATGACTCTTGACTGTCTCTGCTGTAGGTTCCCACGGCGCTGGTCATCCTTCAGAGACTTTAACTCCTTTAGTGACTTGGGGAGCCGGGATCAAAGTTCCTCAAAAAGTATCAACTCAGCAATTTGATGACGAGTTTTTAAAAGGTACTAATATTTGTTTGTGTAGTCACAAATGCCCGTGTAGATAGCATTTAAAATACAACTAGAATTAAACTAAGTTGACGTTTTCAATCAGATTTTAACAATTACTTCAAATTGTTTTAAATTCCTCATTTATTGATTCTGTCATTAGTCATTGTTATATGCAAATGCTCCAAATCCAGGAGTTGGTTAGTTTGCTTTTTCTTCTTTTCTCTTTTTCCCCCACAACCATTTGTTGAATATTTCCCAGTATACCACTGTTAGTAACTATTTTGGCCTTTCTAAATATCTAGGAATTAGAAATTTTAATCTTGTTTTATTATGTTAAAAATTTAATTAGAAATAAGAATAAAACAAGAAAGAAGGCACAGTTACTTAGAGACAAATTATAAAATTAATTACAATTTTCCAACTTAAGCAAAAATCATATTATTAATTTTGAGATTGAAGTATCTAATATATATATTATATATATATTATATATATATATACATATATATATATACACACACACACACATATATATATCCCTTATATGAAAAGCTAGATGTAGTACCAAGTTATTTCTCTCTGGACCCAGATGAAGATAGCACAGCATGTCTTCATGTACGTCATGGTACGTTTTTCATCATGCTGTTTGCACATTGTCAGTGCTAACAGAGAATACCAGTCTGCTAGCTTCTTTGGCCGCCAGGTGCCAGGCTTCTTGAGCCTCCATATTCAGACCCAAGGAAAGGTGAGTGTGCTAACTGCCCATTCCGCAGTCCCACTAAAGCAGGACAGTCAGACGCCATAGGGAGTCCAGTCAAGCAGGAATTCAGTTTATTACTGTGAGTGTCAGTTTATATAGCTTAAGTGACATGGTGTGATCTGGGGATACCTCCATCCAATGACCCACCTGCTGACTGGAGAGGCGTCTGCCTAATATTTGCTGTCTCATCCTCACTCAAACTCGAGCCAGGCTTTTTTTTGTCCTATAGGCCTTGAGATACAGGCCCTGAGATAATTTCGGCCCAACACCAGGCAAGGTCATAGGCCTCATAGGGGAAGTATTTGAGAAATACAGCAGGAGTATGTTATGCCCAAATCCACAAAAGCCAACAAGGAGACCCAGTCCCATATGTAAAAGAAAAGAGTCTTTATTTTATGCAAGTTTGCAAACTCCGTCTCTCTGCATGTCCAATGTATTAGAATAATCAGAGAGCCCCAAGCTCAGTTAGAGTAGGGTTTTATAGTAGTAAAGGTGGGGGTGAGGGGTTTCTGAGGTTCAGGACCCCTGATTGGCTGACATTTGTCTAGGGGTATCCTGGTAAGTATGTGCTGGCAGGTGGTCCTATCTACAGCAGTTGGGAATGTTAGGCATTTCCCTTGGATGGTCTGGTTTTGGGTGATGCTCAGGTAATCTCGGGTTGTGGTTCTTCCTACAATCAAGTGTTGCTTCAGGGTAAACTACTGAGACTCAGTCCTACTCTGGCAGGTGATAATGGTAAAGAACTTTCTTTGCGTGATCTTGTAATGTTTGTTCTGTCTCTTGAAGAGACAAGCCACACCTACTCCCTCCCCCATCTGCTGATGCAGGCTGATCTTCAGCTTCAGGCCTGAGCTCTCTTTCCATTTTCCTCTTGGGGAGGCAGCTTCTGCCTCTCTTCCCACTTCTCCCCTTCCCCCGCTTTTGTCTCTCTCTTCTCTCTCTCCTCCTTCCTCTCTCTCTCTCTCTCCCCCCCCCCCTCTCTCTGCTGTTCTCCCCTTCTCCCTTCCCCCTCCATAACCGTCTGAATAAATATCCAACCTCACTCTGTATGGCGTGCCTATCCATGTCTCTGTCTCTTCCCTGCCTGCATGTGTCTCCCTGCCTGGGATCAGCCACCACTCGGGGACCAGCAACCGTCTCTGCCTTGGACTGGCTGTTCTCCAGGGCCCGCTGCCTACTGCCACATGGCCCGCTATCAACACTTGGGGACCTACAGCATTTCTGCTGCCTACCCGTCGGGGATCCTTCAGCATTTTTAATTTTTTCATTATAAACGGGCATCTGTAAACAGAAAGAATAGACTCATACCTTTGAGTCCTAGCTAACAAGTTGGCTATAGCTTTGTGGAAGAATCTGGATACCTTTTACTGCTAAACTGACATTATAACTTCCCTCGCCATTAATACTATCACAGATCTCAGAAGGATAAAAAAATGTATATCTGAATACAGACCAAATAGTTTCTGAATCTATTAAAAATGATAGGGACCAGAGTCCATATACACTTAGTTATACCCAAGTCTCCACAGGATTGGAGGCAGAAATATCCAGAATAGCAGTCTTACTGTTAAAGCCAGGCCCATAAGGTGAACTTTTTTTTTTTCTTGTGGAAGAGGGACATGGAAAAGACTGACCTTGTTTTGTCTGAGCAAAAGTGGTGCAATCGATTCTCCAAGGTCCTGCTCTTTGTCCAGTCTGGACAGGGTCCTGGCAGCAGGTGTTGCACAAGAGGTTATCTTGCCCAGTGGTCAGCGTCATCATAATCCAGATGGAGACATCATGGTGTCTCATAATCTTTTTTGGAGACCTTAGGTTACTGCTAGGATCTTGGAGTCTCTGTTTAATATAATAAGCTTTTTAAACATTATTTTAAATGCCATATTCTGCAGGTCTCTGAAGTATGAGGGCTGCCTAGGTATGTCTGATTAGACAAACTTTGTTTCTCATTACTTGTTTTAAGTTTGGCTTTGAAAACATATACAGGGAACTAAATAAAGCTTTTTATCTGTAACTAATTCTATCAGTACTTTAAAGATGACTGACTGTAGTGATGAGCAGCAGGCTGCGTTCCTGCCGCCCGGAGCTCCCGGCCACCGGCTAGCTTATGCCCCGAAATAACACACAAACTGTATTCATTTAAACACTGCCTGGCCCATTAGTTTCAGCCTCTTATTGTCTAATTCTCACATCTTGATTAACCCATTTCTAATAATCTGTGTAGCACCACAAAGTGGTGTCTTACCGGGTAAGATTCAGCATGTCTGACCTGGTGGCTGGCTCCATTGCGTCTGTCTCCCTGAGGAGAGGCATGGCATCTGACTAACTTCCCTTCCCAGCATCCTGTTCTGTCTACTCCACCCACCTAAATCCTGCCCTATCAAAAAGCCAAGGCAATTTCTTTATTAACCAATGAGAGTCCTCCATCAACTGACTAACATGTATTTTTTAACAGTCTATTATAAGTTAGCAGCTTTTACAAGACTAGAACTCCACACTCTGTAATGATTTTAAATTAAAGCTAATAAAGAAACTGAATTAGTCATTCTGAGGGTAAACACAGAACATGTTTATATCTAGCTGTTAATGCTGTCTTCTGCAAAGGCAAGGAACAGATCCCAGGGTGAAATGGGAACAGGAGGGAGTCTAAGAGCTAGCATTGCACTAGACTTAGGTCTATTTTCCTGCTGATCTATAGAACCCATCTTGGCAGGTGTGTACCAAGTTGCCCCGGGCCCAACATTTTTCCCCTTCACAAGTACCAATGACAGGACTCAATCATGGGTCCTCTCTGTCCAGGGGCTCAAGGGGGTGATACTGGAACTTCAGTACCATCAGTCGAACAATATTGATCCGTTCTCGAACAAAAGCCATCAAGTCTGTTGATAAGAAGAAGCAAGATCATTAGAGGGCCTGTTAGAGCTGAAAGTAAGGTTGTTAACAAGAAGACCAGTTGAATAAGTTTTTATCCAGCTTCTGTTTGAGTGTTTTGTTTTCTGTCATTAACAAGGGCATTGAATCTCTAATTACCCTGGAGTGATTGACATAGAAACAATATTTTTTCCCCAGAAGAGGAGGTCCAAGCCTCTTAGTGTCAATATAAAAATTTGTGACTCAGTTTATCCAAATAGCTTAAACCCAGCAAAGTTAGCAAAGATAAAAAGGCTAAACATTCATTTTAAAGCCTGAATAGACCTTGAACAAAGAAATATATTTTTAAACCATTAGTCAATAATTTTAATGCTTTTACCTTTTAATATAGTTTTTTATGTTACAGTGATCTTCCCATTACAGAATTTTCCCTGTTGTTATTTTACAACTGTAGTTTTGCCTGTGTTCTGAATCTCAATTTAAACATCTGAAATGCAGGTGGCCCCAGACTACCACTAGACAACAACCTCCAAAAGATTGATTTATAGACTTGGATGCTATTCCAAGGTCATTGTCTTCTGCATCACAAGAAATGAACATTTCTGTTTCCGGTTAGCTTTTGGTGCTTATGGCTCTGACCCTAATTTTTAGCCTTTTATTTTAAGTTTAAATATTAGCAATATAAAACATAATGTCATGCAAAACTCTATCCAAATCCAAACTCTCTTGGAGATTTGTTAGCCCATTCTACGTGGTCACCTTTAATGAAGATGGTGGTCAAATTATGTGGCATCCTTTTATTTTTTTTTTCACTCTAGCAAAATGGCAATCATCCAAAATTTAAAATGGAATTATGTTGTATGTTTTTTAATTACCCATGCATAGATTTTAAGTAAATAAAACATTGGTCTAACAAAGGAAGAGCCATAATCCAATCCTAGAGCCAGCTTTTCAATTAAAAAACCCCCAGCAGATAGCAGTTTTAACATTATCTCTACCAAAAAGTCATCTGAATTTTTGCTGACCCAAATTCAGTAACCAGAGCTCAGTGATAAATTTCTGAATTCAATCCTATTTATGTGGCCACAGCAGTGATGGGTGGCAGAGACAACAAAAATAGCCAGATCATTTCTGTCTTAGCTTGATGCTTTCAAGAAAACTTATATAGACAAACTTTTCAACAAAACAAGCATATTTAGTATTCGCATGTATGAGAAACCACAGCAACCATAGTTTACATCCTGTTTTGACCTTTTGTAACTTTTTATATACCTTTAACCAATAATAATCTGTAACCAGCCCCTCTGAATGATGACAGATATTTGTAACACATTAGCTCTGAATGATCAAAGCAGCTTTGGTGGAGGGAAGTCTGGCTATAGTGTCACAGCATGGCCATTGCAGCAACACCTATAGCCAGAGTCCTTGACCCACAGAGCCAAACCTTGGTCAGGTTTGACCAGAAGCTGAGGCACACAGCCCCCAGGGCAGGTGGAGGGAACTCATCCACCAGCATGGGAAGTATGCAGCATGGAGGGGAGAAATTGTTAACCTCTCCAAGCCATAGTAATTAACTCCAGATTCTCTGTTCAGTGTTTGAAATCCTATTGGTGAACATTCACCCCCTACAACTGTGGCTGGCAGCTTTGCTACATTGTAACAACAAGGATGTATAGCCCAGCCACCCATCCACATAAGATGCTTGGGGCCAAGTCTGACTTCTTTTCATGAAATGTTTAAGGCAGCGAGGAAAATATACCCCTAGGCTTATGGCCCTATCTCTAAAGTCTTGTAAGTGATCACAAAGAAGTCATGAGTTGAGTCTGTCCCATATCATCAGTGTCAGTCTAAGTCAGGACAAAACCACAATACTACACAGACACACAAGATGATGAACAGGACAATGGCGCCAAACCAAACCTAAGACCACAGCTTCAAGCTGTTTTGCGGGTGTAACCCGCCCCTCTATCGAACTGAGAACACTACCTGTGTCTCTCACCACAGAACTGAGAACGCTGTGCTACCTGCATGTTTCACTAGAGGGAACCACCCTCTGCAGAAGGGCCCTGGGGACATCTCCAGGCACACCACCTGTGATCTTTTCGCACATCCGCAGATTGTCTACAGGCATTTATGGTTCCTGGGCATGCTCACAGACAGTCATGAGACACAGACATGAGACATGAAACAAAACACAGAAAATTTACCGGCTGGTTGAAGGCTCTACAGGTGGTAGTCCCAGTGGGCTTGGTGGATCCTGGACAAGCCCCCAAATGTTATGCCCAAATCTGTGAAGTCTCCCAAAAACCAACAAGGAAACCAAGTCCCATATGTAAAAGAAAAGAGTATTTTATGCAAGTTTGCAAACTCCGTCTCTCCACATGTCCAATGTATTAGAATAATCAGAGAGCCCCAAGCTCAGTTAGAGTAGGGTTTTATAGTAGTAAAGGTGGGGGTGAGGGGTTTCTGAGGTTCAGGACTCCTGATTGGCTGACATTTGTCTAGGGGTGTCCTGGTGAGTGTGTGCTGGCAGATGGTCCTATTTACAGTGGTTGGAACCCTAGGCATTTCCCTTGGATGGTCTGATTTTGGGTGATGCTCAGGTAATCTCAGGTTGTGGTTCTTCCTGCAACCAGGTGTTGCTTCAGGGTAAACTACTGAGACTCAGGCCTCTATTAAATTTATCAATGGCCAGAGTCCTACTCTGGCAGGTGATAATGGTAAAGAACTTCCTTTGGGTGATCTGTTCATATTTAGCTTATCATGGCTGGCTCCTACATAGTAAGCATTCATGATTCTTGCAGATTTACTGAAGCAGATTTGTGCTTAGAGAAATTAGAGAGCTTTTTCTTTCTCCTGTGCTATCTTTGGGATGGTTCTTGTTGCCGCAGATCTTAGCACTAGCGCAGGGGTGTCCATCTCATGGTCCACACGTGGCCAATCTTTGTTATGCACACTCTCCAATATAAAGCCACAAACTTACTAGTGGCGTGTTTAAAACATACACACACTCACACACACACGCATGCACGCACGCACGCATGCACGCACGCCCTTGTAACTAGGTTGGGCCACTTTTGAGCATGGACTTTGGAGAGGATGACAGTATATCCCAATGGCATGGAAAGCGGGTGTCCGTGTGCATCGTGCATGCCATCGAAACTTCTGCCCAGTAGGAGATGAAACCTAGGAAACAAAGGAAGTTCTTGTGTTGGGTCCTTTTTATTGCTGTGCTGAACACCATTGCTAACAGCGATG
This sequence comes from Arvicola amphibius, assembly GCF_903992535.2. NCBI lineage: Eukaryota > Metazoa > Chordata > Mammalia > Rodentia > Cricetidae > Arvicola > Arvicola amphibius. The sequence goes on along the minus strand of NC_052058.2, from coordinate 109,066,046 downwards.
AGGGAAGGTCCTCACTGTAAGATCTGATACTCTGAACCTGCTAGAAGAAACAGTAGGGACTGTGCTTGAACTGTAGGCAGACTGTCGGTACAGGAGCCCAGTAATGCAAGCACTAAGACGAACCGCTGATAGGTGGGACCACAGGAAACGTAAAAGCTTCTGGACAGAGAGTATCTAGATTATAAAAATTACTCAAAAACTTAACAACCATAAAACAAAAACAGTGATTGGGCATGGAACAGAAAGTTCTCAAAAATGAAATACAAATGGCTTAGAAATAAATACTTTTTTAATGTGCAAATCCTCAGCCACCAGGGAAATGCAAATCACAATCACTTTGAGATCCCACCTTAGCTCAGTCAGAAGTACTAAGCTCCAAGCAGGAATGACAGTAAATGCTTGTGGGAGTACAAACTGGTATAGCCACTATGCAAGTCAGTGAGTTTCCTTCAAAGCTGGACTAGCTCTGTCCTGTGAAGAGCGTTGTAATAGTGACTTAACACACTGGGTTAGAAGTCGGGGACACAGGACACACTGCGTCAGAAGTCGGGGTCACAGGACACACTGCATTAGAAGTCGGGGTCACAGGACACACTGCATCAGAAGTCGGGGTCACAGGACACACTGCGTTAGAAGTCGGGATCACAGGACACACTGCGTTAGAAGAAGTCGGGGTCACAGGAGCATCATAGCTCCAGATTTAAATGCTCTGTTAACTACTGCCAACCCAGAAAAGGGAGGGCGGGTGTGATGGCTGCCAGTCGCTGAGGCACAGCTGTGGGAGTAGTGGCCTTGCTGGCAGTTGCCATTAGGCTGGGACTTTCCTCTTTGTTACCTTGCATGTTTGGAACATTATATTTCCAAATGAACATGTTAAAAAAACTTAATAAATCACAGAAAACGCTAAAGATTTATTTTTTCAGTTTTTCTTTTTAAAAATACTTTAGCATTTTCCCCTCTGCCTCTGCTTTTCTCTTTTTTTTTCCATACGTGGTTTAAGAAAGAGGTTTCCAATACTTAGCCTTTACGTGGAGTGTCCCGCATGCCTGAAAATAAGGCGAATAGTTCTTGTTAAAAATCTTAACATCATGGTTTATATCTATGTCTTTCAGAATGGAGATTGGAAAACTGGAAGAGGCGAGATGTTGATCAGGTATCTATTTAAATTTAATTATGTTCTTTTTTTTTTAATAAACATTTAGAGAAAAATATGCCAAAATAGACTGTAATAGTAGTAGTAGTAGTGGCAGCAAAAATTTTCCAACATATTTCTGTTAAGCAGACTACTTTTAGTGCAAGTTTTTTGGCCTAACCTTCTTGTGCCAATTAAAACAAAAAACCAAAATTCAGTTGAGCTGGCCAAGTGGATAAAGTGCTTGAAACAGCCTGAGTCCAGTCCCCAGCACCTAAGATAGGCAGATGTAAGATACTCTAATGAAGGCCCACGTCCACAAGAGAGCATGGGATGTATATGTCTGGGAAACTCTGCTTAGCAAAGGTTTCCTGGGAAATTTAGGATTGATCTGAGATTGAGGAATAGGCCAGAGCAGCAGCAGGGCTTCCAGGGAGAGGGCCGGCCTGAGCACAGCTCGGTATAGAAGACACTTCCTGTGTTGGTGGCTGTTGGAAAAGGCTGCTGTTCAGAGTCACAGGGACCATAGGACGTCAGGCAGACACAGTTAGGCACAGGTCTGGGAGAGCATGGTGCACCTTGGGGACTTAATCCCAAAAGCTTGAGGAAGCTCTTGAAGAGTGTGTGTATTGTGCTCATGTGTGCGCAAAAATCCCTCTGGCATCAGGATGAGTAGATGAGATGAGTGAGAGAGACAAGCAAGACTTAATATTCTGGGCATGGCGTGAATCTGGGAGCAGCCTTTACACACTCTCAGCTTAGATGAGGAGCAGAGAGGTACTTGAAAAAGGAGCCCCAAAGAAACAGAAGGAAGCAAACAGGTGTCGGTGGAACCAAGAAAAGAATTTATCCCAGTGTCGAAGAGAGCAGCAATTAGGTACATCGGAAGTTTATCTCATTTAATCGTGCCATCCCTTTGTAAGGGAGAAGAAGTGGATATTTAACTGATGAGGACTGCTGAAGTCTTCAGAGCTAACAAGCCAGGATTTGAAGGTGTCTCTCCCAGCTTCTAAGTATTTTTACTACTTGACACTTTTAAGGACTGCTAGAACACAGCCACTTAAATGTAGGAAGGTAGAACCTGTTTTCTCCCTTTGACGAGTTGTCTCTGGGTGATCATGGTCCAAGCAGTCCCCGCAGTGCCACTTGGGCTCTTCTTCCTTCCCTGGCTGGCCAGACTTCCTTCTGAGGGGCTTGCCCCTTCATGCTTGTACACAGTCCTCCTGTAAAGGCCACCACCCTTTCTGTTATGACCACCAAAGCGTTCTTTTGCTCAATACTCAAAAACTTACACAAACTGGTCAAGTTCTTAGCCATTAGGACAAGTAGGCTTTGATTTTGTTTTGCATTGATGACCTTTAATGGTCAGATTTAGTTTTTCATAAGTTCAATCATTTCTAGAAAATGGCATTTAAAGACACTGATATATAATAATGTATATAACTGTTTGCAGGTTTTGATTATAATCAATATGGTGATGGTCCAAATACAGTTGTATGTGGGGATGCAATTTGCTGGTTTCTACATGAAGACTTACTAGAATCGAACTCTTCCATTCTAGGCTGACATTGCACCGCTGATGGCGTCTCTTATTGGAGTTCCCTTTCCTCTTAATTCGGTGGTAAGGAATACTCCTTATAAAAATAAAATTCACTTTTCATGTGCTTCTCGATAATCCTTAGTTGTATTTAAAACTGTATCCCTTCCTGTTATTTATATCTAAATAGGTAATATCTCATAATTGAGTATAAACTATATAACATGGAAGAAAGCTATTAAATGCTTTTTCTTTAAAAATTATGTTTTTTGAAAATTCTTATAACAAGTGAAATGTATGAATATATGTATTATATATATATATATATATATAACTTTTTGATTAAGCAACAGAAACTGAGTCATTTTTAAAGGGAAAATTATTGAAAATATAGTGATGGTTTGCTGGATTACATAGATCATGTTTGGAACCAAGAGGGCCTGGCATGGCTGTGCTGCTCAAGGCACCAACCCTTGGGTAGAACAAAATTATACTTGTAGTTGCTGCTTTCTTACTCTCAAGAACCGAATCTAGATTCCTGGCTTGTCCACAGAGGAGGCCAGGGCTCTGATTACTGTTGATCATATTACATCCAGTGGGGAAGACCCTCAGCAGGAAGTAGTAATGCTGTTAAAAATCGGCGTGAATGGTGAAAACCAAAACATAAACTAAGAAATACTCCTCACAACCAGCCATACTTGCTTATTTATGTTAAAATGGAGTAAGTCAGAACTGTGAGTGAGTGCATGATAGGGATGGACTATCCGTATGTTCATGTATGTGTCCTGTTTACATCCTTATATCCAAAATATTGTAGCTGTGACCATTACAGTGATTATTCTTCGTGTATAACATACTTAATTCACTGAGCATATAGCAATATGCCCAACATAGATGAATTAGCTTTCTGTTGCTATAATAAGTTTCCTAGATAATCAGCTTAATGGGAAAAAACCATTTAACTTTGGTTCACAGCATTACAGGTTTCAGTCTGCGGTGACACATTGGGCAGGAGTATGTGGTAGACCAAAACCAAAACTGCTTGCCTTGTGACAAAGATGTAAAAAAAAATCCAAGACACTTGTAAGAGAGTGTGTCTCTACTGACCCAATGGCCACCCCAACGTTTCTGTCACCTCTCATTAGGTCTTACCTCTTCACTCTCTGTCATCTTCCTGCGGCACCAGGCTCCTCAGGGAGCATTTGGAGGACAAGTCATAGCAGTAGTCTGCCAGTGGTAGATTTGAATTGACTTTAACCAATCTCATTTGTTTACTTAATTCATTTTGAATGTGAGAATTTTTTTTAGTTATGGTTTTAAATATTTTGTCATTTAATCCAGAAATTTATTTGTATCTTTTTTGTTTCCTTTTTTTAAAATTGTGTGTGTGTGTGTGTGTGTGTGTGTGTGTCTATGCTTGCCCTGTGTTCACCTGTTCAGGTATGTAAGCTACTCAACACAGGTGCTGGGAACTGAGTCCTCATCCAGTGAAGGAGTAGCAAATGCCCCAACCACTGTCGTCATGCACTCGTTTTTATTGTTTTTTTTTTTTTTTTCTTGAATGCTTTGCATGTGTGGGTTAGTACTTATTTGAGTGTTGTTTTACCACATTAGGGCCCGGTGCTCTCAGAAAGCAGAAGAGGGTGTCAGAGTCCCTGGAACTGGAATTAAAAGTGGTCACAAACCACGATGAGCTCCATGTGGGTGCTGGGAATAGAGCTCTCAGGTCCTCTGGAGGAGCAGCCAGTGCTCTGACCACTGAGCGTCTCTCCAGTCCCACAGCAAGTGCTCCCAATTGCTGCCTCATCTAACTTTTGTTTTTTCTATTGAAGCAGACTCTCCAGCTCAGGCTGGCCAGGAACTTGCCATCAGCTTACAGGTTGTACTTGTTTTCCAATCAGAACAGCACAGTCTTTATCAATACTTGTTATGTTTCATCTTTTAGGGGACCCTTCCTGTGGAGTATCTTAACAACACTGGTCTCTTCAAAGCAGAGAGCATGCTCACCAATGCAGTGCAGATTCTTGAGCAGTTCAAGGTGAAAACAATAAACACATGATCTATATATAAATTCTAAACGTGTTAAGTAAAATATTTGATTTTATATTTTAATTAATAATTTCCTGTAACTTAGGATCTTGGTTTTTGAATATTTGCCTTGTGTTATAAGTGAGTGAAAAAAGGAAAAAGGAAAGGCAAGCCATGACTGCTCCTAGGTCTGGTGGAGGAGGAGGTTTTCTGTAGATGTGTGGGAGAGTATATCCAGAGGCATCTGGGAGAGTCCAGAGCAGCCTTGTGAGAAGGGGAAAGGGAAAAGAAGAGGGAGGAACCAGGTGCCACAGCCAAAAGGGCAAAGGTACCAAAGGGGCAGGTAACCAAAATGTCTGGATTATAAAGGCGAGAGCCTCTGGGGGAAGGACAGCCCAGCCCCTGGGCTGGAAGTTCAGCATAGAGGGTGGAGTATACCAGCCATGCCCTGTAACTGGTAGGAACTCAGGGATGCCGAGAGAACCTGGAGGCCTGGTCTACTTAAATACGTTGACTAGGCACTCAGCCATTGTCCTGGGTTTGATACCTAACAATGAAGCTTTTATTTCTAATGTACAGGATTTATGGGTGAATTGGAGGGCACAGAATTGCCTTTGAGTGTCATAGTAGATTGTCATATATCCTTGTAAAGACTGCAAGTCCAGTTCTCATCTATTGGAATATGCCTGAAAGAAGTAGACTAGAGATCCAGCATTACAGAGACGATTCTCTAATGTAACTTTGCCTTACTTCCTTTTCAAAGGGTTAAGGAAAAGTCATTTCTGCAAGATTGATGTACTTAATTCTCAGCTTACTGAGATAGTAAAGTATTATTTAATTTTTCTTTAAATATTTATGAAACTGTAATATAATAACACAAAATCCCATTTATTTCCAAAGAAATTAGTCATCTCCAAAGAGCCATTTTGATTGATATTTATATTTCAGAATGAAATTCATGATTTTTTTTCATTTATATTATTTTCATGCTTGGTTCCCAGGTGAAGATGACTCAGAAAAAAGAAGTTACTTTGCCATTTTTGTTTACACCATTTAAGTAAGTCTTAAATATTTTTTATTAGCTCGAAGGAAAAAGATTTCACTTGAGATGCCAGTGAGATAGATTAATTTATGTATAAACAATGTCTTTTTGTGTGTGTGTAGTAAACTATGCCAAACTGAAGCTACTGTTACTTTTGCTAACATTGAGCCAAATGTTGTATATCTCTGAGTGGCTGAGGAGGAGATAGAGACGTGAGCACTGTCGTGGTTTTATAGAAAGATGACCTGCTTACTTCACCTTCTGAAGATGTCAGCTTTTTAGTTAGACTTGAGGCCTTCCATGTCAGATCTGGGTGTTGCTGAAGATGTTGGAACCAGGACTGTGAGGATGGTGACAGAAACTGTTCTGGCTCTGGGGAGAGTGGAGAGCGACAGGGAAAGGCCAGATGTCGTGTTTGGAGAAACCTTGGCTTCCACAAGTGGGCAGATACGCAAGCCGCTGTTATGGGCGCCAGATTTCTTCATTCCAGATCTCAGAGAAGGTGTCTTTTTCCTGAACATAGAAAGAGCAGATTGGAACACTACACCTTACTCTACGTAACTGTATGTGTGGGCTCAGTCAGTTTTCTCAGTCTCTTGGAGGTTCTTATTCAGAAGTACTTTACTTCTGGTAAAAAAACAAATTGAGGTTATAGGAGTTTTAGGAATTTCATTAAATTATTTTATTGGAATCATCATCCTCACTGCCTCATTGGAATTACTTTTGGCAGGTTATATTATATAGATGTGGTCTTCATAAATCAGAAAGGTTTAAATAATGTTGTAAATAATACATGCTTCTTGTGTGTGTGTGTGTGTGTGTGTAAGTATATGTGTATGTATATAGATTCTTGTATATTCATATGGTCTGGAGGATTGAGTTGTCATTTTATTCTCAGGAGATGTACCTCAAGCGAGAGGCAGGTCTGCGACTAGTGGTCACCTTTGTTCCCAGTTAGTGAGCAGGGGTTCGGCTGGGCCCCCAGAGGACACAGACTGTTAACATGTAGATCAACCTCTGTGTATTTGAATGTTTGTGTTTATGTGTAGTGTATATCTCTTTTTCACTTATTGACTGAACACTGTATTTGTTAGTTTTAACTGTTATCTTGAAACAATCTACAATCATCAGGATATAGACTCTTAATATGGGATTAGCTGGGTCTGGCTGACCAGTAGACATTTCTGTGGAGTATTAACTCTGTGGGTGGCACTGTTCCTTAGGCTGGGGATTCTGAAGCTTGGACCTACCTCTCTAGTAGGGCTGGTCAAGAACAGAGTCTTCTTCAAAAGTATGAGTGTATTTTTGCCTTCTTCCACTTGGCTTAGTATCTAATGCTGAGTTTGATGTTCAGCTCCTGCCTGAATGTTGCTATTTATATTTAGAGACATTGCTTGGTATATCATGTGGGGCTTGGCCCAATCAGTGGCTCATCTGCTTGGATCAACATGAAGAGAACTGTCTCCAAACCTGTCTAGCTATAAATCACTCACTTACTTGAAGTCTTAAGTATCACCAGGAAAACCAAAGATGATAAAATGCAAAGTGATTCTTCAGGATACATATTTCAAGGATCCTCAAAGTATTAGAAATTTCAGAAATGTTTAAGAAACTGTTACATTTATAAAATTAATGCTCACTTTATAAATATTTGAAAAATAGGTCAGGGTGTTTTAAAAGAAGGAAGGAGAGTCTGGAGTGATGGCTCAGCAGATGAGAGTGCTTTCAGCTCCTGCAGAGGACCTGCATTGTGTCTCCAGCACCCACATCAGACAACTTGCAACTGCCTGTAACTCCAGTTTCAGAGCATCGAATACATGTTCCTGCATGTCATAGACACTTGCACACATATGGTGCACGTGCAGGCACACATACATTTGCGTGTGAGCGTGCACACACACACACACATGCACACACGCGCGCACACACACATATGCACACACATACAAAATTAATACATATTTTTTAAAAGAAGAAAAATGCAACTAGAACTTTAAAGAACAAGAGGCAGGCGGTTTTTCCTGAGTGAGTGGAGCTCAGTGAAGGAAATAAGTGTAAAGGGGTAGAGTGAGGGAAAGCTGGAAGATTCACAGGATGGTACAGGAAAACTTACCCCCTTCTGTCCTCTTGACAGAACACCACCTCAGGTAGGCATGATTTTGAACAGTTGCTGAGAGTGTGAAAAAATGATTCTACATTGTCACATGGGTCAAAACTTGATGGATAGATGAGAAAAATATAATCATAGTGTCAGGGACCAGCCTTAGCAAAAATATTTCTTGCCAGGTTAGGGGCATTGGGATTTAGAAATATTAATAAAGAATACAAAGACAGAAAAATAATAAGAGAGCAAAACATAGAGACTTGTACCAGGAGGGAGTTCCAGTGAATACTGAAATCGCCTGCATTTAATTTCCAATTGCTTAAAAACCCCTGACCCCAAAAGGTAGGAGTAAGACAAAAAACTGCATTAACATGATACAAGGAAATGAACAGACCAGTCTAAGGCCATAGTTAATTAAACATTCTGTTGTTAGAATTAAAGACCAAAATATTTTGTAGGCCAACCACTCCCTGGGTGGAATTCAATGCTATCTCCTTAAAGGAACTGGACCCTTAGTCGGGTCCTTAGACTTTTGTTTGAGGTAGAAATATATCTACTTCTCTATTCCTGAAACACAAGGTGTGACTATTAGCCACACCTGTTGACAATAACCTTGAGAGAGCAGAACACAATAAGGAATAGAGGTAACTTTCAACTCTCTGATCTTTGGTCAACGTGGAAATAGGCTTATATATTTGGGCCTCCACATCATAGCACAAAACTTTGCTAGTCAATGAAGAGCATTTAAATGTTAGTCATACAATGTAAATACTGGTATTCAGCTTTTACAGTCAACCATTAGGCAAAACGGGAGAATTAATGTAATTACAGAATAAGATATAAATGTCACCACTGAAATTACCAGGTGCAAGTGAGAAGGAAACATGGAACATGCAACAAACCTGCTTAGAAGTTTATTGGAGGGGGTGTGTACAAGCCTGGGGAAGTCAGTGTGCAGAGAGAGAGGGCTGAAGATAGCGCTTCCAGCTTTTAAGGGCTGCCTAATGCATGCATACAGGGAGATGGCATGTTTATGTCATACACAGATGACGGAGCTCACGCATTCATGTGAGGGCTCACGCAGCTGCATCATACGTAGATGATGTGACCATGCTGCACGTGGGTCATGTGGGGTCCTTTAAGATTCCCGGGGCCATTAGGCACTTCTGCCTGAGGGCTTGTCCACACATGCGTGGCCCAGGAACCTGGAAGTGTCAGCCCTGTTGTGTGTCTAAATCATTACAACAACCCTTGAAAATATACCAATACAGTTAACACTCACAAGACAGAGGGGAAAGGAAGCCTAAAATGTGGTGGTCATAGTGACCTCATAACTGTTATGTCGAGGATTCTGTCTACTGAGTGAATAAGATAGAGATTTAGATAGTAGATTATGGCAGTACCATGACTGACAAAGCGCGAGCAGTGAGGTGAGCAGGCTGAGGCGAGACGAGGTCTAGAGGCAGCAGCAGGTCAACAAAGAATGTGGTGGGTGATAAATCGTGACTTAGTGTTAATGCACATGGAGAAAACTACTAGAATAGTTTAAAGCAAACAGGTCAAGATGTTTTGTCTCTCTGGGTTGGTGAGCTGAGAAGCAGAATGGTATTTTCTCATCATTAAGCAGTTTTGTTTGCTTTACATTTCTTGTTTAAAAACTTTTGAACGGTATATTTTGATCATACTCTTTCCCCTCCCCCAACTCCTCTCAGATTCTCCACACCTCCTTACCCACCCAACTTTGTGTTCTTTCTTTCTCTTTTAGAAAACAAATGACAACAAACCAACAAACCTCTCCCCCCCGCCACTGTCTTAGTTAGAGTTTTTATTGTTGTGAAGAGACACAATAACCACAGCAACTCTTAGGAAGGAAAACATGTAATTGGGGCTGGCTTACAGTTTCAGAGGTTTAGTCCATTATTGTCATGGTTGTATGTAGGCAGACATGGTTTTGGAAAAGGAGCTGAGTCTTCCATATCTTGATCTGCAGGTAGCAGAACTGACTGTGTGCCACACTGGGCTTAGCTTGAGCAGAGACCTGTAAGCCCTCCCTCACAATGACACATTTTCTCTAACAAGGCCACACCTCCTAATAGTGGCACTCCCTATGGGCCAAACATTTAAACACATGAGTCTTTAGGGACCATACCTATTCACACCATCTTCCCCCCCAAAAAAATTCAAAACAAACAAAAACCTCCAACAAGACAAAAAACATAAAACAAAACAAAAAGCACACAAAGTTATCAAATGGTATTTTATTTTTTTTATTTTAAAAATTACATACTCAAGGTCATGAGTTTGAAACTGAGCAGCAGCATACTGAAGTTGCCATCTAAAGAAAGAAATTTGAAAACTAGACTTTAATCTTTGATACAAACCAAGTAGAATATACATCAGGATAAAGAATACCATTCAGAATAAAAGTAAAACATAACATAATAGAAAATGTGCATTGTGAAAAAAAGCTATAAAATTTACTTTAGGTCATAATAAAATATAAATAAATATTGAGTAGTATTGTTAAATATCATAAAATATTAACACTAACCTAAAATTTACTAACTAAAGATGTGGTTCAAGATGTTTCTCCAATTATGTATAGATTTACAAGAATCACTTAACTAATGCTGAGAAAGAACAAGATAAAGAGATTTTCTTTACTAGGCAGCAAGTGCATTCTAAAGTTTCGAAGCAGTGTTGGTACAGTATAGCATGTAATTATGCAAACTGACATATCGACAGTACAAATACATAAAGAAATTGATCCCCATGATATATTTGGTTTTGATTACAGATGACATTTAAGTTCAGGCGGGAGAAGACTTACACAGAACACATTCTCCTTGACTGGATAAAATATGGCCAGGTCCTCTACCTTAAGCCAGTCATACATTAAATTCCACATTGGTTGAAAATGAAATAAAATGGTTCTTAAAAAGCAAAAATGTGGCTCCCATAAATAAAACAAAATATGTCATAAGAAAAAGACAACTTGAATATATCAACATTAAATGTTGTGTTAGAGAAAATAGACCATATAGATTAAGTCATTCTCACATTTGTAGAAACTATTTATAGACTATGTAGCAAGCATTATGGTTTATGGTCTATGGAGGATTGTATAATCAGGTCATGGAAATAACTCAGGCGATAGAGTGCTTCCTGTTTAAGGCTGAGGAACTGAGTTTATTTTCCAGAACCCATGTTAAAAAATAGGAAAGGTAAAGAGGCCAGTTGTGGTGCTGGGTGTTTGCACTTTTAGCACTGTGGAGTTGGATCCCTGGGGCCTGCTGGCTAGAAGTCTTTCAGTTCTTCTAGTGAGAGACCTTATCTCAAAAAAATTATGGATGCCATCCCAAGATTGACCTCTGCCCCTCATCCCCCACATACACTCCCCAACACACAAAAAAATTTATACAGCAATAGGAAAAAATATTACCTTAAAAATGGAAAATTATGCCCAAAATTCACAAAAGAGAATGTGTAGATGGTTGTTATAAAAAGAATGTCCACCTCTTATTATCCCCTTTGTGAAGCAGTTCCTAGTATTTCCCTACTTTACAGATAAAGAAATTACAGCACAGCAAAATGACTTTGGTGAGATATCTAACCGTAATTCTAATCCTAACCTGTAACCAACTGCGGCGAGCGAGCCCCGACCAGCAGGGAAAGATCACCACCGACACAGGATCCTTCTCTGATCACACTTTATTGAAGCGCTGCTTGGTTGAGGGAGAGCTGGAAGCAGGGCCCCCCCCCCCCCCCCCCCCCCCCGAGCCGGGCTGGGTGGCGGCTTATATACAGGAGGACGGGGCGTGTCTACTGATTAGGTGACGAGGCAGAAAAGGATTGGTGGAAACCTGCTGCTAGGCAGATGTGGCGCGAGAAGTTCGCGCCACATACTTGTTTACTTCAGCACTCGGCGCCATCTTGTAATGGCGAAGTGTAGATGTGGCCGCCACAGTTCCCCCCTTTTAATTTTATGACATTTAAAAGACAGTCAAGGCTGAGGTCAGAGGACCTTACCCTGAAAATGTAGATATGTCCCGTTTTTCTCAGGGATGGGAAAAATAAGCGGGACTACCCATATGCATAAGGTCATGATCTCCTGAGTGGATCTACTCAGTGCACTCTTAGGTGCAAAACCTCCTGTCCAGGACAACACATCCCCAGATTCAGGGGAACCTCATCGATCCCTCTTTCCGAGTGCAATGGCTCAATGGCCTTCGGGTGCAAAAGCAGGGATTAGGGTCAGGAGTCCTGTAAGATGCTGATCTAAGCTTGGGGGGAGTTGCCGGCCTCCAAGGCTGCGAGGGCACGTGCAATGGCCACCTTTTCCCGTTTCCTTACCCGAATCAGCCTTAGAATCAGAAACAACGCCAATATCACTCCCGAAGTTAATATTAATCCTAGCACGCCAACCCCTGCCCATTCCTTAATATATGAAAAGGTATCTACCAGCCAATCTGTAAATTCCCCCAGCGAAACCATAGTCGCCTGGGTTTGATTCAAAGCCAAAATCTTCAAACTAAAATTGGCTTGCAATTGTTCCAATTCCCTTGTCCAATTGCCATTTAGATATTGAGAAATCGCTCGGGATTCATTAAGGGTAGCAGTATAGGGGGTAACACACAAGTGCTTAGTACGATCCACACAACCAAAGGTAACTATATCAAACATTTCTAACATATTTCTTTCCACCAAATCAACTCTCTTATTTAACAATAAAATACCTGACATTAATTGATGGTTAATCTTTTCTTGTATATACATAGCGTCCGAGGTTTTTTGAACCACGGAATTGATAATAGTAACTGTCTGAACTTGATTGGCCATAGCTACTCCTGCAGTAACAGCCGCCGCAGCAGACACTGCAATAGCCGTCACAATAGTTGCTGTAATGCCAAAATCCCTTTTCCGGCGAACCAGGGTGGCTAATGGGAAGTTCTTAGGATTGGCTTTTACAGGCAAAAACACAAAGGTAGGGATGCGCATAACAATCGCACCTGAATGGTAGAAATTCCAACATTGTGACAGAGAGCAATTATCCTTCTTGCAATCAACTGCAGTATTATTTGAACTCCCTGTAGTATTAAACAAAAGCCAGACAAAGGGAGGATCCAGACAAACTCTGGTTTGCCGTAGAGTAGTATTATGTTTTTTCTCTACACTAGTTATATTAATTTCTTTAGAAGTGTGATTCATAATCCCTGTATAATTATTTAACATAATTATTCCAGAGCGAACAAATGTAGCAAATGGAGACAACTCAGTTATAGCTCCTCTGGAATTCATAAGTATCCACGGAGTAAAGGGTGATCCAACCTTTATCATAAGTTTTCTTTTAACCTTAAAATGGTTAAGATTCCTAAGAACCCATCCAGAATTATTGTAAAACTTATCATATCGTCCTCTGCAATCCACAAATTCAGGGGGATAGCTCAAATCATTACCAGAGCATCTAGGGACAGACCAAGAAAAAATATTATTACTATTATGATTACTATTGCCAACCTGTGAATCACTATTATTAACCTTGCTAACCTGTACCCAATTGGGCGTTGTAAGGTTGCAACTGATCCCATAAGTGGTAACATTAACAGTATCATTGGAACCGGAATAGGAGCCAGATCCAGATTTAGCTCCAGATCTAACCTGAGGCAGGGCTACGCTAATGGCCTTTCTCAAAAAATTGGGGGTATCTTCTAAAAATGGATCTCTAGCTACAGTAAGATTCATGGCATCTAGCAAGATGCAGTCTGAGATAGAAGTGCTCTGATTTGTGGTAAAACATAAAGTTCCTGCTAGGGGCACTACAGTTTGATTAAATTTTTGTTCCTGTGCATCCACCTTTTTGCAAACTAAGTTCAATTGGCAACTATCAACAAAAAATTGTGGCAATATTGTGGACTCATTGTGAACAGGAATTGGAATGGGCCATGTATGGGCCACAGCCCAGAAATAAGATTCTTCAGATTCAACTGGAATCGGTAGGTTCACCAACAGGATCAGGAGCAGCAACATCTCCTTGCTCTTCGTCAGGCTGTTCCAGTGTTGTCACGATCCTTGTCAGTCTGGTAGGGATCCACACCGGATCTGGCCGATTCTGAGGAAAGACACAAACAGCTCCCCTGGACCTCTGTATCACAGGGTCCGGTCCATACCATTTGTTATCAATTACATCCTTCCATTTTACTAATTCTGTATTTCTGTGTCTGTGGTCCATATGTCTTTCCGCGGCTGAACAGCCATTGGAATCCAAGGTCAGAAAATTAAATGTAAAGAGAGCGAGAGATATTCTATCTCGCGGGGATGCGCCCTCGGCTATTCCCCCTTTTTGTTTTTGAAGCAATTCCTTAATGGTGCGGTTAGCCCTTTCCATGATGCCTTGTCCTTGTGGATTATAGGGCAAACCAGTAATATGATTAATTTCAAAAATAGAGCAGAACTGTTGAAAACTTTTAGAGGCATATGCCGGGCCATTATCAGTTTTTAAAGAATAAGGCTTGCCCCAAGCAGCCCAGGCTTCTAGGCAATGGGTCTTTACGTTAAGGACCTTTTCACCACATAACGGGGTGGCATGTATAACACCTGAACAAGTGTCCACAGAAACATGCAAATATTTTTGTTTGCCAAATTCTGAAACATGAGTAACATCCATCTGCCAAAGGGTAAGTGGCTTTAACCCACGTGGATTAACCCCAATATGAGGCGGATGATGAAAAATCACACAGGAGGAACATTGTTTAACTATCTCACGTGCTTGGTCGCGAGTAATATTAAACTTAAGGCGAAGGGTATTTGCAGGCACATGAAACTTTCTATGAAATTGTTCAGCCGATTGCATAGGATCCAGGGCAACTAAAGCCATTTCCCTGGTAGCCCTATCAACCATATCATTAGCTTCAGTCATAGGTCCAGGAAGACCGGAATGAGCTCTAATATGACCGATAAAAAAATGGTTTAGCACGTTGAACTATACAACTCTGAATTTGTAATAACAAAGATGCAACCATGCTACTAGGTTTAACATATGCAGCCACTTCCAGATGTTTTACAGCATTAACTACATAGCATGAATCAGAATACAAATTAAAAGGCTGATGGGGGAAAGGCCTTAAAGACCTCCAACACTACTTGACACTCCACGACTTGGGGTGCTCCAGAGCGAAATTTCAGAGTAACAGGCGGGGAGCCATATACCATATAGGCTCCAATTCCAGTTTTGGACCCATCAGTAAAAATAGTCAAGCCATTATTCAAAGGAGAAGCATTGGTAATCTTTGGAAAATATACAACATTCTGTGCCATAAAGGACAGCAATTTATCAGACGGATAATGATTATCAATAACGCCTGAATATGAGGAAATCAATACGGCCAATCATCAGTTAGTCCCTGTCAAAACCTCAATTTGATCTTTGGTATAGGGCAATATTATCTTCTCTGGCATTTTTCCAAAGGAGGGTCAAGCTGAACCTCATTCCCAATAATTGCCTGTTGCTGCCACTAAATCAGGATAATAGCTTAACGTGCGCGAACCAAGTGTATGACCATGTATCCACCAAATCGGGCCTGTCTGCCACAATACTCCAGTAGGATGACCAACAGTGCGCAGAATGCAAAGCAATAATGGTTGTTCTGGATCAAACCGAAGAACCTGCGCTTGTTCTATGGCCTTTTCCACTATCTTATAATGCTTCTTTTCCTTTGGGTGTAAGCTCTCTTAGGTGACGTTACTCAGGATTTTCCTTCTAATATTGAGAACAACGGCTGCAAAGCTTCACGGGTAATGGGGAGATATCCTCTCAGCCAATTTATATCTCCGAGCAACTTTTGAAAATCATTTAAAGTGCGTAAATGTGATGTAACGAATGCAAATTTTCTGTGGAAAAATCTGTTTTGGGGGGTAAACACGGGGCTCCTAAAACTCCTATAATACTTGTCTTTGAATCTTATCGGCGGCAAATAATCAGCCCCTTTTGTTTTAAGGATGCCTCCAGGGCAAACTAATGCCCGTTCTAGCATATGCTCTTGTTTTTGCTGCCAATAGGATATCATCCATGTAATGGATCAGCCTAACTTTGGGAAAACTACGTCTCACTGGTTTGTAACGCCTGATCCACGTATAAGCTGGCACATGGTGGGACTGTTGGCCAAACCTTGTGGTAAGACCTTCCATTGATAGCGTTCATCAGGCTGTTCATGATTTATAGAGGGAACAGTAAATGCAAAACGATGTTTATCTAAAACATGCAAGGGTATAGAAAAGAAGCAATCCTTAACATCTATGGCAAAAACAGGCCAATCTCTTGGTAAAGCACTAAAAGAGGCAACCCTCTTTGGACAGATCCCATGAGTTGCATCTGTGCATTAACTGCTCTAAGGTCATGCAGCAGCCTCCATTTCCTGATTTCTTTTTATGATGAAAATAGGGGAATTCCAAGGAGACACAGAAGGTTCAATATGACCAAGCTGAGTTGTTCTTTAACTAATATGTGTGCGGCCTGGAGCTTTCCATAGACAGGGGCCACTGAGGCACCCAAAACGGGTGTATCTGTGCTCCAGGGGATGCGTAACGCATCATCAGTGGCCCCTAGGAAAAACCCAAGCCCTTCCGATCAGATTTGGGAGTGGGCAACACGGGGTCACTTCGACCTTGAAGGCGAGCCCCCAGCCCTTTTCCTGGCACAAAGCCTTGTGCCTTCATGACATCTTTACTCACTTGAAAATAATCATTGGTAATTATCAATTTTAATTGTTGTTGTACATCCCTTCCCCATAAATTTAAAGGGAGGTCTATGACAAAGGCTGAAAAATGCCTTGGACTGTGTTCCATCCTCCAATGCAATTGCTTAGCACTCATATCTGGAGTATTTTGATATCCTAGACCCTGTAAGGTTTTGCAGCCGTCTGTAACGGCCACCTCTTCGGCTCAATCCTGTTTACGCATCACACTTCTGTCCGCTCCGGTATCCAACAGGCCCGTAAAGAGCTTTCCTTCTACTTCTAGGGTACCATGGGGCGATCATCAAGTCTATAGACAAGCATGCTAGCTCAACCCAAGAGGAGCCGAACCCTCGCTTGCCCCTCTCTTCTCATAAGCGGGAAATTTTTCATGGTCTGATGATCGAAGAATTAACAATGTGCAATACGATCTCCGGGTGTGCAATCGAAATGATGCCAAACGGAGAATGACACATTACCCTTAATAATGCCTTTGTAGTCCAGGGTCGATCACTCCAGGTAGCACTAATAACCCTCTAAGAGTACCGGAGGATCTTCCTAAAACTAGTCCCACTGTTCCTTCCTCTAGAGGTCCTGACATATCTGTGTCTATAGCTTGAACACCCATACTCTGAGTCAGTACCAATCCGGTGGTACGGAGGTCCAACCCTGCGGAGCCTGTGGTGGCCCTTCTGATGACTGGGGTGGTCTCATGTTTGGCTCCTGAATTGCCCCATAAATTCTCGGGCCCTGGGGTAGTGGGCCCTTCTGCCCGTTTTTTGACATGGCTGATGTGGCATTGGGTATGGGCTGTCCATTGATATCCTTTACGGATCGACACTCATTCGCCCAGTATTTTCCCTTTTTGCACCGCGGGCATGTGCCCGGCTGTCTCTGACCTTGGCTCTTTTTATGTGTGCCTTGGGGGCAATTTTTTCGTACATGCCCCGGCTTCCCGCAATTAAAGCAGGTACCTGATCTTCCCTGCCCCCTGGAGACTGCTAGCATAGCAGCCGCTAGACCAGCATTAGTTAGAGGGCCGCCTGTCTCTCGGCAGGCCTTAAGCCAAGCATCCAGTCCTTTATTTTTCCACGGCATGATGGCTCTCTTACATTCTTTAGTAGCCTGTTCAAACACTAACTGCTGAACCAAAGGCATGGCTTCTTCGGCTTCACCAAACACCTTCCCTGCGGCTTCCATCATGCGAGCTACGAACTCCGAAAATGGTTCAGTAGGGCCTTGAATAATCTTCGTAAGATTGCCCGTTACTTCACCTCTTTTTGGTATCATTTTCCATGCTCTTGTATAGATTTCATTAATTTGTTGATAAACCTCCACTGGATAGGCTGTTTGATTAGCCGTCCATTGCCCTTGCCCCTAATAACATGTCTGCATTCCAGGGAGCTCGATTTGGCGTTTTGCGCATTAACTCGAGCCTGAGTGTGAGCAGCTTCTACCACTATAGATCTATAATCTGATATTGACCTGTAGAAAGGCCATGCTCTAGCAATTTCCCACCAATCTGTTGGTGTCATAGCTCTGGTGGTCAACCGAGTCAGTATGTGCGGGTATACTGCGCATTAGCTCCATAAGTCTTTGCCGCTTCCACTAAATCTTTTAACTCTTTATAAGGACTGGCTCATGATATCTTTGTTGATTTTGATCCTCAAAAACAGGAAATACCACCACTGAAGGTGGATAATGCCACAGCTAACTGCGCAAGAGTGCCCCTGTCAATGAAATGCAGCTACTCCTGGGCTTGCACGTAAGGAGGGGGAAGCTCTCTAGTGGGCACTTTTAGAGCTGGCCCCATATCTCTCCTCCTCATAATGTGCATCTTCCTCCTCTAAGCTCTCCTCCTCTGCCTCTACAGCTCCTCTTCAGCCAGCGCAAGGCTGCGAATTCATCCAGCAACGGATACAGGGGAGGTGCTGAAGGTTTATTTATCTTAGGATCCTCCTTTTCTTTCATATCTTTCTTTTCCCCTTTTTTGTTCCTTATTACCGTGCACTTTTCTTCAGTATCCTCCTCTGTCTTTGAACCTGCTTCTGAAAGGCTGTCCTGGTGTCTTGCCAGCATTTTCCTTCCTTCTCTTAACTCCTCTACATTTTTTCCGTCTTTCAAGCAGGAGTGTACTAATCTCCAAAAAGGATAAGTTCCCTTCTTTAATTGCCCCTGTTCCTTTGCTGCCCTCCAAATCTTTGCCTAGCTTTCTCCAGCAATGCAGATTTAGATCCCCAGACACCGCAAACCACGGCGCCGAGGCGATCAATATCCCCGACAATCACCTTTATAGTGGATTTCGAGATTTTCAATCCTCTCTCCTGGAGTAACCGCTGTATAGGATCTACAAAATCGCATGCACCGGAGACAGACTGATCGTTGCCCATCTTTGCTCACTTTTCTACAAGAGGCTTACAAAAGGGCAGAAAAAAAAAATCGCATTATCTGCCACGGACTTACTTTCGCTTTAGATGTTGCAGCAGCGACACTCCTCTCCTGGTCTATGACAACGGATAAAAATTGCAAAAGGCGATAAACCACTACAAGCAAAAACAACCACTGCTAATGCAAACCACAAAGGACTAATTCCTCCAAGAAGCATACCTGAGGATACTTACCGGCGCCGACCGCTTCATGTGTAGAGTTCTGAATCCTCTTGCCCCCCCCCCCCCCCCCCCCCGCATGTGTCCGCCGAAGATCCCGGGTTTCGGCACCAGCTGCGGCGAGCGAGCCCCGACCAGCAGGGAAAGATCACCACCGACACAGGATCCTTCTCTGATCACACTTTATTGAAGCGCTGCTTGGTTGAGGGAGAGCTGGAAGCAGGGGGCCCCCGAGCCGGGCTGGGTGGCGGCTTATATAACAGGAGGGACGGGGCGTGTCTACTGATTAGGTGACGAGGCAGAAAAGGATTGGTGGAAACCTGTTGCTAGGCAGATGTGGTGCGAGAAGTTCGCGCCACATACTTGTTTACTTCAGCACTCGGCGCCATCTTGTAATGGCGAAGTGTAGATGTGGCCGCCAACCAACGAGTGGCTCCACAGCCTGCTGGAATCTTAACTGTGTTGTAGGGTGGTTGTATAATACCAGCACGTACCCAAACTCTGTCCAGCAGGTTTACTTTTGACAGTGTATCCTGAGATAAGTAATTATATGTAGCGGTGTCATTGTGAGCCAGCTTATGGCAGTGCATGGAGAGTGAGGTAATAAGCATGTATGTATTGCATGAGAAAGTTCATAAGTTAAGAGAGGAAAGTAAGACTATACCTGCGGTACATTATCTAATGAACCTTAAAATGTGCCATAATATTGTGATTGCACAGGAAAAGCGTGAAATATACATGCCAAGCTAGTAGAATCATGAGGATATTAGCTAGCTCTATAGTGAGAATTTATTAGCTTAGTAAAGGTAAAAGAACCAGGTATAATACTATACTGAAAATTATTTTTCTAATAATTGGGGAGTTGTGCATGACATAAACTAAATTATATTGTAAAAGGATCTTTACTTTTATGTTTTAAAGCTTCATTCCTGTCTTGACGTATTCTGAAAAAGTAGTATTTGAGAGTAGTGACTATATGTGTTAGCCTAGCATTTAGTGTTCAACATATCCAAAAGAACATTGACTACTAGTACCCAAGTGCAAGAGACATTTTTATTTTTATTAAATCCAACAAATGTTCTACATTTATATCTTCGGCTTCTTCTTAATAACTTCTGTGTACAGAGAATGACATCATCTTGTAAGCTGTATCAAAGGAGCTTTGTCTTACATAGAAGATGAGGGAAAGCGTGTGGCTTCCATCCTTTTAGGGAAATGACGTTGTCTGAAGGTGTCTTTCTTCACCTTCCCTTTCCCCATTGCTCAGCAGTATGTCCTTCACGGCACTGACTTCCTTCCTTCAGTATCGGCACCTGACCATTTGATAAGCTCTAGGTTTTTTTTACTTACATAGTAGATTTACAGCATCAGTAAGTTTTTGTCTGATAATTTTTATCTAAATAGCTATGAAGAATCGATGAGATTTCTGTCCTGCCCGGATCCCGCAGTTGTTAAATCCCAAAGAAATCACACAGAAGTCTACGTTAATTATAAACCGATTGGCCTAGTATCTCAGGCTTCTTATTAACTCTTAAAACTTACATTAACCCATAATTCTTGTCTGTGTTAGCCAATGGCTTGGTACCTTTTCGGGTGAGGCAGTCAACATCTTGCTTGCTTAGTGTCTGTCTTCTTCCCTGTCTTGATGATGACGGCAGACTGCAACTTCCCTTTTCCCAAGATTCTTGTTGCCCTACCTCTCCTTCCTACCTGGTCGCCTTGCCTATACTGCCTGCCTGGCTACTGGTGAATCAGCATTTATTTAAAATACAAGAGACAGGGTAAAATACCATTGTCCCACAGCAGGGTAAGAGAATAGCAGAGGCTTTAAAACAAAAAATAAGATTGCTGAGGTCTTACGTATATTTTAGATATTTTAAAGAGTCCAGTTAGTTTTTACTATAATTGCATATTCTGTTTTATACTAAATAAATAGTTTCATACTGAGTTACAAGTAACTCTTGGGGGAAAAGAATAAAAGTTTTGAAACATTCCTTTTGACAAATAGAATAAAATCTAAAGGCTAAAATTGGGTATTATGAATGCTGAGTATATGCCAAGGTGTGGCCAGCAGATGGTGCTGCATGATTTAAGAGAAATTTGAAACCTTTCCTATACTGCCCTCAGAGGAGAGCGACCTTGTGTTCCCAGTGCTCACTTTTTCTGGGTGTGCCTGTGTGGGGTTTGTGATCCAGCACTGGGGGCTGAGCAGGAAACTTTGTGACAGTCCAAGGTCAGCCTGGCATACACAGGATAAGCCTGTCTCAAAACAAAATCTGAAGGGAAGCGGGAAGGAAGACTTAGGGTTCTCGTAAGAGGCTGTGTTGGACAGTGGATCTGGACAAAGCTGTGCATCTGGCCCAGAAGAATAAGCATTTGAGTGCCTTTTTCTCCTTTTGAAATTCATCGTGAAAATTTTAAAATATAAATTTTATTTAAAAAATTCAATGTGTTTTTCTCTAATATGTTATTACTTTCTTTTTACATATTTGCTTCCTTGGGCTCATAAATATGGAAATTCCTCACTCAAGTTACATTTATACACTGTTTTTTTGAGGAACCTTTCTTTGCATCACCAATATGCTTTACTAATCATTTACAAGGCACACAATTTCCTCTTTAAAACTGAGTCCCTTTTTTCTTTTTTTTATTTTTTATTTTAAAAATTTTTAAATTTACTTCCTCCCCTCTTCCTCCCCCTTCCCTCCCCTCCCCTCCACCATTTCCCCCCCCTCCCTCCCTCTTCAGGCCAAGGAGCCATCCGGGTTCCCTACTCTATGTTAAGACCAAGGTCCTCCCAACTCCCCCCAGGTCCAGGAAGGTGATCACCCAAGCTGAGAAGGCTCCCACAGAGCCCGTCCATGCAGAAGAGTCAAACTGATGAATTTCTTGCATATCACCATAGAACCTCCACCTGAGTCCCTTTTTTAAAAATATTTTTATTATTTGGGAATTTCATATCACGAACCCTAATCTGCCCAGTTCTCCAATGCCTATACCCCATCCTTGTGATCTCTCCCAACAAAGAAGAAGAAGAAGAAGGTGACTGAGCAATTATGGCATACTCCTTTAATCCCAGCACTTTCGAGGCAGGGGCAGGTGGATCTCTGAGTTCACATACAGCCAGGGCTACACTGAGAAACCCCCATCTCAAAAGAAAAAAAAATAGGAGGAGAAGAAGAAAGAGAAGACAAGTCCATTTTTTGTTGCCCATACTGGAGCGTGGCCAGACCCTCAGAGAAAACTGAGTCCTTCATTACCTGCAGCCCTGCCAGAAGCCCTCAGTTATGGAGAGCTCTGTGTCAGCATCCTTACCACAACCTTTGCAGTGCTCTTCGATGAGTTTCTGTCTAGGCTGGCACTGTTTTTGGTGTGGTGGAGACAGGGCTGTCATGGAAGCCATCTGTGTCTCTGTCTCATCTTTGCAACTGCAGTCACCAGTACCACTGCATAAGTAGCTTCCTTGCATGTCACTGTCAACAGGAGCCCTGGTGGTGGACTTCTGTCAGGAGTGGTTCTCATGAGCTGATGGGAGCCTTGCCGCAATTACAGCTCATAGCAATGGATAGCTCGGGCGTCAACCCACCAGAGAAAGTGTTCCCTGATGTGGCAGCCCATCAGCAAGGCTTGTGGACCACTAACTCTGAAAACCGCCTCTTTCATCTGTAATTTCACTTGTGCAATAACAGCTATAATATCTCCATATTACCATGCCTTTTCATGTAGTGTGTATGTAATCTCATGATTACATCTCAATATTAAGGGCACATATATCTGTAGGTGCTCAGAAGATGACTTTTCATTTATCCATATAGTTTTGATATGTATAACATATACTGGGACATGCTTCATTACTAGATCCCACAAGACCTAAAAAACACTTAAAAGCCTGCTTTGTCCTTTTGCTCAGACTAACTGCACACAGTTAGCTCACCTTCACCTCAGAGCAAGTCCAAACTAGACTGAAGGCTTTCTGTAACTAGGTCACAAGGTTAAAACCTTACAGGTCCGCACAAGGGCAGAGTTGCAACACAAAGCACCCGAAGAAAAGCACATCAACTCTTCAGTTCTTTGCTTGCAGTCTGCTAACAGTAGACCTGTCTGTCACTGGGACTCTGCCCCCTCCCCATCGGGTCATGGTCTTACTCCTGGAACCTTGGAACCCTGTGTTGCCATGGCAATGGCTCAGCTCCCTATCACTTACTCGAAGAATGTGCTTTTGACCAATGAGAAGCAACTCCTGTAATTTTTTTATTGCCTCAAGGCTTCTGTAAGGAGAAGAGTTTGTAGGCTGGGGAAGAAGCGGCCAGCAGCAGCAGCTAGGAGGAATCAGTAGCAGGGCGGGACTAGAACAGAAGCAGAACAATAAAGAGATCCCGCAAAGCATGTATGAGAGTTCATTCACTCTCAGGAAAAGTCCTTTTTGCTTGCAGTTGCCTTCATTCTGAACTCTGAAGAGTGTCTTGGGTCTGAGCCCCAAAAGCTGTCTCTCCTTAGACTTTTACATGGTTTCTGATAACAGCACCGACCACAGACATCCACATAGTCTCTGGTGTCAGCATGGTCACTGGTGGCAGTACAGACTATAGACATCAGCACAGCCCTCACGGGGCAGCACAGCCACTCACATCAACATGGTCCCCATTGGCAGCATGGTCCACGGACATCCGCATGGCCCTCAGTTGTACATCAGTACAGCCCCAGCTCCAGTAGGACCATGGACTCAGACATGACCTTTGGCAGCAGCATGGATCATGAACATCAGTATGGCCTCGATTTTCAGCACACCCCCGTCATCAACATGGCTTCAGGTGTCAGCACACAGACCATTGATATCTTCATGGCCTTTTGTGGTAACACAAACCACAGACATGAATACAGCCCTCTCTGCAGTAGGACCACAGACACGGACATGGCCCTCAGCTGCAGCACACACCACAGATATCCATATGGCCTCAGGTGACTGGCCAGGCCATTCACATCAATGTGTCCCCTGCTGCTATAGGCCCATGGGCAGCCACATGAACCTCAGGCTTCAAACACAGCCTGGACACCAATGTGACCTCCAGGGGCATCATGGACCATAGAGGTCTTTCAAGTTAGTGCAATCCAAAAAATGAACCATTTTCATCTCAGATACTCGGTCATTGCTTAGAACTGGGGCCACCATGGCTGGGCAGCATATTGGAAGCTGAGTCTTGGAAAGCTCCAGGCTACTGCACAACACCCTTTGTTCCTAATCAGCAATGCATGCTCCCCTGTCCCCGGTAGCCTTCTCTCTGTCACTGCGGTCACATCTCTAGTTGTTTCTCCTTCCACTGCTCCATTCCTCTAACTTCCCCACCTCTTTCCTACACATTTGTTCTTCGTAGTATCTGGAAACTGCATTATGCCACATTATGGTATGTTTTTTTAGCCAAACAGCTTTATGTGCAAATATTAATTGGAATGAGTTGTTGCTCTGGTTTCTGAGGAACCATAAATACTGTACTGAACCATGGCAAGACTTGTCTTACATAGGGCATCTGGGGCAGGCTCTGTGCAAGCTCCTGGCTGCCTCACACCTCCCTACCCTTGAAGTCTGCTTTCTTTTGTACTTGTAGCCTACAGATAACACTATCCTTCCAACCCCCTCCACACACACACCACCTCCAGGCAGGACAAGCAACTACAGCAGCTTCATTCTGGGAGCCAGCTGTTAGGACTAGGACCTACCCCATTCAGTAACGACATGTTTTCTCGGGAGGTCCAGGCTGACAGACACCACACTTCGTCCTGGTGCCAGCACCTGGCATGACTGATGTGCTTGAGAGAATGGGGAGCACCACTGGCCCAGGCTCTCTACCTCCCAGCAGGGCAGGTTTAGACTCAGCAGCACAGGGTATAGATTCATCATTCTCTGTTGGGAGGCTCTGTTCCGGCACCTTTCTTTCCAATTTCATGAGTCCAATTTTTAAAGGCAGCTCTGCAGCGGATGCAGCCACCACCATCTTTGCTCTCTCTGTGGAAGTCCATTTTTTTCAAAACAGCTTTCATAAGTTACTTATGTGCTTGGAAACGATCCATTTGCATAGATCTAGAAGACAGCATGATTCTACATCATTGGTCATGTTAAGGAAAGAAATTTGGTCCAGAAATAATTTTTGCCCTTTATTTCCTGCTTTTATTTTCTTGAGATGTTTCTCCTCGTTATCTAGATAGCTATTCTCAAAAGGAGTTAATGGCTGTTATAAAATATTGGACTATGGATATTTACAAGTGAAATGTTTTTGTAATAAAAATTTGAACAAGAAACACGAAAACTCCTTGCCCTCCCAATACTAAGTCTCTCTGAAGAATACATAACATTGTTGATGATCCTAAAATACATTTTGCTTTCTTTTACAGTGTTCTAATAACTGAAATAAGAAGGAATTGCAACACTTTTAGGAGAAAATGTGGACGACTTAGGGGTACATCTCTGTCTTCTTCCATCTTCTCATCGGCATAGCGTGTTGATCATATGTTGTTTTGTTGTTGTTCTTTCAGATGGGCTCTTGCTGTGTAGCTCTGTCCTAGAACTTACTGTTCTTTTAAAATGATGTTTTCACTAAAATGTAGTCAGTAAAGGAAATTTTCTGTTAAGATGGCTGTGTGCTAAGAGTGTATTTTGTTAGTTTCTTTTGGGTTTGCACCTGGGTAAATGGATAGTGGAAGGGCCTCACCTTCCATTTCTGAGCCTCTGAGTTTTGGCATGTCCTGAGAGGTTTACTAGTGCTCCACACTGTCATAACCTGGCTAGTCTGACACAACAAAAGTTTGTTTTTAAAATCAAGATCTTGTCAGGACTATGCTCCCTCCAAAGGCTCCAGGGAAGGAATTCTTCCTTGCTTCCTCATAGCTTCCTCTGGCTGCCTCTATCCCTAGGTAGTGTCATTGCAGACTGTTCTCACCTTTGTGGAGGTACTATTCCAGACTGTTCTCACAGCGTTTCCTTTGTGGAGGTCCATTCTAGACTGTTCCCACATAGTGTTTCCTTTGTGGAGGTCCATTGCAGACTATTCTCAAGCGTTTCCTTTGTGGAGTTACCATTGCAGACTGTTGCGACAGTGTTTCCTTTGCGGAGGTCCATTCCAGACTGTTCTTACAGCGTTTCCCCATGTGTATTTGCATATATACAGAAGTTGTTGGAATTAGGGTTATTTCAAGCCAGGATCAGTTCATGTTAGGATGATTGCAGTTGTGTGTTAGTTAATGTTCCATGAGTGTAACAGAATTCCCGAGATATACCAGCTAAAACAGAGGTTTTCTTTGGCTCATGGTTTGGAGGTTTTACTGTGTCAATCCCCTTGTGCCGTAGTAAGGAATTTTATTCTGACAGGGAATATGTGGTGACTCAAGCTGCTTAAAGTGACTGCACACCAGAGTCCCTTTAAGGACACATGCCCAGTGACCTGAAGCTTCCCAGGCACTACCTTTTTGTTATTGTTATTTTTTTTGTTGTTGTTGAAGATTTTTTTTTATTTAAAAATTTCCATCTCCTCCCCCTTCCCTCCCCTCCCCTCCACCCATACCCCCCCTCCCTCCCTCTTCAGGCCAAGGAGCCATCCGGGTTCCCTACTCTATGTTAAGACCAAGGTCCTTCCAACTCCCCCCAGGTCCAGGAAGATGATCAACCAAGCTGAGAAGGCTCCCACAGAGCCTGTCCATGCAGAAGAGTCAAAGCTCAGCGCCTTTGTCCTTGGCTTCTCAGTCAGCCTCCACCATCGGACACATTCAGAGAGTCTGGTTTGGTCTCATGTTCCATCAGTCCCAATCCAACTGGAGTTGGTGATCTCCCGTTAGTTCTGTCCCACCATCTCCATGGGTGAACGCACCCCTCACAGTCCTGATTTTCTTTCTCATGTTCTCTCTCCTTCTGCTCCTCATCAGGACCTTGGGAGCTCAGTCCGGTGCTCCAATGTGGGGCTCAGTCATTTTCTTCCATCTATCGCCAGGTGGAGGTTCTATGGTGATATGCAAGAAATTCATCAGTATGGCTATAGGAACTGGCCTTTTCAGGCTCCCTCTCCTCAGCTGCCCAAGGAACTAGCTGGGGGTGTCTCCCTGGAAACCTAGGAACCTCTCTAGGGTCAAGTCTCTTGACAACCCTCAGATGGCTCTCTAAATTAAGATATATGCTTTCCTGATCCCATATCCACCCTTCCTATATCCCAAGCATCCCATTCCTCCGAGCTCCCCCCATTCTCCCCTTCAAGCTTTTCTCTCCCCATCTACCCTTGGCCCCGTCTCGCCCCACCCTCAAGTTCCCAATTTTTGCCCGGCGATCGTGTCTACTTCCAATATCCAGGAGGATTACTATATATTTTTGGGGGGGTTCACCTTCTTATTATCTTCTCAAGGATCCCGTTTTATAGGCTCGATGTCCTTTAATTATGGCTAGAAACTGATTATGAGTGAGTACATCCCATGTTCATCTTTTTGGGTCTGGGTTACCTCACTCAGAATAGTGTTTTCTATTTCCATCCATTTGCCTGCAAAATTCAAGATGTCATTGTTTTTTACCGCTGAATAGTACTCTAACATGTATATATTTCACAGTTTCTTCATCCATTCTTCCACTGAAGGGCATCTAGGTTGTTTCCAGGATCTGGCTATTACAAATAATGCTGCTATGAACATAGTTGAGCAAATGCTTTTGTAGTATGATTGGGCATCTCTTGGGTAGATTCCCAATAGTGGAATTGCTGGGTCCTGGGGTAGGTTGATCCCGAATTTCCTGAGAAACCGCCACACTGCTTTCCTAAGTGGTTGCACAAGTGTGCATTCCCACCAGCAATGGATGAGTGTACCCCTTACCCTACAACCTCTCCAGCAAAGGTTATCATTGGTGTTTTGGATTTTAGCCAATCTGACAGGTGTAAAAGGATATCTCAAAGTTGTTTTGATTTGCATTTCTCTGATAGCTAAGGAGGTTGATTGTTATTTTTGTTTCGGTACAGTCTCTCATATAGCCCAGACTTCATTTGAACTTGCACTGTATCCAAAGATAGCCTTGTGTTCCTGATCCCTGTTCTCTTTGCCTCCAAGTCCTGTGATTGCAGGTTTGTGCCGTTATCTCTGGCCTAGGCACAGGTCTTTACCATATTCTAGCAGTGCCAAGCTAAAGACCAAACCTTTAAAACCTGGGCCTTTGGGGGCTACTTAACACCTAAGCTATGCCAGTCTTCAAAGACTATTTGCAAATCTGTGTTCCAGGGGTTAGAACCTCACCCTCAGGTCGTGGGGTTCACAGTGTGACTCCCAACAGAGGGTGGTAGCTCATGTTTGTCATCAGTTTAGCCTTGCCAAGAATTAATCTGCCATTCTCTATAATTACATGAACTCTTAACTGGTATCTAGGGTTTGCATGCTTCTGCCAGGCTCTGTATCGATGCTGGAAAATAGATAGTGCCTGCCGTCAATGGACTCAAAGCCCAGTGCGGACATAGAGAGATTGCAGAAGAAATAAACAAGAACAAAACCTGCTGAAGAGCATGCTAAGAACTGATCCTATAGCATGAGCGAAGCCAACCCTTTAATAGGTGGAAATTTATACTGACTGTAATTAAATATGGCAAGGCGTTGTCAGGAAGAGGCTTTGTTCTTACTCGGAAAAGAATGTGATACAGACATGCAAGAAATGCAGAAAGGCTTTGCTCAACACACTTGTGAGGCCGCGAAAACCACCAGTGCGCCTACTCACATTAAGTAGTGCCCGTGCAGTCCTGTGGTCAGAGTGCTACAGACAGGTCTGAAACGGCAGAGTGGGGCGGTAGGACCAGCAACAGCAGCTGACAGTTTCTATGGACACCTCCAAGGTGAAATCTACTAGGAAGTAGGCAGTGTAGTACCATCAGTTCAGGGGAGCACCAGCTGAGAGAGGGACAGGAGAGCCAGCAGTTGGGGCTGAGAGGAACAGACTTCAAGGGACAGCTACTGGAGCAGAGAGAGAAACCACCTTTAATGTTGATTTTGGGTTATTACTCCTGGAAGGTATTTTTTTTTTCAGTAAATGAGAGAAATCTGCATTTGAAATGAAGCATCCCCAAGTATTTCTGTTTTTAATAATGCCTTGTGATGACTTCTGGTTTTAGCCAAGCAGGGAAAAAGTGTGACCATGTGTTTATTTTGTTGTTGTTCATTGCTGTTGACTTGCTTTACCCTTTCTGTTCCCGGTGACCTGCCCATTGGCTCCCAGCTCTTCCTTCTCCTTCTTCTCCTCCTATTTTTCCTCCTCTTCCTCTTCCTCCTCCTTCTCTTCTTTCTTTCTTTTTTTAAAATTCAGGATCTCATTTTGTAGCCAGGACTGACTTCTAACTTTTATCCTATCCTGCGTCTACATCCTGAGTACTAGTATTTTATGCAGGTACCATGACATGTCTCTTCTTTTCTTTTGACTTTTCAAAGATGTCTGGTATACATATGTATGTCTGTGTGTGGGTATGCAAGTGCACATGTGAATGCAGGTACCCACAGAGTCCAGAAGATGGTATCTGATTCCTTGTAGCTGTAGTTATATATGATCTTGTGAACTACTTAATATGAGTGCTGGGAATTAAACTCAGGTCGTCTGGAAGAGCAGCTAATGCCCATAGCCACTGAATTATCTCTCCATCCCTTTATCTCTTCTTAAAAAGTTATTTATTTATTTATTTATTTGTCTGTGTGTGAGTGTGTGTGTGTGTGTGTGTGTGTGTGTATGTGTGTGTGTGTATGAGCACACACCACAGGGAAAGTGGTGTTCAGAGGACAGCCATTAGGAATCTGTTCCTTTCTTCCACCATGTGGGTTTAGGGCTAGAACTCAGGTTGTCAGGCTTAGCAACAAGTGTAATTCTGTGCTAAATCATCTCACTGGTCCTTAGAAGAAAGACTAGATCTACATATCAGAGAAAACATGTGATTATGTTTCTGAGTCTGACTTATATCTTTTAACATATTCTTAAGTTTCATCCATTTTTCTGCAAATGACATGATTTCATTCTTCTTTATGGCCGACTAACACTGTTTTATATATGTAACACATTTTGTATGTAAATCAATCAGTTGTTGATTGGGCCCTTAAACTGATTCCATAATTTGACTGTTGTGAATAGCTCCCTGATAGAACAGATGCATTAGTATCTGAGTTGAATACTTTTTTTTCAGAACCTCCATGATGATTTCTATAGGAGATCTATTTTATTTGCACCAGCCATGTATGAGTTCCCACAGCTGATTCTCTGCATCCTGACCAGCATTATTGTTTTATGTCTTAATGATGCTAACCATCCTGACTAGAGTGGGAAGGACTCTATATATAGTTTTTGTTTTTAAGATTCATTTTTAATCCTGTGTGTGTGTATGCATGTGTGCATGTGTGCCACATGTATGTAGGTACCTAAGGATGCCAGAAGAGGGTGTTGGGGCAGATACTGCTACTCAGCTGGCTTTCTCCTTTTGTGTTTTTAATCCTTCCCAGGCCCCTAGCCTATATGTGGCACTGGTATGACCCATATTCGAGAGTGAGTCCTCCCCCATCAGTTCTCACTCTGTGTGTCCATCTATATCTTTCTGACTCTGACTCTGTCTCTATCCACACTGCCTCTGTCAGATGGCCTCACAGATCCACTCAAGTCTCCTAAATGATTCCAAATAGAAGATTACAGTAATGATGTCAACTCATTTCAAAAGTCGGGATGGATGGCCAAGGTCTTCCTCCCCCTTGCTAGTATTTGAGAACACATGTCTACTCCTGAAATGTTCTCTTCCATGTGTTAAGTTGTGTGGCTGCCTTAGCCCTTGCTAAAGTTGACTTTTGTTTTTTCAATTAAAAGGGTTTTTTGATTTTTATATTTTTTATTACTTTTATTGATATATATATATATATATATATATATATTTCTCCACTCCCCTCACTTCCTACCTCCTCACATGCTACCCACTCCCATGATCTGCATGCTCCCAATTTACTCAGGAGATCTTGTCTTTTTCTAATTTCCACGTAGATTAGATCCATATATGTCTCTCTTAGTGTCCTCTTTGTTGTCTAGGTTCTCTGAGATTGTGAATTGTACACTGGTTTTTCTTTGCTTTGTGTTTAAAAGCCACTTATGAGTATTATATTTGTCTTTCAGGGTCTGGATTACCTCATTAAATATGATGTTTTCTAGATATATCCATTTGCCCTCAGATTTCAAGATGTCATTATTTTGTTTCACTGTATAATACTCCATTGTGTAAATGTACCACATCTTCTTTATCCATTCCCAAGTAGAGGGACATCTAGGATGTTTTCTTCCCAAAAGTTGTGATCTACCGAACTCAGTGGCAAACTGCTTCCTGCTGTATGGGGGACTGTTAATCATGGTGGTCTTTCATGGTGTATCCTGTGTGTTGGCTTATCTTAGTCAGCTGTTGGATGAACTAATTTTTTGAAGGTGTTTACAGTGATCTTTCAGGAGGGCATGATCTATCAAACCATATTTGTCTAGAAGCAATTCACAGGTTCTCATCTTCTGTGAAGACAAAAGAAGAACCTCTTTTCCAAAGCACCATATCCATAAACTCAAATTTTGAAGTCAGATACCTATATAATATACATGCTGATTTAGGTTAGCAGCCCATACAATGAAATATCTTTCTGTACTTAGCTCCTTCACAGTTAAAAAATTGAATGAAAACACAATAATATATATAATTCAGACTCTCTGTGAATTTTCCATTTTTACATGGCTTATTTTTCTTTACTCCTTTTAATCTATAATTATCTGTACTCTGTCTCTTTAAAGACTTTACCCTTTCTTTTTTAAAGCATTAACTTTATTTTATGACTTTCGATACTTTTTTCCTTCTCTCTCCTAAGCCTACATACATTTATCCAACACTGTGACACATTTAGAGGTCATTTATGTCTGAATCTGTCCTATTACAAGTCTGTAATTCTTTACTGTCCAGGAATACTTCTTACAATGCTAAGAGCTTCTTAAACACCTAAGTTGCACCATTAGTAGGGGTAATACGATAGTATCTGTTTTCCTGCCCAGTCTAACACTTAAGCTGAGCTGTTACTATGATAAATACAGTAGTTCATGCTTGGAGTTCTGCACAGTTCAGCATGGCAGAGCCACTTATGCTTCTGAGCTGCTTGTGCTTCTGAGCGGCACACACCGTCCCATTTCCAGGCACACAGTGAGTCCAAGTTTCAAGCAAGCCATAGCACTTTACTCACAAACCCCATCCAAATGCTTTGTCTCCCGCAAGAGCCAGAGATCACGCTGGTAGCATAGCCCAGAAAGCTGGCATTTTAAAACTGCTCGGATTTTTTTTCTTTTGCTATGACTGAGTCAGGAAAAACTCTCTTAAAGGAGCTGTGGCATGCCACCAGCAAACAGCAAAAAGCTGTGTTAAACCTTGTATTTTTTGTTTAAAATTAAACTCTCTCGGGTTTTTAAGTGGATTTAGTCCATCATGTTGACGCCAATTGTTGCAAGGAAGAGGGCCGCTTGTTCATCCATGATGCCTAGCTAGCTTAGCCCTGAAATAACCACACAGAAACTGTGTTCATTAAATCACTGCTTGGCCTATTAGCTCTAACATCTTATTGGCTAACTCTTACACCTTAGTTTAGCCCATTTCTATTAACCTATGTATCACCATGTGGCAGTGGCTTATCAGGAAAGATTCGGCATGTCTGATTCTGGTGGCTCCATGGTGTCTTTCTGACTCTGCTTTCTTCCCCCCAGCAATCAGTTCTGTCTTCTCTACCTACCTAAGTTCTGCCCTGTTAGGGCAAAGAAGTTTCTTTATTCATTAACCAATACTAGCAAAGCACAGCAGGGACTCCCTCCAAGGAAGATTGCCCTTCCCATTACCAGCTGCAGCGTTTGGAAAAGTGAACCCTGTACCTCGCCTGGACATCACAGTGGAACTGACCCTGATGGTGGAGGTATGGGTGTGCTAGCACCGATGCAGTGGGGAGAGCTGTCCCCATTTCTCATCAGTCATATGGTGGCATGGCTAAGGGAGAGTCATCCCCCTTCTTCCCGTCCCTCTTCAATGCCTGAGGCAGGTAGAAGAGCTGACTCTGAGGTCATAAGAGCAAGAGACCTGTGTTGAGTCAGCCCCAACATGTAGTGTGTCACACAGAGAATCTTTCCATCTCTTTTCTTCCATGAATACTCCTTCCTCTATCATACATGTTTGAAATGGTTAAAATTGTAAAATAAGTTAATATGTGCCAAGAAAAGTATACAGCTCGTAGCTCCTTTAACTCAAAATAATAGCTATAGTAGTTCTCCTCTGAAGGATAAAACTCCCATTTCCTCTGTCCTTCACCTCAGTTCCTATGTCTGCCAGCCTTTATTGTCATGGTGTTGAATTACCAGAGAAACAACGGAAAGGCTTGCAGTGTTAGAGGGTTCAGCTCATGACCTGCTAGCATGGTGGAGCAAAGATGTTATCTCTTGGTGACCAGGAAGGAGAGGGAGAGAGAAAGAATGAGAATATTTAAGCATGAGAATGACTAAGGAGCTCAAGACAAATATCTTTTAAATGCGTAATTCTAGTGACCTGCTTTGTCTAACTAGGCTTCATCTCCTAGTTGCCTATTCATTTATGAACTTATGAATGGCATTGATGAAGTTAGTACCCTCAAGATTCAGTCACTTCTTCATAGATATGCCATATTGCAACCAAATCTTTACCACAGTAGCCTTTCAGGGGAGGTACATTTGTCCAAACCATAAGAATAAAACCATTGCTTGATTAGTTTTTGCACACTGAATATAGTACCAGTCATGATGCCATTTGTGAGTTTGGTTTTACTGTCTTTTTTGGGGTAAGCCTGTGTTTAGAAACCCTGGGTTCAGGAGGCTTTATATTCAGGGAGGCACAAAGAGTGATGGCTGACTAGAGGCTGTGTCCCAACTCCAGGTTGCCACTGATCTCTGGTTTGTTTCTGCTGCTGCAGTGTGGCCTCACTGCAGCCTGCTTGCAAGTTTGGTTTCTTATCTGTAGCTTTTCTCCCAGCGACTCCTGAGAATCAGTTCTCACCCTGTGTGCATCCTAGCACTGGTGGAGCTCCTGGCTTCTTATGAACCTTGCTCTTAAATAACTTCTTTCCTGTCTCCACAAATGGCCCTCCTTGTCCCTCCCTGTCACCAGGACCTTTGCCCACTCCCTTTTTTTTTAAAATGAGTTTTCCAAATTGTATCATATCCTGTGGTGTGGTATGTAGTGTTTTTTATGAAAGCTCCTGTTTTTAACTTTCCTTGAAATTGTACCTCAGAATTTGTTTTAGGATAGTATAGTCTAAGTCTTTCTTGGGTCTGGAGAAATGGCTCAGGCATTAAGAGTGCTGGTTACTTTTCCATAGAACCTGGGTTCATTTCCCAGTGGCACTTTGTGCAACCCTGCTTCCAGGAGATCTGACACCATCTTCTGGCCTGTGTTGGCACTACACATATGGTGAACATACATACATGCTGGCCAAACTCCCATACATAATACAAATTATAAAATATATATATATATATACATATATTATTTGCATGTATATATACATACATATATACACACATATACATACAAATAATAAAATCTCAAAAATAAGTCATTCTAAGTCTGTTTTAAAGAATCCACAATTAAATATATCCAGGCGACATTTGCAGCCACAGAGTTTAATTTTTACCTCTCTGGTCTCATAGGATTGCTGACGTCCCCACAGATTTTACTTTATGTCTGGCAGTATCTGTACATTAAACTGTCAGCTTCTTGCCTTGTCCCCAAAATAGAAATGTTTTCATAAGACTTACACTTGCAGAAAGTTCTCTTTTTTCTTTGCTTTCCATCTCTCTAGGCTCTTAGCCCTTTCGTTCTTGATTGTCTTCGCACTTATAAATTGAATTTTAATTTAATTTAAAATTTACCACACTTTCTTGTTTCTGACGGCTATACTGATATTCCAAAATTCACTGACAGCCTGAAGCTGTGGTTAAATTCATCATTTTAAGGATTTTATTTAACCTTGTTAGTAAAATGTTAAGGAGAAAAATAGTATATGCACACATTTCAAATTATAGATAAAAATGTCTCCTTTTCTGCCCAGTCTTCCAATATTAGTAATTTTCTCTAAGGAAAGTTGTCGCTTGTTATGCCTTTCCATATATGGTATATGTAGATAATACATATGTTGTAGAATATTATTTCAATGAATCCTATAGTATATTAGGCTCTGTTCTGTAATATATAGGTTCTATTCCTCTAGAGAACACATAGACTGTTAAACAGGATTTGATAGTCTGGCTTACAGAATGTGGGCTAGAGAGTCTCGTCAGTGATAGTTTCCATAGTGGAGAGGCAAAGATACCCCTTATCTGCTTAGTCCATGAAACTGGAGGTCTCAGCATTTCCAATCCCATCTCTAAGAAAGCTTAGAAACTCTGGAGAGTTATTTGCATGTGGTAGGAGCTAGAGCTTGACTGAGAGGAGGACAGCAGTGGCAATGGCAGTAGCCATGCTTCCTTAGAAATTAAAGCAAGGTGGGTGACATTGCTTTGTTCTTTATGTCCCTGACATACATTGGAAGGTACCATTCACTTTGAGGGAAGACCTTCACCCTCATTTAATTTTTTTTTTTTTTTTTTTTTTTTTTTTTTTTTTTGGTTTTTCGAGACAGGGTTTCTCTGTGGCTTTGGAGCCTGTCCTGGAACTAGCTCTTGTAGACCAGGCTGGTCTCGAACTCACAGAGATCTGCCTGCCTCTGCCTCCCACCCAGATTTTATGCCTTAGATCAGTGGTGCTCAGTCTTCGTAATGCTGGAACTCTATAGTACTCACATTGCAATGACTCCCAATCATAAAATTATTTTGTTGTTACATCATAACTGTGATTTGGCTAGTTATTAATTATAAATATCTGATATATAAGATATCTTATATGCACCTCCCTAAGGGGTCATGACCCACAGGTTGAGAACTGCAGTCTCAGGTAGCTCTACATGCTGACCATCCAGATAAACCATAGCTTGAGCATGCCACACACTTTTGATATTTCTAAACATATGTTGTCCTTCCCCTACTCCTGTGTCTTTATTCAGGTGTCCCTCACATACTGTAATGAACCACGGATACTTATTGAAAATGTTTCTTTTATTCTTTTTAATTTTCATCTTTTTTAACTTAATTTATCAGATCCTTAGTATTTTTAGAATGATAATGTAACTATACCATTCTTTCATTTTTTCCTATTTAAAGGCCTACAGCATTTTAATAGCTTTATAAACAAAGCTAAACAAACCAAACAAATATGCTCGAGTCTCACTCTGTGACTCATTTGTGTCTGATCCCGAATGTGAAGCTAAGGATGGTCCCAAACCTGAGATCCTTTGCCCCCTGAGAGCTAAAGGCATGTGCTACTTACTACAACAGACTCTTTGATAGAATTTAATCTTACCCATTAAGATTTATTGATTCATTCTGTGTGCTTAGTACTTTGCTAAGTATTATGGTGAAGTTTAATGGACGTATAAGACATTATCTTGATCCACATGTGGCTAAGATGTAACTGAATGTGAATAAACTGATTATTAACCCACAGTAAAGTGGTAATGGTGTGAGGAAAGGTTTGGAATGGGCCATAAAGATTTGATTTTAGAAAGCATAAAGATCTTTATGGACAAGAACTCAGATGTAAGTGCAAGATAGATGACAAATGAAAAATGGAGTGTGTGTGTGTGTGTGTGTGTGTGTGTGTGTGTGTCTGGAATCACGAGTAATTAAGAGGAGTAGAAGTAGTGTAGGGAGCTTAGAGCTTCGAATTGAAGAAGTAGATCAAAGTAGCCATATCAATTGTGAGGAAGTTGGTGGAGGCAGTCAGTATTTGTTGAAGGAGAGAGGGCCTGCTTTTTGTCCTGGCTGCTCGGCTAGCTTACACATGAAATAACCACACAGAAATTGTCTTAATTAAATTACTGCTTGACCCATTAGCTCTAGCCTCCTGTTGGCTAACTCTCAAATCTTGATTTAACCCATTTCTAATAATCTGTATATCACCACAATGCCGTGGCTTACCAGGAAAGATTCAGCATGTCTGACCTGGCAGCTCCATGGCCGTTCTCTCTCTCTCTCTCTCTCTCTCTCTCTCTCTCTCTCTCTCTCTCTCTCTCTCTCTCTCTCTCTCTCTCTCTCTCTCGATGCTTTCTTCCTCCCAGCATTCAGTTCTGTCTTCTCCACCTACCTAAGTTCTGCTCTATTACCAGGCCCAAAGCAGTTTCTTTATTAACTAATGAAAGCAACACAAATACAGAAGGACCTCCTACACCAAGTATTTACCTTCAGAGTAGATCAGAGCAAGGAAGAAGAGGTCAGCTATAAGGCTTTTATTTGGCAAATTCAGTACTATCTGTACTCTTGGCTCAATAATTCAAGGTTTCCAGGAAAACATTCCAAATGTTTGGTGTTCAAAAGCATAGAAAAATGGACCAAAGTGACATTTTAAAGTAAAAATTTCACTTTCTATTCCTGCCTGTGACACCTTTTCTTTACAAATTAAATTCTGTGGAGGGTGAGGATGGGAGGATAGTGGGTTCTTCTGCGATCAGAAACGTGAGAGCCCTTGATTGGGTTCCTTTCAGTTGAATGAGCTAAGAGATCTTAGAATCAGAACAGATGGTTTTTTCTGTTAAGTTTCTTTGTATTAGTTTTAATTATGTGTCAATGGGTGTGTGTGTGTGTGTGTGTGTGTGTGTGTGTGTGTGTGTGTGTGTGAGTGTGTGTGTGTGCACGTGTGTTTATGCGTGCATGTGAGTTCAGTGCCTGTGGAGGCCAGAACGTTAGATTCCCAGAGTTGCAGTTACAGGTAGTTGCAAGCCAGCTAACATGGATGCTAGGAACTGAACTCAGGTCCTCTGGAAGAGCAGCAAGTCTCTTAACCCTGAGTCATCTCAGCCCCTCAACCCAATTCTTAATCATTATTCCTGTAGAGTGCAAGAAATTTTATAGGTAGTCTTCTGTGGTTCATGAATATTTTTGGAAAAACATGCAAGGTTTGAAATTATGTGTATTTTCTAGAAAAGAGTCTCAAGTTCTAAAATGAACTTCAGACCATCCCACCTCAAATTATTTAAAAGATTTACTTCTCATCAGAGTTGGGAAATCACTAACTAGAAAGAAGACAAATGGTTATGGTATGTTGACCATATACAGTTGTCCTAGTCTTTGTCATACGTCATGCAACTTTCAGTGCCTGAGTAACTTTTTATGCATTGTCAAGATTTGATTATACTCATGTTTGGAATGGAGACTTAGTTCAGCATTATGTATTCAAATTTGCACTTAGACATACTTATTCATTTTATAAAGGTGATTGTTCTGATGACATTTGTTGCTTTCTTTATTCTGTAATGTTAATAATGCCTTTGGGCTTATATAGCTTTGAGTTATTCTCTATTCTGTCTTGTCTCTCTGAATACATTGTAGTGCAAGAATGCTGAATAGGTTCAAATTATTC
The DNA here is from genome assembly GCF_903992535.2 of Arvicola amphibius. Classification (NCBI taxonomy): domain Eukaryota; kingdom Metazoa; phylum Chordata; class Mammalia; order Rodentia; family Cricetidae; genus Arvicola; species Arvicola amphibius. Next base: position 109,027,360 of record NC_052058.2, on the reverse strand, counting down.
ATTACCTCCTTTTGTTGGTTAGGCTCTCCTGGCTTAGTATGGATTCTTAGCCCCTGTTTTGATAAGGCATAAAAAGCACACTTGATGAGTTACCATGCTACCCTATCTTTGTGACTAGTATACACACAGGAAGGCTTAGTGATGGAACTCAGTGGCCTAGTAATTACTCATCAGCGGGGCTATTGCTTATCATATCTAAGGCTTTCTGTTTGATTCCTAGCACTACCAAAAAAAATTAAAAATAAAAGGATATTTGGGATATAATATTTTTCTTGGAGGCATTCAGATAGCTAGCAACTATACACTTTAACCTATTGTTTTCTTTCTTTTCTATTTTTATTTGGTTTTGTTTTCTCAATTTTTACCATCTTATTTTCAAATAAGAATAAAAATCATAAAATGATAGAAACCAAATGAGGAAACACTAAAACTATTTTTTCCTTCTATAGGTTGCTCTCTGATTCTCAGCAGCTGGATATTTTAAGAAAAGCAAGGTCTTATATAAAGCAAGAAAAATTTGATGAAGTAGTAAGTATATGGGCACTTGTAGTCAGGGCAGGGTAAAATATATGTGAGGAGCACATCAGGCAGACTGGAGATTTCCTGAGGAGCCTTTAGCCTTAGACATGCTTCTTATTTCAGGCAGTCTGTGACTGCAGTTTTCTAGTTTGACTTTAGAAAGGAACTGTATTGCTGTTTTTGTTTGTTTGCTGTTTGTTTTTCCAATAAAAAAACAAATTTCAAGTAATTATCATTCCCTTATGAGGGTGCAGAGCACCACATTTGCCATTTACACTATCACACTGAAGCATTTATCTAATTATTCTCTATCAATAAAGAATTGGGTGTCATATATCAGGGTGAGAACCTGAACGATCAGAGAAGTGGAGAAGCCACCAGTGATTTTTTTTTCCATTCCTCCATCAAAAACTTCCTGTCTCCTATTTGTCCTCAATCCAAGACCTCTATGGTTAATTTTGGTAAACTAGTGGTTAACTCTGGCCTCTGACTCAACGTAGATGGAAGTTTCTGTCCTGCCCGGTCCCGTAGCCATTCACTCCCAACAAAACACACAGAGGTTTATATTAATTATAAACTGGTTTGCCTGTTAGCTTAGGCTTATTATTAGCTAACTCTTACATCTTGAATTAACCCATAATTTTTATCTGTGTTGAGTCTTGTGGCTTGGTACCTTACTCAGTAAGGCATTCTCATCTGGCTTACTCTCCATCTGGCTGGTGACTGCAGACTGAGCCTTTTCTCTGGTCCTGCAGCAATTCAGTCCCAAAGAAATACACAGAGGTCTAACTCAATTATAAACTGTTTGGCATATTAGCTTGGGCTTCTTATTAACTTTTATAACTTACATTAACCCATAATTCTTGTCTGTGTTAGCCATGTGACTTAGTACTTTTTTCTGTGAGGCATTCTTATCTTGCTTCTGTGTCTGGGTGATGACTGCAGACTGAACCTTTCCTCTTCCCAGAATTCTCCTACTCTGGTCAACCCGCCTATACTTCTTGCCTGGTTACTGGCTAATTGGTGTTTTATTAAGCCAATAGAAGAGACAAATCTTTACAGGGTACAAGAGTATTATCCTACAGCAACTCTGAGCAAACTTAATTGTCAGAATGCAATCAAACATCACACATTTCCCCTTTTTGTCTAAATAAAAAGGTTTAAGTAGCATAGTAAAACTATAATAAGTATGATAACTATATTCAAACATATACAGGTAAGAATTACATTAACAATGTCTAGTACATTTGCATTTGACAATTTCAGAGAAAATACTCCATTATCTATCCTATTTTGGTGAGTCTAAAAATTTTTTTACCTAATTCACATTGCATCCTAACTTGCATTACCAACCCAAAACCTTTCTATGTCTTTCAACTTTATAAACTTTACAGCTCTTTTGTGAGGTTTTTTTTTTTTTCAGAAAAATAATACCTGAGCAAAACAAACAACTTCCAAAGCTAAGAAATGACAGAAACAGCTGACTGCTAGATCAGTCATCCACAGTTCCTCTGTAATGTTGGGGAATCTATCTTTGGCCTACAGGCCTAGAACATTTGAAAGACGTTTCTGTGAAGCAGGAATTTTGAAGGACTGTCTCACCTTGTCTTGGCAAAGTTCTGCAGTCACTTGCTTTTGTGTCCTGCTTGTCCAGTTTGGCCAGCATTCTATCAGCAGTCAAGGCAAGGACAGTTTCTTGCCTGGTAGCTTACTTTGCCCAAAGAAAGTAAACTCCATATGGAATTTCTTTGATGCCCATTATCTTTTTTGAAGTAGATTGGTACTGCCAGGAAGAGACATGTCTCACTGCCATAAAAAAAAAACTGTTATTAAAACATCTTAAATGTTTCCATTTCTGTAGACCTCTCAAGTATTTGAAGACTACATATCTATCTAAAATATATCTCTGTTTGACCTTGAAAACATGACATGCCTGCAAGTTTGACTGTAATAGGTGACTAACTACTAACCTGCATTTCTTTATCCTAAATAGTTTGTAATAATAACTTTCAAGGACTAGAAATTTATATTACATTGTTAAATGAGCTGCATAGATATAATACCTTAAGCCAGAGCAGAAATGTATGTTCAGTATGTTCTAACAAAAATAACCTTAAATTTGTATCAATATACAAAATATCTTAAACAAGAGTAGAGACATATACACAGTATAACAAAAATAACCTCAAATTTATATCATTATATAAAAATCTGTACCAATATAAAGTATTTAAGAGTAGTAGTTGATTTTTTCGTTAAAAGTAGATTCACTTATCTACCCTATCATTTCTATATCCCTCTTTTTTCTTTTCAGAATGAGATCCCTGACTCTAGTGTCCTTTGTTCAGCTTTTTTTTTCCTGACCATTACTAATAACAACTGTAACCAACCCCAAATGATAATATCCATAACCCACTGAATGACAGAAAACCATCAACTCCACCACTTGGGAATGTGGCTGTCATATTCTCTAGATTGCATCCTTCAGTCTGGAGGGTGACAGCATATCTAGGAAACCGTGATAAAATTGAAATAATGGTCAAGTCCTGGGAGAGCTAGCTGTGTCATTTGTTGACAGTCTCTGTGTAATGGGAAAGTGTAGGGATGGTATAGTCATGAGACTGAACCATCACAGCTAACCTTGAGATTGTCCAAAGCTTATCTTTGGGTTCTATTAGTCAACTTAGATGTGTTACCACAATCCAGGTGCATTCATTGTGTGGGGCCCAATAAACTTTTGGAGACTTTAGAGGTCACTGTTAGGAATGTTCATGGTTCACTGTAGAAAACGTAGAACATTTTAAGTGCCATGTGCAGCAGATCATGGAGAGGTTAAAGGAACACACTTGTTAAGTACATACAGAATACAAAAACTTAATTCCTGCTTACCTGACAGAGACACAAACCCCAAATCATGTAGGGGAAACTAGATTAAGCCTTTTTCTCAAATTTGTTGGTACCCTATATGACCATTAATATTATGACAAAAGGTATACACACACACACACACACACACACACACACACACACACATCTCTTTTTGGTTTTGTTTTTTGAGACAGGGTTTCTTTGTAACTCTGGAACCTGTCCTGGAACTAGCTCTTGTAGACCAGAGTGGCCTGAAACTCATAGAGATCCACCTGTCTCTGACACCCCAAGAGCTGGGATTAATGGCATGTACCACCCTCCTTTTTCAAAACAGAAGCTCTAAATCTAATCTTTGTTTAGCTTTCTTCCTGACTATTATCCATATAACTTATAGCCAACACTCCAAACAAAGACAAACATCCATATTCTATTTTGGAGGAATGTGGGAGTAGTTTTTGAGGCTCCTTCCTGCTATTTTATAATTTTTTAATTATGATTTTAAATTTTAGACTTCCTTTGGTAGTATTTGTACCCAGGGCTTCTCATATGCTAGGCAAGCACTCTACCACTAAACTACATACTCAGTTCACTAAACTATTGCTCTTTTCTAATATTTTGTAATTTTGGTGATATTTTATAGTAGATTTGCATAATATGATATGAAAGTAAAATATAATGCATATGCACACATGTTTACATATATACATACATATAGGCATTTCCTTTATTTGGTCTAATGCTAAAGAACCTTTGTTTCCTGTATGTGTAATCTGAGGACCACTTCTGCATATTGAATACTTTCAAACACAGCATAGATTACAGACAGTTTCCATTAAAATGCCCTATCTTAACAAATTGTTTTATTTTGAGACTTTTTTTCATGTTTTGCAACAAGAGCCTCACGGTTGAAATCCGTTCTTAATCCTCCCATCTGTAGTTACTCCCGCTTAGTGTTTTGATTCTGTGGACCGACAGGAAGCTTGACTTCTATTGTTTCACTGCAAGTTCTACTTATGTCTTGTCCCCCTAGGTCTCCCTCTGTGAGGAGCTGATAGATCTTGCATTGAAAGGATTGTCCTATTATCACACTTATGACAGATTCTTTTTGGGCATCAGTGTTGCTGTTGGTTTTGTGGGATGGACATCTTATGCCTCTTTGTTAATCCTCAAGTCTCATTCTAATCTCACAAGAAGTGCTAGGACGGAAGTTAAGGTAAGTCTGGACAATGTAACAAAGATTGAGATGACGGTATCAAAGTCACCAGGAATAAGGTTTAAGAAACTGAATCAAATCATGTATAGTGGGTTCATAGAATATGTAAATGTAAGAGTAACTGAACTGATGTGTCTGTCCTTTGCTTCCTTTTGTATTGGCTATGTTTTCTGTTACATCTGTTTTATTGGTGGCTAAGAGGGTGCATTGGTCACATTGCTCTGTAACTTAAGAGAAGCATAAAGAAATGCATATGAATAATTAAGTTCTTCTGTAGTCTTAATGATGCCGAGTTCTGTTTTCTTAAAATAACTACTCATTGCAAGTGTTCCGCATACTTCTAGACAGGTCATTAGGAACTGCTGCGGGGACCTAGAAAAATGCTCAGAGGTGGAAAGTGCTTACTGCTCTTGCTGAGGACCTGGTTTTGGTTCCTAGATCCCATATCATGTGGCACACAATCACCTGTAACTTCAGTTCCAGGGATTCTGATGGACCCTGGTGTCCCTGGGCATCTGATTACACGTGACGCATAAATTCATGCATGTATATACCCATGCACCTTAATAGAAATAATAAATAAATCTTAAAAAACAAAAACCACTCAAAGCCAGACGCGGTAGCACACACCCTTCATCACAGTGCTCAGGAGACAGGGGCAGGTGGATTTCTAAGTTCAAGGTCATCCTCTTCTACACAGCAAGTTCCAGGACAGTCTGGGCCACACAGGAAACCCTGTCTCAAAAACCAGAAAAACCCAAGGCAGTATATTTATCATTATCTCATATTGAAAGCTAGACATTCCAATATTAATTAATTAATATTAAACAATTAATATAATATTTATGCTTCTCTGACTTTATTCCTCTTTCAACTTTCTGATACTATAAATTCCCAGAATGTTTTCTTTTCCTTGTTTTGAGAATGCAAGTCTAGCTTGCTATGCTTTCAATGAAAGGAAGAGGTCAAACTTCTAAACAAGTGCTGTGATCCTTTAATACAGTTCCTCATGTTGTGGTGACTCCAAACCATAAAATTCTTTTCTTTGCTACTTCATAACTGTAATTTCACTACTGTTACAAATTGTGATGTAAATATCTGTGCTTTCTGATTATCTTAAGCGACCTCTTTGAAAGAGTCATTATAATTAACTCCCCAAAGGGGTCCTGACCCGCAGGTTGGAAAGCACTGCTCTGACTAGACTCTAACAGTACATACTTGGTTTTATTGCATTAGAACATTTCTCTGTCTTAAAGTTTATTTCTGACTATCATTTACCAGGCAGAGTATCCAACCTCCATTTCCTAAACTTCATTCTCTCTAATGATTATTACCATGTCGAAATCCTCTAGAAAGGAATGTATTCTGCTAGTATATTTTTAATAATAATCATTATTATTATATTATACCACATTTCTAGTGGTAACTTTTACTATTTTACATTTTGTCTATAATGTAAGGAGAAGAACATTATTGCTTAATTTCAATTCTTTATAGTTCTGTAACACATCTTGTATAATTTCTTCCAAGTAATTTTAATTATTCCAGTGTATTTGAAGTTGACTGTAAAGGGGATTATTTTCTACATGTTAGAGAAATACACAGAAATGATTATGTTTTGATAATGGAGAGATGCATCTAAGAATTCTACTGAGTCCTTGAAATATATTCTGCCTTCTTTGCCTCTAACTGTGCCCTGTAACTTCTCTTCGCAAAAGATGAGACTGAGCTGAGGGAATTAGCTAACTTGGTAACAGCCTCCCAGACAGGGTGTGGGGGACTGAGGTCTAGGCCAGAGACTCTCGTTTCTGCTCCTCTCGCTGTTCAGAACATTAGAAAAGAAGATATGATACTTCTGTTAATGTGTCAAGAATTCGTAGTTGATAGTTCTTTTTGCTTATTAATTGAGTGTATAGAACAAGGCTAGGTATTCTATAGAGAAATATGATGGTCAGATTTTACCATGGAAAATCTTGCTATTAAAGTAGGTAAGAAACACATATGGGGGGAGAAGTCGCGTTAAGGAGCAGAGCATTTTGTTCCTCTCTCAGAATGAATGGAAACCAGAAACTGGAGGCTTGTAACCAAGACAGGCAGGATTTCGTCCAGCACTTCTCCCAGATTGTCAAGGTGCTGACTGAGGACGAGCTAGGCCACCCGGAGACAGGCGATGCCATTGCCCGGCTCAAGGAGGTCTTGGAGTACAATGCTGTGGGAGGCAAATACAATCGGGGTTTGACTGTACTCCAAGCCTTCCGGGAGCTGGTGGAGCCAAGGAAACAGGATGCCGAGAGTCTGCAGCGGGCCCTGACCGTGTGCTGGTGTGTAGAACTGCTCCAGGCTTTCCTCCTTGTGGCAGATGACATCATGGATTCTTCGCTCACTCGCGGCGGACAGATCTGCTGGTACCAGAAGCCAGGCATAGGCTTGGATGCCATCAATGATGCTCTGCTTCTGGAAGACTGCATCTACCGCCTGCTGAAGTTGTACTGCAGGGAGCAGCCCTACTACCTGAACCTGCTGGAGCTCTTTCTGCAGAGCTCCTATCAGACAGAGATTGGGCAGACCCTTGACCTTATTACAGCAACCCAGGGCCATGTGGATCTTGGTAGATACACTGAAAAGAGGTACAAATCTATTGTCAAGTACAAGACGGCTTTCTATTCTTTCTACCTGCCTGTCGCGGCCGCCATGTACATGGCAGGCATTGATGGGGAGAAGGAACATGCTAATGCCATGAAGATCCTGCTGGAGATGGGCGAGTTCTTTCAGATCCAGGATGACTACCTTGATCTCTTCGGGGACCCCAGTGTGACTGGAAAGGTCGGCACTGACATCCAGGACAACAAATGCAGCTGGCTGGTGGTTCAGTGTCTGCTCCCAGCCACTCTGCAACAGCGTCAGATCTTAGAGGAGAAATATGGGCAGAAGGACCCAGAGAAGGTGGCACAGGTGAAAGCGCTGTATGAAGCGCTGGATCTGCCAGCTGTGTTCTTAAAGTACGAGGAAGACAGCTACAGCCGCCTCAAGAGCCTCGTGGAACAGTACTCTGCACCGCTGCCCCCAGCCATCTTCCTGGAACTAGCAAAGAATATCTACAAGCGGAAAAAGTGATCAAGATAGCAAAGGCTTTGAGGGAGGGATCTCAATAAATTATTGTACAGCAAAAAAAAAAAAAAAAGAAAGAAAGAAAGAAACACACATGGCCACACTCCATGATATCGGTCACTGCATATCATACTACAAATGGCAGCCTTAAAATGTGTCTAATATGATACTGCAAGAAATGCCATATTTTAAATAAAAGGCAATCCATCATAATGATAATGGGGAAAAAGTAAGTCCCGTTGTGAGCTTATTTTTATTTACCTGTGTGTATGTGTATAGGAGGATATCTGAACATGAGTGAGGGTACCTATGGAAGTGAGAGACATCAGATCAGTAGCTAGAGTTACAGGTGGTTGAAAACCATCTAGAATGGGTGCTGGTATCTGAACTTGGGTCCTCTGCAAGAGCAATATACATTCCATCTTTTACAAGTAAACCTTACCCTGAATGCTTGCTTTATGAATGTTAAGTTTACTCTCACTGCAACTTTGTTGGTTATGATTCTTATAATATGGAGGGAGATTGATGGCTTAGATAATTCTGCCATATTGTATCAACTCTAGAAAGTCTAAATGTTTTTTAGACACTCTCATATCTTATCTTTCACTTATTATTATAGTATTTATTTCAGAAAGTGTGAGTTATAATCTTTACAATCAATTGTAGTCTAGATCCTTTCAATTTTTAGAGATCATATTTTTCCATATCCATTTGAATTTGACCATATATCCCCCATCATTTTGCTTTGGGACCTTCACTGGTATCTCTTACATCTTTATTTCTTGTGCTGCTGATTGAGAGATTCTATAATTGCTGAAACTAATACAAAAAAGAATAAAAATAAAAATAATAGCCATCATTTAGTAAGTGGCAATAATGTTCTAGTTACTTTGTTAAGCCCTGTGGAATCTGATTTCTTACTATTGATGAGTTAGTATACATTTATTGTCCCCATATTATGGGTAGAACAAAACTTTGTCTAAGGAAAGCTTTGTGCTTTGGACTGATCCCTCCCACATTAGCGGCTACTCAGGAAAATGCTGTGCAGGCATACTCACAAGCCAGTCTGACGAGCAGTTCCTCAGTTGAGGTTCCCTCCTCCCAGGTGTGTAAAGTTGACAACCACCATCACCCGTCACAATGTCATAGCCATTTATGAACTTGAACCTGAGCTCTTAGCTACAATGCTGTTTCAGCCTTTTTTACATTGATAGCCTGACTTATCCTTGATTCTTTCTTCATAATATTTTATGCCAGTAGAGAAAAACATCAAAAAGAGATGGGACATATTTAATATTTTCTTCTTTTTCCCTAAATTTGTGTGTTTCCATAAAGAGACTCTTAATTCTCACTACATTTACAAAAGAGCACTTACCCCCCCCCCCATTCTTTCTTCTCTCTAGGCATACTTAATATCATCTGAAGGAGCTTAATGTACTTTGTATCATTTTGTAATCACTGCTTCAGACCCTAGAAGTCATTATTATGTTCCCTTAAACGTGCCCCCTTTCCAGTTCTTGGATGGTGTCCCTGACCCTTGCACTTACACCTGGGCCAGAGCATCAAGAGGCCTTGGGAGTCTGTGATGTATGCACTATGGGGCATTGCTTCTTTCGCAGGTGGCTGAGGACAGTGGATGTAACTGAAGGGTCCAACTGTGTTTAGGCAGTGAGAGAGAGAGGCAAATGGGCAACACGGCAGGTTGGAGCTTGATAGAAAGTTTATTTTCAAATGAAGAACGGTTTCTTGTGTGATAAATAGGTCCTTGTGAGCTAGCCATAGAAGCCAGTCAAGACTTAAAAAAACTGTTTCTAAGAGCAACTATGCTCAGAGTTCTGAATGAGTTATTTACAAAGCAACTTTGGGACCATTGCCAGTCTGCAGCTGAGAATTACTTGACAGTAGCCATTCTAGGATAGCCAGTTTCTTTTCAGATATGCTATTACCCTCAAATGATAGATTTTTCATTTTCAAAGAATTGTAAATAATCATCTACTGGAACAAACATTGGAAGAAAATACTTTTCCCTTTATAAAATCTTAACAACTATTAATCAGTGAGGGTTTCAATGTATTTGAGTGTTCCGTTTCATTTTCAGAAGCCACACCGTCTTCTGCCATGTAGCTTTGTAGCTATTGGTGTTGTAGTGGCATGCTTTCTGCTGATCCAAGCCTGTCCCTGGACTTACTATGTGTATTGCTTGCTGCCGGTGCCAATATGGTATGCAGTTCTAAGAGAGTAAGTATCATATCTTTTTCCTTGTTTTCCACTTCACTGGCAGTTAATTCTGTATTTAAAATGCATTAGGTTTTGTAGATGAATTTTTCTTTGGACCACCAACTCACAGAAAATGACATAGAGACTTAATTTTCCTTGGCGTCCCCCAAAAAGCCTGTCCTTCCACTCTGCCAAAACAGAAAAAGCCACACCACTTAAAACCCCTCCCTATTCTTTCTGATGCTTCTGGCTTTCCCTCCTAGGTGCCCTCTGATGTTGTATGATTACTTTCTGTCAACTAGTTGCTAACTCAAGACTCCTGACCCAATTAATTTTATTAATTTATTTAATTAATAATTTTAATAATTAATAAATAATTAATGTTTATTAATTAAATAAATAAATAGAAATTAATTTTATCTAATTAATGCAAATGCAAATTCAGGTTCACAGTGTGATTGAATATCCCCCAACATAATTTCTATAACACAATTCATAAAAGATGGCTATAATACTCTTAGATGTCCAAACACTCTCATTTTGTTTACAACTGCGTAATGTTGCATATTAAACATCCTTTTTGTCTCACATTTGATTTCACCTGTATTGCTTTGAGTAAGCAGTGAGCCTGTTCTTTTCTTTGAGTAGTCTTCAAGCAAAAATATAGTTGATATTACTGTGCTGTGTCATGAGCACCTTGCATCTAGAATTTGTTTTACCTCGTATTTCAGAATATCTTCATGTGTTTTCTTTCCATACACTTTACTTCTTTCTTAGCCATCAAGTAAGTGAAACTGTAATTATATCGCATCTATTAATGTGTACTCACATGTGGTGTGGTTCTGTCTTTATGTACTTCTTGATGGTTTAAAAGTGGACTCTTGCTATTACATTCAACCTGGAAAGGAAGGCACTCAGTCAGGTTCCAAACACTTTTAAAGGCATCTTTAAGGTGGCATAACAGGCTGGGTGTGATCATGTGTGCTGTGATCCTGATACTGGGAAGACAGGAGCAGGACAGTCGGGGTTCCTAGGTCTGGCTTTATAGGAAAAGGCTTCCTAAAAAGAAAAACAATACAAAACAAACAAACAAAAAAAAAAAAACAAAGGAACTATCTAAACATATATGTCCTGACACTATACGTTTTTATTATAATTTTTGTTGATTGTAGCTTTGTCTTCTATCTTCTAAAAGATATGTTTTAAAATATTGAGACATTAAAATACAAGAAGTAAAATATGGAAATGCTTCAGATATCTTTAAATATAAGGGAAAAAGACACTGAGCAAAGAACATACTGACTTCACCATCTAAAAGGAATAAGGCTGTTGGTTTGCTTAGGCTTTTTTTTTCCGAGACATGGTTTCTCTGTAGCTTTAGAGCCTGTCTTGGAACTCACTCTGTAGACCAGGCTGGCCTCGAACTCACAGAGATCTGCCTGCCTCTGCCTCATGAGTGCTGGGATCAAAGGCGTGCGCCACCACCACCCAGCACTTAGTTAGCTTACAGTTTTGTTTTGTTTCTGACATCATTTCTCTGGTTTCATAATTTTCTAAAAGGTTTGCTAGGCAGGAAGAAAATTCTGCTCTACTAGAACCCCTTCTGAATTATTAAATAGCTTAATTGTAATATATGTATATTTAAAATTTAAGGGAACGTGATTTTGCAGTTATATTTTATTGCATTCTTTTAATAGGTTTCATAGAAAATAAAGCATAAAAAGTGAGTTTTCAAGCTGGCTAGATTACTCCATGGGTCAAGGCCCCCATGGTAAAAGGAACAGATTCCTGCAGGTTCTTCTCTGACCTCCACATGCACTCTGTGGAACGCACATCCACACACATATACACACACAATAAGTAAATAAAAATGGAATATCTAACCCATTTTTCTGGAGTAAAACCCTCCAAAATGACTTCATTTAATTTTTTGTGCTTTTTTGCTTATTCACAGGGGAAAACAAAAGAGATATTCTGCTTGTGGTACTGACTTTTCTTTCTCAGGTGGCTACTTAGTGGTGTGATAATGTTCTATTCAGCAGCCATTGTTTTCCATCAGAGAAAGGTCATAAACCCAATGACACTGGCCTTTTATAATTACCTACTTAATGTTCTACAAATGCTAAAGTTTTTCTTCTCAGTAATGAAATGTAAAATGTAGTCAAGTATGTAATACATTTTTGGCGGTTATAAATTCTCAATTACAATTAGTGTACAATTAATGACATCTTAAATTGGGTTTGGAAAGGTTATTTGGTTATTTTGGTTAAAAAGTGCAATTAAGCTGGGAGTAGTGGTGCATATCTGTAATCCCATCTCTGCAGGAGGCTAGGGCACAAAAACTGGCCTGAATGACTAAATGAAGTTTAAATGAAAATGCTGGGATTTTAGCTTAGCGTCAGGGTGGATGTCTTGCATGTGGAAAGCCCTAGGTTTAGTTCTCTGTGCTGAAAATAAGTCAGTAAGTGCACTTAAGACTTTCACTACTAAGACTGTGGCGGGAGCCCAGGGGTAGATACAGGGTTATCCAGGTGAGTTTTATTATTTTCTTTCATTTTGCATACATTTGGGTTCATTTTATTTTCTTTCTGGTTTATCTTTAATGCATATACCTTTGTTTAAACTAGATCATACAAGAATGATTTATTGAGCCTGACAGTGGTAGTCCATTCCTTTAATCCTAACTCTTGGGAGGTAGAGGCAGGTGGATCTCTGTGAGTTCGAGGCCAGCCTGGTCTACAGAGCTAGTTCCAGGAAAGTCAAGACTACACAGAGAAACCCTGTCTCGAAATGCAAAACAAAACAAAACAAAATACTTTATTGTCATTAATATATATAGAATCCAAGCAAGTGCTTTTCATCATTTCCTCCCAAATACTTACAGTTTTCTACCAATAAAAGTAAGCAAAGCCATGAAACAAATTGCTACAGTTTATCTTAAATTTTAAATAATTTATGAGTGGGAATTTCTGGGACTTTTAGCTTTGAGCACTTTTTATTTTTTGGCATTATGTTGCTTGTTTTAAAATGCTTTGCAAATTAGAAGTAATCATTTTGTAAATCATCTCAAACAGATATCAAGTTATTCAAGACCTGGTTGTCTCCCTGTTGACTTTTCCTCTGAGCCACGTTGTTGCCTGCTTGCTTGTCTTTATCTTGGGAATTGAAGTACTGGTAAGTACCCGCCTAGTCTGCATCTCCAGGTGTCTTGCGTTTTCATACTGGTCTTACGTGACCTCACTCTTCATTTTCTTGGCAATATATCACCAGGTTTTCAGTTTCTTCTACCGCTACATGCTGACAGCCGGACTGATTGTGTTTGCAGGTTGGCCATTTCTCACTCAGCTGTGGGCCCGAGCAAAGGTATAAGTACTCATGTTGACAGCACAGACTGGTAATTACTTTGTGTTGATATGTGTTTGGCTCAAAGACTTGTTTATTTTCAGACAAAGGCGTGGAATGTAGCCTCATAAACAGCCAGGTCCTTTGGACGGGAGGGCTGACATCAACTGTTGGTCACTCTGATTTCTATGTCTGTTCCTGTCAGAGTGAGCCGGAGATGGAGGAAGGCTGTAAAGGTAGAGCTGGCTTGTTTGGAGCATTCATGGAGCCTCCAGTACCTAGATGAGGGAGAAGTCTGGGCTCTGCTGAGAGCAGCGGAGTGGCCTAGGGGTCCACACTCCAATCCTTTGCCCCATCCACACAGTGCTTTCCTAGGAAAGTAGCATTGACTGTTTGAATGGGTGTTAAAAACACATGACCTCGGGAGGGAATTTGACCAAAGCACATTTATGAAAATTTCTAACAATACACAAACCCAAAACAGATAGTAAGTATTCTGTAAGGTAACCATGTTTGTAGTGGGTTGTCTTGACTGCCAGCTCGTCTCTGGGAATATCTACAGTGGGTTAGTCAAGGTGAAAGTCCCATTGCACCACTGGGACTATGATGGGGGAGGCAAAAGTGAGCAGCAGCATTCGTTTCTCTGCTCTGTGCTTGCTACAGCGTGTCCAGCCGCCTCAGGCTCCAGCTGTCATGCCCCCCCACCCCCCACCCTGCCATGATGGACAAAACTAGGAGAGAAAACTCTTCCTTCTTTAAGTTGCCTCCTGTCATACATTTTATCATCACAAAAGTAACTAATACAATGTTACTTTCCATAGTAAATGTCAGACTGGTTTTGATTTTAGTTTCATATTCGTGTACTATGTAAGATGCTAAAACAGATTTCTATACCATATTTGTCTAAATATATATATATTTTTTATTGTAGATCACCTGCCTGAGTTGGGCTCTCTCCTCTTTGCTTCTGGCAGTGTTCCCACTGATGCCTGTTGTGGGTAGAAAGCCAGACATCTCTCTAGTGTATGTACAGACTTGTTTTCCATTTCAATAGAATTTGTCCTCTCCCAACACTGTGACACTTTAAAACAATTCTCTCTCTCTCTCTCTCTCTCTCTCTCTCTCTCTCTCTCTCTCTCTCTGTGTGTGTGTGTGTGTGTGTGTGTGTGTGTGAGAGAGAGAGAGAGAGAGAGAGAGAGAGAGAGAGAGAGAGACGTGTGTGTGTGCACCAGCCATATATATGTGGGTCTCCATGAAGGACATGGGGATGTGAGACTCCTTGGATCTGGGGTTGCGGGTGGGAGCCCCCTGATGAGGGTGCTGGGAACTGAACTGCCATCCTTCAGAAGAGCAGGAAGTGCCCTTGCCTACTGAAACCACCTGTCCAGCCCCAATACCGTAACACTTTAATCCACTTTAATCTTGGTCCTGAGCCTAACGTTGCATGGATAAAATTGAAATACTAATGTAAAAATTACTCATTATAATCTCAGCCAATCACCTGCAAGTCATGATCTCTGTGGAGATGCTACCAGACCTTCACAGGCAATGAAAGTGCATCCAGATTCCTGTACTTTGGATATTATGGAATCTGTAAAAATTTTAGTAACACGTGACGTGTTCTGTTGTTGAAGTGTTGCCTCTGAGTGTGTCCATAGCAAATGCCATTGACATATTCAAGCTTGTCTTATTTGAATTAAATTATTTTTACTCATGGGGGAAAAATCTCTGTTTTAAAAGCTTTACATTTATTTTGTGTTGTCTTGATTTTATTTTAATTTTAATTTTTAACATAATTCTTTATTAATTCTTTGGAAATTTCATATCAGGCTGCGTACACTTGTTCACCTCACAGTCCTTCCGTATCTGCCCCTCACCCTACAACATACCTCCCCCAAAATTAAAAATAAAACAAAATAAAATCCTACTTTTCTCCTTGTCTTCCCAAGACCTCATCAATCACCCTAGTGTCACTGGGATCTGCATTGTGTCATGGAGTAGACCCTTTTGTCTAGTCAGCCCCACCTGCAAATTGTCCGCTGCAATGTTCAAGGCCTCTGGAACACCATCATTATTGGATCCTTATTGAAACTGAGCTAGCCTGCTGTTGCCCTCAGTCGTAGGGGATCCTGTGGTTATTGCTCCTCAGGACCAGGCCATTCACTCTCTCCAGCAGGTCATAGATGAGGTAGATATTAAGATGGGCCAACCCAAAGCCCAGGATGAGGTAACTGAGCAGTATTGCATAGTTAGGGGGAAGGTATAATATGCTGAAAGAGGAAAAATTACATAAATGGTCTCTGTTGATATTTGCCACTTGTACATTCCACTAAAGGCTGACTCAGAAAACAAATATATCTTCTAAAATGTGAAAATTCAAATTTGTGGTTTTGAAAATTATGCTGTTTCTCTCCAAACTTGATGTAAGTTACTATTAATGTTAAATTCATGTTAGCTTCCTGTGATTATTTGCAACTTATTTTATTCTTAGTTCATAGAGGAAGTTCCATCTCCATTTGATCTCTCACAACAATTCCATCCTCTGGATTGCAGAAACAGATACGTGAAACATTTAAACATAAAGTAAGAAGAGCAGATAGGTGTATAGTGTGACCATCAGCTTCCTGAGAGCCGAGCGTACTCATACAAAGGAGTTGCCAATGAGTAAAAATGCAATTTAGTTTTTGAAAGAAAGAGAAAAAGCAAACATTTTTTCTGAGTTTATTATAATACATTATTATAATACATCTTAAAGTGTTACTGTCTTATGATTCTCAGAGATTATTTGAAAAATTAAAACAAACACATGTCTACCATGTTCTTGGCCTATGCATTTACACTTGCTTATTTCTCTGACAAACTCATTTTCTTAAGTTCTCTTAATTTGAGTTCTACATTGTATCTTTTTAAATATTTATTTATTTATTAAGCATTTCCACCTCCTCCCCTCTTCCCATTTCCCTCCCCCTCCCCCCAGTTCCCTTTTCCCATTCCTCTCCAGTCCTAAGAGCAGTCAGGGTTCCCTGCCCTGTGGGAAGTCCAAGGTCCTCCCCCCTCCATCCAGGTCTAGGAAGTTGTGCATCCAAACAGACTAGGCTCCCGCAAAGCCAGTCCATGCAGTAGAATCAAAACCCAGTGCCATTGTCCTTGGCTTCTCAGTCAGCCCTCATTGTCGGCCACGTTCAGAGTCCGGTTTGATCACATGCTTGTATCTTGAACATACTTTAAGTTATATTAATCAGATTTTTATGAGGAAAGAAATAGAGCTAAAATTCCTTGATTTTAGTTACCTGTGATTTCTTCCTGAAGGTCTAGAAAAGGAAATTAGCTACTTCATCATCTATAGGATGCGTGTATGGTGATGTACTCCCTCAATACCTTTGGGACCACTGCCCTACCTTACAGTCTTGCCAGCTGAGAGATACCAAAACCAGTGACAGGAAGGAACTATTGGCCTAAGAGGATGCTGTGTGAGTGATTCTCAGAGTTAGAGTCTGCATGGCCAATGACAACAGTCATTTGTTTAGCTATCTTTATATTCTCTCTGTGTGCTTGCCCAGTTCAGATTAAGAAACATTAGTGAATGACACAGGATGAATTTGAGTGGTTACAATGAGCCCTGTCGTGTTCTTGTCCTGCTATTTCCCACCATTCCCCTGCTGGCTTTACTACTACTTCCTGTGGATTAATCGAAATGCTTGAGAGTTCTGCATTTGCGTAAAGTGTCTCATGTTTTCCTATGCTGTCCTTAGTACGCTTCATTAGAAAAGTTTTAATGTGAACTATGTTTTGAAACAGCATGGGTGCAGGCTTGCTGGTTCTTCTGCTGTCCCTGGCTATTGTAACAACTCTCACAAAAAGAAAAACTACTATGGCAAAGGAGGAGCTGTTGGTGCTTCTGTTACAGGTCAGTTACAGTTCAATAGTATGTCATACTAACCATATAATAAAGTGTATCTTATCATTTTTAATACTCTGTTACACTCCTGTGTTCCTATCACTCAAGACTTTCACCTGGGAAGTAAGTTTTCTGTTTAAGGTAGCACACAGAAATAAAGCTAAATAGCAAAAGGTCAGTAATACATAGCCAAAGCTTCCCAGAGCAGCAGTCAAGGCGACTTTAGGCCATCTTTACTGACCAAACATAAGCTGTAAGTTCTTCCTCTGCACGGAGATTCTATGCCATCCCCACATACACCACGCTGCTTGGAGATGACAGCCTGGAAGATGGCTTGAGGTGGTTGCCAGCTGTGGCACAGCAAAAAGAGCATTAACCTCAGTGCTTTAACATCTGTCGGTGCCCAGATACTCTGTTTACAGGATGTATGGTTTGCAGTAATTTAATGCCAGCTTGTGTTTTAATGTCAGTGTAGTAAATAGTTAATGAGACTGTGAAAGACAGAGATTACATCGTACCATATTTCATAAAATGATATAATTTTATATATAAGAATAGAAAGCATTTTTAATAGGCTAATAATCATCTTTAATTTTTTGTTTTCAGCAATAGGCTTTATTTCTTATTTTAAGATTTAAATGTATTTGTTTTTATTATCATTTTCTTTATTTTTGAGAATTTCATAATATAAACAATAAAATATAATTATATCAATCCCTAATTTCCTCTGTCAGCTACTCTCATGTCCCCATGAATATGTTTCTCCTTCAATCTTATGCCTTTTTTGTTGTTGTTGTATTTTAGCATTTTATACATGCCTATGTTACACTTTGGTCAAAACCACTCCCCTTTCCCTCCCTTTCAATTTCTCCCTTATCCCCCAACATTATTCTTTCCAACTTCATATATTTGCTTCTTCTTCTCTCTCCCACCCCCAACAGGGTTTCTCCTTAGCTTTGGAACCTGTCCTGGAACTAGCTCTTGTAGACCAGGCTGGCCTCGAACTCACAGAGATCTGCCTGCCTCTGCCTCCCAAGTGCTGGGATTAAAGGTGTGCGCCACCATCGCCCAGCCATGTGTTTGCTTCTTAAACCCACTGAATTTATTTTCTGCTACATTCTTGAAGAAAACTGACTATTCACTCTCCAGAAGCCATCAATTAATTGCCAATATCTTCTCTGAGAGGGATGGGGCTTTATGTGTTCCCCACCCCGTGTGTGCTAGGATTTTGGCAGGCTTGATCTCCTGCAGGCCTATGCATGCAGTTGTGAATTCATGTATGCAGTGGTGCGGTCATGTCCGGCATTTACCACCTCAGACTCTTACAATCTTTCCATCCCCCTTCACAACGATCCCATACTCTCTGCATGTTGACCAAGCGTACTCTGTGTTGATCTCCATATACCATAAAAAATAGTGGCTGTGGCGAGTGCTGAAAGATGCTGTGCTGTATGGTATAATGGGTGTAAAGATGAGAATTTAGGGGACACTTAGTATCCATTTAGCAGAATAATAGTGCTAGGCTCTAATCGAGGGCCTATGACTCGCCAGTCCCAGGTTTTTGGTCCAGTTAGCAGTACAAGGAATGAGCTCCATCTTGTCAGGGAGGACAAGTCCAAGCAGAAAGTGGCCGCTTACTCCTATAATATCTGTGCAGCTATTCCACCAGTGGGCCTGAATTGCCAGTCCCATCATTATTTCAACTGGAAGGGCTCACAGCTGGGTAAAACTGTTGCTTGTTTTTCTCCCCCAGTAACATGCATGGCACCTTCCTGTACTGTAAAAGCTAGGGAGGTGGGATGCAGCTTCCAGTTGGTACCACTCAACTTCTCCATGTCCTATGACTCACGTATGTGGAGTCTTCAGCAGAAATCTTACCAGTAAGCTCTGGAGGGTAACTGAAAGCTATGGCAATAGCCTATAATATTATTGAGAAGGGTCTGACGAACAAACTTGAGCTCCCTCCCTTGGCCCCATACTGGTTTCCTGCCATATATTAGTACTCTAATTTAAACATACATATCCAAAGAATCAAATCTATCCTCCAGATATAGGAGAGAATATGCAGTATTTGTCTTTCTGGGTTTCAGATATCTCAGAATGATTATTTTCCATTCTATCCATTTACCTATGGATTTCATAATTTCATTTTACTTTACAATTGAATAATGTCCCATTATGTATATGTAACACCAAGTCCATCTAGTGCTGTACTTAGATGTACGGGTGTAGGGCCATCCACTGGAGCATGGGAAACCAGCCAGTGGGAACATCCTCAAAAAAGAACGATTATCATCTCTCCCTCTCTCATAGCTGACAGCTTCCAGTAGCTCCCCAATTGGTGGCGATGCCTAGAGACTACTCCCCCTTCTATGCCATAATGTAGTCTGGCTTGCTCTTGTGCAGGTAATCATAGCGCTGTGGGTTCGTGTGTGCAACAGCCATGGCAGTCAAATTCAGCAATAGTAAATTGTGCCATGTTTTTCTTACCCTTTCATCTATTAACAGCCCTCCAGGTTAATTCTCTTTCCTAGCTGTTATGAATAGAGTATCAGTGAACATGGTATTCAGGTGGCTTTGTAGTAGGATATAATGTCCTTTGGGTGTATGCCCAAGAGGGATACAATTGGATTATATGGCAGTCCTATTTCTAGTTTTTTAGGAACCTCCAGATTGATATCCAAAGTGTCTGCAGTAGCTTACATTCCCACATGAGTTCCCCCTTTCACCGCTTCCACCTCAGCTCTTCTCTCTGTCCTTTAATGGATAAATAACCATATCTGCAGCTCTAACAAAACTGTATGAATCTCCTCAAAACTTTCTCTCAGAGAAAAGCAGTGTGAAATAAAAATACACCATGCTTAAAAGGTATAACAACTTACATTCATTCTTGGAGAGCAATAGTCAACGCATAAGTAGAGAAGAAATTCTTTGTAAACATCCTTTTGAGCCTACGAACATATGTTTCATTATAAATGGCACACTTACTGGCTTTCCTCTAAAGCTGGGGTAGTTTTGACAGAATCCGCCTACAGTAATGAGAGCTTCTACAGCAGTGTGTGTTCCTAACTCTCACTCCAGGAGGGAAGAATATCATGCTTAAGTTCTTATGTACTTCGTTAGAAATACTCCTGAGTATTATATAACTCCATTATAAAGTTCTTGCATTGTTTTTAAGAATTTGCTTTAATTCCTGTGCTGCCTGACATATTTTATTGATGCCAAGGCTTTTTTTTTTTTTTTTTTTTTTTTGGCATCTCTGAATTTAGAATATGTCTGTCTTACTTAGGGTTTCTTTTGCTGTGAAGAGACAACATGACCGTGGAAACCTTTTTAAAATATTTATTTATTTATTTATTATGTATACAACATTCAGTATGTATGTATGCCTGCAGGCCAGAAAAGGGCACCAGACCCCATTATAGATGGTTGTGAGCCACCATGTGGTTGCTGGGAATTGAACTCAGGACCTTTGGAAGAGCAGGCAATGCTCTTAACCTCTGAGCCATCTCTCCAGCCCCCGTGGAAACTCTTATAAAGGAAAGCATTTAATTGGGACTGGCTTACAGTTTTAGAGGTTTAGTCCATTATTGTTGTGGTGAGAAGCATGGCAGCATGCAGGCAGACGTGGTGCTAGAGGAGCTGAGAGTTCTGTCTTTGATCCACAGGCAACAGGAAGTGAACTGACTTACCAGTCATGGTGTGAGACTTCAGAGCCCGTCTCCACAGTGACACACTTACTCCAACAAGGTCACACTTACTCCAACAAGATCACACATCCTAATAGTGCTACTCCATATGGACCAAGCATTAAAACACTTGAGTCTATGGAGGCCGTTCCTATTCAAACCCCCACAGTGACTTGCAATAGAGAGAATTAGAATTGCACCGCTGTCTTATTCACAGCACTTTTTGTATCTTAATTTATGCCACGAGAAGACAAAGTAAGTTGATTTTATCTCTACAATTTCATGAGACCACTGATCTTAACTCTGAGAGCTTATTTTCTTGTAGTCATACTTAAGCTAATTTCTTTAAAATGGTAATCAGTTCACTGGTTCAGGGATCATTAGTCATTTTTCTATATAGCTGGATAATATTTTTGGTTGTCATGCATATGGAATGTGTTAAAAGTGTTCAAGTCTAGCATGTCAGCACAAAGGGAGACAATGCATAAATGAAGGGAGAGACTATACTGCAATAAAGCAGTTTTTAAGAAAACAGACGTCAAGCTGACGCCTCCGATCCAATAACGTGTAATGAGCACTTATACTGTCTCAGTTCCCAGGGCCAGCAAAAATGTGTTGAATAAATGAATGCATGGATATTGCTGTTCAAAAGAACAGAGGTGGGGAAGGCATTAAACTACACTTTCTCTATTTGTATAATTTAAGAAATGTTCAACATTTGTAACAGATGCTTCTAAATAGAAACATTGATGAGGTATGCTATAGCGTTCTTGAGAGTGTGTGTGCCTCATGTCATCCTCAGGCAAGTCTGGGGCTTAGCATGCGGTGCTAACTTATAGCTCTGGAACACAAGAAGGCAGCCTGGTGTAGTCCCAGCATTTCAGCCATGTTCCAGTTTTCCTCAGAGCTCTCTCAGCATTTCCCTGCCTTCCCTTTGCTAACCGGTTTGGTGTGTGTTTTCAGATGCTGAGTACAGTGTTCTCTATGTATGTTGTATACAGCACCCACCACAGTCTGTTAAAGAAAGAAGGCCTGCCTCTTGTGAATCAGATTGTGAGCTGGGCCACGTTAGGTAAGTGGCCCCTCGAACCAAATTGGAAAAATTTATCTTCAGTCTCTTATCTTAATAAATGATACCTTTATGTCTCTATTGAACTGAAAGAAGCAGTTTTGATGAAGGAAAATGAAGAAAAGTAGAACTTTCATGAGCACACATAGATTAATAAGAGTTACTTGATAGAATATTTATGGCTTGATATCTGGACTGTGGACTTATGTACATCTAATAACATCTCCCGAGTGATTCTAAAAGAAGTTGTTTTTTAATATTCCATTGTGTATATGCACAACATATATTTAATTTTCCTGTCAGTCATTATGTTTCCAGGTCTTACACAGATTAGTGAACGGCTAACAGTGACTAGCTATTTCCCAGCATGGTGTATATTTTATAAAGCTATTTGGTATTTCCAGTCATGTCCTCTGTGTGGCACCCTTATTTAAGAGTGTTAGATACGGGGCTGGTGAAATGCCTATGTGATTAAGTCTGCTTACTGCTTTTGCAGAGAACTCAGATTGAACCCAGCACCCACATGGTGGTATACAAGTGCTTCAAAAGTGAATACACAGAAGGAAGAGACGGAATTAAGTCTCTTTCATTTTTTTTTCATTTTACATATCAACCGCAGGTCCCCCCTCCCCCTTTCTTTCTGGTCCCCCTATATTCTCCCCCACTCAGAGAGGGTAAGGCCTTCCATGGCCTGACATATTGAGTTGAGGCAGGACCAAGCTCATCCCTCCTGCATCAATGCTGAGCAAGGTATCCCACCACAGGGAATGGGCTCTAAAAAACGAGATAATGCACCAGGGATAAATCCTGGTCCCACTGCCGGGGGCTCACAAAAAGGCCAAGCCACACAACTGTCATCCATATTCAGAGGAGCTACTTTGGACCCAAGTAGGCTCCCCAGCTGTCAGTCCACTCCCATTAGCTCCAGTCTGCTGTCTTTGTGGTTTTCCCTTTCATACTCTTGAGCCCTCCCCCCCTCGATCACATGTTCCCTCCTCCCTTTCTTGTATGGGACTCCAGGAGCTTGGCCCAGTGCTTGGCTGTAGATCTGAATCAGCTTCCATCAGTTACTGGATGAAGGCTCTATGATGACAATTAGGGTGGTCGCCAATCTGATTACAGGGAAAGACCAGTTCAGGCTCCCTCTCCACTATTGCCAGGAGTCTTAGCTGGGGTAATCCTTGTGGATTCCTTGGAATTTCCTTAGCACCAGGTTTCTCTTTAACCTCATAATGGCTCCCTCTATCAAAATGTCTCTTTCATTGCTTTTCCTCTCTGTCCCTCCCCTGACTTGACCATCTTGTTCCCTCATGTTTTCATCTCCCATCCCTTTCCTTCTCTTCTCCTCCTAGTTTACCCAAGAGAACTTCTCTAATTCCCAATTTCTAGGGCCATCCATGTATATCTCGCTTAGGTTCCTCCTTGTTACCTAGCTTTGCTGGGGCTGTGGAGTGTGATGTAGTTATCCTTTGCTTTACATCTAGTAACCAATTATGAGTGAGTGCACACTGCGTTTGTCTTTCTGGGTCTGTGTTACCTCACTCAGGACGATTTTTTTTCTAGTTCCGTCCATTTTCCTGAAAATTTTATGATGTCATTGTTTTTTTTTTTTTCATTAATCCTCTACTGTGTCGATATACCACATTTTCTTTATTTGTTCTTCAATTGAGGAGCATCTAGCTTGTTTCCAAGTTCTGGCTCTTATGAATAATGCTGCTGTGAACATAGTTGAGCAAGAGTCCTTGTGGTATGGTTGAGCATCTTAGGGTATATGCCCAAGAGTGGTATTGCTGGGTCTTGAAGTAGATTGATTCCCAGTTTTCTCAGAAGCTATCATATTGATTTCCACAGTGACTGTACAAGTTTGCACGCCCACCATCAGTGGAGGAGTGTTTCCCTTACTCCATATCCTCTCCAACATAAGTTGTCTTCAGTGTTTTTTTCCTCAGCCATTCTGACAGGTGTAAGATGGTATCTCAAGAGCTGTTTTGATTTGCATTTCCCTGATGATTAACAATGTTGAGTGATTCCTTACATGTCTTTCAGCCTTACAGCAGCTTCTTAATTTCAGGAGGTCCCATTTGTTAATTGGTGATCTCAGTGTCTATGCTACTGGTATTATATTTAGGAAATGGTCTCCTCTGCCAATGCATTCAAGGCTACTTGCCACTTTCTCTTCTATATCAGGTTCAGAATAACTGGATTTACGTTGAGGTCTTTGATACAGTCAGACTTGAGTTTTCTGCATGAGGATAGATATGGATCTATTTGTATTGAATAACTGGATTTACGTTGAGGTCTTTGATACAGTCAGACTTGAGTTTTCTGCATGAGGATAGATATGGATCTATTTGTATTCTTCTACATGTCGACATCCAGTTATGCCAGCACCATTTGTTGAAGATGCTTTCTTTTTCCACTATACAGTTTTCGCTTCTTTGTCAAAAATCAGGTGTTCATAGGTGTGTGGATTAATGTCCAAGTCTTCAATTCCATTCCATTGGTCCACCTGTCGGCTTTCATGCCAATACCAAACTGTTTTCATTACTGTAGCTCTATAATAGAGCTTGAAGTCTGGGATGGTGTTGCGTCTGGAAGTTTATTTTTTGTATAGGATTGGTTTGGCTATCCTGAGTTTTTGTTTTCTTAGTTTCCTCGGTGTCTATTGTTATGTCCCTTTTTCATTTCTGATTTTGTTAATTTGGATATTCTCTCTCTGCCTTTTGGTTAGTTTTTGGTTAAGGGCTTGTCTATCTTGTTGATTTTCTTGAAGAACCAACTATTTTTTTCATTGATTCTTCCTATTGTTCTCCTTGTTTCCATTTTATTGATTTCATCCCTCAATTTGATTATTTCCCGTAATCTACCTCTCCTGGGTGAGCTTGCTTCTTTTTTTCTAGAGCTTTCAGGTGTGCTTTTAAGTTGCTAGTGTGAGATTTGTCCAAATTCTTTATGTAGGCACTTAGTGCTGTGAACTTTCCACTTAGTACTGTTTTCATAGTGTCTCGTAAGTTGGGAGATATTGTGTATTTTCATTGAATTCTAGGAAGTCATTAATTTTTCTTTATTTCTTCCTTGACTCAGTGGTGATTTAGTTGAGAGTTGTTTCTGATTGAAAAATATTTTCCCAATATTTTACTCTGAGGTAATGTCTGTCTTTGAAGTTGAGGTATGTTTTTTGTAGGCAGCAGAAGGATGGATTCTGTTTTTGTATCCATTTGGTTTTGTTGGTGGTGGTAGTGTGTGTGTTTTCCTTCTTTGGGATTTGCTGATGTGATATTATCTATTGGCTGTGTTGTTGTGGGTGCTTCTTTTGGTTGTAGTTTTCCTTCTAGCACTTTCTATAGGGCTGGATTTGTGGATAGGTATTGTGTTGCAAGATGGGGCTGCTTGTTCATCCCGCCTGCCCAGCTTGCTTAGACCCAAAATAACCACACAGAAATTGTGTTCATTAAATCACTTCTTGGCCCATTATCTCTAGCCTCTTATTGGCTAACTCTCACATCTTGATTTAATCCATTTCTATTAATCTGTATATCACCACATGGCAGTGGCTTACTGGGAAATATTCATCATGTCTGTCTCTGGCTGTTCCATGGTATCTCTCCTACTCTGTCTTTCTTCCTGCCTGCATTCAGTTCTGTATTCCCGCCTACCTAAGTTCTGCCCTATCAACTAGGTCAAGGCAGTTCCTTTATTCATTAACCAATGAAAGTAACACACAAACAGAAGGACCTCCTACACCAATATTGTTTAAATTTGGTTTTGTTATGGAATATCTTGTTTCTCGGTCTTCCACAACTCTGACATATGGTGAAGTCATTCCTTCCTGATCTTGATATACCAGGTGGCACATTACAACTCTAGATGCCTACCTCTCTGACATTAGATGTCATCAATTTCTAGAGCATTTGTTATCTTTGAACTATGACATAAATGCCAAAGAAACAAGCTGCTGAACATTAAGTAATATATTTTATTTCATGAGACAATAATAAATTATTCATTTGGGAGTTAATATTATAGTGATTCGATTTGGAAAAGGTGAGAAAATTGAGTTATTTAACCCGCAATATAATATAATTAAAGCAAGGTGTAATTTTAGTTAAAAACGTAATGTTTTTGTTTTCTTATAGAAACCCTGGCGTTGTATTAAAGATCACACAAAGCCTAAATTGCATGAGTGGTGGGGGGTCTCTTGGGTCTGAAGAACTGACACAGGACTCTTCTTTCTTTGCAGCCTCCTCATTGGTTGTGCCATTCCTGAGTTCCACAGCTCTCTTCCAACGACTCTCCAGCATACTTCTTTCCTTGATGCCAACCTACTTGCTTCTAAGCACAGGGTATAAACTTTTTTCTATTTTAAAAAAGTCTTTTTTTGGAAAATTCCATGAGTACTGTTTATTTCATTATTTCTATGCCTTCCTCTCCCTCTCCAACCCCTCCCATGCCCCCTCTCCTTCTCAAGTTCATGACGCCTTCTATAATTATTATTGTTGCATATATATAAACTTTTCTTAAAATATAATTTTACAGTTGCAAATTTTAAATGCTAAATTGACTTTTCTTCTTTAGTAGCTAAGCTTTGGAAATAAGAATGCTTTCTAAATATTAAAGAATAAATTATAAATATTTTATGTTCTTTATGTGAGTAGGTAAAAGAAGCTGCTAGTTAGTTACCCAGCTGCTTAACCCCGAAATAATCACACAGAAGTTGTATTAATTAAATCACTGCTTGGCCCATTAGCTCTAGCTTCTTATTGGCTAACTTTTACATCTGAATTTAACCTATCTCCATTAATCTGTGCATCATCATGAGGTTATGGCTTACCAGCAAAGTTTTAGCACGTCTGTGTCTGACAGCGGCTCCATGGCTTCTCCTTGACTCCACTTCCTTCTCCCAGCATTCAGTTTAGTTTTCCTGGCATACCTAAGTCCTGCCCTGCTGTAGGTCCAAAGCAGTTTCTTTATTCATTAATGATAATCATAGCATACAGAGGGGAAATCCCAAATCAATAACTTGATCTAAAATTTTGTTTTATTTTCATAATTTTCATAGTATTGTCTGTTATTTCTTTTTACTTGTAGTAATTGCTAAAATTTTATTTAATTATAGTGTTAGGAAATCCTGATGGATAATGGCAGAATTTTAAACCTAAAGAGTTTTTTAAGAATGATCTTTATTTTTGTTACATTTTTAAAATATATTTTCCCACAGTGGTGTGATCTCTATTCTGATAAGTGACTGGAGTATAAGCTAGAAGGGAAACAGAAATTTGTCTGTAACACAGAACAGCATCATTGCTTCCTGTTGCACTTGAGGAGAAAAAAAAGCTATTTTGTTTTAAAAGCTATTCAAAGGCAGGGATCTAGTAGGAAATACAGCAAATAATTTTTAAAATATAAGAAATGAAAGAAACTTGTTCACGGTTTAACTCCTTTAATTTAAGGCTCGCGTCTCTCACAGCTTTTATCACCTGAGCTAGAGAGGTTTAGACATCAGTCTGACCTACGCTTTGTCATAGCATGAAACCTCAGGTCTGACCCATGACAGAGCAATGTCATGGTTTTCCTGCTTTGGGGACATAGATAACTGCTTCCACAGTTATGATCTCATCTGTCTTTGTTCATTATTGGTGTTGGTATTAGTAGTGTTGGTTTTCTGTTTGTAAACGAGTTAGGGATTCAAGTCTCAGTGCCCAATTTGGCTTTTTCAGAATATGTGTGACTGGAGACACTGTTAAAATTATCTTAATTAACTGCCAGTGCGTGCAAGGGTGTATAAGGGAATTATGACAAATTATGTAAAGCTTGGGCAATCCCCTGAGTCTGAGCAAAGTAACCCCTTGATGAGCCGACCAGGCTGCAGAGCTTAGGTTAGCAGCTTAAGATCCTCAAGTACTCTTCCTGTCTGGGCACTTCCCATTCTCACTAGTTCATCCCCACCCCCACCCCCACAGCAGTCCCCTGCTAGATGTTTACCAGTGAGGATTTCAGGACTAAGGGGCAAAACCACCACAACTAAAACAGTACAAAGCAGAGTCTTTTTTTTTATATTAATATACCCCATAGATTAGTCTAAAGCAGTGGTTCTCAAGTGGTGGCAACCCCTCTGGGGTTGAACTTCCCTTTCACAGGGGTCGCTTCTCAGATATCTTGATATCACATATTTATATTATGATTCATAACAGCAAAATTACGGTTATGAAATAACAAAAACAATAAGTTTATGCTTGGGGGTCACCACAACATGAGGAACTGTATTAAAGGGTTGCTGTATTAGGAAGGTTGAGAACGACGGCGCTAAAGCAGGAAGGGTAGATGAGAACTTGTGTCCAGAATAGTGCTCTGGGGAAAACGGCTGGAGCCACCACAGCAGGCCACGGGGAAACAAGGAATACTTACACACTGCTAAATGAGCCTTTCTTCTGGCCTCGTTCCTTGACAAAGACGCTATTGCTTAATGCATTTTAAAGTATGCTTTAAGGTTGCTGTATAACTTGGGTTGAAAGCTTGCCCAGCATGTGTTAGGTCCCGAGCTTAGTATTCAGCACCACCAAAAGAAAAAGACGGAGTCTTAAAATACTTTAATTAGTTCATTATTATTTGAATATATTATTTTGTTTTTATTCTTGTTTACATGTATTGCAATTAAAATATTCCTTTGGTATAAGGAATTTGGAAAGTATTTCCAAAGAATAATTTCACTTTTGTTTTAAATTGACAATCTCTAGGGCTGGATTGATGGCTCAGCAGGTAAAATTGCTTCATGCTCTGGCAGAAAAAGCCTAGTTCCCAGCATCACAACTGTGTGTATCTCCAGCTCCACATGATCTAGTGCCCTCTTCTGGCCTCTGCAGGAAAATATGCATGCATATAAAAAGAAATCTCTTTTAAACATTATTTTTTTTTTCATTTTGCTTTTGGTTCAGAATCTCACTGTATAGACCACCCTTACCTGGAACTCGCAGCTCTGCCTGACTCTGCATTGAGTACTTGGATTAAAGGCATGCACAATTAAAACAGAATTGAAATTTCCTTACCAAATAGATTTAAACAAAGAATCTGGTGGGTTGATTTGCCATGAACCCTGAAACATTACTTTGAAATTTAGTGAAGGCAGATTTATAGTTTCCATGTTGACTTTGAAGGGAAGAATTCTTGCCTTCCAGACACACACTCCAACTGAACTCAGTGTGTAGTCCCAGCTAGCTTCAAACTCTTATTTCTCTTGCTTTAGGCTCCTGAGTACTGATATTCCAGGCATGTCATTTGAATTTGATTTTGCTTAATCCCTCCTTACATCCTATGAGGATAAAGAGTTTTTACTTTAGAACAAATGACAAACAGGACAGCAGAGTTGAGTAAATACCACTGATAGTTTAAATTTTGGCTAATATATGGTATCTTGATCCAAATTAGACTCAGCCCGGTATTCACCATGGTGCTATCAACCGGTTAGGGCCATCTAGGGTCCAAGGCCTGAGTCACTCTTCAGGAATTTTAGCCATCCTAATTAAGTATTACAGAGACATTCTGAAAGTTCTTGCTGATGGACCTTAGCATCCCATCTGATCTAGACTTGAAAAGTGGGGTGGGCATTAAATCCCCTCTCACCAAAGGGCCCAAATCCTGTTTTTTCCATTCTCCCTAACTGACATATTTGTGGGACACAGCTATGAACATATAACATGGACACCATGAAAACTTTCCTTAGTTGCTTAATAAAGAAACCTTATGCTGAGCTTGCTTTGAGTTATGCAGTTTTTAAATAAATCTTGAAGTGTATGAGAATCTAGTTGTTCTTATTCAATAATGATAAACATAATTTGAGACACTTTTCATTTCCCCACATTATTGCTAAAATTTTAGAATAATTCTATTAGCAGTCTTTAAATTAAAATATTCAAAAGTTTTTGTTTTATATAATAAATTAAAGGATAAACCCCCTTATCTGGGGATGATATTGTTCTATTAAGAGAACACACTTAACTCTACTGTGGTGGCGCACACCTTAATCCCAGTACTCAGGAGGCATAGGCAGGTGGATCTCTGTGAATTCAAGACCAGCCTGGTCTACAGAGTGAGTTCCAGGACAGCAAGGCTACTCAGAGAAACCATGTCTTGGAAACAAAACAAATCACACTTAGAGGTTTGCTTGAGAAAGTATTTTAGAATAAAGAAATATGTGCTAATTTTTAAGTCACTTCATAATGATTTGACCTTTTTGGGTTCAAAGGAATATGTAATCAATTTTTTTTTTTTTGGTTTTTCGAGACAGAGTTTCTCTGTGGCTTTGGAGCCTGTCCTGGAACTAGCTCTTGTAGACCAGGCTGGCCTCGAACTCACAGAGATCCGTCTGCCTCTGCCTCCCGAGTGCTGGGATTAAAGGCGTGCGCCACCACCGCCTGGCTTGTAATCAATTTTAAAGAAATGGTGGAACATGTCTCAGGAGGTGGAGGCAGTGGTTTTGAGTTTGAGACTAGCCAGTGCCATATAGCAGGAACCTGTCCTTTAAAAACCTTTCCCTGTTGCTGTGATAAATACTCTGACAAAAGGCACTCAGGAAGGGGCTTGTTCCGGACTGCAGTTGCAGGGTGTGGTGTCAGGGGCTGCAGCGCTGTTCAGAGGTATCTGTAGCCACCAGCAGAGAGCGTGACAGCATGCTAGTGCTCATGTTACTTCTATGTTTTGTGCAGTTTAGGGTCTCCTTCCAGAGAGTGGCACTTCCCACAATTGACATGATCACAATAATCCCTCATATACATGCCCATCTCCCAGTTGAGTCTAGTTTCTATCGGGCTGACAATAAAGACAAAGATCCCACAGGGATCGTAGAAGCCTCTCTCTGTAATGCACAGGGGTCTGGAGTCAATTTTTGGCAGTGAAAAAATTCAATTAAGAATAAAAAAGAATAAAATATAAATCTTAGAAATAGATCTCGATTAGAAACAAAGGAGTATAAGGAAGAAAGAAAGAATAGTTTAAGCTTGTAGGTAAAAAAAAAACAATTCTTAATATAGAGTGATTTATTCTGTAACTTACCCTTGAGACAAGTTTTATAATAATATATAATAAATAAAAGTTTTTCAATCATCAATTTAATGGTCTTTGAGAGACCCTCAAACAGATTATCAAAATTACATTAGTTTATTTTAAGAAAATCAAGATTAGGAAAGTTGATGCCTAAAATCAGAAAGTCCCTGCCTAGTGTGACCCCACTAATGAATGCATTAGAGAGCCATCACTCAGAGTCTAGGTTTAGCTTTGGAAAGGGTCTTGAAACTGCTTCTTCTAGTCTCTCAGGTTTGTACAGTTTCTTGGTTTCTTATCAGTTTTGCAAATCATGTAGTTCATCACTGTTTTGTGCAAAATAGAAGTTTCTCTGTATAGAAGTTTCTCTGTAGAATTCAGTGAATATTCAGACATAAAAGATTCTTAGAATAAATGCAGCAGTATTATAGAGTAATAGTAATCTTAAATTCTAACAATACATCCTTGATTTAATGAATAAAAAGACTCATTAGTAATCAGCCCTGAATTTATGCAAATGAAAGCTATTACAATTCTTGAAAATAATTTGTCTGTTAAGTTGTTAAATATTTCCCTTTGAAATTTTATTTACATTATCCCTTTGCATAGCAAAATATAATACAAATCTAAATGCATTTTCAGCCCATTCCAATCTTCCCAGAGGCCAAACTAGCAGACTGCAATTTAGGGCTCAGTATTTCATTACATTCTCTTAGTTCATGATGACATTTTATTGGTCTTTCCATATTAATTTAGATTTGCTGGATGTATATGAAAAATTGTCTCAAGAGGTAAAGTCTCTTAGGAGGACTGTCTCTCTGATCTTGTCTGCATTTTAGAAAGGGCCAGAGCTCTGAAGTATTGAGTGATTTGTAGTTGTGTATTAATAGAAAGAATGACTTTCATGTACTTACAAACTGAATCTGTTTGTAAAAGTCTTGGTGCCATGGGGCTGTATAGACGACTGGGCACTTAAGAGCTCTGGTTGCTTCTTCAGAGGACCCAGTGTCAGTTCCCAGAATATATACGGTACTAACAACCTTCTGTAAGTTGCACTTCCAGGGGATTCGGTGCCCTCCTCTGGCCTTCTTGTATACTAAACATGCATGCAGTGCATACATCGTCATGCAAGTAAAAGTACTCTTACATAGAAAATAAAAATAGACAAATATTTTCAAAGTCATCTGCCTTTTCTTAGGGAATGCACCTTCTTGATCTGATTAGTCCAGTTTTTGTCTTTCCCATTTCCAGCATCCTGAGCACTGAGCAGACACACCCAAGGGACTATTACTGTAATGCAGGCCTGCAGTGCAGCTGCTCATAGCTGGAAGATAAGAATCGTGTTTTGCAGTGTTAACAGTAAGAACTGGAAAGTTGATTTTATGGGTTAGGAAGTGAATAGACTTTGAATAATGGAACTGGGTTGATGGCTATGAAACTGGCTATTTCTGTTTTTGAGTGTTTGTAAGTTTAGATAGTTTTTGTATGGTTTTCACAGTGATATATGAGGTCTATTAAGCATGAACTTTTTTTTTAACAAAAAGTTCTATTTGTTTTAAGGACAGTGCTATTTTATATTAAGGACAGTGCTATTTTATATCACCAACAAACTACAAGATATGTTATTTTATCATACTCTTAGTAATGCTATTTTTCCTTCAAGTAAGAATGCTAAATGCAATTTTAATGGGCTATAAATGACTTCTTTGTACTGTTTCTGTCCATTTTGCTAATGATCTTTTTTCATGTATATATTCTATACTCATATCCTAGGACATCCTATATCTTACACACAAGGTGATTGTATGTATTTCCTCAAATCTAGATGTTTCTGCCCAGTCTTCAGTATTTTGCCATTGTGGTAGAGTTGAAAGTATTTTGTTTCTTTTGCACGTTCCTGTCTGGGAATACTGTTATAGGGCCTAGAGTGGTAAAAACTGAAGAAAGTTACTTATGTTTTTTTTGTTGTGTAGCTTCCAATAAAGTGAGTTATTCTTTCTTTCAGACCCACTTCATGTAAGCTAGACTTGCATAGTTGCCAGACTCTGTTCATAAAGTAGGAGGAGTCTAAACGTGTTTGTATGACCAAAGCAGCACGGTAAGTGCTGCAGTGGAGCGTTTGGGGGTCGAGGAGGTGGGGCACTTACCCAAGCTAGAGCAGAAGCCATCTTGAAAAGGCTTGGCAGCGTGAAAAACCTCGATTCTCTCTCTCTCTCTCTCTCTCTCTCTCTCTCTCTCTCTCTCTCTCTCTCTCTCTCTCTCTCTTCCCTCCCTCCCTTCTTCCTTCCTTCCTTCCTTCCTTCCTCCCTTCTTCCTTCCTTCCTTCCTTCCTCCCTTCTTCCTTCTTTCCTTCCTTGCTTCCTTCCTTCCTTCCTTCCTTCCTTCCTCCCTTCCTCCCTTCCTTCCTTCCTTTTTTGTTTTGTGTCTACTGTCTTCCATCTTACAGAGGTACAGGTACATTTGTAATCACTATCCTGTGGATATGCAAGACCTTCACACCTTTATTGCCCCCTTCTGTAAACTTCTTTACAGTAAGACTCATAGTGGATATACCTGATTTTTCTTAGAATTATTGTTCTTATATTGTGGTTTATGAATTTTTTTATATTTTGACTCATGGCATTAGATGGTCTTCCACTATAGAGTGTTTCTATATACATAGTATGAGAATCTATTTCAGTGTACTCTTCTCAACTCTGTGTTTTTATGTTGACAAACATGGTAAGTACATATGGCATCTCATTTTTGTTTTGATTTCCATATCAGTTATTGATATAGCCAGACATATTTTCATGCATTTGTGGACCCTTTTATTTTCTTGTTAGGGGTTTGTATTCTTGTATCAACTTACTTTTTAGGAAGCTGGGGATATTTGTCTTACCCTGATACATATATTAGTGTTTGTACCTCCCAAGTTATCTTTTTACCTTTGTCTTAGCATTTTCTTTCTTTTATGAATAGCTGTTACCTTCTTTAAGAATGGTTTTTAAATATTTCCACTATTTTAAACATGTATCTCAAAATTTAATTAAGTTCAAAACAAGATACTGTTAAAGTTGAAATTTAAATGTATGTTTCTCTACTTTTGTCTGGAGAACTTAAAAGATTTTGAGTATTCAATTATTTTTAAGGTTTATTTCATTTTTATTTCATGTATATAACTGTTTTGCTTTTACGTATATGCACTGTGTGTGTACCTGGTACCTATAGAGACCAGAAGAGAGTAACAGATCCTTTGGATCTGGTATTAAGACTATGGTAAGCCACAAAGAAGACCAAACCTGGGTCTTCTTTAAGAGCAACAGTTGCCCTTAACTGCTGAGCCATCTTTCCAGCTGCCATCACAATTATTTTTAAAATGAGCTCAGGCTTTGATTTTAAGCCTTCTCTGTTAATGTTTTCATCTCTGTGCTCTCACTTCCTGTCTCTTAGGTATGAAGCTCTCTTTCCGTTAGTGTTGTCCTGCTTGATGTTTGTCTGGATACACATGGAACAAGAGACCCTACAACAGCCTGGCATTTCCTGTAAGCAGAAGGTAGCCATCCAAACAATTAAAACATTCTGTGCGCCATGAGAATGTTACACTGTTATTTCGTCAAAAATTCTTTCTGCCTAGAAATCTAGCAGTTTAAAAACTTAGCAAATTTTACTTGTATTGATAATTAAGGTCAACAATTAATAATACATAAAGGGAATTTTCATTTATAACAAAATACAATTGTACAGTTTTGTATGACATGTATGTCTTGGGTTTTTCTTGGAAAATTATTAAGAATCAGGTTAACAAAATATCAATAGGGCAAGCAACACATCTTGTGGATAAAAGTGCTTGATACTTGGCTAGCACACTTAGTGGTCTGAGGTAAGTGGGAGAAGCACAGGCATGCTGAGGCCTGCGCACTGCGTACTTGTCTCCCGGCACATGCTCGCACACCTGGTTCACCTCCAGATTTCCCTTCTGACGGTTCACTCGATCATAAGGTGATCTTTAAGTGCCCGTTGTTGTTTCTCCAGCCATCATAATCCAAGGTGCTTATTCTGTCGTCTTAGTGATGTTGGCCTCCGACTGTATCTTCGACAGTTTACACACTATGCTGTGCCTAGAACTGAACAAAAGTCAACCACTTTTAAAGGGGTCGTCCTCCTGAGGAGTTAGAAGGTTATGTGATTCTCTCACCTGTGCTAGAACTAAGGTAACTGAGACATTGGTGACGCACTGCTCAGTTTACTGAGGTCGGATGAAGCAAGACTGAGCGCTTCTGTGCACCTCCGCCCTTACCTAGCTCCAGCTGCCTGCCAAGAGACGTTGTTCATCCAGAATAACTTCTCAGAACAGAAGCAGTTGTGCTGGTGTGTATGTATGAAAACCAGTGTGGATGATCAGTGTATAGAGTGAAGAATTACCCTTGGCAGTATTTCAGGAGAGGGAATCACTGCATCGCTCTCAAACCCTACTTTTAACAGAAACAAAGCTGTTTGTGTTTAGAAAAGAAGGTCGCAGCACGCCAGTACTTGCTGTTTATTTATATCGAGTATGGCAATGGGGAGACTTCTTTCAACTCTCTTTTGGCTTCTTTTCCGGGGTTGGAGACCTCAGCAAGAGTGTCTCCACATTATTTAATTGTGTGACTTTCCCTTTTATCAAGGACAAAAGTATTTTGTTTTTATAAGAGAAAATAATAATTTATCTGCAAATAGAATTAGTAGGACAAGTAAGAGAATAAATGTTTACTTTGTGAAATATTTTTAATATTTTACAACTGACCTAAGAAGACAAGAAAACTAATAACTGAGGTCTCTGAATAGCAGTTTGAAGGGGTAGAAAGAAGACCAACTTTTACTTCAATGACATGATGACACTACAAGTCCACTTAGCATGTTCTTAACATGTTTTCCTTCCAGTGAATTCTATTAAGATGTCATTAAACTATTTCCCTGTTGTCGGTTTTTTGTATTTGTTTTTTATGTAGGCACAGTATAAATTATTAGCCATTGTTAATTTGTCTGTAAGTTTGTAAGCTAAATAGTATTGTTTAATTAATCTATTTCTTTCTGCCTCCTCAGCTTGGCAGCATTCAGTTCACCTGTAACACTGATATAGCTCAACTTCGACTGCTCAATCCGGATGACATCCGCAGGGCCTTTTTCCTTGTATCCTTTGTTGGGACCTGTAACATCTGCCAACCCCATTTTAATAGAGGAAGATGCTGTAGAAGGTGTTTTTTTTCTTACTTAATAGTGGTATTTTTACTAGAGGCCAGTTAACTCTCTTCTCAACTCAAGTTTTCTCACATACATAGCTCTCATCATCATTTGGAGAAGACAGATGGTAGGCTTTTAGGTCAGGGGTAGATAGAGTGCTTGCTTAGCATGCACCAAGCCCTGGGTTCAATCCCTAGTAGGGCACACAAAAAATACTTTTTTAGCTATAGAAAAATGATGTTGCAAATGTGTGTGTTCCTACCATTCAGTCTCTTAGCAGCTAAGATTTTATCACATATGCATATATTCCTTAAGAATAAAATGTTAAAACTAAAACAGAATTCTTTCAACTCTCAACTCCTGTTTAATTTCTCCTGCCCTAGAGGAAATCATTATGAGTTTGTATCTTGTGTGCTTTACCTGAGACTTGTTAGGTCAACTCCCGTCTCACTGATAAGGTGTTGGATCCAATCACAGGTGATCCCATGGAATTCCTGAGCATTTCAAGTTTGAAAGATGGCACAATGAAGCCTCAGTTCAGAAAGCCCAACTGGCCAGTTCCAAGAAAATCATAGCGAGTTATTCCTTTAAAATATTTAGCAAAATTTTCAGCTTTTCTGAGGTAAAATTAATAAAACCGATAAACGTGGAAGGTGTATAGTTTGATGCTTCGCTTTACACAGCAAAATGATCACACGATAATTGACATCCTCATCTACTCAGGTGCCCTTTGTAGTTCTTCCCTCTTGCCTTTCCTTCCCCCTTCACATTTTCTTCCCATCCTTCCTCTTCCCTCTTCTTGTGAGAATAATTAAGATCTTCTGTCCTAGCAGGCTTTAACACAATACAGTTTCTGTGTTACCATACTGAACCTTAGCTGTCCAGACCTTACTTGTCATAGGTAATTAAAAGTTTTGTTCTGTGATCAGATCTTGTTGGCCCCTCTTCCTAGTCCTTCTCATTACCAGTCTGCTGTTTTTATGGCTGTATCTTTTATTTTCTCAATTTTTTCAAATCTTCTTT
Source organism: Arvicola amphibius (assembly GCF_903992535.2). Classification (NCBI taxonomy): domain Eukaryota; kingdom Metazoa; phylum Chordata; class Mammalia; order Rodentia; family Cricetidae; genus Arvicola; species Arvicola amphibius. The sequence goes on along the minus strand of NC_052058.2, from coordinate 108,990,179 downwards.
TCTTTCTTTGCCTCATCTTGAACCATAGTTTTCCCAGTCTCGCTCTGCAGCCTGCTTCCCATGTCTAATGAGTGACAGCTTTTCCCCTAGTACTGTCAGACACCTCTGGCATCCACTTTTCTAACTCTGACCTCTCCTGACCTTGAGAGCCCTCTGTCTATCATTTTCCTGGAAAACAGCAGATACCTGTGTGAACTGGGTAACAGCTGATGATGGGTGCTCTTACCCAAAGTAGCTCCCTAGACATCCTCCTGCCTCTGACACGGACTGCTGAACCAGATCCCTAGACATCCTCCTGCCTCTGACACGGACTGCTGAACCAGATCCCTAGACATCCTCCTGCCTCTGACACGGACTGCTGAACCAGATCCCTAGACATCCTCCTGCCTCTGACACGGACTGCTGAACCAGATCCCTAGACATCCTCCTGCCTCTGACACAGACTGCTGAACCAGATCCCTAGACATCCTCCTGCCTCTGACACGGACTGCTGAACCAGATCCCTAGACATCCTCCTGCCTCTGACACGGACTGCTGAACCAGATCCCTAGACATCCTCCTGCCTCTGACACGGACTGCTGAACCAGATCCCTAGACATCCTCCTGCCTCTGACACAGACTGCTGAACCAGATCCCTAGACATCCTCCTGCCTCTGACACGGACTGCTGAACCAGATCCCTAGACATCCTCCTGCCTCTGACACGGACTGCTGAACCAGATCCCTAGACATCCTCCTGCCTCTGACACGGACTGCTGAACCAGATCCCTAGACATCCTCCTGCCTCTGACATGGACTGCTGAACCAGATCCCTAGACATCCTCCTGCCTCTGACACGGACTGCTGAACCAGATCCCTAGACATCCTCCTGCCTCTGACACGGACTGCTGAACCAGATCCCTAGACATCCTCCTGCCTCTGACACGGACTGCTGAACCAGATCCCTAGACATCCTCCTGCCTCTGACACGGACTGCTGAACCAGATCCCTAGACATCCTCCTGCCTCTATCTTCCTCTGCTTGTATATCACAAATCACATGGATTTTCATTATGCCACTTACCTGAACTGTTTGCTTTCTACATTATTTCCCCAAAAATTTAAAGTTCAAGTATTTATTAGCATGTTGCTTATATTCCTTCCTTCATTTTTCCTGTGTTTTTCAATGACTCATTAGCTCTTACCACACTTACCTCCTGTTTCATGATGTAATTTATTTTCCCACTATGTCTACCAATTTTACCAGCATATTTGAATGACATTAAGACAATTTATTCACATGTATGTTTTTAGTACCTACTTCTGTTTAAGACAGAGGCCAGACAATAGCTACCAGTTGGTTCAGGCTTGAGTTCGGAGAATGGCTGCAGGATACCTTTACATCTCAGCTGATCAGTGTGGATGCTGCCTTTTCCCTAGATGTTGTCCTCATTTCCCTGTGGGGTCTCTGTACCAAGTCCCTGTGCACATATGTGATGAGAAAAGAGCTAAATTTAACAAGGACTTTGGTTAAGCCAGGCACCATTTTCAGTGTTTTACTAGCCATAAGTCCTGGGCATCAACAAGATTGATACCTAAACAAATCAAAGTTTAGGAAATGGAGCCAGCAAGATGGTTCTGCAGGTAAAAGCATTCATCATTTGAGTGTGAGTTAATTTTTTGTCAACTTGGAACAAACTAGAGTCATGTGGGCAAAGGGAACCCAATCGAGGAATGGCCTCCATCAGACTGGCCTGTGGTCAGGCCTGTCAGATATAGGAGGGCCCAGTCCTCTACAGTGGCACTGCCCCTGACTGGTAGTCCTGGTTGTATAAGCAAAGCTGGCTGAGCAGTCAGTCCATGGTTAGCAAGTGGCTGAGCAGTCCATGGTCAGCAAGTTGTAAGCAGCATTTCTTTATGATCTTTGCCTCCGTTCCTACTGCCATGTTTCTGCCTTAGCTTCCTACAATGATGTACTGTGATCTGAATTTGTAAATCAAACAAATCCTTTCCTCACTAAGCTGTTTTTGGCCTGTGTTTATCACAGCAATAGAAAGTAGCTAATACACCATGTAAGCCTGATAACCAGAGTTTAGTTCTCAGAACCCACTATGGAAGGGGAGAATCTACTCCTTAAAGTTGTTCTTTAACTTCACACATGCACATGCACACGTGCCCTCCACATGCAATAATAATAATATTATAATAATAAATCAATAAGGATTAAAAATGTTCAACATTATCTATTAATTGAGTTGTTCTAAAATATATTTTGTTATTTTGTTTCTTTTTGAGCTTTTTGCAGAGCCTGTTATGATTTTTATATGTAAAGGGCCCATGATAAGTATATATAAATAAAACCATCTTGTAGCTGAAAATGTCTGATGCTCCAGGCCTACATCCGTTTGAACAGTCATAGGCAACAGGCACAGACAGTTCATCCTGTTGATGCCTGAGAAGAAGAAAGTATCCTCGTCAAGAGTCATAGCAGCTTCATACACCTAATGGTTTTCAGATCTCTGTAATGCATTCACCAGGGATGCACACAACCATCCCTTTCAAACAATTCTTGATGATTAAACAGATAAAAAAGAAAATTGCTTTTGTGGGAGAATTGCCTTTTATTTTCATAAATGAGAAAGAGAGCAAACACACCAAACACCAGGTACAGAAGCTATGGCTGAAAGAGAAAGGAAAATTGGCTTGAACTCACGTCCTTCCCTCCATTCTAGGGATTGTCTTTGTTACATGATTTGACCCAAACTCATCAAGAAGATGCTTGATGAAGATGTAGAGTTGGAAATCTTTCATTTGTATTTTTTTCTTTTGGTTTATTTATTAAAAATTTTCACATCCTCCCATTTCCCTCCCACTCCCCCCTCTCCCTCCCCCCCTCCATTCCTAAGAGAAGTCAGGGAACCCTGCCCTGTAGGAAGTCCAAGCCCGCCCCCCCCATCCAGGTCTAGGAAGGTGAGCATCCAAACAGACTAGGTTCCCAAAAAAGCCAGTACATGCAGTAGAATCAAAATCCGGTGTCATTATCATTGGCTTCTCAGTCCACCCTCATTGTCAGCCACATTCAGAGAGTCCAGTTTGATTACATGCTCCATCAGTCCCTGTCCAGCTGACCTTGGTGAGCTCCCATTAGGACGTTCCGCCCACGGGATGGTCTGGATGGTTGTCCTCAGCACAGGGACAGGGACTCCTGGAGGTCCAAGGACCCCACAGACAAAAGGGCAACTGGAGGGAAGGGAGGGTCATGTGGAACAAAGAAGCTCCTGCAGCAGGAGCTGGAGGTGCTGTGCACTCCCTTCCAGCTGGGCGGGTGCACACTCAACCCTTTGGGTGGATAGCCTCAGTGCAGGAGTAGGCACTGTTCCTGGGCCAAGGACCTTGCAGACAATAGGGCAGGTTTGGGGGAGGCAGAGTCGTGTGGAACAAAGAAGCCCCTGCAGCAGGAGTTGAAGGGGCCCAGTGCTCCTTTCCCAGCCTGTCTGCCCTGCCCCGATGGCACCCACTCATTGGTCTGGATGGTTGTCCTTAGCACAGGGATAAGGACTCCTGGAGGTCTAAGGACCCCACAGACAAAAGTGAAATCTTTCATTTGTAAACCAAGATTAGTCACTACTTGCAAGATTCTCTTGACAATTAAACAAGAATAAATGATTTAGAAAGAAAGCAATGTTACGAATTCTGATTTATTTATGCATTTCCTTAACTGTGTGTAGGTTTTCTTTTTAGTGACTGCATTTTTTGGAACTGGAAATATAGCTTCTATTAATAGGTAAATTTTTACATTTATTTAGTTTGTGTGTGTGCGCGTGCATGCGTGCGTGCCCCCTTGGGCCAAAAGAGTATCAGATATACTGGAACTGGAGTGACAGGCTGTTGTGAGCCACCTGATGATTTGGATCCTTTAGAAAAGTAACAACTGCTGAACCATCTGTCCATTCATTTTACCTTGTTTTTATATTCAATAATATAGTACATTGGAGTATAATATGATAATAATGGAGATTAGCATATAGATCTATTTTGTTTATTCTAGTGTGACTCAGTTTTAATAAGAGGCAATTTCAGAGAACTACTGAGCATTCTTTTAAAAGAATATTCTTTTAAAGTATGAATTCTAAAATCTTTTCTCTTTCCTTTATCATTGTCTAGCTTTGACCTTGCCTCTGTGTATTGCTTTCTGACTGTGTTTAGCCCTTTCATGATGGGAGCTCTCATGATGTGGAAGGTTGGTTTTCTGATTTTATTACTTTCATTAAATGGTTTAAAGATTTTGATATTAAGGTTGTGCATCATGTTGCATTAAGATTGTAAAGTCACTGTAGCAGAGGTACCCTGTCAAACTTGTGTTGATTGCTGAGACCCTGGACCCCTGCTTCCAGATAGCATTGATCTCTGCTTTATTCTTAAGACTATTTGACTCTAAAAGAATAAGGATTCTGTTAGCTCAAGAAAATCGTATCAGAATTAAGGACTGTAGGAGAACTATGATCAAAACTGTGTTGCTGAAGGTGAGGCAGCTTCCTGACTCCATGGTCTCCAACCACAGGACAGCCACTGTGTTATTATCTTTCCCATGTACATAGAATTTATCAGTCCTTTTAACAAATGTCTCATTGAGTATTCTGTTTATTTAATGTGTCAAGTACTAACAGAGTGCTAACAGTATGAAAGTAGTTACATGTTCAGGTTTCTAGAGATAAACATTCTGGAAGAATATTAGTTGCTTTTCTGTTGCTGTAATAAAATACCCTGATATAAAGCAAGTTAGGGAAAAAGGGGGTTTGTTTTGGCTTACAGTTCCAGAGGGGATTTGGTTCATCATGACAAAGATGGCATAGAAGCAGAAACATAAATCCAGTCTTGCAGGTAGGAAGCAGAGAGATCACATTTCATTTGCACAAAGGAAACAGGAAGAACAGAAAGTGGAAGCCAGACTATAAGTTCTCAAAGCCTGCTCTCAGCGATGTACTTCTTTCTATAGGACTTGACCACCTAAAGGTTCATAACCTTCCAAAGAGTGCTACCAGTTGGGACGAAATGCTCAAATACATGGGTCTGTGGGGGAAGCATTTCTCATTCAAACCATCATAGCTGTTATACTTACCTGTTTACTAAACTTCTCTTCTGCAGCACTTGGCACATCTTATATAGGCAGTATATATTTCTTTAAATATTCAGATACAGGAATAATAACTGTTGAAGGTGTATATTCTCTTGGTTGGATCTTTTGTAATGAACTAGTTACACTGATTGTTTTTACTACAGTAATAGAAATGTAATTTGAGAAATGATAAGAAGTCCCAGTCTCTATTCTCTATTGACTTGTTTTAAAATATATTAGGGTTTCCTTAGTTATCATCTACATTTTAGTGAATTTTTGCTTAGCCTGAGGACTATGATACTAATTAAACATAAAAATCAAATTAAATTAGTAGATCTTTAATTTCTGTCATAATTCAGTAAGCTGTAGCAACATAACGCACTTGACAACTGGTTTTGGCGGATGAGTGCTGTGGTGAACACCCTCCTGAACTCTGTTGTGCTCATATGTCCTTTGGAGAAGAATCCCCTAAATCTTGAACATCATTTCTTTACCATGTACCACTCCCAGCTTATGAAATACAGACTTAGTCTTTTGAGAGATATGGGAAGAGTAGGAGATATATATGACTGCATTTCATTGTTTGCCTGTATGAAGTTCTCAAAGAATTAAACAAGTTTAAAACTTAGTTATTGTAAATTGATACTCCACACATATTAATAATATTGGGGGTTGAATATCAGATATCCTGCATGTCAGATAATTCATTATGATTCACAGCAGTAGCAAAATTGCAGTTATGAATTAGCAATGAAATAATTTTATGGTTGGAGTTTCTGTACCATAAGGAACTGTATTAAAGGGTTGCAAACATTAGGAAGGCTAAGAAGGTCTAAATGATGAACTTTCAATTACTATAAAATCTTATGTTTTCTGTATATGTTTTCAAGTGTACAACACTGAGTATACATTTATAATCATAAGTAAAGTAACATTTTAAACTCAAAAGAGCAATAATAAAATAGACGAGTTGTGTTCATGTGCTGTAGTCACCTAGTGATAAGCAGGTCCGCTGATCTGTGTATCATATCAGCAGGCTGCATAGCTGACTAGCTTTAGGCACACGCTGTCACATGCTCTTGAAAACATGAACATTGCCACGAATCAGTAGAAAACATCAAGTAGGGCAAAATTGTAGAAGATTTTAATTTGGAATACACATTAATGTTTGCTGTTATTCTTGGTGTATTATTGTTGGTTTTTTAATTATTGTTCACTGTCCCATGTGACAGTTTCATGCTTTATCTCTGTTTTCTCTCACCTGGTATATATAAGTTATTTGAGAGATTGAAAGTCATTCTGTAAGCAGAAGTAGTATTTGCGTCAAACGTGTTTCAGGGACTTGTTACCAATGACATCATTTGTTGTTCTTGGAAACAGATTCTAATTCCCTTTGTTCTTGTGATGTGTGCTTTTGAAGCAGTTCAGATAACTACACAGCTGTCATCAAAAGGGTAAGATAAATGTTTAAGAAGTCCTGGGTTTCCCCATTGTTTATAAATGAAGATATGTCATGTGATTGCTATTAAAAGTGTGTGACACAAATTGTTTATTTTAGAATTCAGAAGTTTTCTATTTTTAGATTTCAGTTGTCGTTAGAGGAAATTGACTAATTAGGACCTTTAGCAGACAAATACACTTTCTCTGCAGTAAAACATTAGAATCTTATTCAAGCTCCTGAAGATTCTCTCTAGAAAAACACAAATTTTAAATGCTGTAATTAATTATTTGTTTGTTAAAGGTATAATGGCTCCTACAAAAAAATGAAGGGCTACTGTTACAATTTCTTTTGGCTTATTTCTTAAAAACATATTAAACACACTTGTTAACATTATTTCATTTTATTTGGGTTCACATTAACTTTACTGTATATCAATAATTTGCAAAAATATACATTGAGAAATGTGTGAAAAGGATTCTGAGTTTTGAGATATTTCTCGAGCAGTTAGTCTTCAGCATTCAAGATTGTGAAAGAGAAGTTGTTAACCAAGTATTTACTTTTTTAAACCATAAAATTACCTCATCAGCACAGAGGCTCTCTGAAAAGACTTATAAATAGCACTTTTATAAGTGAATCAAGCTGACACAGTCAATACTAAAAGGATGAATAGCATTAACATAAATTTGCATGTTTCCTTGATGAGCCTAAGGTAGAACTCAGTTTAGCTTTCTAGTATGTATACATCATAATTCTTTTCAAGATTTCCATCTACTGTTTAGGAATAGGGAAAATCTTATTTCTAGTTCAAAAGAAAATAATCTTTCTGGATATTTACATTATTTTTTTATTTTTATTTTTTTATTTTTTTTAAGTATTATACTTAATTTATTTTTATTTTTTATTTTTTTTCCTCATGGTTTATTTTTTTTATATTTAAAAATTTCCATCTCCTTCCCTCCTCCTCCCCCCTCCCTCCCCTCCTCCTCCCCCTTCCCTCCCCTCCTTCTCCCCCTTCCCTCCCCTCCCCTCCACCCATACCTCCCCTCCCTCCCTCTCAAGGCCAAGGAGCCATCAGGGTTCCCCACTCTATGCTAAGACCAATAATGAAAAATGTGCTCCTTATCAGCAGTAAAGCCTGTTGAGTAACTTAGCATGTGCTTTCCTGCATCTCTGCTAGCAGACAGAGTTTTCAGGGGGAGTTTCAATTGAGCTTTGTATGAGGACACTGGGCAATGAGATAAAGCAGAATTCTGACTAACGTGTGTGACTAGATACATGTATGACTATATACATGCATTTGTGTGCCTGTGTGTGGTAATTCTGTCTCGAGACTAATGCAGTGAAGTCCCAAGAGGCAGAGGTAGCAATATCAAAGGCTTAAGAATACAAAACAAAACAAGTTTCTCTTTTGACCCTTAAGCCATTAAAAGGCTTGACATTTTTTTCCCTGTGTCAGAGCTCCTTGTGTTTAATATGCCATCCATTCAACTCAGTGATTCCATTTTCCTATTGACAGGTAGACTTGAATCTCTCTCTCTCTCTGTCTCTGTCTCTTTCTGTCTCTGTCTGTCTGTCTCTGTCTCTCTGTCTCTCTCTCTGTGTCTCTCTCTCTCTCTCTCTCTCTCTCTCTCTCTCTCTCTCTCTCTTTCTCTCTCTCTCTCTCTCTCTCTCTCTCCCCTAACCCATCATGGAAGCCAGGATACGCCTTTCCTAATTGTTTATTTGCTCCTTGACTCTTGTTCATGTCTTGCCCTCCTGTCTCTGTTTTCACAGAGGCATTTTGTTTCTGTTGTTAAAATCTTAGCATTTTTAAGTCTGGGCATAAAGAGGACTTTTACATTCTGGTTGTCTTTTATACCCACACCGCCAAGACTTGAGTTGAATGTAGAACACCAAGGTGATGGTTCTACCTGCATATTTTCTTACCCACTCCATAAAATATGTATTAATAAAGTAAGGTAGAAAAGCCATATTAGCATTATTCTATTTTATATGACTTAAAACGAACTTTTCTGGTTGTCATTTATGTCTTGTTCCTCAGTCTCCGTAACTGAACTCATCATAAACTTTGTACCTTTTGGGTAGTGGTCTCGCTTTTATCTTCCTCAGTTATCTGAGGACACTGTTCACAGTTCAGTTCTAACAAATTAGAAAGGTGTGCCTATTATATTATGTGTATTTTTTCCTTTATTTTTCAGCCTTTTCCTCATTGTTCTTGTCATATCAGACATCATGGCTTTGGTAAGGCACTTACTTACTCGGTATGTCAGCTCATGAAACCAAGTTTGTTTCTGTTTAATTGGGAGAAATATGAATACATTTCTGTACATGAAATCTATATACTGAGTTTTAAGTCATGGCAGTTTGCACAGATATATTACTTTTCATATTGCTAATGAAACTTTTTTAGCTGTCAAATTATTTTCTTGTTACTTGATTTATTCAGACTGTTATTTTATACTTGCTCTTTCAGGCTGTTCTCTTCATTTGTGTTTGAAATGAGCCTTTCATAGATTAACAGAAGAAGCCAGCTTCAGAGTCACTCATTTAAATATTCACTTCTGGTTCTCCAAGGTTAAAAAAGAGAAAAAAGGAGTGAAGAAAGGAAAAATGAAATAACAGCTATAATCAATGGATTCCAAGAGCTTTTAGATAATCTCATATATCGTTCCTATACCCACAGTTGGGTTTGATAATTCTCTAGAAGCCGTCACTGAACTCGATGAATCCTGTTATATTCTCAGTTCTGGTTTGTGACAGTAAGATCATACAAAAGTCACCCAAAGGAATTTCTCTTTGAGTGGAATGAAGAGTTCTCCTTCCAGTGGAGTGAGAACAGCATTATCCCTCAGCACAGAGTGTGACAATACACATGGATCATTGCCAGCCTAGGCTTTTCTTTCCTTTTTAGTGGGTATTGGTCAACATGGCACACATGACTGATCATTAATCTCCAGTTCTTTCAAGAGGAGAGACCATACCATGTGGCCCAAAGTTTCCCTCATAAATCATATTATTAGACTGTTAACCAGTGCCACTGGCAAAATGCTTCATTAGCCATTCCAAGGCCTACAAATCACCTCCCAGTAGCTGAGAGCCATGCCTCTCTTAAGGTATGATTCATACCTGACTATATATCTGCTAAATAATTTCTCAAATCTGATTGCTGCCTATTTGATTTAGATGAGAACATTTTTGTGTTTTGTTCAAATAAATATCTGGTATATTTCTCAAATTGATCACACATAATGTTAGGACAAAATCAACATTTACAAAATGACAGATAGGCAAGAATAGATGAGAATTAAATGATTCTGGTTGAAGAATTGTGTGAATCAGGTCACTCGGTTTAAGTCGCCAAACTGTTTCTGACCCAGGTTTTTTGACTGGCTTAATTTTATATCCTCCTTCCTTGTTTTCCTTAAACCAGCATCACTTTGAACCTATGAACTTGATCTGGGTGGGCCCTTGGTGTTTAGTAGATTATTCCCTTTGTCCAAAAACAACTTCCTCATTGCCTCTCTGATTATGTCGTTATCTGATTCTTGCTTTTCACTTAGATTTCACCTTCCTCTGTTCTGTATCTCTCAATAAGTGCACACAAGTATTTACACAGCTAATAATTTGAATCATCATGAGATGATGTCTCTTGTGAGGAGATTATTTCTAGACGCTGTCAGTGACTATTATTAATTCATAGTAGACAGCATCACTAAATGTTTGTTGACCAGATGCTGTGACTTCAGTTGAATCTTGGGCATTTTTAATATTTTTATTAGAGTTGGGTGGTTTTATTTCTTATTATTCACAAACATCACTTTGTATTCATTTTATTGAATCTTAATTCCATTTGTGGCATTTGGGCTATTGCTTATTTTAATACAAAGAGAAGTAGAAGTGAAGGGTATATTCTTGTGGATTCTGGGTAGAAAATGATGTGTCAGATACTCATCCCTAAAACAACTTTGTTTATAGATTGAAATTAAATAGTCTTTGTTTTTAATGGAGTAATATTGCATTATCTTTTCCAGCATTTTTTCTTCTTGGTCAAGGATTCTGGCAGCTGGCTTGATATTGGAACCAGGTATTGTATATAGTCTCACTATATGGGTGCCAGTTTGACTTCAGACAACTACAGGAAGTAGCATAGATTTTAAGGCTCTGAGATGAGACACCTTGGCAGGTGTTTTCATGGGGTGCTGTGGGAGAGAAGGACGGATGTTTAGTATGGAGAGAACTGGGCAGCAGAAAGATATGACAGACCCATGAATCTGTATTCTCAGATGTCCTCATGTGCTCTTATAACCTCACAATCACTTCAGACTGCACTGTGAACTTTATGTGTTGGTTGAGATTTCATGTCATCACTATCTACCTTGTAGAAGCTCTAAGGGAACTCTATAACACACTGTCATTTAAAGCATAATCTGAGCAAGTTTCCTCTCTTTCCAGAGATCTATTATCACAAGTTCTTCTTCCTGAGAAGAAAGCAAAGTTGATTCTCTCACCTTTCTACCCCCCAAAATGGATTCTGAGACAGAATATGCTTTTATAAACCATTTTATTTCATTTAGTTAATATTTAGTCACACTTTGAGCTTCTGGGAATTTGTGTGGTTTTATGTAAGACTGTGCATTAGACATTTCTCTCAAAGCTCCCATCTTGTATCTGCTTTTCCAGATACATTGGATGCCCTCAGACCTGGGATATGATGTGAATCTACATAGTCATCTGGGCCTAATGGCAGTTTCTAATGCATATATGAGCAACACTAATTGAACTTAGTGGGTCATGAAAAGAAAAGCAATTTGAATTTAGGAGAGAGAGATGGGGAGAAGAGAAGATTAGAAGGAGGGAAATGTGGATATATATGATCATATTTCATTGTATATAAATATGGAAAGATCAAAAAAGCCTGGCATAGTAACATATGTCTATAATCTTAACGATGGGGAGGCAGAGCATGAAGATCCCCGGGACTTGCTGTGCAGCTAACCTGCACATAATCCATATGTTCCAGGTTCTGTGTGAGACTCTCTCTGAAAAAGTACAGTGGAGAACAATAGAGAAAGACATTCAGACCTCTGCACATGCTCACACATATATACACACATACCCACATGTACATGAGCATGTGTACATGCATACCACATACACAGAGACAGTCACGAGGAGAGGAGATACACATAGCTCTATGACATGGCCACTAAATTTCTAGGTATTTATCTAAGAGAAGGAAAAATGTACACAGAATGATTGATTTGTATAGGAATTTTTATAGCAACTTCATTCATACCAAACTGTGTTTGTGTGCACATGAATGGATAAATCGATCCTGCTGCATCTGAACAGTACACAGCTACTTGCAGTGAATACAAATGAATAATAGCCTTATAGACAGTTCTTAGAACTTCAGTGAATGAAAGTAACAAGATAGGTAGGGGTATACAGTGTGTTGTTTTCACTTATATAAAATTCCAACCCATAGTTCTAGAAAGCTAATCAATAGTTGTGGAGGTCCGAGGAATGTGGGGTTGACACAGAAGAGCAAGTGGGATCTTCTGTGGGGATGGACATCTTGCAGATGTGTTGACAAAGGTGATGGTCACCTGGGTGTGCCGTTTGTCAAAACTCAGCTCTCTGGGCACTTAAAAGAGTTCTTTTTTTTACATGGAACTCTACCTCAAACTCAGCTGATAAAGAAAAACAGAGCTAAGATGTCTATCTGAAATGGAGATGCAGAGAAATGCCCATAACTCTGTAGGGTTGTGCATTGCAATTCACACTCCATCTACCCAAAGGTGGTCGTTTGGAATGTGGATCCTCAAAGGCACAATAATGACTGTTCAGAAACCAAGAGTCTAGCACAGACCAAGTAAAAACAACAAAACACTCACACTTGAGTAGAAAGTCCAGGACATCAGTCAGAGGATTGCACCGAGTCACACTTCACCAAAATAGACTATACTCGTATTATGCTCTGTTATTTGCACTATCTCCCAAAAGGTTCTTTCAGGTTCTTTCCATCCTAACAGAGAAGTATTACGTTACCCACCAGATGTATTTGCTTTCTCCATCTGACACTGCCACCCTGGGAAAGTTTCAATTGGTTCATGTTACAGGGTCCATAAGTAGTTGAGCTTAGTGGTAGCACTTCACTGGTTGAGACTGGATTTCTCATTACCTCCTCTCTGTCTGGACCTAGAGAGTTTTCCAGAGGGTGTGTTGTATAACAAGATAAACCGGTTTTTTTTTTTTTGTTTTTGTTTTACAAAACCAAAGTAAACAAAAATAGGACTTTGAGTAGCTATGGTGGCCAACCCAGCTACTGAAGACCCTGTGATGTGAAGATTGCAACTCTGGCACCAGTTTCCCCAAACCTGGGGGGAGTGGAAGGAGGCTGCAGACGCTAGCTCCATGTTAGGACACTTGTTGCATGTACAAAGCTTATTTCATGCCCCAGGGCTCTTTGAGAGAGGGGGCTTTGTGTCTAATGCTATTTGTAATTTACAGAAGGATCATTCACTGTGAGGTTTTGAATTATATAAATTCGGGGTGTAGGCAGGAGAGAACAGCATATCTGGATCATATAGTAATGTTTGTTTTAGTCAGGAGGAACCTCTGTACTGATTTCTGTAATGACTATATTAAATTATATTTGAATTAACAGTATATAGAGAAGCCTTTCGCTCATATCCTTGTTTTATTTATTTATTTATTTATATTTGTTTTCTCGATGAAAACTGGCTAGAAGGGAATCTCAGTGTCGTTTTGATTTGCATCTCCCTAATGGCCAGTGTTGCTGATCAGTTACCACAGATTGTTCTTTTGAGCTGGCATTGCAATTCACTTGCCTATTTCCTGATTGCAATACTTGTTCTTTTGGTGTTATCGCTGATTTCTTTTTGTGTTCTGGACATTAATACTCAACTGGCAGAAAAGATAGTGAGAATTTTCTCCCACTCTGCAGGCTTTCTTTTTATTCTCTTCTTTCCTTTGCTTTGCAGAAGCTTTTGAATTTGCTGAAAGCCTATTTGTTGATTTTTGCATAATATTTCCTGAGCTCGGCAGTCCTACTTAGGAGTCCTTCTCTATGCCAAAAGCCAGCATTTTCTGTTGATAATGTCAGAGTTCCAGGTTTTGCATAAAGTCTTTGACCTATTTGGAGTTAACTTTTGTCCAGAATAAGAGAGAGATTTAGTTTAAGTCTTCTGCATAAGGATATCTGGTTCCGTTTGTTTAAAGACTGTCAGTCAAAACACGGTCCACTGGAGTCATGAGAGGGAACTGCGTGCTTTTGAGAAAACGCCAAGAGAACAAGACAACAGTCTTGTAACCTTAGTTTCTATAAAAGCAAAATCTGGGCAAGTGGTGGTGGCACATGCCTTAATCCCAGCACTCAGGAGGCAGAGGCAGGCAGATCTCTGTGAGTTTAAGGCTATCCTGGTTAGGACAGCAAGAGCTGTTACACAGAGAGATACTATCTGGGGGGGGGGGGTTATTCCAAGAACTGAGTTGTTCTTGGAATATATTTTCTTTTTTATTACTTTTTATTTTTATTGAGCTCTACATTTTTCTCTGCTACCCTCCCTACCTTTCTCCTCCCCTTCAACCCTCTCCCAAGGTCCCCCTGCTCCCAATTTACTCAGGAGATCTTGTCTTTTTCTACTTCCCATGTAGATTAGATCTATATATGTCTCTCTTAGGTTTTCATTATTGTCTAGAGTCTCTGGTATTGTGATTTGTGGGCTGGTTTTCTTTGCTTTATGTTTAAAAACCACTTATGAGTGAGTTCATGTGATAATTGTCTTTCTGTGTCTGGGTTACCTCACTCAAAATGTTTTCTAGCTCCATCCATTTTCCTGCAAAATTCAAGATGGTGTTATTTTTTTTCTGCTGTGTAATACTCCATTGTGTAAATGTACCACATCTTTCTTATCCATTCTTCCATCGAGGGGCATTTAGGTTGTTTCCAGGTTCTGGCTATGACAAAAAAAAATGCTGCTTATGAACATAGTTGAGCACATGTCCTTGTGGCACTATTGAAAATCCTTTAGATATATACCCAAAAGTAGTATTACTGGGTCTTGAAAAAGGTTGTTTCCTAATTTTCTAAGAAATCGCCACACTGACATCCAAAGGGGCTACACCAGCTTGCATTCCCACCAGCAATACAGGAGTGTTCCTTTTTCCCCACATCCTCCCCAGCATAAGCTGTCATCAGTGTTTTTGATCTTGGCCATTCTTACAGGTGTAAGATGGAATCTCAGAGTTGTTTTGATTTGTATTTCTCTGATGACTAAGGATGTTGAGCATTTCCTTAAGTGTCTTTCAGCCATTTTAGATTTCTCTGTTGAGAGTTTTCTGCTTATCCTGTACTCCATTTTTTATTGGATTATGTGTTGTTTTGATGAGCAATTTCTTGAATTCTTTGTATATTTTGGAGATCAGACCTCTGTCTGATGTGGAGTTAGTGAAGATCTTTTTCCATTCTGTAGGCTGTCATTTTTGTCTTGTTGACCATGTCCTTTGCTTTACAGCTTCAAGAGGTCCCATTTATTAACTGTTTCTCTCAGTGTCTGTGCTGCTGGGGTTATATTTAGGAAGTGGTCTCCTGTGCCAATGCATTCAAGTGTACTTCCCACTTTCTCTTCTATAAGGTTTAATATATTTTAGCACATTAAATACAGAGTGATTGGTCTCATGACATTTTCATAGTGTACATTTTGATCATATTCACACCCCCATTGCCCTCTCTTAGCCCCTGCATTCCCACTTAAGAGAGAATATATTTAAAGTTATGATCCATATATATTTGGAGTGAGGCGAACAAAGTCAGAATCAGTTTGGTTGAGCTGAAGTTGGTTATCTGATAATGGTGTTCATTTGTTTTTTTTTTCTTATGCACACTATTGTTATACCACATTAAAATACAAATGACAACTGTAATATTTATTGGAAGGAAAACTCATAGTCCTGTTCAATCACCTTTGACTATCTAAAATTTGATCATCATAAAATAATCTGCATTCTTAGAGTGACTATCAAATCATATTCAAACAATGATTCATAACATTTCTTGCCCTAGTACCTCTAAAAGATGTGACCAACCTTTGTTGCTCATCACCTTCACAGAAAAGAATGCAATCAAGCTTTTATCCTTCATTTGGTGGGTTGAAAAGACTATAAGGCAAATCCTGGATGCTGTTCTACCACATACACTTCTTCTGTACAACACACACACACACACACACACACACACACACACACACACCTGCACAATAGCTGATTTCAATGTCATCATTGTGGTAGAGAGAGACTGGAAATGGCTGAAATGATTTGAAGTTGATGTTTACAGTTCTCTCCTACGATGTGGATGCCAAGAATGAAACTCCGGTTGTCAGACTCAGTGGCAAGTATCTTTATCTGCTGAGCCAGATCCCCAGCCCCCAGTTCACATATATATTTAAAACTTCTGTTGAAATTGAGTCTTTGACAGTGACACATCTCTGAAATCACAATAAACAGGAAAGTCATGTGGTCAACCTGTGCTGAATAGAGAGCTCTAGGCAACTCGGCCCACATAATTAGATCCTGTTTTAGGCAATCAGAAGGATGAAAATCACATTTTTAACCCATTGGGTGATATGTAAGTATGTTATTTCCAAGTGTTAAGAGATTTTTTCATACTTGGTTTGATTGTGTTCTGTTGGTAGTCTGTGTCGTGCAGTATGATCCAGAAAAGGTCACTCCAGAGGTAATCCAAGCTCTAGGGCGGCAGGGAGAAACAATCTCAATGAACTGAGCCTCCAACAGCCATGCAAAGGTGTATTTGTTGATTGTTACACAGAAGTTGTTTGGGGATAAAACAAGTTCCTCATGCCAAAGACCTGATCTAATCTATATGTTTTCTAAAGGGAACCATCACACCCCTACAACCTTAGTTCTTAATGTGTACTATTTGTAGTACCCAAAAGTGCAAGACACTCCAGATGTGCCAAGACTTTTTGTGACCAAAGTCATGCAGATACTATAAAGCTCCTTCATAGAAACAACTGTAGATAAGATAAAGATAAGAATCATTGTCTTCTACAGTTATTTCTTCACAACCAAATAACTTTTAGAAAGCAACTGTTCTGCTGTGAGAATTCTGAAGTTTACCCTCTCTACAGTGAAAACAACTATTTCATTCTAATGTTTACCCTAGATACAATGATTCTACTAATTTATCCTCCTCAGTATTGGTTAGAGAAATCATCTGTATGATTTCGGTTCTTACAAACTTGCTACAGTTGGTGTTATGACAGGATATGGTGTATCTAGCAGGTATGACTATTACAGACAACCACATTCTGCTGTTCGTGAGAGTGGAGTTCAGTTGATAGATGTTTCTGTCGTGCCACTCCCACAGCTGTTCCATCCCAAAGGAAAACACTCAAAGGTCTACATTAATTATGAACGGGTAGGCCTATTAGCTCAAGCTTCTTATTAACTATTACATCTTAAATTAGCTCATAATTCTTATCGTGTGGCTTGGTACATTTTATCAGTGAGGCAAGGCATTCTTCTCTTGCTTCCTCTGTGTCTGGGTGATGATTGCAGTCTGACCTTTCCAGAATTCTCCTGTTCTGGTAGCCCTGCCTATACTTTCTGCCTGGCTACTGACCAGTCAGAATTTTATTAAACCAGTACAACTTACAAAACATTACTGGGTATAAGACCATTGTTTTTTATTGTTCTAGCTAGGACCTCAAGAACTATATTGAATAGATACGGAGAGAGTGGACAACCTGTCTTGTTCCTGATTTCAGTGGAATCACTGGGAGTTTCTCTCCATTTAGTTTGATGTTGGCTTTTGGCTTGCTGTATATTGCCTTTATTATGTTTAGGTTTGTTCCTTGTATCCCTGCTCTCCCCAAGACCTTTATCATGAAGGGATGTTGTATTTTGTCAAAAGCTTTTTCAGTAGCTAATGAGATGATCATGTAGTTTTTATTTTTAAGTTTGTTTATATAGTGGATTATGTTGACAGATTTTCATATGTTGAACCATCCCTGCATCTGTGGGATGAAGCTGATTTGATCATGGTAGATGATGGTTCTGATGTGTTCTTGGATTCGATTTGACAGTATTTTATTTAGTATTTTTGCATCAATGTTCATGAATGAGCTTGGTCTATAATTCTCTTTCTTAGTAATGTCTTTCTATGGTTTGGGTATCAGGGTAATTGTAGCCTCATAAAAAGAGTTTGGCAATGTTTCTTCTGTTTCTATGGTGCAGAATTATTTGAGGAGTTTTGGTATTAGTTCTTCTTTTAAAGTCTTGTAGCATTCTGCACTGAAACCATCTGGTCCTGGGCTTTTTTTTTTGGGGGGGGGGGGACCTTTGATGACTGTATTTCTTCAGCAGTTATAGGACTGTTTAATTTGCTTATCTGATCTTGATTTAATTTTGGTAAGTGATATTTATCAAAAAGTTGCCCATTTCCTTCAAGTTTTCCAATTTTGTGGACTACAGGTTTTCAAAATATGACCTGATGATCCTCTGTATTTCCTCCATGTCTGTTTTTATATCCCCTTTTCATTTCTGATTTTATTAATTTGGATATTCTCTCTCTGCCTTTTGCTTAGTTTGGATAAAGGTTTGTCTATTTTGTTGATTTTCTCAAAGAACCAACTCTTTGTCTCATTGATTCAACTTGTATTGTTTTCTTTGTTTCTATTTTGTTGATTTTAGCTCTCACTTTGATTATTTCCTGCCGTCTAGTTCTCTTAGGTGAGTTTGCTTCTTTTTGTTCTAAAGTTTTCAAATGTTCTGTTAATTCACTAGTATGGGATTTTTCCAGCTTCTTTATGTAGGCATTTAGTGCTATGAACTTCCCTCTTAACACTGCTTTTATTGTGTCCCATAAATTTGGGTATGTTGTATTGTCATTTTCATTGAATCTTAGGAAGTCTTTAGTTTTTCCGTTTATTTCTTCCTTGACCCATTGATGATTCAGGTGAACATTGTTTAATTTCCATGTGTTTGTGGGTTTTCTGGAATTAGTATTGCTGTTGACTTCTAGTTTTAAACCATGGTGATCTGATAAGGTACGTTGGGTTATTCCAATTTTTTTGTATTTGTTGAGGTTTGTTTTGTTACCAAGTATGTGGTCAATTTTAGAGAAGGTTCCATGAGGTGCTGAGAAGAAGGTATATTCTTTTCTGTTTGGATGGAATATTCTGTAGATGTCTGTTAAGTCCTTTTCAGTCATAACATCTGTTAGTTCTCTTATTTTTCTGTTTATTTTTTGTCTGACTGACCTGTCCAGTGGTGAGAGATTGAAGTCTCCCACTGTTAGTGTGTGGGGTTTAATGTATGATTTATGCTTTAGAAGTGTTTCTTTTACATGTGAGTATTTCCTTGTATTTGGGGTATAGATGTTCATTATTGAGATTTCTTCTTGATGGATTTTTTCCTGTGACTAATATGAAATGACCTTCTTTGTGTCTTTTGACTGATTTTTATCTTGAAGTCTATTTTGTTAGATATTAGGATAGCTACACCCGCTTGTTCTAGGTCCATTTGTTTGGTATATTTTTTTTACCAACCCTTTACTCTGAGATGATGTCTGTTTTTGAGGTTGAGACATGTTTCTTGTATGTGGAAGAAGGATGGATTCTGTTTTTGTATCCAATCTGTTAGCCTGTGCCTTTTTATGGGTGAGTTGAGTCCATTTACATTAAGGGATATTTATGACCAGTGATTGCTATCTCTTGTTAATTTAGTTTTCATTGTTAGTGATGTTAATTTGTGTGTTTTTCCCTTCTTTGAGATTTGCTGCTATGAGACCATCAATTGTCTGTGTTTTTGTTGGTATAGCCAACTTCCTTGGGTTGGAGTTTTCCTTCTAGTATTTTCTGTAGGGCTGCATTTGTGGCTAGGTATTGGTGAAATGTAGTTTTGTCATGGAATATCTTATTTTGTCCTTCTATGGTGATTGAAAGTTTTGCTGGGTATAGTAGTCTGGGCTGGCATTTGTGGTCTCTTAATATCTGCATAATGCTTGACCAGATTAGCCGAAACAATCCTTTGCAATAAAAGAACTTCTGGAGGCATCAAAATCCCTAACTTCAAACTCTACTACAGAGCTACAGTACCAAAAACAGCCTGGTATTAGCATAAGAACAGACAGGAGGATCAATGGAACCAAATAGAAGACCCGGATATTAATCCACACACCTTCGAACACCTGATTTTTAACAAAGAAACAAAAAATATCAAATGGAAAAAAACATATTCAACAAATGGTGTTGGCATAACTGGATATCAACATGTAGAAGAATGAAAATAGACCCATATCTATACCATGCACAAAACTTAATTTCAAATGGATCAAAGACCTCATCATAAAGCCAACCACACTGAACCTTATAAAAGAGTAAGTTGGAAGTACACTTGAACACATTGACACAGGAGACCACTTCCTAAATATAACCCCAGCAGCACAGACACTGAGAAACAACTAATAAATGGGACCCCCCTGAAACTGAAAAGCTTTTGTAAAGCAGAGGACACGGTCAACAAGACAAAAACAACAGCCTACAGAATGGAAAAAGATCTTCAACCCCACATCAGTCAGAGGTCTGATCTCCAAAATATACAAAGAACTCAAGAAATTGCTCATCAAAACAACACATAATCCAATATAAAAAAAAATGGGGTACAGACCTAAACAGAGAACTCTCAACAGAGGAATCTAAAATCACTGAAAGACACTAAAGGAAATGCTCAACATCCTTAGTCATCAGAGAAATACAAATCAAAACAACTCTGAGATTCTACCTTACACTTGTAAGAATGACCAAGATCAAAAACACTGATGACAACTTATGCTGGGGAGGTTGTGGGGAAAAGGGAACACTTCTGCATTGCTGGTGAGAATGCAAGCTGGTACAGCCCCTTTGCATGTCAGTGTGGCGATTTCTCAGAAAATTAGGAAACAACCTTCCTCAAGACCCAGTAATACCACTTTTGGGTATATATCCAAAAAATGCTCAATAGTGCCACAAGGACATGTGCTCAACTATGTTCATAAGCAGCATTTTTTGTCATAGCCAGAACCTGGAAACAACCTAAATGCCCCCCCCCACATCGAAGAATGGATGAGAAAGATGTGGTACATTTACACAATGGAGTACTACACAGCAGAAAAAAAGACATTTTAAATTTTGCAGGAAAATGAATGGAGCTAGAAACATTATTTTGAGTAACGTACCCCAGACACAGAAAGACAGTTATCACATGAACTCACTCATAAGTGGTTTTTAAACATAAAGCAAAGAAAAACAGCCCACAAACCACAATCCCAGAGAACTTAGGCAACAGTGATGACACTAAGAGAGACTTACATAGATCTAATCTACATGGGAAATAGAAAAAAGACAAGATCTCCTGAGTAAATTGGGAGCATGGGGACCTTGGTGGAGGGTTGAATGAGGGAGAGGAGAGGCAGAAAGGGATCAGAGAAAAATGTAGAGCTCAATAAAAATCAATTAAAACAAAAAGACCATTGTATCACAGAGTTCCATAATTAACTGTAAGATGCTGTTTGTCGAGGTGTTGTTGACTTCTGTATCCTTGTTGACTACAGTGTGCTATCCCTGCAAATACTGAGAAAATGGTGTCTTTGTTCCCTGGTGTTAATATAGCCATTCTTTTGTTAGTGTTTACATGATATACAGCTTGGGCACTCCTAATTTTCAGATCAAGAATGCTCCAAAATCTAAACATTTTGAGCACTAGCATCATGGAAAATTCCACATCTGGCAGCATAGATTTTGATTGCAATCAAAACAGGCACACTGAAAATACTGTGGAAAAGTTATCTCCAGGCTGTGTGTATATACAGCAAGTAAATTTTGTGCTAAGAATTAGATCCTTTCCTTAAGATAGCTCATTTTGTTTATACAAGGTACACGGCCTGTATCCTTTCTATCTTGCTACTTTTCTCCTGCCTTTATCATTGTAATTGCAGTGTCTTATGAATAGCATGTTTTAGTAAGTTCATATTGCCTCTCTCAACTATATATTTAGATTATCTTTAATTTGATTAACAACAGCTATGGCTTTAGTTTGTGTTATTTTTTTGCTGCTGTTCTGTCCTGTGTTTTATTTGAACATTTTCTACTATTCCGTTTATATTGGACACATATTTAGCCCATTTATATTGGACACATATTTAGCACATATTTAGCTTCTGCCATCAACTCAACACAGCTGGGACAAAGGATCCTCAGTTGAGGAACTGTGTCCATTGAATTGGCCTGAGGGCACGCTATTGGGGTAGTTTAATTGCTAGTTTGTATAGGAAGTACAGCCAACTGTGGGCGGTGCCTTCTGTAGGTGGGTAGACTTGGGTTTGGTAAGAAAGCTGAGCAAGCCAGTAAGCAGCATTTCTTCATTGCTCTGATCTAGTACCTGCCCCTTGATGATGGACTTAAGTTTTTAGCTGAAATAAACCCTTTTGTCCTTGGGTTGGTTTTGGTCAGCTAACTAGTCAGGGTTCTCTAGAAGAATAGCACCAGTAAGATGAATACATATGTCCATCCGTTAAGGCAGTCAAGACAATTCTTGATCAAGGCTCCTTGCTCAGGTGATTCTGACCTGTGACTGATTGACATTAACATCAACTATAATGGTCACAGTAATGGAGGAGCAAACTAGGACCACAAGCCTAGTGTATTTATTCATACTTGTGCCTACCAAGGTCATCCTTCACAGTTACAGCTCATTACTTGTTCATTTTCATTACATCTGCAGCGCCTCCTTCAGACATCCTTTTAGTGTAGGTCTGAGGCCTTACATTCTTCCTTTCATTTGTTTATTTTTGCCTTTTGTCACTTGAGGCTATCTAAATTTTCTTTCCATCAAGAGAAATGGTTATTTTCATTGAATTTTAGGTGTGTTTTCTTTCTTCCCAACATCATTTGATAATGGTATGCCTGTCTGACTTCTAAGTTTTCTGATGAGGTGTGCTTTTATTCAAACAGTTTTTCTCTTACTGACAAGGTGTTATTTCTCTCAGCTGCTTTCAAATTCTGTTTGTTTCCAAACGTTTACTGTGAGTCTGTATAAATTTCTTTGAGTTTATACTGCATCAAGTTGGCTCACTTCTGAAGTCTATTAGATAAATAAATGTCTTTGGCAAGCAGCAGAACTTCGCAGCTACTTTTCCTATGAGTATTTTGTTTCTTTCTCTTCTTTTCCCTGCTGCAACTCCAAAGACATAAATGTTAGATCTTGTATCATAGTTTTCTGGTCTTTGAGGAATGCTCTTTCTTGTGTGTGTATGTTCAAAGTGAGTTTATACTTTCTATATCTTTTATCCTTATGTTTGCTGTTGTTTGTTTGTTTTGCTTTTTTTTTACTTCCTCTTCAGTCCCACTATTGAACCCATCTGTTCAGTTTCTATGTTGGATAGTTTTTCTTTTGGGTCTAAAATTTTAATCAGTTCTTTATGGCTTCCTTTCTGAGAATATCTCTTTCCAGGCCCTTCCTAGAATCCTTGAGCTGCGCCTCCTTCCCCTTTCAGACTGCTCTGACACCACGGGGTTGAGAGGCACAGGGAGGATGAGTAGCATTGAGTGCCCATTACAAACTGGTGAGACTAGAAGTGTAGGTATCCAGCTTTCCCTTTGCTGGGACAGATAGGTGTGTGGCTTCCAGTTTTCATGTAGTACCTGAGAAAGCAGAATGGTTAGTATACAATTGTTGTCTCTCTTCCCTGGCTGCCTTTTACCTTGTGTGTCCCTTTGACTAGAGAAAGGTCTTGCTAAGCTGATTTTTTTTAATATGGGGGAGTTTTGCCTGTGCCTGTTGCATCTCTTCTCCCTGATTCTTTCTTACAATTTAGGTTGGGTTCATTTGAGACAAATGAAATCCAGGAGCTCAGCTGTGGTCTTCAGTGGCTCCCAAGAACCTAAACCATTCTGCTGCTCCTTTCCTGACACTCAGAATTAACTTGTGCTCACTTGTATATTATGTCCAGAGTTTTTAGTCTTATTTAGCAGAGGGAATGGGAAAGTGTTATGGTTTAAATAAAACACTGCAGTTCCTAGAGGGGCACCGTGGCAGGCCACGAGGGCCAGCAGGTCCCTGCCAGGGAGCTGCACAGTGGGTGTGAGATAGACATGGATAGGCATGACATGCAGGGGAAAGGAGAAGGGGGAAAGAATATAGAGAGAAGGGGAGAGAGGGAGGGAGGGAGAGAGGGAGGGAGGGAGAAATAGAGAAATAGAGAAATAGAGAAATAGAGGAGAGGAGAGACAGGAGAGGAGCCAGGGCAACAGCTACCTCTTTGGGGGAGAGACAGAGAGGAAAGAATTTCAAGCTGGAAATGGAAGGAAGATCTGCTTGCCTCGAAGGATGGGGGAGGGAGTGGGCGGGGCTTGTCTCTTAAGGGGACAGAACAGACCATTATAATAAAAATAATATTTTTTATAATATAAAGGTGGGAGGTTAGGCACAACAGGTTAAAGGAATCGGGATGGTGGATTCTAAAGACTGCTTCCTGTTTATTTGTGGGCATCATCTTAGCGGGGAGTACTTGAGAAAGCTGGGTGCTAGTCACATCCTGGGGTAGCTGAGGTTTTTTTTGCTCCTGTCCAGTGTTTGTGGTCTGGAAATGACTGGTGTCTCTTACACTTGTTTAAGGTATTGGCAGAACAGAGGACAAAGTTAAGTTTAGGAAAAACATTTTTTAGGACCAGGGAATTGAGAAGGGTGTATCTGACTGTTTTAAGGTGGACCCCTTTGACTCCCTGGAACTCATAAGAATTTTGGGGGTTGTGAAAACATAAGTTTTAAACAGCAGCATATTTATACCAAAATTACTGACAGATATTTTTTGCATAATGAAAAGTATGTTTAAGACTATGAAAGGCAGTATGAGAGAGAATATCTTATTAAAATTTGTTTGGTGGGGCTGTCCTTTTAAATGGCAAAACCTTTCAGCTGTCAGACTGCATCAGAATCTTTGAGAAGGATAAAATTGTACTTGAGTTATTGATTAAAAAATGACAAGTAACTTACTTGGCCGGCACCTAGAGCTACTCCTCAGGGTCCTCCATAGTCGCTGAGAGTCATATTTGTGTTTTGCTGTTTAGCACAGGGCCTGCCAGGCTCCAGAAGATCCTATCGGCTAAGAAATCTGTAGGAAGACAAGCCTACCTTGACCTGAGCAGCTAGGCTGTCGATTCCAGCAATTCTGTGCACATCTGGAGATCTTCAGTTTAGAAGAAAGGCAGTTTGCCCAGTCATCAGTGCTTGGCAGTTTAAACGATTTGCAGATGGATGTTTTTTGTGCCCATTTGTCTTCTGTCTTCTTGGGAGGAAGTAGAGTGCTGCTGCTAGGAGCCAACCTGCCTCTTTTTGTTATAAAAAGTCTTAATAATTAAATATTTAAATGCTATATTCTCCAGATCTCTGAGCAATTGAGGGCTGTTTATCAGGTATAACTACAGTATAGAATCTGCCTGGAGAGCTGGGTCCAAGCTTGAATGTGCTGGCTCTCAACAGGAAAACCAGGGTTGAATTAAGAGACTTAAAAGTATATACCAATTTAAAACATGAGACATATTGCTTTGTAGTCTGGAATGAGATACAATGAATAGACAGTTATAACATTTACAGTAAACACGGGTGTGTTTAGGTCACATGGATGCACACATGCGCACATACACACACAGACACACACAGAGTGAACAGGAATTGGGTAAAGTGGATGCTTTGGTGGGCCCTACCAAAGGCATGCCACTGGACAAAACACATATGCAAGAGTCCCCAACAGGGAACCAAGCAGGGTTTCTCAGTAAAGATGGCGGGACTTGGTCACCTGACCTGGCTCTCAGTTAAGGTGGTAGTAAAATCATCTGACCTCAGTCAAAATGGCGGTAGTCACGTGTTCTATGGAAATAGCCATTATTTTTTGAGCCACGGGAGTTTTAAACATAATAACAAGAGAGACCTAGAGGTGGGATCTGACCCTTTGCCAAGCTGCCGCACCACAAGCTGCGCTGGCAAGCAAAGACGGGACTTGAAAACAGCTGCCTTGCAGATCCTACTATTCTTGCCAGTTTCTGTGCGACCAGCTGTAACGGTGGCAGGGGTAGTTTGAGGAAAAGCAGAGCCAGTGGGACACCGGCAGAGCGTTTACAGGTGGGTAGGTGATAGTTTGAGGGTTTATATTCTATAGCTGAAAACGTGAAAACCCACAAAAACAGCGAATGAACACCACAAGGCCTATAGGAAAACGTCTTTTATCTACAGGCAGGGTGTGGATGAAGTCTGACTGGCTCCAGGTCCGGGTGACTCAGAAGCCAAAGGCTAGAGGCCACTCTGAGCCGTCTCTCCCAGCGGGGACCACTTATGAGTGGTCCAAAAGAAAAGAAAAGAAAGAGGAGAAAGAAAAATTCGAGGGAACCCAGGCTCCAAATAAAATGCACCACACAGTGTGTGCAGTGCTAGCGTGGGAGGACTGACTCTGGGTCGTCCAATCACATTTTTAGCTAAACAACCAGAGATAACCCAGGGTTCCACGTGTCCTCAGCTGGCCCACCTGCAGGCGGGAGAGAACATGGAGAGAGCCTGGCCAAGTCACGAGCACCAAATGTTACAGTTTAAATAAAATGCTGCGGTTCCCTGAGAGAGGCGCGGCAGGTCACAAGGACCAGCGGGTCTCAGGCAGGGAGCCGCCCAGTGGGTGAGAAACAGAGAGGGATAGGCATGCCATGCATAGTGTGGTTAGAAATTTATTTAGTTATGAAGGGGAAAGGGGGAAAGAGCAGAGAGAGAGGGAGGGAGAGAGACAGAGAGGGAGAGAGGAAGAGGGGAGTTGGAGAGGAGAGGAGCCACAGCAGCAGTTACCTCTTTGGGAGAGAAAGAAAAAAGAAGAAAAGAAAGAAGCTCAGGCTGGAAATAAAAGGAGAATCTCCTTGCCTTGGGGAATGGGGGAAGGTGTGGGTGGGGCTTGTCTCTTAAAGGGACAGGACAGACCATTACAGAAAGTAAATCAGCTCTATCTCTGGAAGGGTTTGCTAGGGTTTTGTTTTGTTTTGTTTTTCTTTTTTTAATGTTTCTGATTTCTTGTTAGTTTATTTTCCCAGTATCTCTACCATGATAAACTTTAGTTACCTTGTTTTGTAAGACTTTATAGTAAGACTAGTCAATCAGTCACCAGATGCTGTATAACAAAACTAACGTGGTTCACTTAATTTTAGTCAAATTTAGTAAAAATGATCTTGTATTTTGCTATGAGTTTTTCAAAAGTATTACCTTAAAAATTACTATCAAAATTCTTATTCCCAGTGTATCTTAATGATGATAATAGTCTTGGAGTAGTTATTTTTTTTAAAGTAATATAATTGTTAATGATTTCACTAATAGTAGGTAAGAGCTATATTTATTTCAGGTTATAATAGAAAGACGTAATCAGAGAAGTTTTAGTATATAAAATTTTCAGCGTAATGTCCCATTATCTTATTTCTATAATGAAAATAGATGTTTAAATTCTTCTATAGAGTAGATACTGTTAGCAGTTAAGGATCTGGTTTTGTTTTCTTTCTTTGGTCAGCAGTCTACCGTGGAACAGGCTGTGTGTCTAAGGCTGTAATCCTTGTTGTTGCATTAGTCAGTTCGAGTTCTTTATTTTCCCTATTAAATTAACTTTGCAATAAGATCAACCTAGAAAGGACTGTAGATAAGAACTTCTGACAGTGTCTTTCCAGAGCAAACCTTCACAGACTGTAGCACTCTCCAGCTATAGGTTCCTACTTAAACACTGTAACATTGCCACAAGAGAAAGTCTGCACCAAGTGAAAGGCTCTTCCTTCCTGGCCCTGTGGGACCTTGCCTTACAGCAGGCTAAAGCTAAATTAATGCCAGCAGCTTAAGGTCTGGAAGCCTGCTTGTCTGTGGGCTGCTGTTACTGGGAGAGTGGCAAAGAGATCTTCCAGGCATCATATCTACTTACCTTTGTCTCTTCATTCCTACTGTTCATCCCACCGATGGAGAATAAGACAACTACCACAGTTTAAAGCCAAATTTGAAGCAAACTTTAAATATGGCCAGGTGGATGGGTTCTATCCAGGTCCATACCCAGTTTCCCAAGAAATGGCCCAGAATCAAGTATTGCAAGGGCTTAAGAAGGAAAACCCATAATTCATTGCCTTTTCCATCAGGTCCAGTCAAGGGCAAGCGTATATCCTGACATATTTTCTACCTCTGTACTTCCTGCCCATGCCCACATGTGATCAAACACTTTCAGGTGCAAATGGGTCAAATAAACTTGTTTAGGGGAGTGAAAACACAGGGCTTATTATCTCCCATAGGCAATAGCCTCCACATTTCAGGAACTATCTGTTATTGGGACTTGCAAATCAGAGGAGGCATTTTTGTCTCATGAATCTCTAAGGCACAGTAGTTAAAACTTAAGATGTAACTTTGACTCTCTCACTGCGTCAGTGGCCTGTTTATCCCCTCCCATCAACTACCTTCTCTGATACTAAGGTTTATTGCTGATGCTGACCTCCACCTATGGGCAGCTTCCAGGGCTTTCCTGACTGCTTAGAGAAAATGATGGCCTCACTTCACCATGCTACCCTGGTGTTAGATATGCCATTCTTTTCCCCTTCTCTGATGAAGAATGTAAAACATGCAAGGCTGTTGTTAAAGTTAAGTAGTTAACTGTAACTCTAGGTATTGAAAGCGGGTCAGTTTCCGTGTTTACAGATTAGTTTGGGCGGTGCTGTAGTCACTGTGGGAAGACCCTGCTTTACATGCTTCTCAGGTTCCTTTCCACACGTCTGACTTGATCATCAAACCATGTGCTGTATGGACTACATTCTTTTGTGTTTAAATAGAAAAATTTGGATTACTAGTTGAATCATTTGCAGTTTCATCTATAACACTCACCTTTTTTTTAAAAAAAAAAAAAAAAAAAAAGCCAGGCATGGTGGCATTCATACCTGTAATCCCAGAACTAAGGAAGTGGAAACAGGAAAAATTGTAGAGCTTGTTCAGCCAGCCTAGGTGTATTGGGAGTCCTAGGTTCTGTGAGAGAGAATGTCAATCAATCAATCAATCATCAATCAGATGGTGGTTTGTGAGGAACAATACTGAAACTGACTTCTGGCCACTGCATTCATGTACACACACACCAAAGCAGGGGCAGGATTGAGTATTTGCTACTGCTAATGCATTAAGATTGAATAATTTTAGTTGAATCTGTTAATCTTCTGTCTTTTGCCAAAAGTCTGGGAGATGGTGTCTTCGATTGTGAGATTCATAGAGGGATGAATTCTTTTTACATCAATGAATTTAGCTTCTAACAACATTTTTTCTTTCTTAGTGACTGGGAATTTTGCCACAGCACTGCGAACATGAGGAGTCTATGGATAAAATAGCCCAAATATTGTAGGCAGAAAATGAGTTTGTAAAGCATGAAATCAGTTTCTTGGGTGGCAAAGCATGAACACTAGTTATAATGGTAAAAATAAACTCTGTGGTTCCCCGCGTGGCCCCTGGGCCACAAGGGGCACTGGATTGCAGGCAGGGAGCCATGTGGCAGGTGAGAGACTTCAGTGGGGCAGCCAGTCCCATGAGGAGCTGCAGCCTTGGCGGGTGAGAGACAGGAGGATATGCACGCCTACGAGTGAGGTTGGATATCTACTTAGTGGGTTATGGAAAGGAAGGAAAGGGGGAAGGGGAGAAGGGAGAAGAGCAGAGAGAAGCAGAGAGAGAGAGAGAGAGAGAGAGAGAGAGAGAGAGAGAGAGAGAGAACCATAGAGAGAGGGAAGGGGAGAGGAGTGGGGAGAAGGGAGAGAGGCAGAAGCTGCCTCTTTGGGAGAGAGAGAGATGGAAAGGAGGAGACTCGGGCTACAAGCAGGAAGGAAGGAAGATCTTCCTTCCTCAGCCGATGGGGGGAGTGGGCAGGGCTTGTCTCAAAGGGACAGGACAGACCATTACACTAGTGATGTTTCAAAGGTCTTTTTTATAATGTCCTGTATTTGCCAACACCTCCAAGTGTTGTGTTCTCCCCAATTTCAGTAGAAGAATTATGTTATTAGGGTTTTAAAATAATATATAAGTAATACATTTTAATTTATTGCCAGTATAACACATATATTATTCATACATTTCTAGTTAACTAACTCTTGTTTTTTATGGTATTATCTGTTTTGAATGCGGGCAAGGGCAGTGCATGCACTTGTGGAAGCCTGAGGTCAACACAGGGTATCTTCCTCTATTGCTCTCCACTTGAGTCTTTGAGGCAAAGTCTCCTCTTGAAACTAGGTGAATGAAAAAAGAGAAATAAAAAAGGAAGGCCATGACTGCTCCTAGTTCTGCCTGAGGAGGAGGGTTACTGTAGATAAAAGAGAAAGCATAGCCAGAGGCAGAGGTCTGAGAGAGCCCAGAGTGAACCTAGCCATGATCAATTCATGTGAGAGAAAGGGGACAGACAGCCAAGGGATCAGGAAAGTAAAGGACAGACAAAAAGGCCAGGTAATCAAAATGTCTGGATTATATAGGGAAGAGCCTCTGGGGGAAGGACAGCCCAACCCCTGTGTTGGAGAGTTCAGTGTAGAAGGTGGAGTATACCAGCCATGCCCTGTAATAGTTGGGAGGAATGCTGGGAAAATCTGGTGGCCAAGTTCACTTTGATATGTTGAAATGGAACCCCAGTTAGCCATTTATTCTGGGTTTGAGAGCTAACACTGAGGTTTTTCAATTAGCTGGACTGGCTGGCCTGCAGCAACCTGGGGTCCTCTGGTCTTCACCCCCAGCATGGGAATGGCAGATATGTGCTGGCATGTCTGGCTTTTTACATGTGTGCTTTTTACATGTGTGCTGGGAATCTGAACTCAGGTCCTCATGTTAGCTTGGGAAGCACGTAGTCCACTGAGCCACCTCCCTGACTCCTGGTGTCTGCTTTTTAAATCATTGGCACCTTTTATAATTCTATGCATTTTTTGTAATCCTCTGCTTTGTACACCCATTTAAAATTTTCTCAGAAATTGTAGGGATCTTGTGCTTTTCTCATAAGTTTTCTCCTTTTGCAGCATCAGCCACTATGTGATTGTCATGTCCATGACCATCTTTCTGGTATTTCTTAATGGCCTGGCACAATTGCTCACAACAAAGAAACTCCAACTGTATGGCAAATCCAAAAGGCATCTCCTGTGATGTTAGTAAAGCCATCAGTCAACATCTGCATCCTGGTTCTCCTTAAAGAAAAATCCCACCAAGGAGTCAAGAAGATGGATATCGGACCAGAGAGATGGCTCAGTGGGTAAAAGTACTTGTTGCACAAGGCTGACAACGTGAGCTTGATCCTGGGAATCCATGGTGGAAGGAGAAAAGAGCTCCCAGAAGTTGTCCTTTGGTCTCATGTGCATGCTATGTCTCTCTCTCTCTCTCTCTCTCTCTCTCTCTCTCTCACACACACACACACACACACACTCACACACTCACACACACACACACACACACACACACACACACACTGCATTTATAAAAGATGGATACTAATGCATATTCCCCTTTAGAGACTGTTTCACCTGGAACTCTGGATTGACAGTTAGTCTAACATAATGGAGCTTCCTTTTTCTTTCTGTTAACACATAGAATAACAGGTTTCTTATGGCATTGCCAAGAAGCTTCTTTTCTCTCTGGCTTTTGCAGGGTTGAAATAATGATTGTATCTTAGAACAGTGTAAAGCATCCTTCGTTTTCTTTTTTTTTCTCATGTTATCTGGCAGCTTTTTTGCAGTAATGTTTGAGAGCACCTGCCACCCTTTGCTTCTTATGGTGCAACTTCACGGACACCCAAGGGAGCTCGTGCCCCTGTGGGGATGGCACTGACACTCTCCAAAGTCATCACAGTGGAGGGACTGAATGGAAATCACCTGATAGAAAATAGACAGCTGTCAGCCTTAGCACTGGGCTGCTTTTGTGGGAGCTCTGACTGCCCAAACATGTGCTAATAAGACAGGTGGGGCTGCAGTCTGGAACTTTCTGAACCGCAGTGGAAAGTTCTCTGCTCGGCTCTGCCCTGTCTGTGTCCTCTGTAAGTTGGCCTCGCTGTGCTGCTTCCAGGACTCTCACAGCCAAGCAGCTAGATGAAGCTCCCCTTTACCTTCTGTCCATTCCTGGGTCATCTTGGGATTTCTGTGGACTATGTGGCTTTGTTGATTATTGTTTCAATGTCAGTCCCCAAATCAAAGGCTGTAGTTTTGTGACAGTAACATAAAGACTCAAATTTAAATTGATACCCTTTTTTTAGTCTTGATATTTTAACTAGACCAAAGACCTTCAGCCATCGCACTAGATTTAGCTTGCCCTTTGTATATTCTAATGAATGAGGAAATTTGAGAGTAATTTTTATTTGGGTTTCCCATACAGGACCTATATTGGAGAGTTGTCTGTAGAATTCTGTTTAGTGCTTGGGTCATATTTTGCTGGTATGAACCACATTTTGAAAAACAATTGCTTTTGATTCAAGTTATGCTATTACTAGTCTGCTTTAATGAGCAGAAAGCTCTTTACAAATTACTAAAATTTTCAAATTGGCAGGTGAGTAATTTAGGAAAGTAAGTTCAGCTGAGCAAAATATACTTCCATTTCTACTTATGATAAAATTATAATTTATTTGTGATAATGCCTCCTGATATGGCAGTGAATGCTTTATAGTATATTGAGAGAAAAGAGGCTGTAGCTTCACTGTGTCACAGTCTAGTCGCAGCTAAGGAGCTGCTGCAGCAATGCTAATGCTGGCAGGACAAGGACCAGTGCCTTCCTAGACCCTCAGGTAACTTCTCATCCCATTGTGTAAGCACTTACCATTTACCTTTGTGAAATTCGATTTACTTTCCTCTTCTACAGAGGAATTAATACATTGTTAAAAGTTTATTTTAAGTGTGTGTGTGTGTGCGCGCGCGCACGCGCGCGCGCTTGCGCGCGCGCACACACACACACACGTGTACACGTGAACACAGGTGTCCTCAGAGTCTCTAAGAGGGTGTTGGATCCTTGAAGCTGTGGTTACAGGTTGTGAGATGCCTCAAATGGGTGCTGGGAACCAAACTCAGGTCCTTCACAGATACTTTTACCTTCAATATGTTAATATTCCTAGGATAGCTAAGAATATGTGATCACTGTTTTAATAGTCACTTGCTGAAGATAAATAATATCTTTCAAGTTTGAAACAAGAAAAATAAAATTCATTTTCTTTATGTGTCTTAGTTTACTTTTGCCCTATCCTGGAAATTATTGTAATTTGCTGTAGCTTATAAAATAGATACTTCTTGTACCACTTTAGCCAGGTAACTGAGGTTAGCACCAACAGTGAAAGCTGTGCTGACAGTATGTACACTGGGTGTGCCGTGAAGAGCGTGACACCTTCCTCTTGACCATTCACAACACCTGTTCCCATGAGAAAAAATGCACATGTCTCAATTCAAGAAGAGCTACAAAATATTCTACAAAAACCATATGGATAATCTTCAAAACTGTCAAGGTCATTCATCAAAAATGAGAAAAGCCTATGAAGCTGCCAGCAGCAGGAACAGTCTAAGGAGACATGACTACTAAATGTTCTCCTGAGTAGGATGTTGAAGTGGAGCGAGCTAAGGAAGTCTAATACAGCATGGATGTCAGTACTTCATTAACTATGAAAATGCACCCAATGATGAGACATTAAAGTGGAAGCTGAGTGAGAGACTGTGAGAGTTCTACCATCTTGCGAATATTTTAGGAAACTTTGAAAATAAAAATATTACGTGTTTTTAAATTTCTGTTCTCTTCGTAAATAGCTGTACATAAATGCATGTGGCCCATTAGAAGATGAGTTGGGAGGGAAGCAATGTGTTCTGTGGTTTCTCTCATTTTCCTTTCTCCCTGTGGCTCAGCATGTATACTAATGTGGTTTCTTCATGACTATGTGTATAAATTAGTATGAAGTGTGATGTGCAGTGGGCAGATGTGCTCTTGCTCAGCATTTTCTTCTGGGGGCAGCTGTGACCTACCTAAGCCTGGGACCTGTAGGAATTAAATGGATTGCTTTGTTTATTTGTCTCTCTCCCTACAGTTGACTAATTTACTAGTGCACATCTGACTCAGGCTAGGCCAATTTGAGTCATTTGCAAGATGTTGAGGCTTGAATAATGAAACTGTGTGATGGGTGTGTGTTCATGTATATGTCTGTGCATCCAAGAATTCATGAAGGTCAAAGGTCAACTTTGGATGTCTTTCCTCAGGATCTGCTGACCTTATTTTTTGAGACAGGGTTTCTCATTGGCCTAGAACTTACCTACTAGTCTAGGCTGTCTGGCTGCTGAACACATGGGTACTGTGGATCCAATTTAGGTTTTTATGCTTATGTGGCAAACACTTTATAAATCAAACCATCTATCTCCCTAGCTCCTTGGAACTGAGAAAATTTCAAATATAAAAATTGAATCATTGAACTGCTGGAGCCAGGTAAGACCTGAGGAGGCCAGGCTGGATTCCAGGCTTCCAGAAGAATGTTTCAAATGCCAAATGTTTTCTCTCATTCAGGTCCTAGACTTCAGTTTTTATATTTATGTATAGGTATGAATATGGATATAGGCCATGAAACTATAAAAGGGATCGTTAAAGGAGAAAAGGTCTTAGGTTGGGAAAGGGACAAAGGGCAATAGGATATATGTGACAGCAGAATTGGGATAACTAGAGAGGGAAAAGAGCGAGAGGACCATCTTGCGGGCACATGAAGAAGAAATGAGGGCAAGAGTCAACAAAAATAAAGATGTATAAAAATACCGTAATGAAATCCAATAAAAAGCTCTGGAAATCCCATGTCCCTCCCTCATCCACTGCAGCACTAACAACTGGGCAATGCCCCTCCAACCATCCCCCTACAAAATCATTGACCATTGGAGCCACAGACCTCATCTGTACCAACTGGCAGAAGAGATGAGTGAGCTCCCAGCTGGACAGACCTGCTCTGTAGGTCATAGACTCCCCCCACATGTGCTCCTCCCCCTCCCACCACAGCCCAAGCAACCAAGTAGCAACATCTGCCCCCACCAACCATCTCCCATTGCATCAGCAATCCCCAGGCCTCAGCTGCACCAACTGGAGGAAGAGGGACCCCCTAGAGGCACATGCCCCACCTGCACTGATGGAGGAAGAGATGGGTAGGTGGCAGTATAAGATACACTCAAAAAAAAAAAAAAGAGCAATATGGCACCATCAGAAACTAGTGGTTCTGCAACAAGACCTGAACATCCCAACACAGATGAAGTAGAAGAAAACAACCTTAAAAATAGCTTTATGAAGATGATAGAGGCCCTTAAAGAGGAAATGAAAGATTCCCTTGAAGAAATAGAGGAAAAGACAAAAAAATTGGAAGAAATCAATAAATCCCTTAAAGAAAGCTGAGAAAAACATCAAGTGAAGAAAACAGTTTAGGACCTGAAACTTGATATAGAGGCAATCTATATCACATTCTGGAAGTGAAAAGTGTGGGTAAATGAACATGAATTACAGATGCAAACATAACCAACAGAATACAAGAGATAGAAGAGAGTAGCTTAAGTGTTGAAGATACGACAGAAGAAATAGATTCATCCGCCAAAGGAAATGTTAAATCCAGCAAATTCTTAACACAAATACCCAGGAAATCTGGGACAACATGGAAAAGCCAAACCTAAGAATAATAGGTATAGAAGAAGGAATTGAATTCCAGCTCAAAGGCACAGAAAATATATTCAACAAAATTCCAACCTAAAGAAGAACATGCCTATGAAGGTACAAGAAGCTTACAAACACCAAATAGACTGGATCAAAAAAAAAGTCCCCTTGCCACATAATAATCACAACACTAAACATATGAATAAAGAAAGAATATTAAGAGCTGTAATGGAAAAAGGCCAAGTAACATATAAAATGAGACCTATCAGAATTATACCTGACTTCTCAATGGAAACTCTGAAAGTCAGAAGGACCTGAACAGACATTCTGCAGACATTAAGAGACCATAGATGCCAGCCCAGATTACTATACCCAGGAAAGCTTTCAATCACCTTAAACAGAAAAAACAAAATATTCCACGATAAAGCCAAACTTAAACAATACTTATCCACAAATTCAGCCATACAGAAAGTGCTAGAAGAAAAACTCCAACCCAGGGAAGTTAGTTGCACCCCCCCCCCAAAAAAAAAAAAAAAACACAGGCAACAGATACCCTTACACCAGCAAACTCCAAAGAAGGGAAATACACAAACACTACCACCACCACCAAAACAAAAAATAACAGTCACTGGTCATTAATATTTCTTAATATCAATGAACTCAATTCACCTTTAAAAACACACAGGCTAACAGAATGGATACAAAAACAGGAACCATCCTTCTACTGCATACAAGAAACACACCTTAACCTCAAAGACAGATACTGCCTCAGAGTAATAGGTTGGGAAAAGATTTTACAATATAATGGACCTAAGAAACAAGCTGGTGTAGCTATCCTAATATCTACCAAAACAGATTTCAAACTAAAATTAGTCAAAAGAGATGGAGGAGGACATTTTATATTCATCACAGGAAAACTCCATCAAGATCAAGTCTCAATTCTGAACATCTATGCCACAAATACAAAAGCAACCACATGTATAAAAAAACTACTAAAACTTAAATCACACATCAAACCACACACACTAACTTCAACACCCCACCCTTACCACTGGACACTCTTACCACTGGACAGGTCTGCCAGACAGAATTAACAGAAATAAGGGAACTAATATGTTATGACTCGAATGAACTTAACAGATATTTATAGAGCATTCCACCCAAACACAAAATAATATACCTTCTTCTCAGCACCACATGGAACTGTCTCTAAAGCTGATCACATACTTGGTAATAAAGCAGACCTCAACAAATACAAAATAAATTTGAAGAACCTCCTGTATCTACTCAGATCACCATGGCTTAAAGATAGAATTCAACAACAACAAATTGCAGAGAGCCTACAAATGCAAGGAAATTGAACAATGCACAGCTGAATCACCCCAGGGTCAAGGAAGAAATAAAGAAATTAAATACTTCATTGAGTTTAATGAAAAGAATGTACAACATACCCAAACTATGGGATACTTATGAAAGCAGTGCTAAGAGGAGAGTTCATAGCACTAAGTGCCTATATAAAGAATGTAGAGAAATTTCATTAGTGACTTTTCAGCACACCTGAAAGCACTAGAACAAAAAGAAGCAAACTTACCCAGGAGGAGTAGATGACAGGAAATAATCAAATTGAGGGCTGAAAATCAATAAAATAGAAAAAGAGAACAATACAAAGAACCAATGAGACAAAGAGTTGGTTCTTTGAGAAAATTAATAAGATACACACACCCTTATCCAAACTAATCAAAAAACAGAATATTCAAGTTAACAAAATCAGAAATAAAAAGGGAAAATGACAGACACTGAGGAAATTCAGAAATCATTAGGACATACTTTGAAAATCTGTACTTCACAAAATTGGAAAATGGCCTTTTGTCTGGGCTGCGACCCTGGGCTGCCTGGAATCCCTGATCCTGTGCACTGACATTCCATCTGAACTGGTGAGTGAATGCGGACCCTGGGGCAACCTGCCCTGAAAGAGAGCACAAACCCCCTACCCCCAGCTCCCTCTGCAGGCTTGTGTCTGTTTCTCCCGTCCCTGTCTCTCCCAAGCTTTCCCTAGTGATCTCAGGTGTCCTGCTCCTGTTCTAAGGCCATCCACCCAAAGGGGTCAGACTCTGGCCTCCAGGCAGGTCTGAGGATTACTGCAAGGGAGTGCGGGCTTCTTCAGATTGTGACGCAAGGAATAGGTCCTCTTCTGGCACTGGGGAGATCCAACCAGTTTCAGTCACAGCAAAGATTGGTCTAGGACACCAAGCGCCTCTGGGCTCCTTTTGAAGGAAGAGATGGGCAGGCGCCAATGCAGGAGCTCCTCCAACAACATGAAAGGCAACATGACATCACCACAATCCAGACATCCCGAAACAACAAGAATTGAACACCCTACCCCAGAAGATATAGAAGAAACCGACCTTAAACAGTACTTTATGAAAATAATAGAGGACCTTAAACAGGAGGTAAAAAACTGCCATAAAGAAATGGAGATGACAAACAAAAAGGTAGACGAAATAAATAAATCTCTCAAAGATACCCAAGAAAACAAGAAAAACAAGAAAAAGCAATCAAACAGGTAAGGGAAACAGTACAAGACCTGATAAATGAAATGGAGGTATTGAAGAAAACACAATCTGAGGGACGACTGGAAATGGAAACTCTGAGTAAACGAACAGAAACTTCAGAGACAAGTATTTCCAACCGAATACAAGAGATGGAAGAAAGAATCTTGGACTCTGAAGATACTATAGAGGAAAGAAATTCACAGATTAAAGAACTAAACAAATGTAACAAATTCTTAACACAAAACATTCAGGAAATCTGGGACACCATGAAAAGACCAAACCTAAGAATAATTGGGGTAGAAGAAGGAGAAGAATTACAACTCAAAGGCCCAGAAAACATATTCAACAAAATTATAGAAGAAAACTTCCCCAACCTAAAGAAGGATGTTCCTATGAAGGTACAAGAAGCCTACAGAACACCAAATAGACTGGATCAAAAGAAAGCATCCCCACGCCATATAATAATCAAAACACAAAACATACAGAATAAAGAACAGATATTAAGAGCTGCAAAGGAAAAAGGTCAAGTAACATATAAAGGGAAACCTATCAGAATTACACCTGATTTCTCAATGGAAACCATGAAAGCCAGAAGAGCTTGGATAGATGTGCTACAGACACTAAGGGAACATGGATGCAAGCCTAGACTACTATACCCAGCAAAGCTTGCATTCACCATTGATGGAGAAAACAAGATATTCCAGGACAAAAACAGATTTAAACAATACGCAGCCACAAATCCAGCCTTGCAGAAAGTAATAGAAGGAAAATCACAAACCAAGGAGTCCAACAACGCCCACAATAACTCAGGCATCTAGCGACCCTTCACCAGCACAACTAGAAGAAGGGAAACACACAAACTCTACTACTAAAAATGACTGAAGTTAACAACCACTGGTCATTAATATCACTTAATATCAATGGACTCAATTCACCTATAAAAAGACACAGACTAAGAGACTGGATACGAAAACAGAATCCAACATTTTGCTGTTTACAAGAAACACACCTCAACCACAAAGACAGACACCTACTCAGAGTAAAGGGTTGGGAAAAGGTTTATCAAGCAAATGGCCCTAAGAAACAAGCGGGTGTGGCCATACTAATTTCCAACAAAGTTGACTTCAAACTAAAATCAATCAGAAGAGATGGAAAGGGACACTTTATACTCATAACAGGAAAAATCCATCAGAATGAAGTCTCAATCCTGAATATCTATGCCCCTAATATAAAAGCTCCCACTTATGTAAAAGAAACACTTCTAGAACTCAAGGCAGCCATCAAACCACACACACTAATAGTTGGAGACTTCAACACTCCTCTCTCACCAATGGACAGGTCAATCAGACAGAAACCTAACAGAGAATTGAAAGACTTAATGGAGGTAATGAACCAAATGGACTTAACAGACATCTATAGAACATTCCACCCAAATAGGAAAGAATATACCTTCTTCTCTGGGGCTCATGGAACCTTTTCGAAAATTGACCATATACTTGGTAACAAAGCAAACTTCCACAGTTACAAAAAAATATTAGTAACCACCTGTGTCTTATCGGATCACCATGGATTAAAATTAGAATTCAACAACAATGCTACCCCCAGAAAGCCCACAAACTCATGGAAACTGAACAGTCAACTACTGATCCACACCTGGGTCAAGGAAGAAATAAAGAAAGAAATTAAAGTCTTTCTTGAATTTAATGAAAACAAAGACACAACATACTCAAACCGATGGGACACAATGAAAGCAGTGCTAAGAGGAAAGTTCATAGCACTAAGTGCCCACTTAAAGAAAGCGGAGAAAACACTCATTGGTGACTTAACAGCACACCTGAAAACTCTGGAACAAAAAGAAGCAGACTCACCTAGGAGAAGTAGAAGACTGGAAATAATCAAACTGAGGGCAGAAATCAACAAAATAGAAGCACAGAAAACAATCCAAAGAATCAATGAAATAAGAAGCTGGTTCTTGGAGAAAATCAACAAGATTGACAAACCCTTAGCCAAACTAATCAAACGGCAGAGGGAGAACACACAAATTAATAAGATCAGAAATGAAAAGGTGGACATAACCACAGACACAGAGAAAATTCAGAGAATCATTAGATCTTACTACAAAAGCCTGTATGCCACAAAATTGGAAAATGTAAAAGAAATGGACAGTTTTTTAGATAAATACCATATACCAAAGTTAAACCAGGACCAGGTAAATACTCTAAATCGTCCTGTTAGTCGCGAAGAATTAGAAACTGTTATCAGAAACCTCCCTACCAAAAAGAGCCCAGGACCAGATGGTTTCAATGCGGAATTCTACCAGAACTTCCAAGAAGACCTAATACCTATACTCCTTAAGGTATTTCATAATATAGAAACACAAGAGTCACTGCCAAATTCCTTCTATGAAGCTACAGTTACCCTGATACCTAAACCACACAAAGACTCAACCAAGAAAGAGAATTACAGGCCAATCTCACTCATGAACATTGACGCAAAAATTCTCAATAAAATACTGGCAAACCGAATCCAAGAACACATTAGAAAAATTATCCATTACGATCAAGTAGGCTTCATCCCAGACATGCAGGGCTGGTTCAACATACGAAAATCTATCAATGTAATCCATCATATAAATGCACTGAAGGAAAAAAAACCATATGGTCATCTCATTAGATGCTGAAAAAGCATTTGACAAAATTCAGCACCCTTTTATGATAAAGGTCTTGGAGAGATTAGGGATACAAGGGTCATTCCTAAATATAATAAAAGCTATTTACAGCAAGCCGACAGCTAACATCAAATTAAACGGAGAGAAACTCAAGGCTATCCCACTAAATTCAGGAACACGACAAGGCTGTCCACTCTTTCCTTATCTCTTCAATATAGTGCTTGAAGTTCTAGCAATAGCAATAAGACAACATAAGGGAATCAAGGGGATTCAATTTGGAAAGGAAGAAGTTAAACTTTCATTATTTGCAGATGATATGATAGTATACATAAGCGACCCCAAAAACTCCACCAAAGAACTCCTACTGCCGATAAACTCCTTCAGTAACGTGGCAGGTTACAAGATCAACTCCAAAAAATCAGTCGCCCTCCTATACACAAAGGATAAGGAAGCAGAGAGGGAAATCAGTGAATTATCACCTTTCACAATAGCCACAAATAGCATAAGATATCTGGGAGTATCTCTAACCAAGGAAGTGAAGGATTTATTTGACAAGAACTTTAAGTCTTTGAAGAAAGAAATTGAGGAGGATACCAGAAAATGGAAGGATCTCCCCTGCTCGTGGATTGGGAGGATCAACATAGTAAATAAAAATGGCAATTCTACCAAAAGCAATCTATAGATTCAATGCAATCCCAATCAAGGTCCCATTAAAATTCTTCACAGAGATTGAGAGGACAATAATCAACTTTATATGGAAAAACAAGAAACCCAGGATAGCCAAAAAAATCTTATACAATAAAGGTACTTCTGGAGGCATTACCAACCCTGACTTCAAACTCTATTAC
The DNA here is from genome assembly GCF_903992535.2 of Arvicola amphibius. NCBI lineage: Eukaryota > Metazoa > Chordata > Mammalia > Rodentia > Cricetidae > Arvicola > Arvicola amphibius. The sequence continues at coordinate 108,948,864 of NC_052058.2, read as the reverse complement.
AAAGCTACAGTATTGAAAACAGCTTGGTATTGGCATAAAAACAGAGAAGTTGACCAATGGAATCATATAGAAGACCCGGATCTTAAACCACAAACCTACGAACACCTGATTTTTGATAAAGGAGCCAAAAGTACACAATGGAAGAAAGAGGGCATCTTCAACAAATGGTGCTGGCATAACTGGATGTCAACCTGTAGAAGAATGAAAGTAGATCCATATCTATCACCATGCACAAAACTCAAGTCCAAATGGATTAAAGACCTCAATATTAATCTGAACACATTGAGCTTGATAGAGGAGAAAGTGGGAAGTACTCTACAACAAATGGGCACAGGGAACCGTTTCCTACGCATAACCCCAGCTGCACAGACATTAAGGGCAACATTGAATAAATGGGACCTCCTGAAGTTGAGCAGCTTCTGTAAAGCAAAGGACATTGTCACTAAGACACAAAGGCAGCCTACTGACTGGGAAAAGATCTTCACCAACCCTGCAACTGACAAAGGTCTGATCTCTAAAATATATAAGGAACTCAAGAGACTAGACGGTAAAATGCCAATTAAACCAATTAAAAAGTGGGGCGCTGAACTGAACAGAGAATTCTCAACAGAAGAAGTTCGAATGGCCAAAAGACACTTAAGGTCATGCTCAACCTCCCTAGCTATCAGGGAAATGCAAATCAAAACAACTTTGAGATATCACCTTATACCTGTCAGATTGGCTAAAATCCAAAACACCAATAATAACCTTTGCTGGAGAGGTTGTGGGGTAAGGGGTACACTCATCCATTGCTGGTGGGAATGCACACTTGTGCAACCACTTTGGAAAGCAGTGTGGCGGTTTCTCAGGAAATTCGGGATCAACCTACCCCAGGACCCAGCAATTCCACTATTGGGAATCTACCCAAGAGATGCCCAATCATACTACAAAAGCATTTGCTCATCTATGTTCATAGCAGCATTATTTGTCATAGCCTGATCCTGGAAACAACCTAGATGCCCTTCAGTGGAAGAATGGATGAAGAAACTGTGGAATATATACATGCTAGAATACTACTCAGTGGTAAAAAACAATGACATCTTGAATTTTGCAGGCAAATGGATGGAAATAGAAAACACTATTCTGAGTGAGGTAACCCAGACCCAAAAAGATGAACATGGGATGTACTCACTCATAATCGGTTTCTAGCCATAATTAAAGGACATTGAGCCTATAAATTTGGGATCCTTGAGAAGATAATAAGAAGGTGAACTCCCAAAAAAAGATATAGTAATCCTCCTGGATATTGGAAGTAGACACGATCGCCAGGCAAAATTGGGAACTTGAGAGTTGGGCGAGACTGGGCGAAGGGAAGATGGGGAGAGAAATGTGTGAAGGGGAGAATGGGGGGAGCTCGGAGGAATTGGGTGCTTGGTATATATGAAGGGTGGATATGGGAGCAGGGAAGCATATATCTTAATTTAAGGAGCCACCTAAGGGTTGTCAAGAGACTTGACCCTAGAGGGGTTCCCAGGTTTCCAGGGAGACGCCCCCAGTTAGTTCCTTGGGCAGCTGAGGAGAGGGAGCCTGAAAAGGCCAGTTCCTATAGCCATACTGATGAATTTCTTGCATATCACCATAGAACCTCCACCTGACGATAGATAAAGAAAATGACAGAGCCCCACATTGGAGCACCAGACTGAGCTCCCAAGGTCCTGATGAGGAGCAGAAGGAGAGAGAACATGAGAAAGAAAGTCAGGACCATGAGGGAACCTCCATCTGGTGATAGATGGGGAAAATGACTGAGCCCCACATTGGAGCACTGGACTGAGCTCCCAAGGTCCTGATGAGGAGCAGAAGGATCGAGAACATGAGGGAGAAAGTCAGGAACGTGAGGGGTGCCTTCACTCATGGAGACGGTGGGACAGAACTAATGGGAGATCACCAACTCCAGTTGGAATGGGACTGATGGATCATGCGACCAAACCCGTCTCTCTGAATGTGGCCAACAGCAGGGGCTGACTGAGAAGCAAAGGACAATGGCGCTGGGCTCTGATTCTTCTGCATGGACGGGCTCTGTGGGAGCCTTCTCAGCTTGGTCGATCACCTTCCTGGACCTGGGGGGAGCTGGGAGGACCTTGGTCTTAGCATAGAGTAGGGAACCCTGAGGGTTCCTTGGCCTTGAGAGGGAGGGAGGGGAGGTATGGGTGGAGGGGAGGGAAGGGAAGTGGAAGAAGGAGGGGAGGGAAGGGGGAGGAGGAGGGGAGGGCAGGGGGAGGAGGAGGGAAGGAGATGGAAATTTTTAAATATAAAAAAATAAACCATGAGAAAAAAAAAACAAAATTGGAAAATGTAAAAGAAATGGACAATTTTCTGAATCGGTGTCACATACCAAAATTAAATCAAGACCAGATAAACAGTTTAAATATACCTATAACACCTAAGGAAATAGAAGCAGTCATTAAAAGTCTTCCAACAAAAAGAGCTCAGGGTCAGATGGTTTCAGCCCAGAAATCTACCAGAATTTCAAAGAACTAATTCCAATAATTCTCAAATTGTTCCACACAAGAGAAACAGAAGGAACACTACCAAACTCTTTTTATGAGGCTACAGTTATCCTGATACCCAAACCACACAAAGACTCATTAAAAAAAGAGTATTAAAGACCAATCTCCCTCATGAACATTGATGCAAAAATACTCAGTAAAATACTAGAAAACCAAATCTAAGAACACTTCAGAAAAATCATCCACCATGATTAAGTAGGCTTCATCCCAAAGATGCAGGGATGGTTCAACACATGAAATTCATCAACATATGAAAATTTGTCAACATCCACCATATAAATAAAATGAAAGAAAAACCACATGATCATCTCATTAGACAAAATTTAACACTGCTTCATGATAAAGGTCTTGGAGTCATCTTGGATGCATTTCTAAACATAATAAAGGTAGTATATAGCAAGCCAACAGCCAATATAAAACTAAATGGTGAGAAACTCAAAGTGATTCCACTAAAATCAAGAAGAAGACAAGGCTCACTGTAGTCAGCAGCTGATCTTTTGTTCCCCAGGCACCCAGACCTGAAATAATCATAGAGAAACTATTATTTAAAATATTGCTTGGCCTATTAGCTTATGTATCTTTCTAGATAGCTCTTGCATCTTAAATTAAATCATCTCTACTAATCTGTGCATCACAAGGTTGTGACCTACCAGCAAAGTTTCAGTGGGTTCCAGCAAAGGCATCTGTCTCCTGTGGCAGCTACATGGCTTCTCTCTAATTCGGCCTACTCTCTTCTCTATCTGCTTGGAATTCCTGCTTTGCCCTATTCTGTGCTGAAGTAGGCCCAATGCAGCTTCTTTATTAACCAATGCTATTCACAGCATACAGAAGGGAATCCCACATCAGCTCTCCACTCTCTCTATATCTGTTCAATACGGTAGTCCAAGTTTTAGATAGAGGAGTAAGACAACAAAAGGAGATCAGGGGATACAAATTGGAAAGGAAGAAGCCAAACTTCTACTATTTGCAGAGATATGATAGTATACATAACTGGCCCCAAAAATTCTTTTAGGGAACTCCTACAGGTGATAAACACCTTCCATAATGTGGCAGAATACAAGATTAACAAAAGGGCTGGAGAGATGGCTCAGCAGTTAAGAGCACTGACTGCTCTTCCAGAGGACCTGGGTTCAATTCCCAGCACCCACATGGCAGCTCACAACTGTCTGAAAATCAGTTCCATGAGATCTGATACCTTCACACCAATGTACATATAGTTAAATAAATCATAAAAAAGATTAACAAAAAATCAGTAGCCCTCCTATATACAAATGATAAATGGACTGAGGAAGAAATCAGAAAAAACATCACCCTTTACAAAAGCCACAAATAATATAAAATATCTTGGCGTAACTTTAATCAAACAAGGAAATGATAAGAATTTTAAGTCTTTGAAGAGAAATTAAAGAAGATATCAGAAAATGAAAGATCTCCCATGCTTTTGGATAGGTGGGATCTATATATTAAAATGACCTTATTACCAAAAGCAATCTACAGATTCAATTCAATCCACATCAAAATCTCAACACAATTCTTCACATACCACAAAAGAATAATACTCAACTTCATATAGAAAAATAAAAACCTAGGATAGCCAAAACAATCCTGCACAATAAAGAAACTTCTGGAGGCATCACCATCACTGACTTTAAGCTCTATTATAGAACTACAGTAATAAAAACAGCTTGGTATTGGCATAAAAATAGACATGTTGATCAATGAAATCAAATTGGAGACCCTGACATTAATCCACACACCTATGAATACCTGATTTTTGACAAAGAAGTGAAAATTATACAATGGAAAAAAGAAAAATCTTCAACAAATGGTGTTGACATAACTGGATGTCAACATGTAGAAGAATGCAAATAGATCTATATCTACCACCATGCACAAAACTCAAGTCCAAATTGATCAAGACCTCAACATAAATTCAGCTACACTGAACCTGATAGAAGAGAAAGTGGGACTGGAAAACAAATCCTGAGAATCCTAAGAGGGACGTGCATGGAGGTCCCCCGGAAGAGGATATCCTGGATAAATTGGGGGGTGTTGAAGGAAGGGATGCAGATGGGAACATGAGGAATTAAGGTAGCTGAGTTGGAAGAGAGACAAAGAGGGAGAGCAATGAAAGATATCCTGATAGAGGTGGTCATTATGTGGGGGAGAAACCTGGTGCTGGGGAAATTCCCAGCAATTCACAATGATGACCCCAGAAAGGACCCTAACAATAGTGGAGAGACTGCCTGAACTGCCCTGTCCCTGTAATAAGATTAGAGACTACCATAATTGTCATCATAGAACCAGTAATGGAATGAAACAATGAAGGGATCCACAAGCAAGTCCTTGGCTAGGTGGAGTTAAGTTGAAGAGATGAAGGAGGCATCATATGCTGTGGGAACTCCTTCAGCCAACAGCCTTTAAGATACCAGTTCACTTAGGCATGGGCTCTTGTATTATAAATGCAGATGTAAAGCTTGCTCAGCTCTCTTTTGGCTGCTGGATTCAGTTTCTGTTCCTCTCAGAGAATTGTTGATCTGTGAGTCTACCCCTGAATAAAGAACCATTCCTTATATTCCATTATGAACTGTTGTACTACTTCGTTGAAATCATCTACATCTGGCACCCACATGGATCCTGACTTTACGCCTCCTGGAACTGGGTCAAAAGGTCTGTGGCCAAAGGTCTCCCACCTCTGCCTACCTGGCTTGATTTTATTTACTCAGCAGATTTTTGCCAAAACCCCACCACAGTGAAGCTACCACTTTGGTGGATCTACTGCACAGCAACTTGGCAATTTCCTTCATATTCTGGCCACCAAAAAAAACCACCTCTCTCTGTATATGGAATTGATGTCATTGCTCTTTAATTGTCAAGCTTATTTGTCAGTATTTAAGCAGGTGCCAATGCAGAACTGAGTTTGACTGTTCATGCCACCTCTGGTTGCATCTCTCCACAATGCACCTGCAATCTTGACACCTGCTGACCAATAAAGATTATTACACCTGCAACAATTTACTGAAACCTCATAACAGAGGTAAGTTAATTTGGTTGATAAATAAATCAATAAATTTTAACGTTATATAATTGCAGACAATATTACCACCCAGGAATTTAATAACCTTTTTGCTTATACTATGGATGGTATTCTACAAAGCTTATGTGGTTGTTATCATACATTCATTTATTTGATATTGGGATTTAACTTTGTTTTTCATATTATATTTTTAAAGAAATGGTTTGATAACAGAGCCAAGTATAAGGCACTTGTAGAAACGATACAGTCTTTACAGACTAATAATGAACAGCTAGCTGACAGGATTAATATGATTGAAAAGGATAACATTAATTTGACAGACAAAATTCAATCCATGTCAAAGGGTGCTGAGAAATTATCTGAAAGCATTCATAATGTTGAATTTGACAATCAAAATCTGTTAAAAAGTTGAAATAAGTTAGCAGATTGAGTATCTATTTAAGAACACAATCTTCACTCCAAATAATTTATGCAAAGTTATCATTAATGGGAAAATTTCATATCTTGAAATCATATTTTCAGAATGAGGATCAGAAGTTATTTAAGTTGATGAAATCATTAGAAGTAGTCACAGGTCAAGAGATTCAGACTTTACAAAAGAGTGGTAAAAAAGATTTGAATCGATTGAAGAAGTTATACACACCAATATAAGCAATGAGAGAAGGTACAAGGAAAGAATTTAGCATCATCAGTACTTGTCAGAGTCAGAGATGACTTACCAAAAGTTTTAGCTACTTACCCTGTAATCACCTCTGGCAAACCATAAACTGGTTTACTTAAAAGGAGTCAAAGAATGTAAATGGAAACCTATAGATATGAGCAAACTAAAAGAAATTAAGCAAGCAGTAGTATCTTATGGCTTGTATTCACCATTTGTTAGGGCGATGGTAAAGACCTGGGCTTCAAGCGATTAGGATACTCCACATGATTGGATTCAATTAATCACAGCAGTCCCTGAAGATGGACCACAATTCTAATGGAAGTGATACTAGCAAGATGAGGCTAAGATGAGGCTAAAATATCAGAACAACAGGGAAAAACCAAAGGATTTGAGGCTTCACAAGATTAAATTCTTGGCAAGGGTTTTTTTTGTTTGTTTGTTTGTTTGTTTTTTTGTTTTTTTTTTTTGCTGATCCACAGGATCAAGATCTTTAAAATGAACACATCTTCTCCCTATGCCATACAGTAGTTTTAAATACTTGAGAGAGGATTCAGGAACCAGGCAAAAATAATTGAATCATATATTAGGATTAAACAAGATAAAAGAAAATCCTTTAGTGACTTTTTACAAAGATTAACGAAGGCTGTACAAATACGAGTAATAGACCCAGAAGCTAGACGAGTACTTATTGAATCTCTGGATTTTGAAAATGCGATCTTAGAATGCAAAAAGATATTTGGGCCTTTAAAGTTTAGATCAGCACCAAAGAATGAAGGGGCCCTGCATACAATAAATGTTGAAGCGTTTGACTAGAATACTGATGCTTGAGTAAGAGAAGCAATTTCCAAAAGTATGAGGAGATGTCAAAATGCCAAATTTTTAATTGTGGTATAATAGGACATCTGAGAAAAGGATTGTAGACAAGGCATTCCTAGAAATTATGTATCCTCTGGGAATGACAAAAATAGAAGTTCTCAACCTTCTGGATTGTATAGAAAACACGGCAAAAAGCTGACATTGGACCAATAGATAGAGATCAATAGAAGGCAGAAAAGGCAACCTGTTATCATCAGGAAACTCCTGGGGGTGGGGGAGGTGGAGCCTCGCAGGCCTCCAGGTCAAACGTGACCCAGTCATTCCCAGTCATTGTGGAGGATGTGTCTCACCAGGAAAATTAAAAAAAAAAAAAAAAAAAAAAAAAAAAAAAAAAAAAAAAAAAAAAAACCCAGTGCCTGCTGGAAAAAAAAAAAAAAACCAATAGAAAATAGGAAACATATATTCTGGCAGACTTCTATAAATGATCAAGACCAAAGCTGATGGTACAAATAAATAGCATTATAATTGAAGAATTACTGAACATGGGTTTAAACATTACTATCATTACTCCAGAATCTTGGCATCTAAATTGGCCTCTTCAAGAGGCAGATGTTCAACTCCTAGGAATTGTAACCCTATCTCAAGTAAAACAAAGCATGAGATGTGTTGAATGCATAGGGACAGAGGACAGAGAGGAAGGCTGAGGTCACATGTGACTAAAATAGCAGTAAGTCTCTGGGGTCATGATCTACTTCAACAGTAGAATACCCAGATTAACATTCCTACAGTCCCAGAAACTCATGTTTCTAGGAAGGATATTATAAGGTGTTATAAAAAAAAAAAAAGGTTACCAACTAACAAACCTTCAGAGATACCAATGGCCCTATCTTTAAAATGGTTAACTGAGGGAAAAATATGGACTAAGCAATGACCTTTAACAGAAGAGAAATCGTAGGCTTTAGAACAGCTGGTACAAGAGCAACTAGATGCTTGCCATATTGAAGAATCAACCAGCCCTTGGAATTCTCCTGTAATTGTTGTTAAAAAGAAATCTGAAAAATGGAGAATGATGACAGATCTGAGAGCTGTCAATAAGAAAATCCAACCTATGGGCCCTCTACAATCTGGAATTCTTTGCCTTCCCTTTTGACTGAAGAATGGCCTTTTATAGTTATTGATTTTAAAGATTGTTTCTTCACTATACCTTTATAAGAAAAAGGACATAGGAAAATTTGCTTTCACAGTGCCTACTTATAATAAGTTTAGTCCTACTAGAGATGGACCATCCTCCCACAGGAAATGCTCAATAGCCCCACCCTGCACCAATATTTTGTAAGTCAGTCATTGTAAATAATACATAAACAATTTCCTAAATCTATAATTTATCATCACATGGGTGACATTTTACTATCTGATTCAAATGTAGATACTGTAGAAAGAATGTTTGAAGAAGTAAAGAAAGTTTTGCCTAAATGGGAATTACAAATTACTCCTGAAAAAAAAAATATAAAGAGGAAATTCTGTCAATTATCTAGTTATAAAAGAGGTTTACAGAAAATTAGAACACTAAAAGCACGCATTAGAAGAGACTGAAGACTCTTAATGATTTTCAAAGGTTACTAAGAGACATTTCTAATCTATGACCCACTGTTAGGAAAACACCTGATCTAATAATCCATTTAAACAAAACCTTAGATGGTGACAAAGACCTAAATAGTCCCAGGGAATTAACAGCTGAATCTGAGAAAAAATTAACTTTGGTTGAAGAGAAATTACAGGAGGCACATGTGAATCAAATCTAACTGCCTTCTAGTATATTGCTGTCCAGAATTTCCCCTTCAGGAATTTTAATGCAGAGGGAAGATATCTTAGATATTATCTTTTTATCACATAAATCAACTAAAAAATTTAAAACTTACGTGGAAATTTTATCTGAATTAATCATAAAAGAAAAATTGAGACTTCATCAAGTAGCAGGAATAGACCCAGCAGAGATTACAGTGCATTTTACTATGATGAAATTAAACAATTATGAGAAGACAATGAACCCTGGCAAAGAACTTGTGCTAATTTTTTGGGAGAGATTAAAGCAATCATCCCAAAAGTGATAATTGACCTTATAAAGAAAGCTACTTGGATACTTCCCTGCATTGTATATAACACACAAATAACTGGACACCATATATTCTATACTGATGCAAATAAATCAGGAAAGGCAGGTTACAAATCAGAATATTTAAGTAAAGAGGAACAAAGTTCTTTTAATTCTGTTCAAATGCTATTTTCATGATGCAAAGAGATTTTAAAGAACTTCTCAGTACAGTTACTGATTCTCAATATGCAGAAAGAGTTGTTTTGCATATTGAAACCACTGAATTTATACCAGATGATACATAATTAACATAATTATTCATGTGTGTTCAAGGTATAATCAGGAGTAGATTTTTTTCCCTTTATACATAACACACATCCAATCCCATATGGGTCTGCCAGGTCCTCTAGCACTATGTAATGCAGAAATTGATTAATTACTGATTAGAAAGGTGCTGAAGGCCTCAGGATTTTATAAAAACATTAAGTCAATAGCAAAGTTTTAAAGAAAGAGTTTTCTAAAAAAAAAGAGTTTCCTATTATATGGCAACTAGCTAAGGAGATTATAAGGAGATTTCCTACTTGCTATTCACATAAACAAACACTGCTACATGCAAGGAGTCACTCAAAGGGTACTCAAAGGAATGAAATCTGACAGATGGATGTGTTCCACTTTGCAGAATTTGGAAAATTAAAATATGTACACGATACCATTGACACCTATTCAGATTTTCAACAGGCAAATGCCTTGAGCTCAGAAAAGGCTGATTCAATAATCATGCATTTATTAGAAGTTATGGCCATCATGGGTATACCTGCATAAAAAGACAGATAAGGGTCCAGCATATGTTTCTAAGAAATGAAACAATTTTTTGCTTACTATAACAAAGCATATTATAGGTCTATCAAACAATCCTACAGGTTTGGCATTAATAGAAAAATCAAATTGAACTATAAAGGATATGTTAAACAAACAGAAAGGGGTAGAAAATACCCCTAGAAATAGGTTACATAGTGCTTTATTAGCCTTGAATTTTCTCAACGCTAATGAGAAGGGGACAACGGCTGCAGAAAGACATTAGATAATGGAAAAGTCTGCTGAATTAAATCAACCAGTTTATTTCAAGGATGTGCTGACCTCGCAATGGAAGCCAGGAGATGTGCTGCGTTGGGGAAGGGGTTTTGCTCTTGTCTCCTCAGGAGAAGAAAAATTGTGGATACGGTCAAAATGAATAAAGGTTTGGTTTAAAGAGAAGCCCCTTGGAAAAGAAAAATTCATTCACAAGGATGATGATCATACTGATGGTAAGAAAAACATATAGGTTGGGGGCAGGGTTCTTTTCTTATCTCCACAGGAAACCACTCATCTTCAAAGAACTTAAGGGACCCTGGATATTTAAATACTGATGGATGGACACTAGTTACAACCCAATATGGATCAACACGGAACCCGAATAGGATTAGTAAGTATAAAACATTATATATACATTACTGTACTTTTATTTATACATATGAAGAGCTGGTTTTGGAGTTGGACTATGGCTCAGTCCCTCTTCAATTCCAAGCCTGTTGATAAGAGATATCTCAGAGTTTCTGTCTCAGGTCAGGAGCCATGAAATGGGACAGAATAATAATAATAGAGTGGCCTTGTCCTCCTCATACCTCCTCTGTGATCGCAGACCGGCAGCCTCGGGCCCGCAGTCTTGAGACTGAGCACCATGCCTTCGATAAAGTTGCAGGGTTCTGATGGAGAGATATTTGAAGTTGATGTAGAAATTGCCAAACAATCTGTGACTATCAAGACCATGCTGGAAGATTTGGAAATGGATTATGAGGGAGATGATGATCCTGTTCCTTTACCAAATGTTAATGCAGCAATTCTAAAAAAGGTCATTCAGTGGTGCACCCATCACAAGGACGACCCTCCTCCTCCTGAGGATGATGAGAACAAAAAAAAGCAGACAGATGATATTTCTGATATTCAGGACCAATAATTCCTGAAAGTTGACCAAGGAACACTTTTTGAGCTTATTCTGGCTGCAAACTACTTAGACATTAAAGGTTTGCTTGATGTCACATGCAAGACTGTGGCCAATATGATTAAGGGGAAAACTCATGAGGAGATTCGTAAAACCTTCAATATCAAAAATGACTTTACTGAAGAGGAAGAGGCCCAGGTATGCAAGGAGAACCAGTGGTGTGAAGAGAAGTGACGTGCTGTGCCTGACACTGTAACACTAGAAGGGTTGTTCCAAATGCTAGTTGCACTGCTCTGTTTATAATTGTTAATATTAGAACAGTAGACAAACGCAGTCTCGTCCTCACTGCATGTGTAGTTCCAGTACAGGTCTGACCTATGGCTGAGTTTCTTCTATGAGCAGAAGTTCTTTTGTTTTTGTTTTTTTTTTTTCAGTATTCTGAATAAAACTGAACTTTTGGGTTCTCTGTGGAAAGTGACATTTGGGGCTTTCCCTCTTTCTGTAAAGTGATTTCTGCCTCGTTCGATGTCAGCTTCAGTGAGCCTTTGAAAGTTGGCATTGTAAATAAAACAACTTATGAGAAGTAATTCTAAAATAGAATTAATAAAACATGATCTTTGTTCATGAGTTGGAAACTGGAACAAGGGAACCTGAAGTCAATGTTGCAAGTGGGGTTAAGATGTGTTCCAGCCTCTTTGCTGCTGGTAAGCTTGTATACAGCTGGGCTCTCTTAATTGGATCTGAGGACTTGTTTTGTCTTATCTGCCCCCCTTTAATTTTTAATCTCAGCTTTGAATATATTGCCTGGAGATTTAGTTTACTACCCATTTTGGTTTGGGAGGGGGGCTGTACCTCGACATTTGTTAGCTTTTCAATTAAAAATGACACTTCATGTGGTATGTCATCTTTTTATCATCATTGTTCCTACATGGGGAAAGACACTACTTGCATGTAAAAAGTAATTTAATCTTTAGCATTAAAGTGTATGGCAAAACTCAGAAAAAAGATATCCTGAAGTGCAAGATGCTTTTCAATAAAAAGTAATGCAATAGGTAAAAAAAAGAATAAGAATAATAATAATGATACTTGATAAACTTTCTTTGCCTTTCCTCATATCTGTCTGTCTTTATTACACCTTTCATTGAATATACATACATATATATATACATATATATATATATGTCTGTATATGTCTTTGTAGATAATGTTTACCTTTTCTGTAACAAACAACAAATTTTCCTTCAGTAATCTTTGAAGTTTCCAGGATAAAGATGGGGCCCCACAACATTAATTTCACCTGGTTACTATGATGTCATGTTTTTTAATAGTGCTAAAATTAGACCTGTTTTTTGGTACCAACTGCACAAGACAGTTTCAAATGGTGAACAATTTTGACAACGCTCTGGCCGGACCTCCTCAAAACATTCAGAGGCTAGTTACAATTTTCTCGACCAAATGTTATTCTGGGAATTTTACCATCATTTGCTTTCACAGGACCCCCTGAGAAGAACGTCGCCCCCATGTCAGGTGGAAGCAATTTTAGAGGACAATGCCCCCTCTCCCAACAGAGTTTGCCCTCAGGTTTAGGGACATCATTTAGTAGTTGGTATAGGCTTTAGGGGATGGGGGAGGTATTATATGGACTCAGTGGTGTTTATTGAAAAAAAAAAGGGGGATTAACTGGTTTGATGGGATGATTGATATTTGTGAATTATTGGTTTTAGAAAATTGCATTGGTGTTGATTCTTGTATATTGAACATTGTATGTGAGTATGCTTCTACCTCTATTGTATGAAAGTATGCTTCTACCTCTGTTTAAAACAATTGTTATATTGAGATATTTACCATAGTGCAATGTACATTTCTACCTCTGATATTATTTATGTAATGACATTGTTTACATTTGGAGATCATTGTCCTCATTTATTGCACAGTTGTTTATTCTCTTAGTCTCCAAGTTAGATAGGTATCAAGAATTATATATCAATAGTCATATATGTTTGTCATATTTGTATTTAGGATATTCAGGTTTTTTAGATACATAGAAATTATATTTAGTATAGATAGTATAATCTTCGACCTCTTTGAAGAGCTGTAGAAAATGGCCTTTAATCTAACCTAGAATTTTGTACTTATGAGACACAATCACGCCTGGCAACACCGCTCTACTCCCGAGAGAACGTTGAGCACCAAAGGCATTACACTGGGAGCTTGTCTTCTTCTTGGCAGAACTGGTCTTTGGGCAAAGACAAGCCCATACCTCAGCTACTGACAAAGATACAGAATATCCATAAGTGGATAAAACAGGATTGTCTTATCTTGCCAAGACAGGGTAGGATAGTTCTACAAAAAGTTCCTTGTCTTTGAAAAATGTTATGTCAGTTGTGTTAGGTCTTAGCCAAAGTTGGTTGCCTCAACATTGCAAAATGAAACTTTGGGTGATTGCTCAGGTAGTCAGTTGTCTCTGTCATTTGTTGCACATTTTGGAAGTTTCTTGTTTGTACTTCCTGGCTGTTTAAGTAATATTACTTCCCTTCTCAGATCTTTGATGGGGTTGAAGATTAGATAATTGTAGTTACCCTCTACATTATTTAGACTCCTTGAAATAGAATGTTTAGTAAAACTTTTGTTATATATTTCTTGCTTAATATTATTTGTTGTTTGTAATTTTATATTTATTATTTGTTCCTATTGAATATAGTTGTATTTGGTTTGGTTCTGTCTTATTTAGACAAAAGGGGGAGATGAAGGGGAAGCCCAGCCAATCACCTTGTTTGTAAGGCGTGTCCCCCTTAGGCTAATATTTACTTATAAAATCTTGCGGGCCTGTGGCCTGCCTGCTCTTTGTTTTTCTGTGCTCCTTGCTGGAACCTTGGATTTGTAAGTTCCCTTTTCTTCCCTTTATTAAAACTGAATATTATATAGATTAAAGCTAGTCTGGTTAATCATAACTGCCGATCAACCATGCCGCATCAATATAGGATGAGTCTCCCGGCTCCATCATGTCGTGTGCAGGTGTTTTCTCAGCCATAGTTGCTTGCTTCTGAAAATGCACTCACCATGCCTAAGCTGGTACTATCAACGCCAGGCATGTTCTATTTGTGTAGGTAAGAAAGTGTTAGATGCTTACATTTCCTCCACGTAGACAGGTGGCTTGGGATGGTCTTGTGCCTGATTTCCAGCATTAGCTTTGGAGGTGCAAGCCAGCTGATTTCTTAGTAAGTGCAGGAAAGAACGAGAATTTCCTTTCTATCAGCAATGAACACTGGAGTAATATTTTCTACTTTCAAATCATGGAAATTTTGCAGAGACCCAGAAGTCTGAAGTATACACACCACACTGAGTAGGCCCTGTGACCACCCAAAAGGTGTGTCCGAGTCTTAACAGTCAGGATCTGTGATTATGACTTTATTTGAAAAAAAAGTCATTACAAATGTGCAAATCTTGAGATAAAATTCTAAGAGACAGAAATCAGAAGGTGGAGAAAGTCCCTAGACAATGTAAGAAGAGACTAAGAGTTATGTAGGCAGAAGTGACTGAAACTCTATAGCTACTAGAACTGGCAGGGGTGAAGAAGGGCCCTCATGTTGCAGTTTTCTGGTACATTAAAACCTTCCATCTTGAAGGGAAATGTCTCCTTTATTGTTTTTATTGAGCTATATATTTTTCTTTGCTCCCCTCCCTTCTTCCCCCCTTCCCTCTACCCTCTCCTATGATCCCCATGCTCCCAATTTACTCAGGAGATCTTGTCTTTTTCTACATCCCATGTAGATTAGATCCATGTAAGTCTCTCTTTGGGTCCTCTTTTTGTCTAGGTTTTTTTGGGTTGTGGACTGTAAGCTGGGTTTTTTTTTTTTTGCTTTATGTTTAAAAGTCACTTAAAAGTGAATACATATTATATATTGTCTTTCTGGGTCTGGTTTACCTCACTCAATATGATGTTTTCTAGATCCATCCATTTGCCTGCAAATTTCAAGATGTCATTTTTTTTTACTGCTGTGTAGTACTCCATTGTGTAAATGTACCACATCTTCTTTACCAATTTTTCAGTTGAGGGGCATTTAGGTTGTTCCCAGGTTCTGGTTGTTTCAAATAGTCTTACTATGAACATAGTTGAGCACATGTCCTTGTGGTACGATTGAGCATTCTTTGGTATATACCCAAAAAAGTGTTATACAAGTGCAATACAAGGGGAACACTGGGTCTTGAGAAAGGTTATTTCCTAATTTTCTGATAAAAAGCCATACTGATATCCAAAGCAGCTGTACAAGTTTGCACTCCTACCAGCAATGAAGGAGTGTTCATTCCTGTTTGGGTTAAGGGTTTACCCCAGCCCCTGGCACCCCTACACCCAAAGAGTCAACAGAACGTCCTTGAAGGGGAACTTTTTAAGACAGTTTATTTACAAGCAGGGGAAACAACAGGAAGACAAAATACTATATGGGAGTTCCTCAGGAAAGGAAGCAAAAAACTCAAAATAGCTTCCACAAGTCCTTGAAACTGACCAGATTCATCACCCCCCACTTCCCCTTTAAACACACACCACGAGTATGTAAACAGCAAAGCCTGGGGAGTGTTGCTCTCAGACCAGCCAAGCTGCAAGGAAACTTTCAGGCAACCCCAGTCTGGTAGAATCAGACACCTAGAAGAAATTAACACCAGCTGAGCCCCTGGAATACTGTCGCTAAGCCTGCGGCCTGGGCAGTTCTGTCTGGGTGTGCATCTGGAATGCTGTCGCTAGGCCTGTGGGCTGGGCCGTTCTGTCTGGGTGTCCAGGCTTAGTGAGTCATCTTTAATGCAGCCATCTTGGAGTCCTTTTGGCTCCTATAAACAACCCAATGAAGCCTCTGGGTTCAGCAAATTAAACTTTGGTGGGATCATCTCTTTAGTCTGTGTCAGTTCCCAATCTGTGGTGAAGAAAAGCCTGCCACACACCATCCCTGCAATACAAGGGGAACACATCTCTGCCTTGCTTTGATTTAGTATGTCTGGCCTCTAGAACTGTGACAGGATAAACATCCATTGGCCAAAACACTAGGTTTGTGGCAATTTATCAAGGCAGTCATAAGAAACAATTGTACTTCAGGAGGTGAATTTTGCAGAATCATCAGCCATTTTTCTCGCTGTTTTGGTCTTTGAGACCTAGCCCTCAAGTACTGACTTAGGTGAATTACATGAAACACCCAAACAAAAAAGAACAGAAGAAAATGGCCTCATTTCTGTTAAATTTTGAAGTAATGTCCAGGTTGTGCCTGTGTGTTTAGATGACGTGGTCATTGTCCTCTCGCTGTCTGGGGGAGGTCGCTCTTCACTTTTAGAAAGCCATGCTTCTTCCTGGTGGCAAAGTTATCAGCCAGCTTTTCAACCTCCTTCAGAGGAAACTCCACCTGCTGAAACACATTGCAGTGTGCGTGGACAACACATCCCTCTTTCTTTTCCTAAGGTTCCATCTTTGTTCTGTTACATTTTCTGTCTTGGTGTATGAAATACCTCTAAACATGTTCTTCTGTCTAGACATACTTAACCCAGTCTTTGGAACTGTCTGCAGGCACACACAGCAAGCACCCTATAGGAGTGAAGAGATCACCACCAACCCTGCCCCCTCCATGTTGAAAGCTCAAATCGGAGCACAGGAATGACAACCGTTTCTACTAATTCCTGGGACATAGGTCTGAGCCACACAGGTCACCATAAATTGAAGATGAAGAAAACAGGCCAACAAACTGCAAAGTGGAGTCAAGTCATCTTTAATGCCCAGACGACTGATGGTTTGGGTTTCTGGAACATTCCAGCCATGTTTTTCTGAAGTAACAAAGAGTTTCTGGAACTTTCCTCTTCTTTTGGATAGGGTGCATGCCTGGATCCAACTGAAATTAGAAAGTTGAAAGCTAGTGACAAACCCTTCTGTTCCCCTCCCCTTAAAGATAACCTCGAGAGGATCCTGACTTTGGGTAACTTTGCAACATCCACAGACTTATTTAGGATATGAAAGGACAGCTGCTCCCAGGAGCCCTGCACACGAGTCTCCTCAGTCCTCACCCAGACCTGGCAGACATTAGACATGCTGTCACATACCTCGTGTCAGGGCTAGCAACATAACAAGAGCAGTCTCTCAATCAGGGTGAAGCCTTCCAGTGGCATTTCACTGTTAAGCCCCAAGGCTTGTGTAATGCTAACTGACATTCTGGTTTATAAGATCTTATCTCATGTCACTCTGGTGGCTGGCACTGCTATCCTTAATGCTTTCCGGTCCTTGGAGGCTGACCCAACTCACTGGAGTCTGAGAGGGGAGAATAATGAGGTGAGGACCTGCAATCCATCCTGTGGGGCTCCCCCTGTGAGTGCCTGTGTGCCAGGGGCTCCCTCACTGTCTCCTTTTTTTAGTCAGCTAGACTTGGTCCTCCAGGATGCTACCCACAGCAAGAAGAAAGCTGGTGAGTCTGGTTCAGTGCAATGAATGCTTTGATATGGACTGCAGATGCGTGTGTGTGTGTGTTGCCTGTGTGTGTCTTAAAAAGGCCAACACTTTCTCCTATAAAATTCTGTCCTCTCTCTTCATTCCCAGTTACCCTTCTCATTTCTACTCTGTTCCTTTTTGGGTGCATTTTGAAATTCAGAGCTTGCTCCTGCATGTATCTTGGGGTGTAGCAATCACAGTGGCAAGCCCGATTCCTTCTGTCATTAAATCAGCTTTGTCAGACTGAGCCAGCTCGCCACTGGTTGTCAACTGCTGTGTTTCCTCCAAGAAAGCTTCATGTCCTCTCAGGCATCCGTGTATTTATCCAGCCTTCTACCCCTTCCTCTCTGGTTTTCCCTTCACAAATCCTTCTGTGAGCCCCAGAGGTTAGATTAGGAATCCTGGAAGGAGAGCATTCACAGGAAGGGCAGCAGTAATAAGAAGGGGGAAATATAAGAGAAAGGCAAAGTGATTTCCTGAAGTTGTTTATCTGCAAAGAGCAGAAGAAGGAGGGGGTAGGAGAGAGGAGGAAGAAAGGAAGGAGAGAAGAACGGAGTGCGAGACTTGTGGATGAGGAGGGGGGAGGGAGAGGAGCAGGAGGGATTATTAAACCACAAAGAAAATTGAACAGCCCTCCTGTCAGTCCCCAAACTGTATGACTGAACAAGGCTCCCTGGACAGAAGACAAAGGTAGGCCACAAGGTGTACCAGTCACCAGTAATCTACATTCCCCTGGTGACAGGCTTGCCATGTGTGTGCCACACCAGAAATCTCCATGGCCAAGGGGCTGGTCTGTGTGAACTGGGGGTAGCTGCGATCAGGAGGCTGACCTCCTTCCTCCCCTCCATGGTGACTTCTGCATCTGGGGAAGCCTGCTTCTCTGTCCCCTGGAGTGAAGGGAAACAGGAGGCTACCAGAGGAACAGCAATGCTCTCACTGCTAAGGACGGTGGTGACGGATGGGTGATAAAGTGTGGATCTTTCTCTGGAATCACTTCTTTATAGCATCGCGCTTTTGGGTTGACTAATAGATTCATAATTTGGACAAGAAGTAGTGGAGATGTCTTGCGTCTATACATTTTAAGCAAAAATATCTCTGAGGCTTTGCCAAGAAGACTGCCTTTGCCTGCCACTGCCACCTAAATAACGACATTTGCTTAACTGCAACATTAAAAAAAACCCTTCTGCTTGAGTGTCTTCTCTTTCACAGCAGATGATTTAAATGGCCTAAGCATATGCCAGGATGGTTTGATTCATTTTCCCTGAGGAACCATAGGAGGATAAACACCGGGAAGGCTCAAGAGAAGACCCATGTCCCTCTGCTACATAGATGCTGTTGTGGATTTTCTTGTCACAATTGGCAGACTTTCCCAGAGTCTCGTGAAAAGGCTGAAGCAGGTGAAGCCCAACAGGGGTCCTTCTGGGCACCATCAGTACCATTCTGAGGAGCAAGGACAGAGTTGGGAAAGCATTGGTTAGCTGTGGGGTAGGGGAACTTTGCAGAGTGTATGTAAGTTGAGTGCTGGCAAAATCCTTGCTGCAAGAAAGCACAGATCTATCCCTTGCCTAACAGGCAGGACACCCTGGGTTGGACATCCAGCACTATATAAACCTAGCTAGGTGGCACACACTTGTAATCCCAGCACTCAGAAGCTAAGGCAGGAAGATTCTCAGGAACACAGCAAGTTCAAGACCAGCCCAAGACACAGGAGACTTTGCTTCAGAAGGGAAGGGACTGTGTAGTGGCTTCCTGCGCAGCAGCCTACAAGGCACACACTTGAGGGCCAGAGTTTGAATCCCCAGAACCAATGTAAAAAGCTGGGTATGACTAGGGCAGGAGTTAGAGACAGGAAAACCACAGGGCTTGCTGGGTGCTAGCTTAGCTCCAGGTTCAGTAAGAGACCCTGTTTCCCAATGAAACAGCAGAAATTGACAGATCAGGACCTGGCATCCTTCTCTGGCCTCCACACTTGCATAGGTGAGTATACACACACACACACACACACACACACACACACACACACACACACACACACACACACACACACACTACATGAGGAGTATTATGTGTGCATATGTCAGAAGCCAATCTGATGAGAATATTTCTCCTGCTGTTTTTTTCAAGCTTGACTTGAGGGAGAGGGATCTTCCTTGGGTCACACTTTTTACACATTTGGAGTATTTATGACTCCTCATTATTCTATGGTGGCAAAAGTGTCACCTCCTTCCCAGTTCACTGGCAGCTTCTGATATGTCAAACCTCAGAAGCAAGTTGATTCTGGAAGCTGAATGGTGGAAGAGCTGGCGGAGGCCCGGACTCTGGAGGCTGGAGGACTCGGTGGTGAGAAGGCATTCAGTGCATTTTGAAGCACTAGAACACACTAGACTGTTATACAACTGCCTCACAAGACAGAGTTGATTACCTGACCGGAAGTGAGGGGTGTCTGCTGATGCTGCAGAGTTTTCTATTGGTTAGTTCTCAGGCCATTCAGACCATAGAAATCAGATACATAATGCAGACTTGGACCAGTTTCTGCAAACCAATGTGGGCTGAAATTGCTTAACTTGAATATTCTTTAGATTTTGTGATATTGTATCTTGTTCAAATCGACTGCTAAAGGCTTTCTCCTCTCTCTCTTTTTCAATCCTCCCCCCCCCCCAGGTAACTTTGAGTCATTTACTGAAAGGGTCCCCGAGCACACTGGTCTTACCAAATTGAAGCCCTCAGGTTCAGTAAGAGATTGTTTTTAAGCTTAAAAAAGTGTATGGCAAAAACAGACATGAGTATAATCCCTGTCTTCCAATTTTTGAAGTCATGGAAAATCTCTACTTCCAGAAGAAATAATGATAGATCAGTCTGGTAATTTGACATGAATTAATTGTAAAAAGTCCAAATGAACATTTATTTGAAATTGTCATATGTTCTTTAAATTCTGATTCCAAATAAATTCTTTCATGATGTCAAATGAAAAAAGAGAGAGAGGCATGTCTCTTGGTGATATTCCTGTAGTGGACATATGCAATAGTTAAATGAAAGGATTGGAACTACTTTATCAGTGTGGAAAACCACAAGAGATTAATGTTGACAAACTGTACACAGTGGTGTCCATTTGGTGATCTCATGTATCACATGAATATAGTAGAAAATGTATGGAAGAACTCATAACTTAAACATGTTATTTTCATACCTCCCAAGAGAGGTGACATTTTACATAAAATCCTTGCAATTTTATTATCACCAGGCCCAGTCTCTCTCTACATATCTGTCACACACCCTGTTGAAAGTTCCTTCCTCTAGGAAGGTGTCTCCTTGGCTGCAGGATAGTCTATCTGTGCTTACTCGGCTTCATCAAGGACAGGCACAGTGTCTTACTTTCTCATTGCAGTATGGCTAAGCTTTTGTCAGGGTTGGGCACTGAGACCATAGTTGGCATTTGGTAGCAAGCTTTCGGTGATGCCAAACATAATTGTAAGGATTAAGGAGCCTGTAACATGATGGGCCTGCTCATTGGGGTTTCTGTCCTGCCCAGTCCCCCAGCTGTTTAGTCCCAGAGAAAATCACACAGAGATTCTGCATTAGTTATAACTGATTGGCCCATTAGCTTAGGCTTCATATTAACTCTTGTAACTTATATTAACCCATTGTTCTTATCTATGTTAGCCACATGACTTAGTACCTTTTTCAGTAGGGTAGGTCTTATCTTGCTTCTTCGGTGATCTAGCTGGACTGGGAAAAAAGCTTCCTTCTTCTCAGAATACTCCTGTTCTCATTGCCCCACCTTTACTTCCTGTCTGGTTGTCCCACCTATACTTCCTGCCTGGCCAATCAGCATTTATTTAAAACCTGATTGACAGAATACAGACAATTCTCCCACACCAGGAGCCCATCTGAGGGATACACATAAAAGCATTAAAAATGGATATAGAGGGGCGACTCAGTGGTAAAGAGCACTTACTGCTCCTGCAGAGGACCCAGGTTCAGTTCTAAGCTCACATAGCAGCTCAAAAGCACCTGTAACTCCAGGCTTACCTGAATCCAATGCCTTCTGGCCTTGCCCTGGAGTTTCCGGGTGAGAGGCGGAATGGAGATTTTGCTTCTTGAGGATAACATGGGAGCCCCAAGTGAGAAAAGCAAGAGAGCTGGGAGAACTGACCTGGTCAAAGAGAAGGTGCTGTAACAGAAGGAGTACGCAAGGACCAAGCGAGAATGCCAGGACGAAAAGAGATCCCAGGTCTTTCCCTGATCACCTAGCACCACAGAAACCTGCACATTTTCTTGTGAGGGAGTTGGGGGTTGTAATGTCTGTTAAATCTCCATCCTCCCTGCTGCTGGTGGGAGTGCAGAGGACTTAAGTACTTTCTGTTTTGATTTACTTATATAGAAGGCATTAGCATGCCTAAGCCTACTCAATTGTTTCCCAGTTACCAATTCTTTGTACTCTAATTTCTTATGGGAAATATGTACTTGTGTTCTGGAAGAATGTGGGCAGTCATTAGTTTGCAGTTTGGGCCAGCTTGGATTTCAGTTACTGTGCTTAGGTTAAATAGTACCAGTTCCCAGATGCACGTTCTAAGTTCAGTGACCATAGTGCACTGCTCTAGGTCAAGCATCACGGACAAGCCTCACTGCCAGTACTCCAGTGCATACATCACCGTGTAAGCTGTGGATGCACACCACAGTCAGTGACCAATCATGTTACTCGTTTGCAAGTCTATTGGCTACTGGTCATTCTATCCGGTAGTCAGTTCATATAGACCGAGGTGTGTAGCCAAACTCAGTCTGTGTCTCACAGTGACAAAACTATATGATATATTGCAACAAGAAGTGACTGAAAGGGGAAATTGTTTGACAAAAATAAAAAATAAAATTACAGCCCAAAAGGGAAGTGATGATGATGTGAAGGGAAATGAAATCAAATATAAATGGAGCTCTGGGAAAAACTGCTCACGGTGGGACTACTGACATCACCACCATTGAGACATCCACTGTGCAGCCAGGAAAACCACATTCCTAAGTCCAGTTTATTGACAGAATAGAGGAAATGTCTATCAACTAATGGATGGATAAGCAAACTGTGATGTGTTCCCACAGTGGAGTTCTATTCAGCCATGAAGAAGATGGAATGCTGACTCACATGTGGCATGGGCGACCCTTGATAACGTTATGGTATATCTAAGAAGTCAGTCACACAAGACCACAAATGGGGGAGTGTGCTTGTAGGAAATGCACTACCTGGGCAAACCCATACACACAGAGAGGAGATGAGTCCTGTCCCATGGTTGGAACGCATGGGGTGGAGGAGTGGCTGCTGATGGGCCTGGGATTTGTAGAGCAGTGGAAACTCTGGGAATATTCTAGACTGTGGCAATGGACACAGAATCTTGTGGCTGTGCTGAGAATTACTGAGACATACTTTGAATTTCTAACAGGAATTAAAATTCAACAAAGCTATTACTAATGAATAAGGGTCTAAGTAAATTAGTTCCTTAACTCATTTTTCTTTACATTTATAACCAACAGGAAGAGTGTTTTTAATGTCCTGACAAAAATCTTAAAGGTCACAGAGTGATCATTTTTCCTGTTGACTGTTAACTTGCTTAATATAATTTCAACTTCCTCAGCCAGTTTTATTGTCCCTCAGGATTGCCTAGACAAATGGTTCTTAGCCTGTGTGTTGCAACCCCCTCAGGGGTCATGTATCAGGTATCTTGCATATCAAATATTTACATTATGATTCATAGCAATATCAAAACTACAGTTATAAAGTAGCAATGAAAATAATGCTATGGTTGGTGTCACCACCGCATGAGGAACTGTATTAAACAATAGCAGTATTAGGAAGGGAAAGGAGCGCTGGTCTAGACTCTCTTGACCAATTTAGCAGAAAGTTCAATGCCAGCACTTATTAGTCAGTTTCTTTGCTTAGTATTTTTGCTAACTTATGTGCTAGCATATGTAAACAATGCAAAGTAGACTCATAGCCTCTTGCATGCTAGCCTCGAGTCTCTACCTTAGAGCCACAGCTTAGACTGACCAGTTCCTTATTAAGCTGTTGAGGCTTGACAAGTGTGATTCCTGTTAGCAAAAAGGGTGTGGTGACAATTTATACTGGAAGTCTAAACCCCCGATCTGTTTTCTAAGGCTATCAAACTTTAGCTGATGAGGGAAACAGTCAAGCTTAATTATGACTTCAAACTTCATTTGCCTTCATGTTTAGTCACAGTCTAAGCAAGCCCCCATTGTCCCTGCTGCCAGTTATAAGGTACACCCCTCAAATATGCCAGCCCTGGTGAGGATGAAAATTACAGGATTCTTGCTCCGTTTGACTCTGCTAGTTTAGACTCCACTGTCTCACACTGGAAGTGCATTCTCCTAAGCCTTTGAACCTGGCTTAGGAATCTGAGGGCAGCTTCAAGCTAGTTCTCAACCTTCCTAATGCCGCAAATCTTTAATATAGTTCCTCATGTTGTGGTGACCCCAACCATAAAATTATTTTGTTGCTACTTCATACCTGTAATTTTGCTACTGTTAATAATTGTAATGTAAGTATCTGATATGCGACCCCTGTGAAAGGGGTGCTTTGCCTCCCAAAGGATCTCAACTCACAGGTTAAGAACCACTGAGCTAATAAGAACGGGAAAAGCATGCAAAACAGTTTAACCACACCTACCAAGGACTCCTCCAGGTCTTCTCCAGGTATTCTCCGCTGCAATCTTCCTAAGCACCATGGAACACACATAATACCTGTTGCAGGAGGAACTCACCTTCTGGAAGCCTGACTGAGCTTAAGAGGATTCCAAGCTCCAGATGAGAGTTCTGCTCCATCTGCTGACACCTTGATCAGCCTTGACAGCTTCGGAATAGAGAATCCATGCCCAGACTTTTAACTGTCAGAAACTGAAGGTAATAAATAGGTGTGTCATTTCAGCTAAATGGGGTTTGGGATGGCTGCA
Source organism: Arvicola amphibius (assembly GCF_903992535.2). Classification (NCBI taxonomy): domain Eukaryota; kingdom Metazoa; phylum Chordata; class Mammalia; order Rodentia; family Cricetidae; genus Arvicola; species Arvicola amphibius. Next base: position 108,924,324 of record NC_052058.2, on the reverse strand, counting down.
TTGGTGAAAGAATTTATCCTTTAGAGAACAGTAGGAAGGAAACAGGCTCGTTAAGTGTGCTGCAAGCATAGCAGTACCAGAGAACCCCCCTGTCTGTGATGGGCTGCTGGGGCAGGCAGTGTCTGTCTTCTGGAGGAGTCCTTGGTAGGTGTGGTTAAACTGTTTTGCATTCTTTTCCTGGCATGTAGCTCTCACCCCAGAGCACTGGTCTTGGGCAGCTAGGGTACAGTTTCCCTGCTGTGCACATGGAGCAGCTTCTACAGAGAGGGCTCTGCCCTTGGGGCAGACCCCAAAGCACATTTGTTGTTTTGTTTTGAGAACATTTTCTGGATCATACTTGCCTTGGGGGCGGTTTACTTTCTAGTCTCAATCACGACCTACATTTATCATCATTCATTATAGGGCAGTAAAAAACTTACACATCCGATGATGTTGTCCACACAATCCTGACTTTGCTTTCTTACAGAACTTTTGTGGGTGCCTCTGTCTGGAGGGGAGGATGGGTGGGTTTGTCCCTAGTCCCTGCCCAGTCAGCTCAGATACCATTGTTACTTCCTCTCCAACATACCCATTATGTGTGCTCCATGGCGCCTAGGAAGATTGCCGCGGAGAATACATGTTATTCTGGTTGCCATGTTTATTGTGAGGATTAACCTGTCTTCTGCCCATGTCCATGAAACCATGACAGTCACAAGCTCTTTCATGGCTTTGACTTAACCATATGTCACCATTTGTTTGTTTACCCATCTGTCTTAGTTACTTTTCTAGATGCTGTGGCCAAATACCTCACAAGAAATAATTTCAAAGAGAAATGTTTTATTCTGGCATATAAGTTGAATGGATATTGTCCATCATGGTGGGGAGGGCATGGCAGAAGGACCAGCAGGACAGCTGATCCCATTGCATATGTAGGGAAAGTGAACAGGGAGTGGAAACAGGGTTATAAATTCTCAATACCCAGGCCCCAGTGACATAAAGCTGTACCTCCTGAAGGTTTCACAGTTGTTGTGAGATATTTAATTACACTGTGTAAAGATATGTCACTGTGAGAGGTTTAATAAAAAGCTAAACAGCTAATAGCTAGGCATGAAGTGTAAGTGGGACTTCGGACAAAGTTCTGGGAAGAAGAAAGGGAGATTTGCCAGCTGAATGCAGAGGAAGGAGGACATACAGGAGGAGAAGTAAAAGTCATGCTCCAAGTGACAGCCTGTAGAGTAATAGAAATGGGTTAAGTTATAAGAACTAGTTATAAACAAGTCTAATCTAAGGCCCAACTTCGATAATTAACAAGTCTTTGTGTCATTATTTGGGAGCTGGCTGATGGGACAAAGAACGACTTCTTACATATGGTGTCAATGTGGAGTTTTGAATATTCAAACATAGAGCCTGAGAAAGTTAAAAAAATGTTCTTCAGGGAGCCAAATTTGGCTTCCTAGTCCTGCAGGCTCTCAGGCAGGTGGTGCTTGGTGTACAGAGGTGTGGTTACTGGCTACTGCCTGTGGGCTGGTGCCAGCCACCAGCATCATATGCCAGCATCATGCATTAAGCTGAGCCACGGGGTGGCTAACAGTTTTAAGATTTGTCTCACATGGTCAGAGAATGCTGCAGGTGCTTACTAAAGCCAGGTCCAGACAAACAAACAGACAGACAAACAGACACACACACACACACACACACACACACACACACACCCTCTAAAAAGGTACAGTATGTTAATTGCTTAGGTACTAAAGAAAGAAAAGAAAATGGATATAGGAAGTCATAAAAATAGTTTAAAATAGTAAAATAAGATCTTGAAAGAAAAAATAAAGTAATATAAAAAGCCATGTAAAGATGGGAAGTAGACACCATGTCTGGATCCTGTATGCTGCTTTGTTGACTATAAATTTTTTGAATGCTGATGAGCAAATGGCAGCTGCTGAGAGTCACTGGATTATGGAAGGGACTCCGGAATTAAACTAGCCTATATACTTTAGAGATATCTTGGCATTGAAATGGAAGTTGAAAATATGTTAGGGGAGAAGTTGTGCTTTTGTGTCTACAGAAAACAAAAAGCTATGGATTCCTTCAAAGTTCATCAAGATTTGATTTGACTAGGGAAGATCTCCTGAAAATATTTCCTACAATCATGAAAAAATGAACTATAAGATGGTGATGTATAAGCCAATCCTTTGACATGAGAGTAGTTCTGAGATGGGATGAAACATGATAGATGTTGTTGGCCACAGTGTCCTCATGACTTGTTATTACATGTCATCCTTTCATATGGCATGGATAGAGATTTATATTACAGTTTGGTTATAAGTCCAAATATACATATAAAGTTAACAGATGTCTTTTACCTGCAAAAACATAGAACAAAAAAATCATCTTTAACTGACTTGTGCACACTGCACATTCCATACTTGTGTTAATGCAGATATATATGTTACCTTTAAAAATTTGTGTGTTTTCAGAACAAAAAGGATCAGACACCAATAATGACAAGTATCCCAGGTGATCCAACCCTCTCATAATGCCTCTGTTGCAGTTTTTTCAAAAGTCTGTATCCAGAACAACTTCAAAGTGGCTAACTATGATGGTCCAGCCTCACAGACTACTCCAGCCAGGACATCAGTTAAGTCCTGCACTTTCCCATAACACAGAAACTGGACAACAAATGATATAGCTAACTCTCCCAGGTCTTTACCATTATCGCAATTTTCTCAGTGTCCCCTAAAGATGCTGTTACCCACAGATAGCAGGAAATACTTTTAAGAACGTGACATTCACATTACCAAGAGCTATGGTGGATGGTTTTTGGTCATTTGGTGGATTATGGATATTTGTCATTGTTTAGGGGGGTGTTGGTTACTAGGTGTTATTGGTCATGGTCAGGAAAAAAAGCTGAACAAAGGGTATTAGATTTAGGTATATCTTTCTGAAGGAAAAAAGGGATGGGATAAAAGAGTAAATTCTTGAATCCACTTTTGAACAACCACTAGTCTCAAATATTTTACATTGGCATGGATTTTTGTATATTGATACAAATTTGAAGTTATTTTTATTATACTGTTTATATTTTCTACTCTTGTTTAAGGTATTGTACCTATGCACCACCTTTAACAATGTATTATACGTTCTAGTCCTTGAATTTAGGATAATGAGGAAAAACAGGTTAGTAGTTAGCACATCAATAACAATCAGATTTGTAGATATGTTAGGTATGTTTTCAAGGTCATGCAGAGATGTATTTTAGATAGAAAGGTGATCTTCAGACACATCAAAGACCTACAGAATATGACATTTAAAATGTTTGAATAATACAAGGCTTTTCACAACAGTGAGGCATTTCTGCTCCTAACAGCACCAATTTACTTCAAAAATGATGAACATAAAAGAAACTCCATATGGAGTTTGCTTTTATTGTGGCAAAGTTAACCACTGGCAAAGAAAATGCCTGTGTCTTGACTGTTGATAGTATACTGTCCAAACTGGGGAAGCAGGACACAAAAGAAAGCAACTGCTTAACTTTGCTATGACAAGGTAGGACATTCCTTCAAAATTTCTGCTTTTCAGAAAACTTTGTTAGCCTGTATGTGGAAAATGTATGCCACAATGTTACAGAGGAAACATGGGTGACTGTCCAGGCAATCAGATGTTTCTGTCATTTCTATAGTTTTGGAAGTTGTTGGCTCTATGCTTACTGCTTACTCAGGTAATAGTATATCACTTTTGGATTTCTGGTGGAGCTGAAGATGAGATAGTTATAGTTATACTTTTCCTTGTTACAAAATTCAGAAAAGAAACTCACAAAAGAGGTATAAAGTGTATAATGTTGAGAGATATAAAACCTTAAGCTGTTTATCTAAGAAAATTGTTTGAGGTATAAAAAGGTATTTTTAGGATAGTAATACAAGTTAGATGAAAATGGCTTAGGTATAAAACTTTGAACTCATCAAGATAAGATAGATAATAATTTCCCAAAATTTGATAAATATTGATAAATATAAATGGAATATAATTGTAAATGTAACTCTTACCTGATAATTTTTCTTATTGTATATAGGTTTACTATGTTAGATTTCAAACCTTTTTCTTTTTATTTAGACACAAAAGGGGGTAATTTGCAAGATATTTGATCACACTATGTAAAGATTTGTCACTGTGAGTAGTTTAATAAAAAGCTAAAAGGCCAATAGTGAGACAGAAGGTATAGGCAGGACTTCTAGAGATAGAGCTCTGGGAAGAAGAAAGGGGGATTCAGCCAGATGCAGAGGAAACAGGACATGCATGAGGAGAGATAAAAATCCATGACTCAAGTGACAGCATGTAGATTACTATAAATGGGTTAATTTAAGTTATAAGAACTAGTTAGAAACAATCCTAAGCTAAGGCTGAGTTGTGATAATTATTAAGAAGTCTCTGTGCTGTTATTTGGGAGCTGGCTGATGGGACAGAGAAAGACTCATTACACACAACCTTCATTTACAGTGCCACAAGCTGGGGACCAAGTGGTCAGGCACATGAACCTATGGAGGACGTTTTATATCTAGACAACACTGCCATCTGTTAATTAGCATTTGGATTGTTTCCTTGAAGCTGTTATAAATCTGGGTGCTGTAAATATCTATGCATTTGAATATATATTTGCATGAACATATTTTTTCTCTTGGAGAAATATTTAGGATTATATAGTAGGCATAAGTTTTATTTTTTCTAAATGTTCAATTTGTGTTCCCAATGCTTGTGATATTCTTTTTATTTCCACCAAACGATGGCAGAGGTCCAGTTAGTCTACATGCTTGTCAACTTTTTACAGTTTCAGCTATCTTAGCAGTTGTTTGATGACATTGCATTGTGATTTCAGTTTTCTCTAATGACTGATGTGCTAATATGTTAATGTCTACATATCTTCCTTTAAAAATAATCACATTTATTGATATGTGTGTATGTGGGCATGCCCATACCACAGTGCATCTGTGGAGGTCAGAGGACAACTTACAGCTGTCGGTTCTCTCCTCCATATGTGGGTCCTGGTAACCAAACTCAGGCCATTAAGTCTGATGACAAGTAAGTGCCTTTGTCTGTGCAGTAGTCTCAGCAGTACCCACCTAATGCCTTTGGTGAACTTTCTACTAAATATTTTGTCCATTTGGGGACACACAGCTATTTCAGCTCTAGCGAGATAGCTCACTCCATAAAGTGCTTGCCACATAGTAGAGGGCTTGCGATTGATCTCCAGCCTCCGCACACGCAAATGCATCCACATGAGCACACACATTGTGCATACATTCAAGTATCTGTTTAAAAATTATCATTTGCTAATTACATAGTCTTTGTCACTGATAGATCTGTCAATCAGATCCCCTTTCTCTTGATTATAGATTACATCTTGCTTCTGCTTATGACTTACTGTGTGTGACAAGTTATGAACACTATGTAATTGAGTTGATCATTTATGTTTTATTGGATTATTATCTAGCATGTTATACTTTGTTACATTGGCAGTTCAGATGAACTTGATATTCCAATGTTGCTGAAAGGCTTGTGAGGCGAGGCATAGAACAGCTTTCCAGGTTCTCTCCTGGGTGTCTCAGTCAGTGCTATTGTTTATCACTTGAGCCACTCTGGGCTTCTTCAGGCTCTGGGGTTGCACTTCTTCTCCCCCACATCTTTGATAAGCCACAGGGAGACTTGCCCTAGGAATGGGGTTGAGCAAAAAGCTCAAGGAGCCTCCTATGCAGATTCCTGCTGGTAATCTTCCCTGAGGAAACTCACCCTTCGTGTTTCTACTGTTTTCATAGCCTGGTCTTCTGATTTTTGACTTCTCCACTCAGTAGGATCACCCGCTTCTGTTAGTCTCCCTCATTCCATTTTACCAATAAAGACTTAGGAACAGGATGCTGGAGTGAAAACCTGCTAGCTCAGAGAGGCAGAGAGAACACCCAACTGCTTCCTCCTTGCTGTCATTCCAAAAAGAGAGCTTTCTGCTATGCTGTCTCAAACACCTCCCCTTCTACTTCCTGTGCATCTTTCTCTCTCCCCCATCCTCCTGATTCCCTCTTATTCCCCAGGCTATTTCCTGTTAACTGGTTGGTTGCTCTGCCTCTTGACCTAAGGTTGATTTTAGTTAATCCTGTTGACAATATTCAAGCAGGAAGCTCTTGCATTAAAGGGATGTGCTAGGGCTGAGCCACACCACAGGTAAAAACAGGTTTTTCCAGTAAATGATGCAATCTCGGGGTTCACAGTTTGATCACATATCCTGTGCCACACCTGGAAAGTGGCAGAAGTGAGAAGAGTACAGGATGTGCCTCTTGCGGGTCACAGACTCCTGCTACCTTTGCCCGGTACTGAAACTGTATCATCAGCGTTTAGTTTTAGATGTAATCAGCTGCTATTGTTGATTACCACAGAAGGGTTGGTCTGCTTGCTGTAAGTCTGTCATAGCCAGAAACAGAATTCTAAGCATGCTCTGTTAGGAGATTTCATCCAGAAAAATAGGTCAGGTGATAACTGGGTTGCAGAACAATGGTGTATGGGTCGCTCCAAACTTGACATCGCACTGCTTCATGTGAGGGTCACCTCCTGATGACTAATGGGAAAAGGAGGCTATGGGAATGGATTTGGAGACATTATCTCCTTCATTTTGATTTTTAGCTGATTAGTGAAGCTAAAATGTTCCTCTATCTAGCTCCAGTAATTTCTCCAGCCAAAGCAATCACAGTTCAGAATGTAATTTCAAAAGAAAATCAGTTGTTAGTCAAAGAAGACTTTAATGTGCTTATTAGCGAAATATCTTAAAGGATCATTAAAGGTTGAAAAATGGTATCTCTGGTAGAAAGTGTAGTTGAGGCCCCTAAATGTTATGGTATCAGCTACGTAGGCTCTCACTAGTGTGGAGGTGAAATAAAAGGACCCAGGAGACTAGGTACAAGTTTCTGTTTTGTTTTTGTTGCTGTCAACCTTAGGCAGGTGTTTTGACACCAGGGGGGCTTTGTGTGTGTGTGCTTCCTCCTGGGGAAGAGGAGGTTAGACTTAGCTCTCATGGACAAGTGCCATCTCACTGTGCAGAGTGGGATTACAGTCATGGCCCACTGATTTTGGCTTTTACATGGGCTGTGGAACTCCAAACTAAGGTCGTCAAGCTTATATGGTGAGCACTTTTACCCACCGTCCTGGCCCATGAATATAAATCTTAAACAGGAAGAGAAAGATTCAAAGCATTAAAAAAAAAAAAAAAAAAAGGTAGGGTGAGTTTTACATGTGTGTAGATCAAATGGAATTGCTCAACTAAGTTTTCATAAGACCCCCAGGTCTGGCTATAATCAACAGCTACATCCATTCAGGTCCTCTTCATCCCATCACACAGCAGACACAGGTCCTCTGGGCTTCTGCTAAGTTTCTCTTCCCAAAAGGCATGATGCCAGCTCGGCCTAGCCTGTGCATAAGGTGCCTGCCTCTGGTTTTGACTCTACCCCCTGTGCCTCTTGGTTCCTGCACAGACCAGAGTGGTGCTTTTTGGGCGTCATGCTGTTACCAGTGCATCTGGATTCTCTCACAGTGAGAGGAATCAGGAAGGGAAAACAAGGTCAGTTTTGCGGCTTATTTTGCTTAGCATGCAGCATGCCAACCATGAATTTGTAAATTTTGCAAAACAGAGTTTAATTCTGAGGTGCCGATTTTGTGGCGATAAGAGAAAGCCTAAACACCTCTCCTGCAGGGCAGGACCCACTAAGCACCCCTGCTACAGGACAGGACCCAGGGTGTTTATCTAATCAAGACAATGGTGGGAGGTGAGGGAAAGGTAATTGATGGTAAGGAAAAATGACGTAATTGGTGGTCTACGCATGTGTAAACAAATCTCGTGGTTTCTCATGGGGTGCATGTTCAACCTTACTTGCACATCGAGTTTTGGACTCTAATGATAAAATGTTACACTGCACCGGTACAAAGGAAAGATAGGTGGTTTCAATCAATATAATGTAGACAAAAGTAACCTCCAAGTTGCTGAGATACAACTAAGAGTCAATACCACCTGCCAGCATTAGGCATGCTGTCTGCAGCAGAGTTAGTTAATGGGAGTGTGCTCTTTAGGTCTCACAGGGCAATGGGTGGAGAATATCAATTATGTAGACTTACCTGAAGCTAGAGGATGTACTAACTCACTATTTACAGCCAACCCATTGTTTTGTTTTGGGGGGTTGTTTGTTTATTTTAGTTTAGCTAGCAGAATTGTAAAAATGTTTTTAAGCTAAAAAAAAAGTTTGGGTTGCACGTGACCAAGGAAGCAAGTGGTGTGGCCCGTGGGATGTAAGAAGCAGCTGCTACATGGTGCTGCTGGGAAAAGCTTGCACAGTTTGGCACAGTATGTAGAGGAATGTGGTACAGTAGTGGTATTGTGATATCCTGACTTATTGGGGAAGCAGGGATATACTTAGAGCAGCAATAGGACAGCTCTGGGGGAGGGGATAGAGCCGCAGTAGGACAGCTCTAGAGGTTGGAGCTGCACTAAGACAGCTTCATCCCTGGAGGAAAGGTGTCCTATCGGGAAGCCAGGCTACCTGAAGCTGGGGTGCAATGGAGGATGGTCTCCTGGCAGGATATAGAGATTCTGCTCCTCTCCTGGAGAGCCGCTACAGCTGAGTTCTGCTCTGTTCCCTCAAGGGAGTGTCCTAGAAGAGCTATCTGCTTCTTACCTGGCCCAGGATGTTTCTTCTGCTAACACTCTGCTAAGGAAAGTCCCTCGGCAGAAGTGTAGCGATCTTCTCCGGCTCTGCTGGCCTTGCTCAGCCCCCTAAAGAAGGTCCGATCAAGGTTCTTTTGCTCGGCTCCGCTGCCTTGCTGAGGCCCCCTAGGGAGCTTCTCAGCAAGGTTTTTCAGCTCAGTCCCCTAAGGGACATCCCAGTCAGGTTCCTCTGCTCCGCGGTGGTGAATGAAGGTCGACCCCCAAGACTCTTGAGAAAGAGATTCATTTGGGAAATAGGAGTTCAAGAGAGTGGCTGCCTCTGCCACTTAATGGCAGCTTTTAACTGAAGGGGTGGAGAGGCTTATATAGGGATTCTTAGGGGCAGAGTTTTCCCAGGGAGATGGGAAATTGGTTAGTGTTTCCCTGCTCAGGGATTGGTCAGTTTGCTGGTCAGGGGCAGAGATGGCTCAGACTTCATGGCCAAACTGTGTTTCTTTCACTGGTCCTTTTTAGCTTTTTGACTCTAATCTTAGGATCAGAGCATATTTCTTTCACTGGCTCTGATTCTAGGGACAAAGTGTGTTTCTTTGACACTAGTTTCAGAGCCAGAGCACATGTCTTTAGTCCTGGGTTCAGGGATAAATATGTTTATCTCCATGACCCCAGTCTCAAATCCAGGGTGTGTTTCTTTTTCTGACACTGGGTTCAGAGTCAGGGTGCTCAGTGATTAGTCGGTTTCCTGCTCCAGTTGTCCCTTTTACCCCACACAGTAGGTTCTGCACTTTCTTCAACAACAGACAACAGAAGTCATGCCTAAAGGTTTAGGAGACAACTCACAGCTGAGGCTGAAGGCCATGACCTCAAATGAGAAAGCTTTGTGGTTACGCCTATACAGTGACCTTCCTAAGGCTGTGGAGCTGGCTTACTACTGCGTTCATACCTGGAACCCCACAGCCCTCTGTAGTTCTAATTTCAGGAGATCCGATGTTCTCTTCTGGCCTTTGAGGGCACCATGCATGCATATGGTACTCAGAGGGCAGGTAAAAAACTCATAATTATAAATTTTTTAAAAAATAAAAAATTGGAACTCTTGCTTAGTTGTTTTTTTGTGTTATTTTCATTATAATACAAATCTAATTGATAATCCCTTATGTGTAAAATGAAGTTTGTTTTCTCTGCATGGCAAAAGTAGTAATTTCACCAGTATAAGCAAAGGCTCAGTGGCTGTTGCTTGGGCTATTTGAAGAGATTTCTCATTATAAAGAAAGTTAACTTGGCAGAAAAGCAGAACATTGATTTATAAAGAAAACCATCTGAGAGAAGAAGCGGCTCATGACTCCTCACAGTGAAACTGCCCTGGCAGTGGTCCAAAATTTCATCATTATCTTAACACCTGAAGAAGCCAGTATCCTTAGTTCTCCTTATCTTAGTTCTTTCCCAAGTTAAAAACCCAGCAAGTTAGAAAAAAGCAGCCACATTTTTGTTGTGCACTAAATTTCCTTCAGTTTTAAAATGGATATGGAAGAAGTCTTGTCACTTGGGGATTAACCAAGAGAATATGTGCCCTGTGAGAGCCCTGGTGCATAATCTCAGCAATGCAGGGAATCCACAAAATTCCAAGTTAGTAGAAGCAGAGTCCTCAGCAGGGACCAGGGGTCAAGGAGATAGAGTTTCAGTTGTCCAATATGGTGATTACTGTTACTAATGATGTATATTTGAAAACAGAAAGAGTCTAATGGGCCTATCATACAAAGAGGTAGGGCAGGAGAGAGGGAGGAATGAGTTGGGGAAGGAGGAGGTACAGAGAGAAGGAGGAGAGGAGGAGGGAGGAAGAAGGTGATGGATATGATAATTATTTTCTCTGATTTTCCTATTGAAGTAATAATCCTGTGACCAAGGAGTAGGCTCAACAGTAGAGCACTTGCCAGCAGGGCATGCGGATTCTGATTTCACTCATGTGAAAACTGAGTGGCTGGAGCTCACCTGTCATCAGTGAGAAGCAGAGATGGAATTCTCAAAGCAAGCTGCTAGCCAGAAAACAGGAGCTTGGAGTTCACCCAGAGATACCTGCCTTAAAATGTAAGTGGAGAATGGTCAGGGAAGACACATGCGATCACCCTTGAGTCTACACGCTCACATACACCTGTGTATGTGTGCCCACATATGCAAACGTGCACCCATACACATGCACACTACATATACTTTCAAAAACAAAACCTCCCAGATAACCTTCTGGCCTCACCCCCTTCATTCCTTCCTCTCTTCCCCTCTTTCTTCTCCCACAAAGAAAATGAGTAGGTTGTCTAAGAACGATAAGCTAGTTTTATATGACATTTACTCCATTAATGCCATACACTGCATCATATAGGTGCCAGGAGACATCACCCAGTCAGTTCTGCACCTGCATCAGTATTCCCTGAAGGTAAGTGCCTTTGCTTCCTGCCCTGTTGCTGTGACAGACTGCTCTAGCAAAAGCAACTCAAGGAAGAAAGGTTTATTTGGCCTTCAGTTCCAGGCTATGTCCCTCTCCAGGGAAGTTTTTGGTCTGGAGACCAAAATCTAGTCACATTGTATCCACTGTCCAGAACAGAGAACACAGATGAACATATTCATGGTCCATGCTCTCCTCATTCTGCCCAGGGTCTAGACTCTACTGGTACCCATATTCAAGGTAGGTCTTCTCACTTCAGTCAAAGCAACTAGGAAATTCCCTAACAGGCCAACATAAAACTAGACGAGCAGTTCTTAACCTGGGGGTCAGATGACCCTTTCACAGGGGTCACATATCAGATATCGTATATACCAGATGTTTACATTATAATTCATTATAGCAGCAAAATTACATTATGATGTGCCAAAGAGATAACTTTATGGTTGGGGGTCACCATAACAATAGAAACTGCATTAAGGGGTCACAGCATTATGAAGGTTGAGAACCACTACTCTATACAATTCCCTCATTGATTCCCAAGTGATTCCAAATGGTGTCAAGCCAACAACCCAACAAAAATAGCTGTCACAATAGCACTTCTTATAAGGTCCCTATGACCAGCAGTTGAACCATATGCTGGGCTCATTTGTGTGAACAATGGGCTGTCACGCATCTAGACTGGACACCCCTGGACCCATGCCTTTCCATTCCCTTCTCTTAACCACTACGATGGGTGCCATTAGCATGGGTGCCTGTAGGAATTTTATGTATCTTTAAAAGCTTCTCAATCCTGAGAGACTGGGAGCCCTTCTGCCAGATTAATAAGCAACATAGCATCTCTGTGTTTGCTCAGCCCTCAGAACCCTTTCTCCTGATGCTTCCTTTCCCCAGTTGCTTCCTGTCAGAGCAACAGCTTCAGAATTAAACTCCAACTATAAAACAAATGAAGCAAAGGCAGGAGGGGATGAATCATGAACATATGGGAACAGCTTTGTTTGACAGCAAATCAGCATTCTTTGCAAACAGGCAGTGGCCATATGTGGCAGGGTGGGCGTAGAAGGCATCTTTAAAATATGAGCGATAAACTGTGAGAAATGCCTGAGATACAAAGCGCTCTAATGACTCATTTGATAGGGAAAATGAAGTCTCTAAGAAGATGGCTATTTCTGATCATTTCTTGCTTTATTGGGGTTTTTAAAACCATTTGGTGTGTGTTTGTGTGTGTGTGTGTGTGTATGTGTTTGTGTGTGTATGTGTGTGTGTTTCTGTGTATGTGTGTGTTTGATTATACATGTGCCAGTCTTCATGTGTGGAGGAAATAGAACAACTTCTAATAGGGTTCTTAGGATCAAAATTAGATTTTCAGGTTTGGTGGCATGCATCCTTACCCACTGAGTCATCTTTCTGGCTATCCTGCCCCACGTTTCTAAGGCAGGTTTCACCATGTAGCCCTGGCTGACTTAGAACTCACTATGTAGACCAGACTGGCCTCAAATTTATGGAGCTCCTGCTGCCTCTACTTAACAAATGCTGCAATTGTTGGCATGTTCCACCTCATGAACTTTATTCTTTAAGCCAAACATCTGTAGGGAGAAGCCTAGAGGGACTGAGAATTCTTGTATTATGTATTATATGAAAAAGAAAGGAAGAAAGAATCTGACATATCAACATAAAGTTTGCTGTCAACCCCATCTCCCACCTGTTGGCTGATTCCTAGAGAAAGAGGTATAATAAATATGTGTGTATTGCTTTCATTGACTAGTTCACTTAGTACTTATTGACCAAATGCCAACTTCTTTGGGAAGCCTTGGGTATTAAATGGTGAGCAGCAGTTCAAGGATATTAAATAATAGGCAGAATTGTCACAATCCCAGCATTCCTGGAATGTCTAGTCCAGTAGGGACATGGCCATTGATCAACGACGACACAGCCAAACTGAAAGCCAGGGCTGAGGAGACGGCTCAAAGGGTAGAGTGCATGCTGTGGAAGCGTGAGGATGCCATCTCCAGTCCTGACACAAACTGTCCCAGCATCTGCTTCCTGGAGAGAAGATCCCTGGGGCAAGCTGCCTGGCTAGACTGGTTGAACTGGTGAGTTCTAGGTTCAAGTGAGAGACCCTGCCTGTGGTAGTTTGCATGAGAAATGTACCCCCAGGCTCTGGCATTTGGACCTTTGGTTACCAGTTGGGGACATTGTTTAGGGGAGTTTAGGAGGCATGGCCTTGCTGGAGGAAGTATATCACTGTGTTTCTGCTTCTTTATGTGTTGAGGGCTTTAGCTTTGAAAACATGAGCTCTCAGTTTCTGGCTTCTGCCACCACCTACTTCTTCTCCACCACCGTAGTAGATTCTTGCCCCTTTGGAACTGTAAGTCTCCAGACAGTTTTTTTCTTAACGAGTTGCCTTGTTTATGATGTTTTCTTACAGAACAGAAATGTAACTAATGCACTGCCGCATCATGCATGATGGAGAATGAGAGAGGCAGGTACCTGATGTCAACCTCTGGTCTCACATGTGATGCATATATATACACCTTCCCACACACATGCGAACACATACCACCAATGCAAAAAGAAAAAGAACATCCATAGTTTCTACTGCCAAAGAGAGAAGTGGGCAGCCAGAAGGCTGTGACAGGAATACAAGGCCTCGTCTGGGAGTTGGGTTAGATTTTCCTGGAAACTGATGGAGCTGCAGCCCAGGGAGGAAACATTTCAGTGGGGGAGGGGGGAATAGAAGTGTTCATGGCAGAAAGGCTTATGTGTGCTATGGGCTGGAACCGATGGGGTTGGAGTGGTCTCAGGCTGTGAATGAAGGGCAGTAAAGGACGATTCCTGGGGTATAGAGTACAGTGACCAGGGCAAAGAGGAGAAGCTTAGAAATCAGAGCGGGGCTACGGATGAGAAGCATGTGTCCTCCGTACCTGCTTCTTTAGTCTGGTCCCGGATAATATGCTACAGAGAGGAGGCAATGATAAGAGCTGGCAGCATTGTTCTGCTGGACCAGCGCTCTAGGTCTCAGCACCTAAGAGTTAAACAGAAACAGATTGGTCCACCTCACAGCCTATCAGTCTGGGTAGGTGGCAGAATGACGGGCATCAGGACGGCAGCGCAGGATGATCTGATATCTTAGCAGTGTCCTTTTGTGGTGGGAGAGGCAGAGAGCACTGGAACGGTTTCCACTGAAGTTGTTTTGCCCCTAAACATTTATTTCATTAGGTGCCCTTGACTTTCAAGCACTCTCCCTCTGTGTATAGACATAGAGTAAGAGCCAGTACCTCTGGCAGGAAGACCAATGCTCACTCCTTCTGAGTGCCCTGTCCTTGAGGTGATCACTATGTCAATGAAACAATAGGCCCTTGGGGAGCCCTAGTGTTGTTCTCTCTACTAATCTACTAGGAGGGTTGTAGTATTGATATTTCTAAATTAACACACCTTTCCTTACTAAACCAATTGCTTCTAATATGTTACCGTTCATCACTTCTACTAGTCTTTTTTTCTTTTTTGCCAGTTGAAGACAGAAAATCTATGAGCAGTTTTTCAACGTGAGGCTGTTTGCATGTCCGTGCTGCTGCCAGCTTAAGTTTTCATCACTCTTCGCATGCCTGACCCAATCAGTTTACAAGTTAATGTGTTTATCTGAAATCAAGAAGTCACTTGTGTTTGTCTGTAGCCTAGCAACCAACCAAAGCCATTCACCCAGATACTGGGAATGATTGGTTATTCCCAAAGTCCCACATCAGGAGTTGTTCTGAATTAGCCTTGCCCATTCCTGAAGACACGCAAACCCTGCCTGTCAGCAATGAGGGTCAAACACATCTCTACACTTACTCTCTGCAGCCTGAGGAGTTCTCTTAATCTTTTACGGACATCGGTTTAAACCTAGCCAGGATTTGTGACTTCCAAACAGAAAAGAACTTCATGATTTTCCAGAATAAGACACAATTTGAGATTTTATTAGGGGTATTTTAATATAGACTTTAATTATGAGGATTGAGAGAGACTGGGGAAGGGGTGAAACAGCCTAGTTTAGATATGGAACTCTCGGGGGAAAGTTGCCACTGATTTTCTTAGCCTTAGACATACATGCCATTTTGGTAACTATCAAACTATGTCTGTAAAGACAGTTAAGAAAGCTTTCTTCTTCTCTTTTGTAATAAGTGAGAGTGTAGTGAGGCTCTGGGGGTCCCTTGCATGGGATTATGACCTAATAGGTAAACCCGGGATCCTCTAGGGTTGCACAAGGTGTTTGATACATGACCTTTCTCTAGAAATGGGGTTTCTGGTGCAATTACTGAGAAACTGTAGCTGATTCTAGAAAGGGAGCAAGGCCTGAGGAGTTGCTGGTTGGGCTGGAAACTCATTCCAGAGGGCCCCGTTTCCATCTCTTGTCCCCTGATTTTCCATCTTCCTGCCCTGCTTCATACCTTGCGGAGAGCTGTATAGGCCATCCATGAAGGGCTGCTGTGGTAAAGCCTGAGTCTGCTGCTCTCTCCACAGTCCGCACCGTGGACAGGCTCTGAAGTACTGTGTCCACACCCAGCGAAGGCATAGCAATCACATCTGCTCGTTTCTGCTCAACAGAAGGTCTGGGGTAAGATGAGAAGATGTGTGGGCTCTGTAAACTTTGGTGTTTATGGGTAGGAGGCCATCACTACCACATATGTGACTGCATCACTCACTCTGGGTCTTCACCCTTCCTTGTAACTGTGCCTTTTGCCTTTGACCCTGCAACCACCCCAGAAGGACTTGCTCCCCTGTGTCAGTGGTTCTCAACCTTCCTAGTGCTGTAACCCTTTAACACAGTTCCTGATTTTGTGGTGACGTCCAACCATAAAATTATTTAATTGATACTTTACAGTTGTAATTTTGCTACTGTTATACATTTTTATGTAAATATCTGGCAAGCAGGATATCTGCTATGCAACCCCTAAAGGGATCCTGATCCACAGGTTGAGAGCCACCATACTAACATGCCCTATATTAACATGTATTGAGTTGCTTCGCCCATTAGCGCATGACAAAATTCTCAGTATGCTGAGTGGAATTCTTAACTTGGCTTTTAAGTTACCTGGCATGCTTATGCTTGTTATTGTATTACCCTGCCAATTTCAAGGAGACGAGAAGAGCCTGTCCAGGCTAGGTCTCTGCTCTGGAAAGGAATGAACGGCTCCAGTCTAGCTGAGCCAGACCAGACCAGCTGGTTCCCAGCTGACTTGCATGCATGTGAACAGCCCCAGCAAAACTCAGCAGAGCTCTCCATGGGAGTTAAACCCTGGGGCTGCAGAGTGAGTGGCACAGAGCTTTTGCTGTTTGTTACGCTGTCTTGTTAGTTGATCAAGTCACCCTCCTCCCTCCTGCTCATGCTGCCAATCAAATACGCATGGGTTCACAGAGACTCTTGTATCTTCTAGGGACAAAGACAAGAGATTTTGGGTTGAGTTGGTGTCTGGTCCTTTTCCCGTGCTTCCATAAACTCTTTCCTGCTTGGTCCACTTTCCAAAAGTAAATGCTCAGGGGTTACAAATAGGAACTGCTGTGCACCATAGGCACAGTACAAATCTAACAATTAGTGTGTTCGTGTGTGTGTGTGTGTGTGTGTGTGTGTGTGTGTGTGTATAGACAAGTGGTCATGGGTATCTCCTCATACCTCTACTCCTCATGTTTTTGAGAGTTTCACTAGCTGACCCTGGGCTTTATCAGTTCAGTTGGGCAGTGAGCTCCAGAGATCTGCCTGTCCCTACACTCCCTACCCAGTGTGGGGGTTACAGACACACTGTGCCCTGCTGTTACATGGGTGCTGGGGGTCCAAACTCAGGTCTTTGAGCGTATAGAGCGGTTGTTTTATCAAATGAGCCATATCCCAGCCCCACAGTAATTTTTGCAGGTTTACTTCTGACTGTAAATGGGGAGTCTTTTAGAACCACATGCTTTATTCTTTTTTCCACTTTTGTTGAAAATAGATTTTTTTTTCTCATATAATATACCCGGCTATGGTTTCTCTTCCCTCTAGTCCTCCCAGCTCCTCTCCATGTCCTCTTCTTTCTGGGTCAACCCTTTTCCTGTCCCTTATTAGAAAACACATAGGCTTCTATGGATCATAATAGCATAAAATATGATAAGATAAAACAAAAACGAACACATCAGAATTGGGCAAAACAAGCAGAAGGAAATGAACCCAAGAGAAGGTGTAATAAACAGAAACCTCTTCATTTGCACTCAGGAATCCCATAAAATCACTAAACTGGAAGCATAATCTATATGCAAAGGATCTGTAGGGTAAAAGAAAATAGAAAAAACATATACAATTAAAAAGTTAATAAGATAAAATTTATGAAAGGAAGAGCTTTGAGATAACACTGTGGGACAAAGAACCTCCAAAGATGCAGCTGAGTCTGTTTTCTGTTGGCATCTCCTGCTGTGTGTGCAGCCTTCCCACAAGAGGGGTTTGATTCCCCAGAAGGGCACCCTTGTCGGAAACTGAATTTTCATTTCAAAGTAGTGGTCAATTGGCGCTGGCTTCCAGATTAGAAGTGGAATGTGTCCCCTTCTCCTTTCAGCTCTACAACTACAACTGCTATAAACCTGGTATACCCTGTTAATGCTGCCTCCGTCTCTGTGCTTGTATGCACTCTCATCATGTTGATTTAGAGAGTCTTGTTTACTTGGTGTCCTCCATCCCCCTTTGACTCCTCTTACATAGGGTTCCTTGAGCCCCAAGGGGAGGGATTTGATATACATATATTTACCTGCAAATTTCATGATTCTAATTTTTTTAACAGCTGAGTATTACTCCATTGTATAAATGTGCCTCATTTTCATTATCCATTCTTCAGTTGAGGAGCATCTAGGTTGTTTCCCATTTCTGGATGATATGAATAAATTGCTATGAACATAGTTGAGCAAGTGTCCTTGTGGTTGAATGGAGCATCTTTTGGGAATATGCCCAAGAGTGGTATAGCTAGGTTTTGAGGTAGATTGATTCCCAATTTTCTGAGGAACTGCCATATTGATTTTCATAGTGGCTGTACAAATTTGCACTCCCACCAGCAGTGGAGGAGTGTTTCCCTTGATCCACATCCTCAGCAGCATGAGCTATCACTTGTGTGTGCTTTTAATCTTAGCCATTCTGACAGGTGTAAGATGGAATCTCAAAGTAGTTTTGATTTGCATTTCCCTGATTACTAGGAACATGTTTTGAAGTGTTTCTCAGCAATTGGAGTTTACTCTTTTGAGAATTCTCTATTTAGATCTGTATCCCATTTTAACTGTGTTATTCATTTGCTTGATATCTAATTTTTGAAGTTTTTAAAAATATATATTTTGGACATTAGCTCTATCAGTTGTACAGCTGGTAAAACAGTTTTTCATCTTATAGGCTACTGTTTTTTCAAATTGATAGTGTCCTTGGGTGTGAGGGGATGTACAGTGGTGGGGGCCACAGGAGAGAGAAAAGCCAGAGTGTCCCACCAGGATCTGTTTAGCCCCATGGGAATAGGTGCAGAGACTGAGGAGAGACCACAACAGGTTTCTGCTCTAGAGCTGGGGATGGTACCCTGGAGACTGGGCATGCAGGAAAGGCTGGAGAGCGAAGACCTAAATCCTGCCTACCTGCTTTGCATTCAAAAATTCATACTTTCTTCTTTATTTAATGATTTACAGATGTGATTTATTTATGAGTTTGTGTAACTTTGTGCAAAGGATTGGAGGAAATTAACAGCTTTCAGTTTTGGGAATCTGAGGTAGTTCTGGGACAATTCAAGGTAACACACATATGAAAAGGTACTGCACATAAGGCATAGTTAAAGCCCTCAGAGGAAATGGAGTAAACATTTAAAATGGAAATAAGTAAGACAAATATGGTTCCCTCTTAAGAGAAATGAAAGCAAACTACTTGTGATACTGGTTTTGCAGATTCTGTAATGCAACTTCCTGGGAAGTTTTACATTCTGAAATTCTAAGAGGAGTTTGAACTATAACTCAGTGGCAGAAAGTATATTTGGAATAGGTGAAGTGCTGTGTACAACACGGGGAGGAGCGGGGGAGGCAGAGACAGAGCAGGGAGGGAAGGAGAGTGGAAGTGGAGTGGGAGAGAGCCCTACATAGTCTGGCTGATAGTACTTTCCTCTCTTCTTGTGCTGTTACAAAGCCAGATGCAGATCATAAGTGAGGTTGTCTTAGAGCTGTCAAAATGAGAACATGAATTCCAGGATAGATCTGCATCACATGATGGGTTCAGTAAATGTTTCTCTTCAATAACACAAGGGGGATTTCATGGAGGAAGAGTTCCTGTGAGATCAGAAACATGAATTTCATTAAGAAAGGCTAGGATAAATACTAACTTAGGGCAACTGAGTCCTAAGGTTTCTGTCACCAAAGGGCTATTTTATGACCTGTACCTTAGTCCATCCTATGTGATTATCAAAGCAGCAGTTCTCAAACTGGGGGTCACGACCCCTTTGGGGGTCACATGACTCTTTCACAGTTGTTGCACATCAGATATCTTGCATATCAGAGATTTACATTATGGCTTATGACAATAGCAAAATTACAGTTATAAAGTCACAGTGAAGATAATTCTATGGCTGGGGTCATGAGGAACTGTATCAAAGGGCCGCAGAGTTAGGAAGGTTGAGAACCACTGCTCTGGAAGATTTTGCTACTCTGTGGCTGGGGATGCATCTTAGTGGCAGACTGCTGGTCTGGAGCTTGCAAGACCTGGAGTTTGGTTACTAGTTACAAGGAAAAGGAAATAAAATATCTATTACTGTAAATCTGCATTTGTTGGAAGGCACTTGATTTTCCAATTTGAACAAAAGTCATATATTAACCAGATTTCTAATCAGATAAAATAATTAGTATTCTATATTAAGTTAGTAATTATATGCAAAAGCCAAGAACTTTACATATACTTTAGTTCACTTATGATGCAGCTCCCAGGAATATTTAATTTTTATTAGGATTTAAAAAGATTTTATTTTATTCATGTGTTTATGTTAGCAGATGCTACATGTATGCAGGTAACCAGAGGAGTATAGAAAGGTAACTGGATCTTCTGATCTGGAGTTACAGACAGTTGTGTGCTGCTCAACAAGGGTGCTAGAAACTATACTTAGGATCCTGGAGAGCAGCAATCAACTCTTACTTGCTATGCCATCTCTCCAGTCCCCCTCTTAGGATTCCTAAACTTTGAACAAGGATTAATTCATGGGAGCTATCATCTGTAGTGATTGCAAGTGGCAGGCAGACCTGCTTTTCGTCCCACCCGGCTCCCACAAGGTTAGCTTTACACCCGAAATAACCACACACATACTGCATTCATTTTAAACACTGCCTGACCCATTAGTTTCAGCCTCTTACTCACATCTTGACTATCCCATATCCAATAATCTGTGTAACACCACGAATGGTGTCTTACCGGGAAAGATTCAGCATGTCTGACCTGGTGGCTGGCTCCATCGCATCTGTCTCCCTGAGAAGAGGCACGGCAGTCTGACTAACTTAGGAGAGGTGTGTCATCTAATTGAGCCATCTACCTCACTTCCTTCTTCCTGTTCTGTCTACTCCACCCACCTAAGGGCTGGCCAAGGCAGTTTGTTTATTAGCCAATGAGAATCCTCCATCATTTCCCCTTTTTCTGTTTAAACAAAAAGAAAGGCTTTAACTTTAACATAGTAAAATTATATATAACAAAACAGTTATCAAGTAAAAATTACAGTTACAATATTTATATCTACTTTATCTTTTATCATAACAAAGGAAAACAACTATATCTATCTATTCTTCAGCTCCATCAAAGACTCCAGAAGGATATAATGTTACCTAAGTAAATGAGAAGTAAGCAACTTACAAAACTCTAAAAATCACAGAGACATCTCGCTGCCTGGACAGTCACCCAAAGTTCCTCTGTATCGTTGGGGCATCCATCTTCGGCCTTCAGGCCCATAGTATCCAGAGACATTTCCATGAAGCAGGAAATTTCAAAGGCAGTTCAGTCACTATCTGCTGTGTCCTTCAGAATGTCTCACAGACTCTTTCACGAGTGAGGAACCCTGAAAGAGCATCTCACCTTTAGGCAAGTTCAGCAGTCCTCTCTCTGAGGGTTCTTTGTGTCCAGTTTCTGTAATAGTCCAGGCAAGAGCAGTTTCTTGCCAAAATGGCTATCAAACTCTGTAAGTAGCCTCTTCGATGCCCATCTTCCTCTTGAAGTAGCTGGTGCTGCCAGGAGCAGATGTGTCTCATTGTCATGAAAAGCTCTAAGTTATTAAAACATTTATTTAAATGGAATATTCTGTAGTCTTTGAAAGATATTAGGAATGCCTATCTAACTGAAATATATCTCTATTTATCTAGAAAATCTAACTAACATGACTATAAGCTTGACTATTGTCGATGATTATTCATTAACAACCTATATTTTCTAATTATACATTACATTCTTAAAAGAACTACACAATCACAATGCCTTAATCAAGATCAGAAATACATATAACAAGATTGACCTTAAATTAATATCAGTAACCAAGATTCACAACAATCCAACTTATTTATATCTATATCATCTCCCTCTTCAAATGTAAAAGAACATTTATAAACAATATTTGGGAACATGGGTGCAGTTATTTCTCTCTAAACTGCTTCCTGCTGAATGGGGACACTGTTAATCAGATCTTTCATGGTGTAACCTGTGTGCCAGGTTCATCTCAGTCATCAGTTGAGTGAAGTAATTTTTTGAGGGTGTTCACAGCAACCTTCAGGAGGGCGTGGTCTATCATACCATATTGGGATAGAAGCAATCCATAGGGTCTCATCATCTTCTGTGAAAACAAAAGAATCTCTTTTCCAAAGTATCATATCCTTAGATCCAAATTCTGAAGTCAAGGTATTTTCAAAATATCTATGTTGGATTAGTTCAGCAGCATTTATAAACAAATATCTTTTAGCAGCTGTTGCTTCTTCCTCAGCATTCAAACAATTCAAAGAGAGCATAATAATAGCATACAGTATCAAGATTCTCTGTGTATTTTCCATCTTATATGACTTTATTTTAACCTCTATTTCGTTTATTTTTACTTTTATTTTTTGAGACAGGTTCTCTGTATATCTTTGTCCTGGAATAACTCTGTACACCAGGCTGTCCTTGAACTCACAGAGATCCACTGTCTCTGCTTTCCAAGTGCTGGGATTAAAGGTGTGTGCTACAGCACCTTGAACTCACAGAGATCTGTCTATCTCTGCCTCCCAGGCATTGGGATTAAAGGTTTGTACCACCACACCAAACTACTTCCCTTTTTTCTTTTTTACTTTTAAGAAGTTTAACCTTTAGCCTGCATATATTTTTAACACATAGTAAACCATTTTGATGTTTTCTTCGACTTTGAATCTTTCATTTATTGTATATCTCTCTTTTTCTGACTACATGAGTCTTTAGTTTATCAAACAATATAAGTAGGACTAAAGCCGCGGTTTTGACAGCTAGATCCAGCCCATTCCTTACCTTTCTGGCCTCATAGCAGAGGTACCAACTGTAGCCATTTTTATTGCCATAACTCTGTAGCGGTTCAAGGTCCCTGCCAGCAAACAAGCTGCAACAGTGTTAAACAACACTCAAAAGCTCTATAGTCAGGACTGCCTGCTTGAAAGAGTCAGAGTTTGCCCTGGCAGGACGGCCCAGAAAGTTGACATTTTAAAACGGCACAGCTTTTTTCCTGCTATGGCTGAAAACCGAAAAACGTGCATTCAGCTTTTCATCAACAACTTTTAAGTGTTTCGTGGCAGGACCTCTTAAAAGAGCTGCAGGGTTTTTGCAGCTAAAGCTGAGTCAGGAAGCCTCTCTTAGTTGAGAACGCTTGCTTACCTCTAGCAAGCAAAGCCAAACCCGAGAAATAGCTGCTACCAAGAACACATGCTTTACTCTATTATTTCCCGAGCTTTCTCAGGCTTTCTGTGGATTCAGTTATCAACGTTGGGCACCATTCTGTAGTGATTGGGAGTTGCGGGCAGACCTGCTTTTCGTCCCACCCGGCTCCCACAAGGTTAGCTTTACACCCAAAATAACAACACACAAACTGTATTCATTTTAAACACTGCCTGACCCATTAGTTTCAGCCTCTTACTCACATCTTGACTAACCCATATCTAATAATCTGTGTAACACCACAAATGGTGTCTTACCGGGAAAGATTCAGCATGTCTGACCTGGTGGCTGGCTCCATCGCATCTGTCTCCCTGAGGAGAGGCATGGCAGTCTGACTAACTTAGGAGAGGTGTGTCATCTGACTGAGCCATCTACCTCACTTCCTTCTTCCTGTTCTGTCTACTCCACTCACCTAAGGGCTGGCCAAGGCAGTTTGTTTATTAGCCAATGAGAATCCTCCATCAATCATCCTATGTGAAAGACATATCATAAGAAAAATACACACACTGGGACCAAGAGGCTGTGATTCTTAATACATTTACCCAGACTTTGGAGCAGATGAGGAAATGTGACAAAGTACGAGGGAGGCAATCATTGGAGAGTCCTGAATATGGTAGAAGCATAACTTTCATTGCTCAGAGAGGAAGCCACTATTGAATGCAATTGGATGAGTCCTATGGCTTTGACTATTGATGATAAAAAGAAGTTATATGTGCCATAGCTAAGAACAAAAATTACGTAGACATGGAGGCTGAAGAGACAGACAGCTTGGCAGTCAGGAGTACTTAGTGCTCTTGTAGAGGCCCTGGTTTCAGTTCACACCCACATGGTGATGGCTCACACACAGCCATATGTAACTACAATAACAGGAGGTCTGATGTTTTTCTGACCTCCTTGGGCTCTTGTATGCATACAGTGCACATATATACATTCAGGCATGCACACATACACACATATACACACTTATAAAAAAACCTAGACATGTTATAGCTTGCATGTTTATATTTGGTGCAACTGCTGCCAATGAACTAAGTAAGTCTGGGAGGAAGGACTAAAATCCTTCACTCACCCTGTGATTCTAGCATGAGGTTCCAGAAATGTATTGTGAAGCAGCAAGAGCTCGAGTTCTGGAGTCAGACCACGCGGATTTATACTCTGGCTCCATTGCATTTAGTTCTGTGCCTTTATTTGAGTGCCTGGCATCTTCAACCTTTCATTTTCTAGTCTATAGTTGAGAAACTAGTAACAGTGTTAGGAGGCATTGGTAAGGATGAAACAAAGTCATTCTTGAAGTTGTTTTGTGCATGGTTAACAAATCTTAGTTTCTTTTGTATTTGTTTGGAAATGCATATGCCAAGAGACTTTAGGAAGTGTAGAACAATAAATTCATTTTTTCAAAATGTCCATTATGTCCTATGATGCCAAACTGGCTGGTAATCAAGACCCCAAGGAGAGAGCATATGCTCCAGGCACCAGCATTGTCTTGGCCATGGTGTGAGTTTGACTTGACAGTAATATAAATGACAGATGCATCTGGTGCACATACTCTAGGAGGGCAGCTTTCCTGGAATGAAAGCTCCCCAATGGCCAAAACTGAACATTGTTAATGCGCAAGCAGCAGGGACAGTGAGTAGGGGAACTGCCTTTCAGAGGCAAGTCCTGAGACCCATGGATAACACTCAACAGTGAATCTCAGTATACAAGTCATAAGATCATGGATGCTTACTACCTTCCCTGGAGCTTTTCTAGCAATTGCTTTTAATCAGTCAGATTTGAAACCAGCATCATAGGAAATTTTTTTCCAATGAAAGTGCATGATTGTCTACTGAAGGATAAGGAGATATTTTCCTTGTTCTTTTGGTCTGTTCTAAGTGGTGTTTATACTGTATTCAGCTTGCTTTACACAGTGACCATGGGAAGAAGGTCCTTTTCCACAGGAGGAGTAAGAAACTACACATGGCACTGAAAGCTTACCTACTAGACGGCTAATTTGTGAATGGAAAGAACTTTTATCTTTTAACTATAACTGGAGTCTACCAGGTTCTTATTCTATATGAAGATTTGTTATTATTTCTCCAAGAGTCTTTGACAGTCACAATCTGTTTTTATTTTGTTAGAAACATTCTTTTTCCTTGTTTCATGTGCTAACCCAACAGTTTTATAACAGGCCACATAGTTCCTACAAATGAGTAATATTTACCATTTCTCATCCTCTGTTTTTTGGGAAATTGTTAGGGAATATTGGCAACATGCCACTTTTTTCATCCAGTTTGATCCTTAGAGGAGAGATTTGAATTCATTGTCTAAATGAGATGAAGGTGAACAAGCTAGAGACATTGTTAAGACCCATCTACTTTTAGACTGACATGCCAGGTATAAGCTGTGTCCTTCTGTTATAAAATATTATTTTTAGATGTGTTATATTTGTTTATGCTCTGGAATATTTGTTTAATTATGCAGAGATGTATTGCTTTTCCTTTATGTTGCATTTATTTAACTCTGTAAAGCTGTTTTACTTTGCCTATCTAAAGCCCCTGATTGGTCTAATAAAGAGCTGAACAGCCAATAGTAAAGCAGGAGTAAAGATAGGCAGGCAGAGAGAATAAATAGGAGTAGAAATTTGGGAAGAAAAGATTGGGGAGCAAGAGAAGAAGGAGGAGGACACCAGGGGCAAGCCACACAGTTACACAGCCCCACAGCCAGACACAAAGTAAGAAGTAAAGATATACAGAAATAGAAAAAGGTAAAAGCCCGGAGGCAAAAGATAGATGAGATAATTTAAGTTGAGACATCTGGCTAGAAACAAGCCAAGCTAAGGTCTGGCATTCACAAGTAATAAGTCTTCTCTGTGTGTTTATTTGGGAGCTGAATCGCCAGGACCCCCCAAAAGAAAAAGAGCAAAGAGAAAAACAAGAAGCCACCAGAAGCAAATAAACTTTGCTTACACTCTCCATTTTGGACTTGTTGCTTCAGAACTGTAAGGGAATATGGTGTGACTTAAGTCACTCAGTCTGTGATGTTTGCTGCAATGGCTTTGGGAAATGAACCTAGATCTCCACATGCACCTAGCTGTCCATCTGGATGGTTGCAAGAGCTAAGGCCAAACTAGGCTTCCCTTGCAGCTATCCCCCTCCCTCCCTACCCCATTCTCCATCACCAGAATACTTGGGTCTTTTATACAGATGCTTAAGATTCCAAGAGAGTGAAGGTTGAAGTTTCCAGGCTAAGCATAGACTAGATTAGAGTTCTTACTGGATTATTTCCAATGAAGTCTGCTGAATACATGAAAGATTGGTGAGCTAGTTTGGACTTAGGAATGGACTCCACATGTCCACTGAAGACTAGCAGGGAGGGAAAGTGTCCCACTCCCTCTTGTCCACAGTGAGCCAGCACTCACTGTTCCTGTCCACAATGGACCAATAGAAGAAGCCATGGTTTCCCATATGTGAGTCAGTTTACAAAAGCATCATAACCACTGGATCTAAATCACACACACACACACACACACACACACACACACACACACACACACACACACACACACACACACACACACACACACACACGCGCGCGCGCGCGCACGCACGCACATACGATACACACTCATGTTATATTACAGTTTAGGATTTTATAGTGTGTTTTTATTTGGGTGCACATATGTTATGGCACACATGTGGAGGTCAGAGGACAACTTGCAGGAGCTGATTCCTTCTTTCCACCCTGTGGGATCCTAGAGATTAAACTCAGGCTTGATAGCAGGCCCGTTTATTCAGTAAGCAAATTTCTCTGGCCTTTGGATGGATATTTTCTTGAGGTCCTCTGAGTACCAGCCTAGTGACCCCTCAGGGTTCAGACAGGACACTTACAGCAAGCGGGCTGGCTAAAGGGATCTGAGGGTGAATGAATCAGCTCATATATGCTGTCTTCTCATTTCTCTTTATTCTTCCAATGTTCTTTCTTGATCCTACAAGGTTTCCAGTTTATATACCCACACAGAAACGATTAGCAATTTTCTTTTTCTTTTTTTTTTTTTTTTTTTTTGTTTTTCGAGACAGGGTTTCTCTGCAGCTTTTTTAGAGCCTGTCCTGGAACTAGCTCTTGTAGATCAGGCTGGCCTCGAACTCACAGAGATTCGCCTGCCTCTGCCTCCCGAGTGCTGGGATTAAAGGCGTGCGCCACCACCGCCCGGCGATTAGCAATTTTCTGGCAATAGCAAGGATACCAGGCATGCATTTTTCAGGGCCAAGAAATAGGTAAAGCTGACAAAGTGGGTGCCTGTTACCTTACCTATGTCTCAGAGATGGTGTGGCATATCTGAAAAGGGCAAATAGAGGAAGGGCCTGTGATTCCTAAGAGGGGGAGAAGAGTTTGTGTGTTGACTTCATTTGTGTGGTCAGTTAAGCTAAAAGTTGTAATTGAAAAATGTAGAAAAAAGGAAGAAAACAGGGCAGTGCTGTGCTCTCTCTGAGTCCTTGCTGAGTACTCATTGCCTGTTGGGGTTACACCGGCCTAACTCCAGACAGTATACACCCAGTTCTTAAATTCAGGAGTGTTTTTAGATGCATTTGTAATTTCTATAGAGTTATTATCTAGTCTTTTGAATTTATCAGATATAATAGAATATAAATAGCATATGAAAAGATATCTAGTTGCTGGAGGTAACTATTTCCATTACCCTGACATATCCCTCCATTTCTCAATTTTAATATAATCTTTTTTTTGTTTTAATATTATTTACTTTTAAGACTGTGTATTTTTTCCCAAGCATAGTATTTTTATTGATTATTTGGGAAGACTAGGATATTAAAAATATTAAATAAAAATGTGAAAACTGTAATCTGCAAGTTTTCATTCTAAAAGCTATTTTTAATTTAATATTTGTTTCATTTTTATTAATTTTATTTTTAAATGAAAGTGTAACTGCATTATTTTCTTATGAATATCTTTTAAAAACCCATCTCCCAAGTTCTTCCACAAGTACTCTAAAACTACAAATATTACTCTGAAGCTTGCAATAGAGAGAGTGGGTTTCAAATCAAAACAATTCAACACCCATGACAGCTACTTCTCTCAAATAAGGCTGATGTTGCAGCGCAGTTGGTAGAGTTCCTTCCAAGCATGTCCCAAACCTTCAGTTTGATCTTCAACACTGTATAATTCAGGCCTAGCAGTACAGGCCTGCAAAATCAGGCAGTGGAGGCCAGGGAATTAGGAATTCAAGGTCATCCTCTGGGGTATAACACCGTCAAGGCTAGCCAGGCATACCTGAATATCTAGAGAGAGGGAGAGGAGGGGAGGGAAGGAAGGAGGGGGAAGAATGGAGGAACGGAAGGAGGGTGAAATAATTTCTCAAGTTTCAGCTGTTGGCGTTTATTATTTTAGCTGTTTCTTTCCCATATTGACCGAGGAGCAGAAGTAACCATGCCTGGATCAGATTAGCAGTTCCCATCTTTCACAGAAACCCACCATCATCTTCCAAACTCTAGTTTAGGGAACAGTGTGGATTGTAGTCAGAGCTTATCTTTACTGGAAAGAAATTGCTTCCACAAGGGTGTCTTTCCTATGGGCAACTCTACCTAGTCCCATTGAGTCCTCGGTCCTAGACTTTCTCATGGCACATCTGGCAGGGATTTTTGTGACAGTCTGTGGAGTCAACGTTAAAAGAGATGTCTCAGAGATACAAGATTGCCAGTCAAAACTTATTTATTAAGATTATATTATGAGTCGTAGTAAGAGGTTTGTATTGACTTTTTCTGTTGCTGGGAAAAAATGTCATGACTAAGCTGATAACGGGAAGGAGCATTTCTTCAGGCCTACTTGGAGGGCTCAGACCACACTGGCAGGAGCTTGAGCCGGCTGCTCACACTGTCTCAACAATCAAGGAACAAGGATGGATGATGGTGCCGCTCAGCAGGGTTTCTTTTCCTGTTCAGTTCAAGACCCAGCCCAGGGAAGGGAGCCACCTGGTCAGTCTTCCCACCTCAATTAACCAAATCAAGGTAACCCCTCCTAGATTACATGGCTAGATAGATGGCCATGTACAGAGGCCATCTCAATTAAAGCAGTCCCTCATAGGCACCTCCAAAGTCTTTTATCTTTGGTGATTCTACATCCTGTCAAATTCATATCACAAGGTTCCATTATGCAAGAATTACAGTTATATGTTGTCAGCGGCATAGTTACATCTTGCTTCTTCTGTGTCTGGACAGGACTGCAGAGGGAGCTTCCCTCTCCCCAGAATTCTCCTATTGTGTAGACTAGGCTGTCCTTGAACTCACAGAGATCTGCCTGTCTTTGCCTCCCAATTGCTGGGATTAAAGGTGTGTGCCACCACACCTTGAACTCACAGAGGGTCTGCCTGCCTCTATCTCCCAAGTGTTTGGATTAAAGGTGTGTACCACCACACCCAACTCTCTCTTTCATTTTTATTTTAAGGACTTTAACCTTTTTCTTTATTCTCCCAAGCCTGCATATATTTTTAACACATTGTAAAACATTTAGAGTTTTCCTTCTTCTTTGAATCTCTTTTTACTATTTATTTCTCCTTTTTTTGACCACATGAGTCTTTTATTTGCTAAGCAATAGGACAGGATTAAAGCCATGGCTTTGACTGCTGGATCCAATCCATTCTTTAGCTTTCTGAGATTCCAGCCTCATAGCGCAGGTACCAGCTGGAGCCATGTTTATTGCCACAACTCTATGGCATTACAAGATCCCTGCCACCACAAAAAAGCATGTGGTCAGCTTTTCATCAACACCACTTAAGTGTTTTATGGCAGGACCTCTTAAAAGAGCTGCAAGGTTTTGCAGCTAAAGCTGAGTCAGGAAGCCTCTCTTAAATAAGAGCACTTGCCTCTAGTAAGCAGAGCAGACCTGAGAAATTGCTGCTACTAAGAAGCCATGCTTTACTCTATTCTTTTCTGTCTAGAATTACTTCCTAAGCTCTCTCAGGCTTTATGTGGATACCGTTGTCCACATGTTGGCCCCATTTTTTGTCGGGGTTTCTGTCTTGCCTGGTTCCTGCAGTCATTAAGTCCCAAAGAAATCAAACAGAGGTCTACATTAATCATAAACTGATTGGACCATTAAGGCTTCTTATTAACTCTTATAACTTATATTAGCCCATTATTCTTAACTGTGTTAGCCACATGGCTCAGTACCTTTTTCAGCGGCATAGTCACATCTTGCTTCTTCTGTGTCTGGACAGGACTGCAGAGGGAGCTTCCCCCTTCCCAGAATTCTCCTGTTCTCATTGAACTGCCTCTACTCCCTGTCTGGTTGTCCCGCCTATTCTTCCTGCCTGGCTACTGGCCAATCAGCATTTATTTAAAACATAATTGACAGAATATAGACAATTGTCCCGCAGCAGTTATAACTTTTAGTCTATTTGTATTAGGCAAAACGAAAGAAAATATCATGTATCTTATCTTTGTGAGTCTATGGTTTTGTATCCAATTTATCTTTTATTATAACTAAGGAAAACTATAACCGTCTGTCTTCAATTCATCAAAGATACCAGAAGGATATATACCAAAGTAAAGAGAAAATACATTGTAAGCAACTCTAAAAACTCTAGAATTGTCAGACACATCTTGCTGCCTGGGTCATCACCTAAAGTTGTTTTCCAACATTGGGATATCCTTCTTCAGTCTACAGGCCTAGAGAATTTGGCAGGAAATTTGAAGTTCAGTTTTGCCTTGTACTAATAAAGATTGTCAGCTGCTTTCTTCTGCATCCTGCATAATGTCTGGAAGTTTTCTCTGTGAAGCAGGAATTCTGAAGGACCATCATCTTATCTTGACAAGTATAGCAGTCACATTTCTTTAGGTCCTGAATGTCCAATTCATACAGCATAACATCAAGCAGTCCAGGCAAGAGCAGTTTCTTGCCCAAATGGCTAGCCTTGTCATATTGAAGGCAGATTTCATAATGAGTTTCTTTAATGCCCATCAACCTCGCTGAAGTAATTGGTGCTACCAGAAACAGACTTGTCTCATTGTTGAGAAGTCTAAGTTCTTAAAACATTTAAATGCCATATTTCTAGCCTTTGAAGTGTTGAAGATTGTCTATCTAACTGAATTATATCTCTGGATATCTAGAAAACCTAGCTAGCATGATTAAAAGTTTGATTATTATGGATGACTATCTATTATTAATCTGTATTTCTTAATTATACATTATATTTTTTAATGAGATGCATTGAGATAATACCTTAAACAAGAGTAGAAATATATATGTATATATATGTGTATGTGTGTGTATGTGTGTATGCAGTATAATAAAATTTGTTTAATTTGTATCAATAAACCAAAATCTATATTAATGTAAAGTATTTATCTCTATATTATATCCCCTTTTCATTTTAGAGAAAGATTGACTGTGACTATTAACCATTTATAATCAGCACTTTTAAAATGAAAACAAATATTTATAAACAATATTTAGGGAATTTGGCATAGTTTGATCCAAACTGCTTCCTGCTGTCTGAGGATGAAGTATCTTTAGGGTTAACAAAGAGCTTTCAGGGGGGCTTGTTTCATTAAAGCATCTTAGCCTGGAAAGAATCCACAGGTTCCCATCCTCTGTGAAAACAAAAGCAGAACCTCTTTTTTAAAGCAATCTATCCTTAGACTCAAATTTTGAAGTCAAGATACATTTACAATACATATGTTGGTTTAGTTTAGCAGTCCCCAGAATCAAATGTCTCTTCTGCAGTCAAAATTCAAAGAAAACACAATAATATACACAATCCAGACTCTTTGTGTATTTTCCATCTTTACATGGATTAATGTATATTTATTTTATTATGTTATTTCTTTTTAAAGATTTTAAAATCATTATTCTAAAATTTATGACTGTTTCTATGCTTTCTTATTCCCCCAAGCCTATGTACAATTATCAAACACACTGTGACCCATTTAGAGGTCTTTTTATTTGAAATCTGTCCTGTTGTGTATCTACATTTCTTTTCTGATGAGGAGCATTTTAAAATGGTAAGTGGGCATGGCTAGGACCACAGCCATGGCTTTGGCTATTGGTCACACCCCTGCTCAGCCCTCTCATATGGTGGAGGCATATTCACCACCAGCCCTGGGACACCAGGCAGGAGCTGTGCTTTCCTCTGCACTCTAGGAAGCGGTGTGCATCACATAAACCTTTTTGTTTGAGTAAAAACTAAATCTGCCATACAGCATGTGGCTGTGTCCTCAAGTCTGTGACTGTGCTCTGAAGCCTGCATGCAGCAGCTGAGGGAAACCTTTGTACTGTGGCTCATGAGAAAAGGAATCCATGTTTAGCTGAGACCTGTTACAACCAGGGGGCATGGTTCTATATTGTGACCTGCAATGAGAGACGTGAGCTAGGAAGCTGGTTTTGGCTGCATTTTAGAACTTAAAAAAAACTTTCTCAGGTTTTATGAGGAAATTTATGCTCCACATTGTGTGCCATATGTAAACGGAAGGCTTTTCTCCATCCTGCTGGCCCCCCTGGACTGGTTTCTCTTTGTTCACCCATTCCTGAATGACCACTCAGAGGCTAATATCCATTACAATTGTTTGGTCAATGGCTTAGGCTATTTTTTGCTAGCTCTAACTATAAAT
This sequence comes from Arvicola amphibius, assembly GCF_903992535.2. NCBI lineage: Eukaryota > Metazoa > Chordata > Mammalia > Rodentia > Cricetidae > Arvicola > Arvicola amphibius. The sequence goes on along the minus strand of NC_052058.2, from coordinate 108,891,709 downwards.
TAAGCAATTTCTGTTAGTTTATGTTTTACCATAAGGCTCGTGACTTTTTTTTTTTTTTTTTTTTTTTTTTTTTTTTTTTTTTTTTGGTTTTTCGAGACAGGGTTTCCCTGTAGTTTCTAGAGCCTGTCCTGGAGCTAGCTCTTGTAGACCAGGCTGGCCTCGAACTCAGAGATCCGCCTGCCTCTGCCTCCCGAGTGCTGGGATTAAAGGCGTGCGCCACCACCGCCCGGCCAGGCTCGTGACTTTTTAACACATATCTTGCTTCTTCCGTGGCTCCATGGGGTGTTTTTCACTCTGCCTACTCTCTATCTGTCTCTTCGTTTCAACCTCCAAGCTAGCTTTTCTCTGCTAAGTCATTGGCTGAAACAGCTTTATTTATCAGCCAATAAAAGCAACACACATACAGAGGGACATCCCACATCCACTAGCTATACCAGGTTAGGGGATACATTGAGGTAAAAAAAACCAGAGCAAGAAGGCTTAGGTAGTGTAGCTGTATGAGGAAGGGAAACATATAAAGTAACCAGCTGACCCTCAAGCTTGTCTCCATGGTTACTAACCTGAATTTTACAGTTTGGTGGTTTTTTGAGGGGAGGGTTGTTTTTACTTTACTTTCTTGGTTTGGGAGGTTTTGTTTTATTGGGATTTTTGTTTTTTTTTTTATGTAAGAGTGTAAAAGTTCTGTGTCTAAGGCGAGGAAAGGTATTTGGAAGGACTTGGGGTAGGAGAAGAGAGGATCAAAGTATATTTTAATTTAAAATTTGTTTTAAATAATAAAAATTAAAATAAAGAAAATTAGAAACTAAACCAAGATAAACAAACAAATAAATAAATAGAAGAACTGGGACAATTAGTTTAGCACTGAGCAGGACCACTCAAGGTGTAGTCCTATCTTATTATCGGTCCTGCATGGTGTCTCAGAAATCCTTCTTGCCTGGGAAGATGAAGTTGGTTTCTCAGGAGATGGTGGTTTCTGCTTGGAGTATAGCCTTACCTTCATTTTGTCTTGGGGTGATGTTCAGGGACTGTGGTACAGTCTGTCCTGTGTGGTTTTGATGTTTTTGGAATCCAAGGTGACTACATGGTTAGGACAAAGACTCGCCTTTGCATCTTTAGCCTTGTGAGCCCAAGTGAGGAAGGACTAGATGCTTTCTATAAAAGCAGCTTCTAAATGCCTGCTTCTGTAGACATTTCATTGTGTTAGCCTTCCTGTCTGATCCTTTCTAGTCACACAGATGAATTTTGTATCTTATCCTAATGCTCATTCAGCAAATAGGTTGTCAGACCTTGGTCAAAGAGAAAAGCAAGCTTAGCTCCCAGTTTACCTAAAGAGTTTCTGGCTCAACTCACTTACTTTTTGTGTTGTCTGTGTAGGTGTGGCATTTGTGTGTTAAACAGTCTCTAGAGGTGAAAGTGATTTCCTGAGTATGGCTAGTTCATGTGATGATTCCTCATAGTTAACCAAATGTAGTACATTACCACAATTCATGTGGCATCATTGCGAGGCCCCATCAACATTTTGAAAACTTAAAAGGTCTCTGTTAGCAATGGCCATGGTTCACTGCATAAAACTTAAACATTTTGAATGGCATATGCAATAGATTTTGAAACAGTTAAAGGCCCACCCATAATTTATTAAATATATTCAGGGTACAGAAGCTTAATTCCTAGTTTCCTGCTTCAGAATTAAGCCTAAATCATGTACAGAAAACTAGATGAAGCCTATTTCTAGAATTAGTTAGTATTCTATATGACCATGCCCATTAATAACATGACAGAAAATTTATATATATGTACACACACATATACATATAGTGTGTGTATATATAATCATAATTTTTGAGATAATAGTATTGATGTAGGTGGGTCTTCTATCTATTTGTTGCTTTCATTGGTTAATTAATAAAGAAAACTGGTTGGCCTGATAGGTCAGAACATAGGTAGGTGGGGAAGACAGAACAGAATTCTGGGAGGAAGAAGGCAGTGAGACAGTGCCATGAAGCCAGGCACCAGGTCAGACATGCTGAATCTTTCCCAGTAAGCCACCACCTTGTGGTGCTACACAGATTATTAGAAATGGGTTAAGCAAGATGTGAGAGTTAGCCAGTAAGAGGCTAGAGATAATGGGTCAAGCAGTGTTTAAATGAATACAATTTGTGTGTTGTTATTTTGGGTGTAAAGCTAGCCGTGTAGGATCTGGGCGGGATGAAAAGCAGGCCTGCTCGTCTCATCACTATATAGTTTTACCTTCAGAAAAACTTCAAAGAGTCAAAGGATTATGAGATTAGTTGCAATAGAATAGTCCCTTGATTTTTTTTTTATGTCCCATACCATATGATTCTTCTCACATGAGACAGTGATTTTGGATTTTTCTTTAGAAAACATACTTGGGTTTAGAGAAGGAGAGATGCACTCAAACTATAAATACAGCCTTAATTTTTAATTGATTTGGAACTACAGAAAGACCACTTGCCTTATATATTTGTAGAGAACAGCAGAAATAAATATTTGGGAACATTTGTGAACTTTTATCCTCTTGGAAATGTGCTTTACCATAAGGCCAATTTATTTCTTTTTGTTGAGAAATTTTCTCTTGATGATTCATCCGTCTTCTTCTGATGTCTCATTTGTTCAGTTGTCTTCAAATTCATTAGTAGGATGCTTTTAGTCTCCTGGAAAGACAAAAACAAAACACTGCCCAAACCCTAACTTTGGAGCGTTTCCTTTTTTTTCTTCAGGATATATTTGATTAAATGAAAGGCATTTGTTAGTTTAGATTGAACGGCCATGCCGCTAGTTGAACTATATATTATCTCTCCTCATCAAGAGGTCTCTTGTTTGTATCTAATTTTATCAATCTTGATGATATCCATGACTTTTATTCTCATGTGGAAACAAAAGCAAAAACTTTTTCCCAATGTAATACATATCCTGGTTTCCATTCTGAGGTCACCATTTCTTTGAAGTGTACAGTATGATTAAATTCAAGAGATTTCTTTCTACTATCCTACATCTCTCCAAAGTTGTTATTCCTTTCTAATTAACATTTAAAAATTTAAAGTCAATAAAGCATTGTGTAATCCATCTCTGAGGATCTTTATAACCCCTTTTGGTTTATTAAGCTATCTTTTAAAGTGCAATTAGATCTTTCTATAGTTGCTTGTCCTACAGGATTTTGTGATATACATGTAGTATGCTTTGTGTTGTAATATGAAAAACACTGCTTCATTTTACTTGAAGCATATGATGGAGCACTGTCAGTCTTAATTTGTACATGTATCACATGATGGCCATACCTTCTAATAAATGTAAAATTACAGAATCAACCTTTTCAGAACTTAAAACAATTGCCCATTGAAATCCTGAATATTTATCTAGGGTATGGTGCACATACTTTAATTTTCCGAACTCCACAAAATGAAGCACATTCATTTGCAAAATTTTGTTTTTTCATATACACTTTTGGTTACCTCCTGCAGGTAGTATAATTTAGCTATGCAAAGAACAAGTAGGGCATTTCCTTATAATTTTCTTGGCTTCTTGTTAAGTGATTGAAAATCTCTCTTCAAACCTTTGCTGTTAACATGGTGTTTCTTAATAAATTCCAAGGCTTCTAGCACATTTCCTACCAATAGCTAATCACATTGTCTTGTGCTAGAAAGCTGGTAGACACATATGGGATCTGATATGTATTATTTATAAGGAATTATTTCTATTTCTGATAACTTGTAATTGAATAAATAACAAAGTTAATTCTGAACCATCTATTATAAATTCAACAGTTTAAACATGTAAAACAACTCTTTCTGCATATTGAGAGTGATGAAGTATACTAAGAGATTCTGGAAAAATCTAATAATACCATGAAAATAGCATATAATTCTGACTTTTGAGCATAATTATAAAGGATTTTGTGCCACTTTACTTAAATTTCCTGACTTATTGCCTGCCTTTCCTGATTTGATTGTATCAGTATAGAATGTGGGGGTTCTATACATTGTTGTTCCTCATACAATGTGAGGTAAGATACAATTAGTTCTTTTTTTTTACAAACTGAAGTTTATAGTTGTTGCTAACGTCTTTCAATAAATTACTGCAAGCTCTTTGCCAATGTTCATTTTCTGCTCATAATGAGGAAATTTCAACATTAGGAAAAGTATAATTTCTTTTGGGCTGATACCTGTTCATTAATGAAGTCTCAATTTTCCTTTCACAAAATTGTTTTTTGTAGCAAAAATGTAAATTCTAAGATATTATTTTTTCTGTGTATAAGAATTCATGTAGGGGAATGTATAGAAGGTAATATGATACGATCAAGCTCTAAATTCAAATGATCCACATATTCATCCTGTAATTTTGCTACCACCAAAGCAAATTCTCTCTCAGCCTTGGATGATAATTTTCTTGGACTATTTAAGTCCTTATCATCTTGTAATATTTGAAATAAATTGCTTAGTCTTGTTTTTATCATCTTGTAATATGTGAAGTAAATTACTTAGTTCATGAGTAGTAAATCTGATTGTGGGTCCATAGTCAGTTAATGCCTCTCAACAATTTTTAGAAATCTTTAAGAGTTAATATTTATCTCTCCTGATTTGTACTTTCTGTGGTTGAATCCTTTCTAAACATATATCGTAGGTAATTAGTAGTATCACCTCTTTGTATTTTTAGAAGCAATTTGTAGTCTCCTCCAAGACAGAATTTTCTTTATTTTATTTAACATTTTTTCTACGGTACCTGCATCTGAATCAGCTAGTAATATGTCATCTATAATGGTAAATTATAGATTGATGAAACTATTTATGAATTGTTTCTAATGGCTGTTGTACAAAATATTGACACATGTAGGACTCTTTAACATCCCTTGTGGAAGAATTTTCCAATGGTATATTTTAACAGGCTGGGAATAAACATAAGTTGGCATTGTGAATTCAAACTTTCTCTATCCTGTTCTTGTAAAGGTATAGTAAAAAAAATCAGTATATTAAGACAGTTACTATAATAGACCATTCTTTAGGTAATAAGAAAGGCAAGAGAATTCCAGGTTGTAAAGAGATCATTTGTTGAATCACAATATTAATAGCTCCTGTTTGGGCTCTGGGGACCTGGAATTGAGTGCACCCAGGCCGGTGGGAGGTCCCCTCCTTCATTTGACTGCCCGGAGCAAGGTAGGCCTTTGTCTGAGAGCTGCTTGGCCTGCAAGGGGACCTGACAGTCTGCAGGAGGATCCATCGTTCTTTGGGGCGAGTGAGGAGTGAGTGCCCGAACCGCGGCAGCTGCCCGGAGAGGGACCACCGACTCTCCACAACTCCCCCTGCCACCAGCACACTTCCTGCTCTTCCTGCAGGGGTTATTCTCCCCGGATACCGCCTCTCTCTCCCTGTCCCTTCCCAGCTTGCACCCAGAATCCTCCCCCCCTCCCCCTTCCTCATCCTCCCGTCTTTGGGGCCACAAAATCCCACAGCTCAGCCTGTTTGGGCTCTGGGGACCTGGAATTGAGTGCACCCAGGCCAGTGGGAGGTCCCCTCCTTCATTTGACTGCCCGGAGCAAGGTAGGCCTTTGTCTGAGAGCTGCTTGGCCTGCAAGGGGACCTGACAGTCTGCAGGAGGATCCATCGTTCTCTGGGGTGAGTGAGGAGTGAGTGCCCGAACCGCGGCAGCTGCCCGGAGAGGGACCACCGACTCTCCACAACTCCCCCTGCCACCAGCACACTTCCTGCTCTTCCTGCAGGGGTTATTCTCCCCGGATACTGCCTCTCTCTTCCTGTCCCTTCCCAGTTTGCACCCAGAATCCTCCCCCCCCTCCCCCTGCCTCATCCTCCAGTCTTTGGGGCCACAAAATCCCACAGCTCAGCCTGTTTGGGCTCTGGGAACCTGGAATTGAGTGCACCCAGGCCGGTGGGAGGTCCCCTCCTTCATTTGACTGCCCGGAGCAAGGTAGGCCTTTGTCTGAGAGCTGCTTGGCCTGCAAGGGGACCTGACAGTCTGCAGGAGGATCCATCGTTCTTTGGGGAAGAGATGGGCAGGCGCCAATGCAGGAGCTCCTCCAACAACATGAAAGGCAACATGACATCACCACAAGCCAGACATCCCGAAACAACAAGAATTGAACAACCTACCCCAGAAGATATAGAAGAAACCGACATTAAACAGTACTTTATGAAAATAATAGAGGACCTTAAACAGGAGGTAAAAAACTGCCATAAAGAAATGGAGATGACAAACAAAAAGGTAGACGAAATAAATAAATCTCTCAAAGATACCCAAGAAAAACAAGAAAAACAAGAAAAAGCAATCAAACAGGTAAGGGAAACAGTACAAGACCTGATAAATGAAATGGAGGTATTGAAGAAAACACAATCTGAGGGACGACTGGAAATGGAAACTCTGAGTAAACGAACAGAAACTTCAGAGACAAGTATTTCCAACCTAATACAAGAGATGGAAGAAAGAATCTCGGACTCTGAAGATACTATAGAGGAAATAAACTCACAGATTAAAGAACTAAACAAATCTAACAAATTCTTAACACAAAACATTCAGGAAATCTGGGACACCATGAAAAGACCAAACCTAAGAATAATTGGGGTAGAAGAAGGAGAAGAATTACAACTCAAAGGCCCAGAAAACATATTCAACAAAATTATAGAAGAAAACTTCCCCAACCTAAAGAAGGATATTCCTATGAAGGTACAAGAAGCCTGCAGAACACCAAATAGACTGGATCAAAAGAAAGCATCCCCACGCCATATAATAATCAAAACACAAAACATACAGAATAAAGAACAGATATTAAGAGCTGCAAAGGAAAAAGGTCAAGTAACATATAAAGGGAAACCTATCAGAATTACACCTGATTTCTCAATGGAAACCATGAAAGCCAGAAGAGCTTGGATAGATGTGCTACAGACACTTAGGGAACATGGATGCAAGCCTAGACTATTATACCCAGCAAAGCTTGCATTCACCATTGATGGAGAAAACAAGATATTCCAGGACAAAAACAGATTTAAACAATACGCAGCCACAAATCCAGCCTTGCAGAAAGTAATAGAAGGAAAATCACAAACCAAGGAGTCCAACAACGCCGACAATAACTCAGGCATCTAGCGACCCTTCACCAGCACAACTAGAAGAAGGGAAACACACAAACTCTACTACTAAAAATGACTGAAGTTAACAACCACTGGTCATTAATATCACTTAATATCAATGGACTCAATTCACCTATAAAAAGGCACAGGCTAAGAGACTGGATACGAAAACAGAATCCAACATTTTGCTGTTTACAAGAAACACACCTCAACCACAAAGACAGACACCTACTCAGAGTAAAGGGTTGGGAAAAGGTTTATCAAGCAAATGGCCCTAAGAAACAAGCGGGTGTGGCCATACTAATTTCCAACAAAGTTGACTTCAAACTAAAATCAATCAGAAGAGATGGAAAGGGACACTTTATACTCATAACAGGAAAAATCCTTCAGAATGAAGTCTCAATCCTGAATATCTATGCCCCTAATATAAAAGCTCCCACTTATGTAAAAGAAACACTTCTAGAACTCAAGGCAGCCATCAAACCACACACACTAATAGTTGGAGACTTCAACACTCCTCTCTCACCAATGGACAGGTCAATCAGACAGAAACCTAACAGAGAATTGAAAGACTTAATGGAGGTAATGAACCAAATGGACTTAACAGACATCTATAGAACATTCCACCCAAATAGGAAAGAATATACCTTCTTCTCTGCGGCTCATGGAACCTTTTCGAAAATTGACCATATACTTGGTAACAAAGCAAACTTCCACAGTTACAAAAAAAATATTAGTAACCACCTGTGTCTTATCGGATCACCATGGATTAAAATTAGAATTCAACAACAATGCTACCCGCAGAAGGCCCACAAACTCATGGAAACTGAACAGTCAACTACTGACCCACACCTGGGTCAAGGAAGAAATAAAGAAAGAAATTAAAGTCTTTCTTGAATTTAATGAAAACAAAGACACAACATACTCAAACCTATGGGACACAATGAAAGCAGTGCTAAGAGGAAAGTTCATAGCACTAAGTGCCCACTTAAAGAAAACGGAGAAAGCACTCATTGGTGACTTAACAGCACACCTGAAAGCTCTGGAAAAAAAAGAAGCAGACTCACCTAGGAGAAGTAGAAGACTGGAAATAATCAAACTGAGGGCAGAAATCAACAAAATAGAAACACAGAAAACAATCCAAAGAATCAATGAAACAAGAAGCTGGTTCTTGGAGAAAATCAACAAGATTGACAAACCCTTAGCCAAACTAATCAAACGGCAGAGGGAGAACACGCAAATTAACAAGATCAGAAATGAAAAGGGGGACATAACCACAGACACAGAGGAAATTCAGAAAATCATTAGATCTTACTACAAAAGCCTGTATGCCACAAAATTGGAAAATGTAAAAGAAATGGACAGTTTTTTAGATAAATACCATATACCAAAGTTAAACCAGGACCAGGTAAATGCTATAAATCGTCCTGTTAGTCGCGAAGAATTAGAAACTGTTATCAGAAACCTCCCTACCAAAAAGAGCCCAGGACCAGATGGTTTCAATGCGGAATTCTACCAGAACTTCCAAGAAGACCTAATACCTATACTCCTTAAGGTATTTCATAATATAGAAACACAAGAGTCACTGCCAAATTCCTTCTATGAAGCTACAGTTACCCTGATACCTAAACCACACAAAGACTCAACCAAGAAAGAGAATTACAGGCCAATCTCACTCATGAACATTGACGCAAAAATTCTCAATAAAATACTGGCAAACCGAATCCAAGAACACATTAGAAAAATTATCCATTACGATCAAGTAGGCTTCATCCCAGAGATGCAGGGCTGGTTCAACATACGAAAATCTATTAATGTAATCCATCATATAAACAAACTGAAGGAAAAAAACCATATGGTCATCTCATTAGATGCTGAAAAAGCATTTGACAAAATTCAGCACCCTTTTATGATAAAGGTCTTGGAGAGATTAGGGATACAAGGGTCATTCCTAAATATAATAAAAGCTATTTACAGCAAGCCGACAGCTTACATCAAATTAAACGGAGAGAAACTCAAGGCTATCCCACTAAATTCAGGAACACGACAAGGCTGTCCACTCTCTCCTTATCTCTTCAATATAGTGCTTGAAGTTCTAGCAATAGCAATAAGACAACATAAGGGAATCAAGGGGATTCAATTTGGAAAGGAAGAAGTTAAACTTTCATTATTTGCAGATGATATGATAGTATACATAAGCGACCCCAAAAACTCCACCAAAGAACTCCTACAGCTGATAAACTCCTTCAGTAACGTGGCAGGATACAAGATCAACTCCAAAAAATCAGTCGCCCTCCTATACACAAAGGATAAGGAAGCAGAGAGGGAAATCAGAGAAGTATCACCTTTCACAATAGCCACAAATAGCATAAGATATCTGGAAGTATCGCTAACCAAGGAAGTGAAGGATTTATTTGACAAGAACTTTAAGTCTTTGAAAAAGAAATTGAAGAGGATACCAGAAAATGGAAGGATCTCCCCTGCTTGTGGATTGGGAGGATCAACATAGTAAAAATGGCAATTCTACCAAAAGCAATCTATAGATTCAATGCAATCCCAATCAAGGTCCCATTAAAATTCTTCACAGAGATTGAGAGGACAATAATCAACTTTATATGGAAAAACAAGAAACCCAGGATAGCCAAAAAAATCTTATACAATAAAGGTACTTCTGGAGGCATTACCATCCCTGACTTCAAACTCTATTACAAAGCTACAGTATTGAAAACGGCTTGGTATTGGCATAATAACAGAGAAGTTGACCAATGGAATCGTATAGAAGACCCGGATCTTAAACCACAAACCTATGAACACCTGATTTTTGATAAAGGAGCCAAAAGTACACAATGGAAGAAAGAGGGCATCTTCAACAAATGGTGCTGGCATAACTGGATGTCAACCTGTAGAAGAATGAAAGTAGATCCATATCTATCACCATGCACAAAACTCAAGTCCAAATGGATTAAAGACCTCAATATTAATTTGAACACATTGAGCTTGATAGAGGAGAAAGTGGGAAGTACTCTACAACAAATGGGCACAGGGAACCGTTTCCTATGCATAACCCCAGCTGCACAGACTTTAAGGGCAACATTGAATAAATGGGACCTCCTGAAGTTGAGCAGCTTCTGTAAAGCAAAGGACATTGTCACTAAGACACAAAGGCAGCCTACTGACTGGGAAAAGATCTTCACCAACCCTGCAACTGACAAAGGTCTGATCTCTAAAATATATAAGGAACTCAAGAGACTAGACGGTAAAATGCCAATTAACCCAATTAAAAAATGGGGCGCTGAACTGAACAGAGAATTCTCAACAGAAGAAGTTCGAATGGCCAAAAGACACTTAAGATCATGCTCAATCTCCCTAGCTATCAGGGAAATGCAAATCAAAACAACTTTGAGATATCATCTTACACCTGTCAGATTGGCTAAAATCCAAAACACCAATAATAACCTTTGCTGGAGAGGTTGTGGGGTAAGGGGCACACTCATCCATTGCTGGTGGGAATGCAAACTTGTGCAACCACTTTGGAAAGCAGTGTGGCGGTTTCTCAGGAAATTCGGGATCATCCTACCCCAGGACCCAGCAATTCCACTATTGGGAATCTACCCAAGAGATGCCCAATCATACAACAAAAGCATATACTCATCTATGTTCATAGCAGCATTATTTGTAATAGCCAGATCCTGGAGACAGCCTAGATGCCCTTCAGTGGAAGAATGGATGAAGAAACTGTGGAATATATACATGCTAGAATACTACTCAGCGGTAAAAAACAATGACATCTTGAATTTTGCAGGCAAATGGATGGAAATAGAAAACACTATTCTGAGTGAGGTAACCCAGACCCATAAAGATGAACATGGGATGTACTCACTCATATTCGGTTTCTAGCCATGATTAAAGGACATCGAGCCTATAAGTTTGGGATCCTTGAGAAGATAATAAGAAGGTGAACTCCCAAAAATGATATAGTAATCCTCCTGGATATTGGAAGCAGACACGATCGCCAGGCAAAATTGGGAACTTGAGGGTTGGGCAAGACTGGGCCAAGGGAAGGTGGGGAGAGAAAAGTGTGAAGGGGAGAGCGGGGGGAGCTCGGAGGAATGGGGTGCTTGGGATATAGGAAGGGTGGATATGAGAGCAGGGAAGCATATATCTTAATTTAAGGAGCTACCTGAGGGTTGTCAAGAGACTTGACCCTAGAGGGGTTCCCAGGTGTCCAGGGAGACGCCCCCAGTTAGTTCCTTGGGCAGCTGAGGAGAGGGAGCCTGAAAAGGCCAGTTCCTATAGCCATACTGATGAATTTCTTGCATATCACCATAGAATCTCCACCTGACGATAGATGAAGAAAATGACAGAGCCCCACCTTGGAGCACCGGACTGAGCTCCCAAGGTCCTGATGAGGAGCAGAAGGAGAGAGAACATGAGAAAGAAAGTCAGGACCGTGAGGGAACCTCCAGCTGGCGACAGATGGGGAAGGTGACTGAGCCCCACATTGGAGCACTGGACTGAGCTCCCAAGGTCCCGATGAGGAGCAGAAGGAGCGAGAACATGAGGGAGAAAGTCAGGAACGAGAGGGGTGCGTTCACTCATGGAAACGGTGGGACAGAACTAATGGGAGATCACCAACTCCAGTTGGAATGGGACTGATGGATCATGCGACCAAACCCGTCTCTCTGAGTGTGGCCAACAGTGGGGGCTGACTGAGAAGCAAAGGACAATGGCTCTGGGCTCTGATTGTTCTTCATGGACGGGCTCTGTGGGAGCCTTCTCAGCTTGGTCGATCACCTTCCTGGACCTGGGGGGAGTTGGGAGGACCTTGGTCTTAGCATAGAGTGGGGAACCCTGATGGCTCCTTGGCCTTGAGAGGGAGGGAGGGGAGGTATGGGTGGAGGGGAGGGGAGGGAAGGGGGAGAAGGAGGGGAGAGAAGGGGGAGAAGGAGGGGAGGGAGGGGGGAGGAGGAGGGAAGGAGATGGAAATTTTTAAATATAAAAAAAATAAACCATGAGAAAAAGGAAAAAAAAAACAATATTAATAGCTCTCAAATATGTTACCATTCTTCATTTCTCAGATTTTTTTTTTAACAACAAATCTAGGAGAATTTCAAGGTCTGGTCAATTCTTCAATATGTTGAGCATTTAGTTGTTCCTGTACCAGCTGTTATAGTGCCAGGTTTTTTTTTTTTTTATTTCAAAGACTATTGTTCTGCCTACACAGATTTGTGAGTTAACCATTTTAAAAATAAGATTGTTGGTACCTTTGTTGGATCAGTAGCTATTGTGCCATGCTTGTGTTCAACCTGAATTGTTAGTGACTATATTTGATAATACCTTTTAATATTTATCTCAGAAGCATTTTTTATTTTATGGGTTGTTTCTGAGATTGGAGAAATGTTAATCTGTTTTTTTTTTTTTTCTGTAACAAATCAAGTCCTCATTGATTCACTGTTATCTAAGCCACATACAGCTTTACTTTCCCCAATTGTTCTTCTGGCCCTATAAATTCACCCCAACTTGCACTTCGTTTTACCTGAGATACACTTACAATCCCTAGAAGCTAAATTTTTATGTTCTGAAGAGGTCAATCTTGGTGACAAGATTTTCATGAAATTGTAGATACATTTTTACTTGTGTCTAATAACCTTCAATTACAAGGCCATTTATTCGTATTTTTAGTTTTGGTCTTTGATCATTTATAGAAATTTGCCCAAATACTTGTTTTATGGTCTTTCCTGAAAGTTTTGTTTTATCTTCTGAAGCTGTTCTGCCATCCAGAACAGTATGGTTTTTCACAATAGGCATTAAGTCTTTAAATTGCTCTGTAGAGGTGTTTCCCAGTGTGACAGGGAATTTGACATTGGAGTCTATGAGAGGCCCTCTAAGGCATTTCCCAATGACAAAGGGTTACCTTACCTGTCCCATGTTGATCTGCATTTGTTAGTTCAATGTCAGCCTTTGCCACACCTTCTGCATATCCCAGAAGACCAAGGTCTTCTGTTTGGATTATCTCTAGAAAAAAATAACATTGTTTCTAGAAATGCCTTGCCTACAATTTCTATTCAGATGACTTTGTTTACCACAGTTAAACATCTGAGCTTTTGTTTTTTTCTTAAAATTTTTAGAAATCACTTCTCTTATCCAAGTATCACCATAAGTGGGAGTTCCAATATCAGCTGTATTTAAAATCCATTCATCTATTCATGCTTACCTTACCTTTGAAGGCCTTATCACCCTTTTGCATTCTGGATTACCATTTTCAAAAGCCAAATATTCAATTAATATTTGTCTAGCTACTGCATCTGGTATCATTCTATTTACAATTTAAGTCAATTTTTGTAAAAAAAAATAGTGGAGGCTTCTTTTGGGTCTTGTATAATTTTAGTAAATAACTCAGTTCTTTTTCCTGATTAACCTTGTCCCAAGCATTCAAAGCTGCTATATGGCTTAGAGCCAAAATGTGATCAACAATTCTAAACTGACTTTGCAAACCAGTCTTATGGAAGAATTCTGTTCCAAGTTGCTCATGGATTTTACATATGCTTCACAAAGGGTGAAATTATACCATAAGAAATGACTTCTTCCTTAAATCTCTTAAAATATAACAAATATAACTGGGATCTACAGGATCCCAGTTAACTTCTGAATAGGCTTAAGGTGCTTATCATCTGGTGGTCATTCTTGTATGGAAACTGAATAAATTAAGGTTGATTTTCTAATTACCTTAGGCCAATCTTCTTCAGTTTCATAATGCAATGGTGTGGTAGGTTCTGTTCTAAATGTCCTCTGTCTCTGTGTGAATAGTTTGTTAGTTTCATTAGTAGGTCTTGCCATGTGTTGGACACTGGAGGAAGCGCCAGATGAAGCAATTACTTACATTGTTCTATTATTAAATAAAATTCATGAGTCAGATGTGGTAAAAGACTGATAGAGCCAAACAGCAATGGAGGACCAATCAGCTGACCTTGCTTCTCCACACTTCCAGATGGAAAAGGCCCATAAATCTTCTAAGTCCTTTCCTATTCCTTCCTGTGTCCCTCTATCCTAATCTGGGTCTGCCAAAATCTCTACAGCTAATTCTGGCCAGCTGAATATTGACTCTGCCCTCTGATTCAAGGTTTAACTTTATAGTCAGTGTTAGGAGTATCAGAGTGTGATTAAAATATCCTACAATAGTAGGTTCAAAGTTACAATATTTATCTTAGTAAAAGGAGACTATTGCTAGCCAACTCTTCTCTTGGTATGCTATTTGTTGATGATTGACTCTTGCATTTCCCAGAGCCCAGAGAGATGTGGCAGGGCAGAACCAGGTGAACTAGGGGCCTTTATTCTCTATCTTGAACTGGAAGGTCTATCAAATATATCAGTTTCCTTCCTCCCTCATTCTCTCCCTCCCTTTCCTTTTCTTTCTTCAGACAGGTTCTTACTATATAGCCTCAGTTTTCCTAAAGTTGCTATGTAAACCAGGTTGACCTTGAACTCACAGAGGTCCACTTGCCTTTGGTTACTGTGGACTGAGATTAAAGAAATGTGCTTCAAAGAAAGAATCTAGAAGAAAGCAAAAATAGACCTTTCCTTTTGACATCCAGTAAAACTACAATAAATGCCTCTCACATAAGTATTAAAAGTGTTCCTGATCTCCTTTTCTGTGAATCTGTCATAAATGATTATTTTAACAGGCCTTTCCTTGCATTGCTAACACTCAAATAATAACATGGAGACTTTTTTTTAAATTATGAAAGCTTGACCTTAGTTTAGGCTTGTTCTCAATTAGCTCTTAAAACTTAACCCATTTATATTAATCTCCATCCTGCCACATAACTTGTTACTTCTCCCAGTACCATACATCTAACTTCCCCTCATCTGGCTGCTGAATCTCCCACATCAGATCCTTTCCTATCAGAGTTCCTATCTCTGCTTGGAAGTCCCACATATCCTCCCCTGCTTAGCTACTGACCTTTCAATTCTTTATTAAACCAGCTATAAAGTGCCTTAGGCAGCTGAAGTAAAACAGAGACACAAAAAAATTATCCCAATAATATATTGACTTCTTCTGTACTACACACACACACACACACACACACACACACACAGACTTATTATACAGGTTATAAAATGTTCCTAGCGTCATGGTTCAAAAGGATGGAAGGCTAACATTGGAAAGAGAGGGATAGTCTTCTTTTTTTTTCCTGCATAGTTTCTCTTCTTTTTTTTAATTCTTTATTTTTTTTATAAAAAATTTCCATCTCCTCCCCTCCTCCTCCCCCTTCCCTCCCCTCCCTTCCACCCATACCCCCACTCCCTCCCTCTCCAAGCTAAAGAGACATCAGGGTTCCCTTCACTATGTTAAGTCCAAGGTCCTCCCAGCTCCCCCTAAGTCCAGGAAGGTGAGCAACCAAACTGACAAGGCTCACAGTGAGCCCATCCATCCTGTAGAGTTCATGCTCATCGCCATTGTCCTTGGTTTCTCAGTCCTCCTCCACCATCAGCCACATTCAGAGAGTCCGGTTTGGTCCCCTGTTCCATCAGTCCCATTCCAACTGGACTTGGTGGTCTCCTGTTAGATCTGTCCCACCGTCTCAATGGGTAAACGCATTCATCACGGTCCTGACTTCCTTGCTCATGATCTCCCTCCTTTTGCTCCTCATCAGGACCTTGGGAGCTCAGTCCGGTGCTCCTATGTGGGGCTCTGTCATTTTCTCCATCCAACGACAGGTTAAGTCTCTATGGTGATATGCAAGAAATTCATGAGTATGGCAATAGGATCTGAACATTTCTGGCACCCAAGAGAGGGATATTCTGCATCCTTGAAGCATCCACCATCCCATTCATATTCTGCACAATATTGGACTTAGATTAATATTCACCATGTCTCGGGACAAAAGACCCAGTACACATGCAAGCTAATGGATATTTAGGCACAAGATGTGCTTGAGGAGAACCTTGCTCTTTCTCCCAGCCTTTTGCAGTATACATCAACACAAGGGCAGGTAGTGATTCTATGCCTTTCACTGTGCAACCTCAAAGAGAAAACAGAAAAAGAAATAATAAAATTAATTTTTAAAATGATAAAGTAGGAGTAACCTAAGTACTTCCTAACCCAAATATTTTCTAAGATAACCGCATAAAGTAGTAATGTGTGTCTCTAAGGGAAACCTCAGGATAACTCTTGGTACTTTTAGAACACTTTGAGTGAGCCTGCCATTCAAACTATCAGAAACTAGATTACACAGGTCAGAAAATAAGACCAGCTTCCATCATTCTAAAAGATATTGTGGAAGTCTCTGAAGGAATCTGTGATAAGGCCCTGTGCATGGGAAGGACTCCAAACTACCTGAATCCTTCAAGCCAACATGTCCATGTGGGTTGGGAAAGGCCCTGCCTCCATGCAGATGGAACCTTGGGGCAAAGGGAGTAAAGGCAAGCATATTTGAGGAAACACATCCAGCCACTGTAGTTATATTATATGGCAAATATACTCAAGCAATTTTCAATCCATTAGTTATGGGGAAGTCAGGTACCTCCATGCAATCTCCAGAAGTGAAAAGTAAACCTTTGTGCAAGGGGAAAAGAAGCCCCGCAGATGTTAGGGAAGACTGCTTCCCTGAAAGTGCTATTTCTGGGCAGTGGGGTGTGTTGGAATGCTTTTGTGAAGGCTGGCTCAGCTTTTCTGTTGATGTAAATGAACTCTTAGGATAAAAATTTTCCTGATATAGAACAGTTAGGCTCCAGTTTACAGATGTTTTTGAGCTCTTCAAATTGGACTCTAATCCAGTTGTTTGAAATGGAGTACATTTTCCCAGGGGGAACAATGTTATAAATGGTGACTAGAATCCAGAGTCGTGGAACAGTACACAAATTCTGTTTCACCCCGAAGGCTCTAAAAACTAGATCATACATATATAAGGGTGGAGTGTGTATGTGTGTGTGTGTGTGTGCATGTGTGTGTGACTGAGTGTTTTATTTTCAGATTGAAGACCACACCAACTAGTGGGTCACTACCATGGATGGAATATTTGTGTCACCCAAATTCATGTTCAGACATCATCTCCAATATGGTAGTGGTGTTTGGGGATGAAGTCTTTGGGAGGTGATCAGCTCATGAGTGGAATTAGTGCCTTTACAGACCCCAGAGAGTTCCCTCAGCCTTCTCCATGTGATGACACAAGCTGTTGTCTGGGAACCGGGGGTTGGGTCTCACCAGACACTGACTACCAACAGTCTGACTGGGACTTTAGCCTCCTTTACCACGGGGGCAACAAATGCTGTGAATCAGAAGGCACCCAGGCTGTGTTTTGTTTGTCTCAGATAATGGATTAAAATCATCTAAAAGCAGTTTAGTGACTGATGGTAGCATTTTTTAAATTAATTAATGAATTATAGTTATTTTTATTGTTTAAAAATTTCATGTATGCATTAATGCATTGTGATCATATCCTCCTTTGCCCACTAATTCCCTTTCTATTCCCCATCACTTTTCTCTCTCAACCACATGTCTGCGCTCCACCCAATAGCACTCATAAATAGCATATTCTTGCATTGTGAAAGCTAGTTGGTAGGAATGAAGCTTCCAGGTAGATACCAGCTTGTTTCCCCAGGCCTTAATACTCAAGTGTGAGGTGCCTTCATTGATAGGGTCACCAAGTGGTGGTAACACACGCCTTTAATCCCAGCACTTGGGAAGCAGAGGCAAGTGGATCTCTGTGAGTTTGAGGCTAGCCTGGTCTACAAGAGCTAGTTCCAGGACAGGATCCAAAGCTACAGAGAAACCCTGTCTCAAAAAAACAAAAACAAGAATAAAAAGCCAAGCCAAACCAAACCAAACCAAAAACAACAGGGTCAAATTGAGGAGGATAACAAATGCCCTGAGCCTAGGAGACAAGCTGGGTATGCTCAGAGGGCAGAGCCACACATCTAACCCAGGCTGTTTGGAGCCCAGCGGAACACGAGAGGGTCCCAGGTGTCAAATACTGAACTTTTAATACTGTTGAACCCCAGTTTTGCTTTGGTCTGATTGTAGCTGTGCCCTGGTTCTTTCCTCTTGGAATAGAATGGATGTGATTTATTTTTCATTTTACAGGAGCTCCTACAGTAAAGCGATTTTGATCTTCTAAAGAGACAGTGTTCTAAGTAGGCTTTGAATAGATATTTTAGAGACCTTATGTATTTTAGAGAGGTTTGAGCTCTGAAATGGATTTTTGATGATTTATTTGCTTATTTGGAATTTATTTATTTTATATTTTATTTTAATGGGTGTTTTGAGTGAATATAGAGAACAGTAGAGGGTGTCAGATCCCATGGAGCTGGAGTTTCAAGTGGTTGTGAGTCACTTTGTGGATGTTGAGGACTAAACTCAGAACTGAGCCATCTCTCCAGCCCCAACTTTGGATGCTAAAAGAGACTGAACTCTTAAAGCATTTGGAGTTTTTAAAGACTCTGGAACATTTAAAAGTTGTAATGTTTTATATCATGATACTAATATTAATGTGACATATATTCTTCAATATGCAAAACAAAACAAAACAGATACAACCAGGCATGGTGGTACATACTTTGTAATCCTAGCACTTTGAGAGATGAACTATGAGGATCAAGAGTTCAAAGTCAGCCTGGGCTCCATAGAGAGTTAGAGGGTAGCCTGGGATGCATGAAGCCTTATTGAGGGTGGGGGAAACAGAAATATTTTCCAATTTAGTGGAGAAGATAGTTTTCTTCATATAATATATTCTGATCATGGTTTCCCCTTCTGCAACTTCTCCCAGATGATCCAGACCTCCAAACCTACCCAAATCCATATATTAAAAACAGATAGACATCTAAATAGAGGAAATAAGCAAAGAAAAAGGACAAGAAACACATAAATATATAGAGAGGACCACACAATAAAATCCCATTAAAAACACAAAATCAGATATCATAATACATAAGCAAAAGACCTGTAAAGAAAAAGAAGCCAGACAAAGCATTATGAGATGGAGAGTTTCAAGAGCTCCCATTCTCTTCACATTGCCCACTCTCAGGCCTCTGTGCTTGTTCCTATCTACTGCAGGAGACAGCATCTCTGATGATGGCTGAGCATAGAAGAATACTGTTGCCATATTATTGCCATATTCCTTTCTCAGAACATCAGTATCTGGTTTTCTCCTAGGTCCCTGGGCCATCTAGTCTCAAGGTCCTGGCCACCTGAGCAGTGTCTGTCATGGGTTCTATCTCACTGAGTGTGCCTTAAATCAAATCAGAGATTAGTTGGTAGCTCCCAGAAGCTATGCACACTGTTGCCCTTGTGAATCATGCAGGCAGGTCACCACTGCAGACTGAAGCATTTGTAACTAACTGGGATGGTGTTCACCTTTTTCCTCTGCTAGCACATAGCGTATCTATCTCCTAGTACCATGAACACTAGTCAGTAGGGGTGAAGGCTCTAGGTAGATACCAACTTAACTTCTCTGTGTTCAATGAATTATGTAGGTGTTGCTTCAGCAATGGGGCTTATGATAAGAACAATAATCTTGGCAATAGTCTGGGTTGTTTGGGGATTCCCATAGAGCCCTTTGGGCCAACAACTCAATTAGATGTAACTCAATCCTGGCACTGGAGGTTTCATTTGGTGGCAAGAGATAATTAGTTGGGGATTTGTCTCCCCAGTATTTGGTGTTTCTGTTTAGGTTTCCTTCATATGTGTAGCCTACTGTACCCCTCAAATGGCCCTTAGTTTTAGTTGTTCTTCCTTGCATTCTTTCCTTCACTTGGTTCTTACTTCCTCTTCCTTATTTGATCCTCCCATTCCAGTCCTCCCATCTATATCTTTATCCTCTCTCTCTCTCTCTCTCTCTCTCTCTCTCTCTCTCTCTCTCTCTCTCTCTCTCTCTCTCTCTCTCTTCTATTTCCCATTCCTAGGGAGAGCCTTCTCTCCTTCTAGTCCCTTACTCTGTAAGTGACTTCTGTTTTTTTTAGTTTGTTTGTTTGTTTGAGACATGGTTTCTCTATAGCTTTGGAGCCTGTCCTGGAAGTAGCTCTTGTAGACCAGGCTGGCCCCGAGATCACAGAGATCCGCCTGCCTCTGTCTCCCGAGTGCTGGGATTAAAGATGTGTGCCACCACCGCCTGACTAGACTTCTGTGGTTCTATGGATTATAGACTGCCAAACTTCACAAGGAAAATCCCGTGAGGTCTCAGTCCTATACAAAGAACTTCAGGCAACTGAGGAAAGCTGGGAGAAGGAGAGTGGGTTTCCCCATGGAAAAGCACACCAATTGCTTGTTCAGTGCTAAACAGCCACGAAAGTATACATACAAGTAACATTATATGGACTCAACAGATTATATTTGGGGAAAATATGTATATACAAATATATGCTTGTAAGAACAATTAATAAAAAAGAATTTGAGGGGGTAGGGAAGGGCATAGAGAAGGCTTGGAGGAAAGGAAGAGAAGGGAGAAATGTAATTAAAATATATTATCAAAATAAGCAAACATATGAAAAAGACAGAAAAACACACTAGTGAGTTTTTTAAAAATTACAGTCAGTAATTGCAGAAGTTTGAAGCATGCTATTAATATGCTTATTGTGATTGACATGGAGGGAGCCACTTCCAACAGCAGAGTGCACCTTCTTTTAAAATGCATATTGAACATTTATTAAAACTAGCATGCAGTTTTTCATAAAGCAAGCTCTAGAAATTCCAGAATATGAAATCATATAGAATAGTTCTTTAAGTGAAGTTAAGCTGGAAGCAAAAAGGCTACTAGGAATTCCTTATATGTTTAGCCTCACACACACTTGGATGAGAGAAGCATTTTGATCAGGATGGTAAGTGTTTTTAGTCTTCACCTTGGGTTGAGGTCCCTAGAGATCCCCCCAGGCACATAGGCATGTCAATTGTTGCTGTCATTTTTCAGGTCTTGTTTAAGCAGTCATGTTGTTGAGATTTCTTGGGCTTAGCTTGTCATCACTTCCAGAAGACACAATCACACAGCAGACATCCTAGCTTGTAAAATCTCGCACCTCTCTCTCCATGATGCACCCCGATCATCGGGTGTAGCCCTCTCTCCATGATGCACCCCGATCATCGGGTGTAGCCCTCATTTGTTTTCTAAATGTATCAGTTGGGTTCCAGCCCCCCGCCCCCATGCCCAGTTGTCCACAGCATTTTAACTAGTTGTGGTTTTCTGTAATGGTCTCTTTCTTCTCTACAAACAAAAATAAAGACAAAACTTGGATTTAGAGTGAAAGCTACACTTAACCATTAGTTTTCTTTAAAAAAAAAAAACTATGACCATATAGACAGAAGTAAAAGTAACATTTGACGACTTAAAAACCTCTTGTCTCTTTATTGTTCAGTTGAAGAAACATTTTCCAAAAATCTATGTTGTGTTGTGTCTCAGCCTCCTCCTCCTTCCAGTGGGCTGGGCTGACTGGAATCCCTGTTTTGGATGGCTTTTCCGTCTTGTCTGGTGTTGCCTGTCTCTCTCTCAGGATCAGCCCCAGCCTGCGTGTCTTCCTAAAGGCTTCGCACTTGCTCTAGCCATCCATAAAGAGGCGCTGTCTTTTGAGGACATATTTCTCGGTTGCCTTCTCATGTTTTTCCTTTGCTTTGTTTGTCTTATGGCTTTTCTAGAATATAAGGGGCTGTATTTTTGCTTCTGCTGCTGTGGTGGAAATCAATGTCTTACAGGTAAATGCTTCCAGAGAAGCCATCCCCTTTTGGAGCAAAGGATCCCTTTTTTCTGATTTTAGATTTTTCTCTTTAAACTTCTGTCTCCCACAAGTGCTGGGGTCAGGGGCCAATGGACATGTTTATATGCAGATAATGCAGGAATATGCAGATATAATGCAGGCTATCCCTCTAATGGCAGCTGTCCTGGTAGGAAAGCCCTTTGGAGCCCCATTAAAGGGTTTGGCTCAGTTCCTTTTCACTGTGTGTGGATTGCTTTGGTCCTTCCAAAAGGTCCTTAATGAAAACACTCAACCTTGATAACAGAGAGGCCAACACAGCTGATCATCTTGGCACATTTTATGGGCCCGCCTTTAAAGTTCACATACTATTCAGATGAACAAACACACAAAACTTTAGGAACGCAGATATCGGAAGAGCAAGTTTTCATTTTCTGGTCACTGATTCTCAAGTATAAGTATTTACCAGAATAACCCACAGGACCTGCTAAGGCTCAATTTTAGCTGGGACCAATTTTTAGTGCTTTTGATTTAATAGGTGCAAGGGGCTGAATTATGTAAATTCATATTGAAGCCCTAACCTTCAATGTGCTGTTTGGGAGCAGAGCTATAAGGAGCTAATTAAGATCAATTCAGATGATATGGATAGTAACAAACAGTCCAGAGGGCACAGCAGAAAGTTGTGTGTGGTGAGAATGCAACCTAACTTGGCCAGCCTTCTGTAAGTCAGAAAGAGAAGCCTCACCAGAAGGCATGACCACAGAAGGCACTGTGGTCTTGCACTTCAAAATCCAGAATTTTGAGAAACTAACTTTCTGTTGTTGAAGCCCCCAGGGCACCGTATTCTGCTATGATGATCTGAATGCCCTCAGAGTTGTCTGCAAAGTGATGGACCAGGAACACCATCCCTGTGGTTAGAGCTGGCTCGGGATTCACACTAGAACTCCCATTCTCTTTCCATACGCCATTCTCTGTCCATACGCCAGTTGATGGCCTTTGTGAGTTATTAATGACATTTTAAAATCGTCCCTTTGGAATTGAATGGCTGGTCTTGAACTTAAGAACCAACAGCTTGAAGGGGGAGATAGCCTTACAAGAATGGGGACCTGAATTCAGATCTCCCATACGGTAGCATGTGCATGCCAGGATGGGAGAAAGGATGGAAATCCTGGCCAGTCCCGGGCTAGCTAGTCTGGCAACTGCAGTGACAAAAACAAGAGATGCTGATACAAGGCAAGGACAAGCACCCGGGGTTGTCCCGTGACCTCCTCATGTGCACAGTGGCACACGCGCCTTTCCGCACACACAGAGAGATAGCAGAAGAGAGGGACAGAACAGCTCTTGCCTCACGCTCAGTCACGAGAAAATACACCCTGTTATCTCTACCACCATCCTCCTGTATCGCACAAAATTAACCAGATACAGTGTTCCCAAAAAAAGCAGCAAGAACTAACAGTCTTTTTTCTGACCACAGAGGGGAATTTGGGGTTCTTATCTGGATGGGGACCGGAGGTAATTTTTCAGTTACATAAAATTGTGCACAAACCCTCCATTCTGGCTTTAGAAAAGTAAAATATTCCCAGGCCTGGAAGAGGGCATTAAAGGTGTTTCAGATCTGATTCTTACATCCGTTTTGACCTGTAACGTGGCTTTCACGCCCTCCAATGGATGCACCTGTTTAGACTCTGCTTCACCAGCTTCAGCTTCTACTTGCGGACCAGTGTTGGTCTCCGCTCACTCCCTCGCTGCTCACAAGCTGAGGTTGCTGCGGCTTGCAGGCCTGGATGCCAAGACTGTCGGAGGTGCCGGGGTTGAGACATGGAGGCTTCTTTTCAGGTGGAAGAACAGCAACCGCAACCTTTAGTGTGCCCCATCAGCCTTTAGTGTGCCCAGCAACCTTTAGTGTGCCCAGCAGCCCTTTAGTGTGCCCAGCAGCCTTTAGTGTGCCCCAGCAGCCTTAGTGTGCCCAGCAACCTTTAGTGTGCCCAGCAACCTTTAGTGTGCCCAGCAACCTACCTTTAGTGTGCCCAGCAGCCTTTAGTGTGCCCAGCAACCTTTAGTGTGCCCAGCAACCTTTAGTGTGCCCAGCAACCTTTAGTGTGCCCAGCAGTCTTTAGTGTGCCCAGCAGCCTTTAGTGTGCCCAGCAGTCTTTTATACCTCTACTCCTTCTGTGGAACCCCACCGGCCAGAAAGAACACAAACATCCTTGTCAATTACAGACTACAAGGAAGTTCTGCTGTGGGTCAGGGGGAGTCAGGGCAGCTGGATCATAACAGAGGTGTCAGAGGCCTCAGTGTGAGAGTGGGTTGCCTTCCATATTCCAGCCTTTCCTACTCTCCCCACGTGTAATCGTCCTGATCCTTCTCACTAGAGCAGTATTTTGAAATTCGGAGACCAAGAACAGGTTCAATAGTCCATGTCAGTAGAAAGAGAAGCAGGCCTTTCCTTCTTTGTCTGATTTTTCTCATCTCTTTCAATACTAATTAACAAGAAAGCAGATCACATTCACAGAGACCACAGACTTTTTCATGACCTGGGTTTGGGGTTGGCTTTTGTTTGTTTCTCTTCTTTTCTTTTTTGAGACAGGGTTTTATGTAGCCCAGGCTGGCCTTGCATTTACTATGTGACCCAGGCTAACTTCAGACTCCAAACTCCTTCTTCCCTCTTCCAAGGGCTGACGCTACAAGTGTAACCAACTACGGTTAGCCAGGGCTTAACTTTAAAATCTTGTTTTATGTGAGTAGGTGTGTAGGTGCTTGTGCCACAACACTTGGAGGTCAGAGGTCAACTTGTGGGAGTCAGCTCTTTGTCCTGTGACTATTTAGATCATCCCACCAAAAAAGAGGAAAGACCATTACCCAAATTCTTTGGTCATATTAGGTAAGGTTTATTTTCTGTCAGACAGGGCTAGCTCCCTAAAGTGGGGTTTGAAAATAGCATCGAACACAGGAGAGGGTTTATATCACCCTCAAACTCCAAGCCTACACATTTTTCAAGGATTGGGGGATTTCAAGGAATTATGGTTATATAGGAACTTGTCTGAACATTTTTAATTATTTGGCAGAACATGTTATCTTATCAGGGTATGTCCAAGTTGTAACTCAAACTCAAGAGGGTAGGGAGGCGATCGAATTCCAGAAACAGGTTAAAGCTTGAATTCTGTAGTAAACAGAAATGAACTTGTTCTGAATTTTTAACAAAATGACTTCCATCCTTAAGATAGAGTCAGGCTGACCCATCAGCAGAAAAGACTTTTACCATTGAGCCATCTCAGGATTATAGATAGATTAGTTTTTCAAAAATCCTTTCCCCCTTTCCCCTTCCCTTTCTTTCTTTCCTTCCTTCCTTCCTCCCTCCCTCCCTTCCTTCCTTCTTTTCAGAGACAGGGTCTCACTATGTAGCTCTGGCTGTCCTGGAAATCTCTCTGTAGACCAGGCTGGCCTCAAATTCACAGAGATCCACCTGCCTCTGTCGTCCAAGTGCTGGGATTTTATTTATTTATTTATTTATTTATTTACAAAGACATTTATTCAACTATCTTAAACATAGAAATCACATAAATGTGTTATTTTTCTCTGTGGCTGAATCTATAATTTTTTTCATGGTTTATTTTTTTATATTTAAAAATTTCCATCTCCTCCCCTCCTCCTCCCCCTTCCCTCCCCTCCTCCTCCTCCTTCCCTCCCGTCCTTCTTCCCCTTCCCTCCCCTCCCCTCCACCCATACCTTCCCCTCCTCCCTCTCAAGGCCAAGGAGCCATCAGGGTTCCCTACTCTATGCTAAGACCAAGGTCCTCCCAACTCCCCCCAGGTCCAGGAAGGTGATCGACCAAGCTGAGAAGGCTCCCACAGAGCCCATCCATGCAGAAGAATCAGAGCCCAGCGTCATTGTCCTTTGCTTCTCAGTCAGCCCCCACTTTTGGCCACATTCCGAGAGACGGGTTTGGTCGCATGATCCATCGGTCCCATTCCAACTGAAGTTGGTGATCTCCCATTAGTTCTGTCCCACCGTCTCCATGAGTGAACGCACCCCCTCATGTTCCTGACTTTCTTTCTCATGTTCTCTCTCCTTCTGCTCCTCATCAGGACCTTGGGAGCTCAGTCCAGTGCTCCAATGTGGGGCTCAGTCATTTTCTTCATCTATCGCCAGGTGGAGGCTCCCTCAGGAAATTCGGGATCAACCTACCCCAGGACCCAGCAATTCCACTATTGGGAATCTACCCAAGAGATGCCCAATCATACTACAAAGCATTGCTCATCTATGTTCATAGCAAGCATTATTTGTAATAACCAGATCCTGGAAACAACCTAGATGCCCTTCAGTAAGAAGAATGGATGAAGAAACTGTGGAATATATACATATTAGAGTACTAATCAGCGGTAAAAAAACAATGACATCTTGAATTTTGCATGCAAATGGATGGAAATAGAAAACACTATTCTGAGTGAGGTAACCCAGACCCAAAAAGATGAACATGGGATGTACTCACTCATAATCGGTTTCTAGCCATAATTAAAGGAAATCGAGCCTATAATTTGGGATCCTTGAGAAGATAATAAGAAGGTGAACTCCCAAAAGTGCTGGGATTTTTAAATCATGAGCTACTACGCTAGGCTTCCCTTTTCTTTAAAGATGAATTTTTAACATTCTTCTGGTGACAGAGTTAGGTCACTAACTCTTGATGAAGTTTGTGTGTGTGTGTGTGGTGTGTGTGTGTGTGTGTGTGCATGTGTGTGTGTACGTATGTGTATTGTATATTCTCGTCACAAAAATGAGAAATATGTGAGGTGATGGTTAGGGTATATTAATTCTTTGAGTGTATACATGTGTCAAAATAGTACACTATACCACACAAATATGTATAATAATAATAATTATTTATTTTTTGTATAATTATTATTTGACACTTAAAGTTGAATAAAATTTAAGTGACTATATGAAAGGAACTTAGGATTCAAGGCAATCTTATGATAACCTTTACTGAAATACCTTCACTAGAGAAACCCAGGAGGGGACGGCTATCCCCAGTGTCAACTAATGCAGAATAAGGAGGACTATTAGGTGACTTTCAACCAACATCCTCAGTTTCCCTACAAAACTTCTGTTGAGCCCTCAGGTCAGAATGACGACTTTCCCATCCCCACCTCCATATGTCCCCAAGCTTTCTATCCCTCCACAGTGGGACTGCTCATTTCTTCTTCATGCCAGTCTTTGTTCTTGGCCCAACTCTTTTCTTATTCTTCTCCTCTGCTTACAATGCTCATAGAATCCCGCTCAAATAAACTACCAATAATATCTTTATTTCAACAGGAAAGACACATGATAAAGCATGGTAAGTCTGGAGTATGTTCATGTGTTGGAGGAAAAAATACAATGACCCAAAGGTAGAAACATAAATGTCTATTGACAGAGGATAATGAACAACAAATCCCAGAATTCGTGGATAGAGGAATATCACTCAGCCATAGACAGAAATAAAGAACTGATATATGTCCTATATAGATGAACAGCAAAATCATTATTTAATGAGAAGGGCTAGACACAATTATTTTTGGTTTTTCGGAGACAGGGTTTTTCTGTAGTTTTGGTGCCTGTCCTGTAACTAGCTCTTGTAGACCAGGCTGGCCTCGAACTCACAGCCGATTCACTTGCCTCTGCCTTTAGAGTGGCTGGGGATTAAAGGAATGTGCTACTACCACCTGACTCACCAAGATAAATTTTTTTTGTGATTCATCCATGACCAATATCTGAGATAGAAAAATCTACTGGGACAGAATGAAAGGTGTGTGGTAAGGATGGGGAGGTGTGGGGAGCGGAGCAACTACCTAGCAGGTTCTGGGTTTTACTTCACAATATTGGAGATCTTCTGGACTAGAAGAGATAGTTTTACAAAATTGTAACTGTGGCTAAATCCCACTGGATTATTCATTCTACAATGGGAAATTTTATGATATATAAATTTCACCCTAACAAAAAGTAAGGTTTTTAACATATATACAATAGATATAATATATCTATGTCTGTCTGTCTAGTGTGTGTGTTTCTGTATGTGTATGCGCACACACATGCCACCACACATGTGTGGAGTTCAGAGACCAATTTATGGGAGTCAGTTCTCTCCTTCCACTATGTAGAGCCTCAGGGACTGAAATCAGGTAGTCAGACTTGATGGCGAGTATCCTTGTCCTCTAAGACAACTCACAGGCCCTAAAAGGTTTTTAAAGCGGACACTGATTCAACAAAACTTTCCATCCCATTTTTTTTGGATTTTATAGCTTTCATATCTTTCTATTTAATCACACATGAAAGAATGCTTAGTTTTAATTTTGATACTAAGCCCCAAGGAATGGTCCTCAGTGACCTCCAGACCTTGTTATGTATTGCTTTGGTCCTTAATAAAATATCCCAAATAACAGTGAGAATAATAAAGTCATCTGATGAGGTGGCAGTAGAACTGCGCTGGCATCCCAAGGAGCGCTGCCTTTGAGTCTCTTGCTTAGTCCTGCTGCTGTCTCTCCCTGTCCCTGAGACTCCTAACATGATTGAAGATGGCTTGTCAAATGATGTCATCCATTCAACCAGTGGAAGGAAAACAGGGGTTCTTGAAGGCGGCATATAGATCACCACATGCCTCCAGGCTGCTGAGTCTGACTTTTCTGTATCCTTTGGTCCTCTTGAGGACCTTCCTATCCCTCCCCCACATACCTAGAGGGACTTTCCCCTCCATTATCCCTCCTGTTTCCATCCATGCACACTGAAAAGCTGATGTCATGCTCCCATGATGGCGACCTATGCATAAGTACTTCCTAACTACATTCCCGAGCTCTCTTTACTTTGCTATCAACCCCCACCTATTCCCGGAGTGGTGGTTCTTCATAGGACAGCAGCTCATTGGTGCTCTGCGTGGTGTCCCTTTGGAAGAGACACCTGGCTGATTCACTCTTACTGATCCCTGTTCCGATTTTAAATCTAAGTACAGTCAAGAAGGATTTCAATAGTCAAGGCTGGTTAGTAAATAAATCAGCTAAAAACTGAGTTGTGGGGAACAAATGGTAAGTCTATAAATGTGTAAATTCTAGCTTTAGCTTTGCCTACAGGTAAATTTCTGTATTTCTAGGCCTAGAAGGAACTTAGTTGAGTTGGTGGTTCACTTTGAAGTGCATCCACCTAACTTCAAAACTAACCCAGTCTTGGGGACTTAGGAACCATTTCCATATCTTCCCTCCTATAGGCATGCAAAATCTCCTGTAATAGGTCTCAGCCTATGCCAGCCTAGTGAAGTCACCAAAGATGGGGCACTGAGAGCTGAGCTTTATCAGAAATGGCATAACAGTACAGTGCTGGCACTGTGCTCTGTTGACCCAACCTCTGCTTGCACGGAAGCACTGTTTGCTGGCCAGAGTCAAGGAAGCAAGTCCCTGGTTTCAGGGAGTTTGTTTACTGTTCTGCACCTTTGGGCTTTGGGGGGGCATGCGAATCTCTAAAACCCAGTGCAATGAGGGTCAGATGAGCCAATTGGCTTGAAGTTAACCAGCCAGCTGAAGATGCCCTTGGAGCCTTGGCAGCTGAAGATGCTTTTTGAGGACTCCAGCTTATACTGTGCACTGGATATTTCTACCAGGCCCAGCTGTGACCCTAAAGAGATATTAGAGAAAACATATATTTTGCCCTAAATTTTATAGCTTTTTTTTTGAGACAGGTTCTCTAGGGCAGAGTGGCTTCCAACTTCTATGTAAGCTGAGGCTGACTTGTAACCCAGGCTACAACTTCAGTACCCTACTTTTTTTGTTGTTTTTTTTTTTTTTTGATTAAAACTACTACATTCTGAAGGAAAGGTTTGCCCAAGTCACTGTATCACCTTATATGTCAGGGCTCCTTGCAGGAAGGGCACTGTCCCTCCAGGTCCCTTGCAACTCCCTTCTTCCTAGCCTTCTGGCTTCCTGGTTTCTTAAGGAATGCTTGTCACTGACTTCTGGAAATTTCTTGAGGCTGGAGATTTAACTTTTCTGCTTGAAGTTTGGCCATTTGGGAAAGTTCCTTGATCTGTGTTCAGAAAATTTACTTTGGGGCTGAAGCCAAGTCTTTGGGTGACTTTTGAAGTTCAGACAGCACATTGAACATGGCTAGCCCTCCATTGCTGTTATCTGTGTGATTGCGGGCATCAGGCCTCCAGGCAGCCTGCTGAATCTCTGGATTAGATTGATCCCAGTGAGTTTAATTAACTAAATAACCCTTTCGGTCAAATAATCAAACAGGCTTCTGCCGGCTCTGGGGTGAGCATCTTTAAATATACCTTTAAACCCCCAGAAGAGCATACACCAAGGAGCTTGGCTGCTTCTCAATCTGCTATTGCCTTGTTTCCAGAGACTGTAGGGGTTAAACTGAATGCTAATAGGCTTAGATGATTGACATTGATTGAACTTTTGGTATGACTAATCACGTGTGGCCTACCAAGGCTCTTGTGTGGCTAATCCTCAGGAGTAGCTTGTTTGCTTCCAGGTTGCTGGAAATTTATTCCCAACATTGGTTATTAGAAGGAAGAGCTAACCTGGCACCCTTTACTCATTGTTCAACCAGATCATTTGCTTGCATCGCGTTTGTCCTGACTCTCTGGCAGCCCAGCATGTAGATTGGTGTTGCCACTGTCCTTCAAGTGACAAATCTTTGACATGGTCAGACCCCAGGAAGACAAAATATCTTGTCTTCGTGGAGGGCAATGGCTACCTCCAGGTTTCCGGAGCGATTCAGCAAGACCTAAGCATTTCTGTGTAGTTAGTATTTCCCTAGCAGACTAATTAACCACTGCAGGACAGAATGTTCCCAAACTTAGCAGCATAAGTCAAAAGTCAGCATTTATTATAGCACAGCTTTTGTGGTCAGGGGCCCAAGTGATTCTGGCTCTGGGTCTTATCCAAGGGTGCAGCCAGGAAATGGGCCTGTGTTCTGTCTTCTCTAGAACTGACTAGGCTGGAACATCCACCTGCGAGAGACACAGCTTCTCAGTGGCAGCTGATTTTAGTTGCTGGCAGAAACTCTGACTTGTCACATTATGAACTTCTCTGCAAGGGAACTCTGGTGTCCTCAGAAGGACACTGGCTTCTCTGGTTTCTCTCTGTATTTGCTTGCCTTATTGTTGTGGCCAAGTAGCTGAGAAAAAACAGCTTAGGGGAGACACATTATTGTGGCTCACAGTGTCATGGCAGGGATGCACTGTGACTTGGATTTATGCCTTGGCATAGCAGTTTGTGGCTATTCACATTAGGGCAGTGAGGAAGAAGCAGAGAGGGTACCTAGGGCTACAGCCAGGTCTAGAACCTCCTGGCTGACCTTAACCACCTGCTTCCACTAGGCAGGCCTCACCTCTTAAAGGTTTCACGATCTCTTAAAACAGTACCAGCCTGGGGCCCAAGTGTTCAAACACATGAGAGCTACTTCACATCCCTTGTTCTAGTGAGAGACCCTGTCTCAAAAGAAAAACCAAGGTAGATAGCTCCTAAGGAATGACACTTGAAGTTCACCTCTGACCCGCACCCCCCACATACACAAAACAACACATCACCCATCCACCCCAACCACACAACCAAATAAGAATCAGTAAGTAGAGACTTCAAAAAAGTGGCTCGGGTTGGCTTATTGGTTGAAGGGTGTGTGAGACAAGTAGCAAACTATCTAGAATTAAGAGAGTCTCCCATAACATACCTCACTAATCGTACTAATTACCTCTTTACTTCCCCTCCCGTCCTCTACTGGTTCCGTACCTACCTATTCTCACATCCCCTGTCTTCCTCCCCATTTAATCATTCCATCCTCCTTTTTTCCTACTTTCTGTTTTGATTGCTAGTGATGCAGCTCAGGACGGTTGTCCATGCTGCGACATGTTACTGTGCCTGGGCTGCTCCTCAGCCTGAGGCTTGCTTTTCACAGAGCCCCAGCCGCAATCCATTCCAGTCATGTGTCCTCATCCGTGCTTTGTAATCCCACATTGATGCTGTACCAAATGCTGACCCGCTAGCTACTTCAGCAGCCACAACTCTTCTCCATCAAAGCCCTAGTTCATAGTGATGCCTCTCACACTCTTTGAGGCAGTCCCAGAGGAGATTTCGGAAAGTGTTGTTGCCAGGCAGGAGCGGTACAGTTGCCAGTGTGCATGCCTTATTATGGCATTCATTAAGTCATGCTTTTTCCTTCATATCTAAGCTTTACAGATACACCATATTTGGATGACATTTTCATACCTATTTGGGCACAGGCCAGGGGGTAATACCTCTCATAAGGAACTTAGGGAAATATGAAGTAATGCAGGGTTGCATCAATCAAGGTGTTTGGCACCAGCAGCCTGAAAAACTGTAGGTGCCTGACAATTGCAAGATGCTGGCAGCGAGAAGAGCTTCTGCTCCCAGTGACTGTTAGGCTTTTGGCTCATTTTACTTAAATCACAGCAGAAGGCCAACAATGGTGTGTATGCATGCGTGTGAGTGAGTGAGTGTGTGTGTGTGTGTGTGTGTGTGTGTGTGTGTGTGAGCACGTAGGGAAAGGGGGCAGGGACCATCACTCCCTAGTGGATTTAGGCACCCCTGACTACAGTGAGAGCATCATATCTGGAGTGGGATATTTGACTACAGGAGATCCGAAATGTCGGAAAAGGTCATTGGGATGGGAAAGTAGAAATCACACCAATTGCTTAAGCAATAGGAATCCCAAAGGAGTAGGAAAGGGGATAGTCTCACTAAACGCTGGTGATCGCGAGTTCAGACATCATGGTTCATCCACTGAGTGGACATCACTGAGGCCATGGCTCGCACACTGCCAGTGTACTTGAAGGATGTGACCTCCAGTCATGTCACCTGCCTCTTCTCTGCCACCTGGAAGAGAACCAGGAGAGGATCACATGCTCACCCTGAACACATATAGCTTTCCCTAATTTCAGATCCAACTGAAGGAAACCTGTGAGGAACCTACATGAGCCAAGTTAAGCCAGGCTGCATTTGTGACCGGGACTAAAGACGAGAAAAGGCTAAGCAAAGGGAAAAGTCAAAGGAAGCATCACTCAACCAGGGAGAGGGAACACATCAGTAAAAGTTGATGGCTGCTGTTAAAATCACCAAGGGCAAGGATGCCAACACCCTGGTCTCATCCCAGACAGAAGTGGTGGCAGAGAAGGAGCAAACTGTGGGGAATTAAGGCAGCTTGACTTGGATTTTAACTTTCCATGGGGGTGTTAAGGACCTCACAGAAGCAAATGCATCTGAGAAAATCTGAGGACTCACAAATGCCCAGCTCAAGGACCATCTTGTCTGGGGACTACTACCAGGTACCTCTCAGCTGTTCACACAGTGGGGGTGGCCCTGGGCTGGTGAGGTAATAGGTGATATGAAATGATGGAAAACTTGTAAGACTTCATAAAGCCTGTGACTACAGGGTAGAGGAACTGAAGTGTCTGGAAGAGAGAAAATTATGTAGGTGACGTTATTAGGGCAGAGTTCTGGTAATGTCTTTATATGTTGTTTTGCCTACAGATCTTTACCCCTCATGTGCTTTAAAAGTACTATGTTCCTAAAAAAAAAGAAATCACTAAATGTAAGGGTTTTCTAGGTGAAAATGTTCTTGTAGGTCATAGAAGTGGTAACGTATTGGTCACAGTGTTCATGAAGACGCCCACTTCTTTCTACTGTAGTGGGCATTGGTGAGTCTAGGCAATGTGCTTTTGGCTTGGAAGGAACCAAGAAACCACGGGGTAAATGTGGAGGCTTGCACAGTTTGAGAGGATTATCTATTCCTAGGAAGGGTCCTTACTCAAGAACGTGGACTCTCACCCCAGCAGTCAGGAGATGTGACCCCAGGCTGCAGTGCAGTGAACTACAGCAGTCATAATCAGGACTGAGGCACTCTTCCTGAGGTGTGAGCCTCGGCACTGCAGCTATGTGTGTGTGCATGCATAAAAGCTGGCTTCCAAAGAAAGTGAAGAAAGAAAGGAAGCACCGAAGGAGCAAGGAAGGACAGGAAGGAAGGAAGGAAGGAAGGAAGGACAGGAAGGAAGGAAGGAAGGAAGGGGGATGTGAGGAGGATGGAGGGAGACCTAGCCAGGTGGTTTAATGGGTAAGTGCGGCCTGGCCAAGTCTCACCCTGAGCTGGATTCCTGGGACTTGGTGGTGGAAGGAGCAAGTCAGTTCCCACAAGTTGTCTTTTAGCCTTGACACATTCGCTTAGGCACCCTCCCCAATAACTTTAATTTTAGAGAATAAGCAAATCTGTATCTATATCTATACAGTTTACTTTAAACTAGATTTGTAAGGGTTTTGTGTGTGTGTGTGTGTGTGTGTGCAGGGTTCCTTTGAGCCCTTAATAGGTTAATGAGCACTGTAAATACCTAAAAGAGGACTGTAGTAGGCAACTTGTCACAAGTCAGTACTGCCAAGCAACCTAATGGTGTCTCACAGTGGTGTTCAGTGGAGGCTCAGTTGGGGAAAATACACTTCTCACTTTTTCAAAAACAACATCAAACATCCTGGGTAGTCTTCTCACCTTGGTTCCTCAGCTGATAATAAGGAGGTTGGTTTGTTTCCATTTGAATTTGTGGGAAATGAAGGCATCTACTCTCTGAGTGATGAGGAGACCCAGGCAGAGAAGGTAGATGTAGAAAATTGCAGCAAAGGCAAAATGCAAGCATTTTGAAACTCCCCAGAGCCCCCTCTTGCTAGGGAGCAGGAAGGAATCTCATCCTTCTACTCTGGGATTGAGAGCCCAGGCGTTTTCCAGAGTTCAGTTCGTCTCCAGAAGTTTCCAGCCTCCCCTCTCCACTGAACACACCTCAGTTAAGTACTGAGTACTTGAAATTCTGTTGTCTGCTGCCTCCCTCCCTCCCTCCCCTCCACTCCCTCCCCTCCCCTCCCTCCCCCCCTCCCCTCCCTCCCTCCTCTTCTTTTTCCTTCCCATTTTCTTTTTTCCCTCCTGTGACAGGATCTCATATAGTCCAGGATAGCCTCAAATTTACTATGTAGCTGGGATGACTTTGAACTTCTGTTCCTCCTGTTTCTACCTCCCAGTCTGGAATTACAGACTGGTATCACTGTATCTGATCTTATGTGGTGAGAGGATCAACTCGGGCTTTGGGTGCTCAGCAAGTGCTCTTGCTGACCGAGTCATATCGCTAACTCCAAGTCTACACTTTTTCTACCATAAGCTCTCACAACTGTTCCCTGGCCTTGGACCATCTGTGCCTTTTGAGATCTTATGTGGTCCCCCCATGTCCCCCACAACTCTGTTCTACTCATTGTCCTTACTGCAATCAATTAGATACACTAATCCCATCTTGTCATAACCGCCTCCCCACCATTGACCTCATTTTAATGTCTTCTCATGTTTCTTATTGCATGGCCAGAATTCTTAGCTGAAGCTGGGTGCCGTTGGCCTCTATCACGTCCCGGCTGTATATCACCCAAGCTGTTGCTTTCTTCATGTGCATTAGCCATGATGGCTTCCTTCGCTTCCTGCTGACTGTTGCCACCTGCCTGTCAACCACCTGCCTGTCCACAGGGCCGTGGCATATGCCACTGTCTTTGCCTTGTCCTTTCTTTAAGCTCAGTTCAATAGTTATCTCCTCAGGGGTTGTTGTCTGCATTCTTGGCTGGCTTGGATTCTCCTCTAACAGGAACCATGAGCTCTTCTTTGTACTTAGGACAAACAGATGCATTGTGTACAGTTTCTGTACTTGTATGATGAGTGGCCACCTTCGCGCACTAGACTGGCTTCATTGCATGTTCCATGAAGGCATGTTGGATTTGACTCATTGTGATATCCCAACTGCTTAGCATGTTTTAGCATGTGGCCAATCTCTTCTTGAACTCTCTATGTAGCCAAAGATGACCTTCAACTTCTGCTCCTTTTTCTCCTAACTCCCTAGTCCAGAGTTTATAAGCATGTACCTTCATCCTCTGCTTTTGATAGGGTATCCATCCATAGGATTTTCCTTTGATATCAGCTACCTGATTTTATCCTTTCAAATACTTGGGAGTATCTAAAACTCTAACACTTATTTATCTTATTGACTCCACAAGGTTTCACAAGGTAGCAGCAGGAAGGCCAGATCTGTCTAGTTGGAAGAATAAAAATTCTCTGATTCTACGACTAGTACTGTTAGGGGGTGGTTGGGTGTTGGGCGTGGCGGGGAGTGGGGGTGTGGGATGCATTCTGCATTTCTAACAATTGCTTTAAAATGAATAGCAAAAGTAGAGGGCAGCTTCAGGTAGCAGGAGGCTGACATTGCTTCTGAGAAGGCACTGTAGGGAATGATTCATGCCATCTGTAGGTAACACTCTTTCCCCTTCACTGTCTCTGGTGAGCTGTGGTGGGAACTTGCAAGGGCTCCTCCACAACCCCGGGGAAGTACTTGGGGCTGGGACACATGCATGTTGCATTCTCTTATAGTGACGTGTCCTTAGTCCCAGGTTGGAAGCAGCCCACACTGTGATTTCAGTGAAGTTAGGGCTTGGGGCTTCTTTATGGTGAGCAAGTTTTAGGGTGAGCGAAAGCAGCTCAAAGTCTTAATTCTGTTTTATCTGGGAAGCCTCATTAGTGATCAGAGCTAGCAAATAATGCATTGTGAACCAGAAGAAGCCACCAAAAGTATCTGGAAATTGTTTCTGTGCCTTATGTTTCAACTGTTTATGTTCATACCACAATATGTGAACTTTTCTAGCTAACAGATATGGAGATGACTTCTACATCATCTCCACTTGTGAGAACTGTTGAGTAACTGGTTTTCTCAGTCATTAGAGGGTTGGTTAATATTCAAAGCTGTTGATGTTGCTATCACTGACAAGCCAAGAGCATTTGCTGAATGCTCACCCTGAGAGGAAGCTCTCTGGGAACTGGGTAGACACCCTCAATTTATCATGGATGCTTCTGTGGTCTGTCCCTAAACATGCCTACCCTCCTCCAGATTTAACTGCCTGCAGAGGAAGCAGGAAACACCATGAAACCTCACATTTGCTTGTGAATAATGGGTTAAATGGCAAACAGATTAGCATTATGACCCCGAAGGAGAATTTACTGTGTGCATGTCACCATGCTTCTGGGTTGGCCATGATGGAATAGCACATGAAATGACAATCTAGCTGAACCACTTCAGGCTTTCTCTTAGGAACCTCAAAGGTCAGCTTGTGATTTCAGGTGATTTTTTTTTCTCTCAGCAGGGCCCTAATGGCTGAAGAAGTGGATCTTAAACAGAAGGATTTGTTAAAACTTGGAATGGTGATTGGAAGCTCAAGCCTTTGTCAGGGAAGTGGAGGGGGGGGGTGGAGGGGTGGGAGGCAGGGTCTCATATTCATGAACTCCTTGTGCAGCCTAGGATGAACTTGAGTTTCTGTCTCCACCTGAGTCCAGGATCATGACCTTTTCATCTATGAAATGGGAATGTAATTCTCCTCTGATATCTAAAATGCCAAAGGAAATGACAAACTAAAGTAACATAAACCATTTTGCAGATAGAAAACTCTGATATGAACAAAGAACATTGTGTTTTGACCTTGTGTAGCCTGCAAAGGGAACTAACGTGGATGCAGAAAGGTATTACATTTATATGGTTTAAAGTCAGCAGGCTTTTCTTCCTGTGTGAATTTTAATTTAAACCTGAAGATTTATGGGAGGAAATGCCTGGTGGGGCACAAGAGAGTACAATTATTGAGAGGAGAAAAATATTATTGCTATTTATTTTCAAAAATACCAAGTACCTGTCCTCAGAAGTCTCAATAGGTCTAGAGAATGTTGCCCTGCTCTCTCGGGAAGCAAACAGAAACTCCTTCCTTTGAACCTATTGAGTGAGATGAAGATAAAGCATGGGGTGACTGCTTGTCCCTCAGATCCCAGAGATGCTTATGGAATTCTTGCCAAACAAGAGGGCACATGGGAAAATCCCTTTGTACTGTTAAATGTTCCTACTGAGCTTGGCAATGGATAACATAAATTCTCATCTTTTCTATTAACTATTGATTCTATGTCTAATTGTGTCAAAGCTAAGTCACTGAGTCCTAAATAGAATGGGAAGGTGCCTGTAAGCAGACTTGCAGGGTGGCATGGTGGAGAGAGAGAGAAGCACAGGATGAGTCCACAGCCAAGTAGAACCCTGAGCACCATGCTCCTTGTACCAAGTTCCCTTCACCCTCATGCCATGTTGATTTCTTTGATTCAAGAAGCTCTGCAGTTTCTGTTCCAACTCAACCTCCACCATTGTGGTTGTCTGAAATGAAAATGATTCCCGTAGCCTCAAAATGTTTCGAATACTTGTTCCTAGTTGGTAGAACTGTTTGAGAAGGATTAGGAGGTGTTGGCCTTGTTGGAGGAAACATTGAGGTTTTCAAAAACCCATGCCTTTTCTTAATAGCTTTCTCTGCCTTGTGGCTGTGTTTCAAGGTATGAGCTCTGAGCTACAGTTACATTCACTATGCCTGTCTGCCGGGGTCATGCTCCCTATTTGATGGTCACGGGCTCTAACAGTCTGAAACTGTAAGCTCCAAATAATTTTTTTTCTTTTTATAAGCTTCCTTGGTCATGGAGGTCTTATCACAGCAACAGAAAAGTCACTAAGACAATGATTAGTGATTCATGATCACCACACAAAGTGGGTGCACAGATATCATGTGAAGAGAAAGGTACAGTAAAGCAAACAGCAGAATGGGCTGAGGATCTTTTATGCACTGCAGTCAGGGCAGCTCAGTCTACAGGTGACTTGTACCAGTTCGTATCCCAGACCTGGAGTGCTGGGGGGCAAACTGGGAAAAGCTACTATCTGGCAAAGGCAGCAGAGGCTTTGACACTTTTGGATGCTCAAGCCCCAATTTTAGAGCTAATGTGTGAAGGCAGAGAGGCTTTTAAAATCAAAAGACAAACTTTTTAAGGTTGCATAGTGACTTTCCACATGCAGAGATTAAGCATTAAAGCAGTCTCATCCTTTTTACATTCATTTACTGACCGCTCTCTTTCTCTCTGTGTGTACGAGATAGATAGATAGATAGATAGATAGATAGATAGATAGATAGATAGATAGATAGATGATAGATAGATAGATAGATAGATAGGTAGGTAGGTAGATAGATAGAGAGATAGATAGATAGATAGGTAGATAGATAGATAGAGAGATAGATAGATAGATGGATAAATGGATAGATAGAGAGCCAGAGGACGACTTTCATGAGTCTGTTTTCTCCTTCCAGTATGTAGGATTCAGGGATCAGACAACCCTCACCTCTGAGTCATTGCACTGACCAAGGGTAATTTACTTGTCCTCATTCCATCTCCGTTCCAGGTCCTCAGTGATGCTCGGAGCCAACCCTTTCCTGAGGTCTGTCATCACAGGTTGATTTAACCTGGTCTTGAGCTTCAGCTAAACTGAGCCTTAAGAGTGGATACTCACCTGTCTGTCCTTCCTACTCTGCATCTCTTAAGTGAGGTCCAGGAGGAGGGAGCCCTTTGAAGAATACATTTCCCCCTTCCCTTTGATGCTTACATTCCTCTGAGAGCCACATCAAGAGGATATGCAGATTCTATGAGGAAGTCTATGCAGCAAGTACCAGACAGCAGCAGTTCCTAGGGAATTAGGGACCCTGTGTCTGGGACTAAGTCAGCCTATGTTCTTGCTTAGATTTTACAGCATGAGCCTCTCAGGTCACCTACTGCGGTTGTGCCTTTCCCCCCAGCCTTGCAAAGGTGGCCTTTTGTTCCCAAAGAGTCACAGAGCGGCTACTAGCTACATCACAAAGTTTTTAAGGTTGTGATTGAAATTTAGAAGACAGCATCCAATGTCACCTTTGATGATCTAAAATTGCACACAAGGTAACCCGGGGCTCCCTGCAATAGACAGCCCACAGATGCGCGCTTCTGGATCATGCCCTCCCAGGGTCTCGCTGCAGTCGACTGATGTTATTAAACCTCCAGGACCCTTCTGAGAAGGATGCTTGGGCTCCAAATAGCAGTGTTCTCAGGGACACTGTGACCCGGTGCCACCACACAATTGAATCTCTTTCATTTTATAGAAAATCTGAGACTCTCTATTATTAAACTGACAAGAATAGCAGTATGGATTTTTCCTTTTCTGCTTTTTGCATTCCAGGGGGCCAGGGGCTGTGCTTCCTGAGTTTAACAGAAACATGAGATTCTGGCCAGATAATGAGATAAAGGATGCACAGCCAACTTACAGATGCCACACAGCAAAGGAGCACCAGGTCCATAAGTATGGTGCTCTGAGCCTGCCTCTCGGCTGCCTTTATCTCTCCTTTCTGTCTCTCTTTCTCCCTCTC
Organism: Arvicola amphibius; assembly: GCF_903992535.2. NCBI lineage: Eukaryota > Metazoa > Chordata > Mammalia > Rodentia > Cricetidae > Arvicola > Arvicola amphibius. Next base: position 108,851,649 of record NC_052058.2, on the reverse strand, counting down.
TTAAGTGTGCATGCGTATGTATACACGTATGTGTCCATGTGTGTGCAGATGCATGTGCAGCCCAGAATTTACTTTAGTGGTCATTCTTTTAGCTGCTATCCACCTTGCAGTTGAGACAGCATCTCTTATTGATCTGGAACTCGCTAGGCTCACCAACTGCTGAGCCCAGGCACCTGTGGGTCTCCATCCCCTCAGCATTGGGCTTATCAAAGCATGGACCACTACTTCTGTTTCCTTTCCTTTCCTTTTTTTTGAGACAGGTTTCTCTGCAGCTTTGAAGCCTGTCTTGGATCTTGGATCAGCCTGGCCTCAAACTCACAGAGATCTGCCCTGCTCTGCCACCTGAGTGCTGGAATTAAGGGCATGTGCCACCTCTGCCTGGCAATTTCTGGCTTTTTTAAAAACATAGGTTCTGTCTTAGTTAGGGCTTCTACTGCTGTGAAGAGACACCATAAGCATAGCAATTCTTATAAAGGAAGCCATTTAATTGGGACCGGCTTACAGTTTCAGAGATTTAGTTCATTATCATTATGGTGCAACATGGTGGCATGTCGGGAGACACGGTGCTGGGGAGGGGCCTGAGAGTCCTGCATTTTGATCTGCAGGCAGCAGATGTGAAGTGTCTCACTGGTGCAGCTTAAGCATATGTGAGACTTCAAAGCCTGCACCCACAGTGACAGGCTTCCTCCAACAAGGCCACACCCCATAGTAATGCCCCTCCCTTTGGAGGTCATTTCCTTGCAGACCACCACAGTTTCTAAGGCTGGAAGCCGAGTTCAGGTTCTCATGCTTGCATGACAAGCACTGTATGGCCCAGCCACTTCCCAGCACCACCTCACTCCGTCACTTTTTAAACTGTGAAATAAATACGATTGAATATACATTTTTGCATAGTGCCGCTCTGCAGAGAAGCGGCCCTGAATAGCCCACCATAAGCACTTCCCAACTACTGTGCTACAAGTACCGCAGAACTAACGCACCAGAAGTACTGACCGTAAATGCCGCACAAATACTTATCTGCTCTATTTGCATCAAGCCCCACTCAAAGTGGTGGTGACTTTAAGGCCTGGGGAAAGATATGTAGCTGCTCTGGCATGGGGGTAGTGGGTGGGGAGCCACCTACTCTTAGGGACACTGTGCTGCATTGCATGGATTCATTAAAACATGCCTTGAAAGAGGGCCCATTACCTCCTGGAATGTCTGGCTATTGAAATGTCATTTTCTGTAAGTCTGATGAACTAACCAATGCAAGCATCAGAAAGAAGGAACTGGAGAAAGTTAAGGTGCAGAGAAGTGAAGCCAGCATCAGGTTTGGTGGGAATGGCCCTGGACTGGGAAGCTGAATCAACAGCAGAGAGGGCAGGACTGCATTTACAGGGGTACAAATTCCATCACTCAGCTCAGTTCACTGTGCTTGGCACACAGGCAGTGGACAAAGGCAGGGACCCAGCGGGGTTAAAGGGATGATTCAAATTATTATTATTTTTTAGCTATGAGAGATAGACAGTGATCTTATTTTTCTTTATTAACTCAGGATGAGGACTTGGTTTTTCTTTTCTCAGTTTGTGATTCACCAGTCCTAGTGAAAAGAGATCTAAGAGCCAGAGTTCTGCTTGGGTCCTAATTTCTGCTTCTAATGGTCAGATTTTACCACATGGGGCGAGTGATGGTTCTTTCATTCAGTATCATTAAGTTGTATTGAATGGGTTTCATTTTTATATGAGTAAGCACTGTAAAAAACACAAAGGTTCCCTTATGCCTATTCGAGAGCCTAGAGTAAGGAAATATTAAAGCTTAAGTTTCAGCCCAAGGCAGAGCCTTGCTCAGCCTCCAGGGAAAGAATGGAACTTTATGTCTCAGAAGTGTTTTATTTTGTCCGTTTGAGAACACACTGAGATCAGGGTAAAGAACCATTCAATTTCTTTCTCCCAGACTTTGCCCAAAGTGCTTCTAACTTTTGGATGGATGAGGTCTCTCTTTTCTCTGACAGCCACTGTGTTAGGATTCCTGACCTGCCTGGGCGTCGGGGAGGAGGTGGCAGTGTGGAGCACTGGCCACTTCCCCAGGAATTTACCCAAGCCCTTATTTGCATGTGTGAAGTTCCGCCTCATCCAATCCAGGAGGCTTCTGGCATGATCATGATGATAGATTTGACTCATCCAATTACTCTGTTTGGGAAATAAACATATTTGCTTGAACCCAAGCAAATGTTGCTATGGCTGTAGAGAAGAGGACCTGTGGGCTGGAGTTCAGTTCCCAGGACCCACATATCTGTAGCTCCAGCTCCAGAATACCTGGTGCCCTCCTCTGGTCTCTGTGGGCACCTGGACAAAAAAGGCATGCACTTGCATACACATAAAACAGAAACAAAAATATTTAAAAACAAATAAGTGACAAAGGAGGAAAAGGAACTAAGAGAGTATTTTTCATAACACCCAAGCATTGCTGCTACTGTCCTATTATTTTTTTGTGTGAAATAATTTCTGAATTATTTTGTAATAGAAACTTTACATTTTAAGTCGTTTTTATGGATTATTCATTTATACTCTAGATTAATATTTTTTAGAAAAAAATCCCCCAAAATCCTGAGGTTCGATTGAAAGAAAACACCATTGGAGGAGGTTTTACCATTGAGGGGTGCAGTCTGCTAAACTGAGCTCAGTACTAAATTACAAAGAAAGGAGAGGTTTTCCTCCTGTGTTCACTTAAAATAGAACAATGAACACAATTGAATGATTACCTTTAACCATCTAAACCTAGGGAACTATTTGTGCTTGACTGATAGGGACTACGCAGTCTGCTTCCACAAGGCGTTTGCTTTGGGAGGAGTGTCTGGGGGCCTGGCTTGGCCTCTTGGAATCATCTCACAGTCTGCGGTGAGCGTATCCCCCTACGATGGGAGCTTGGGCCTGCCAGTCTGTCAACAGTGCCTTGTTCAGCCCTTCACTGATGTCCTCCTTATTTGTTTCATATTCATTTTCTAGTCTGTTCTTTGTAACAAGGACCTTTATGTACATTTAAGGAAAATGCAGAAAATAGTTATAAATAATGAGACTCTAGGGTGTGGCTATTTATTGTAATAGCCGTGATAGTAGAATGTGGAAAATAAAAAACCCCATGAGATGCAATAAGCAATCAGCTTATTAGGATCTAGCTAATTGCTCACCCCAGGGGTTGAAATAAATAAACAGTGAGGCACTGTCAAATCTCCAGCATCTTTACTGTGCTCCTGTGAATTCTGATAGTCATAGATTAACAAGCATTCAAAAGAAAATCAAATCCTTAACTTACTTATAGACAGCTGTGGGTATCTGTGTACTTATTCATGCTAAAATGAACCGTAAGATATATCTGACATCCATAATGCTGAAGTACCGATCACTTGACTCATCTTAACTAAACAGAAGCTTAGGATTTCTTGGTCGTCTTGGGTTTTTATATTACAGACATGAAAATATTTATTGAAACATGAAAGTTTAGGTTGCGTCTGTGATGTTTCTGTTTTTAATAAGATGGGGAATCAGACCTAGTGCTACTCAGTGGCCATCAGGGAATACCAGAGATAATTTAGGTGAAATGGCTGTCACTCTGGTTCTGGTGTTCTGTCACTACAGTTCTGGTGTTCTGTCACTATGGTTCTGGTGTTCTGTCACTGAGGTTCTGGTGTTCTGTCACTGCGGTTCTGGTGTTCTGTCACTGAGGTTCTGGTGTTCTTTCACTACAGTTCTGGTGTTCTGTTACTGAGGTTCTGGTGTTCCTTCACTATGGTTCTGGTGTTCTGTCTCTCTGGTTCTGGTGTTCTGTCACTGAGGTTCTGGTGTTCTGTCACTATGGTTCTGGTGTTCTGTCACTATGGTTCTGGTGTTCTGTCACTATGGTTCTGGTGTTCGGTCACTGAGGTTCTGGTGTTCTGTCACTCTGGTTCTGGTGTTCTGTCACTGCGGTTCTGGTGTTCCTTCACTATGGTTCTGGTGTTCTGTCACTGCAGTTCTGGTGTTCTGTCACTATGGTTCTGGTGTTCTGTCACTGAGGTTCTGGTGTTCTGTCACTATGGTTCTGGTGTTCTGTCACTATGGTTCTGGTGTTCTGTCACTATGATTCTGGTGTTCTGTCACTGTGGTTCTGGTGTTCTGTCACTGAGGTTCTGGTGTTCTGTCACTATGGTTCTGGTGTTCTGACACTATGATTCTGGTGTTCTGTCACTGAGGTTCTGGTGTTCTGTCACTGAGGTTCTGGTGTTCTGTCACTGAGGTTCTGGTGTTCTGTCACTATGGTTCTGGTGTTCTGATTTTGAGGCCTTAATTTGGGAAGATAATACAGGGTTTACAGAGAATATATGTTATGGGCATCTCTCACCGGTGCCTCTAGAAAAGAAATGGCTTGCGGTGATGTTTAATAGAAGAACAGAGTAGTGAGTCATATTGATTTCTCAACACTCAAACTTTTTCAGAGCTGAAGACTGTGAAGAAGAATTGAAAAGAATAACACACAATGAACTGCAGGATCTTTTGGTGAGAGAGCCCTTAAAACCACAAAATGCTTCTTCATTCCTTCTTTTTGTTACAAGCATTGTATGTGCTTACAGACCGATTTGGCACTTTAACAAAAAGAAACCTAGATTTGTATTTAATTCTTTCAATGACTTACCTTTAGTAATTTGTGTCAAATAAGTTACACGATGTTTTAACTTTATGAAGTATCACTGTGCTACTTAGAATATTAATACCTCCTGACCTGTTTCAGACTCGCTATATTCAGGCTTTCTGAGCTTGAACTGTTAGGTTCTTTCTATACCTGTGTTGTATTTATAGTTTCTTCCTCCTGGCTTTGTTGTGATGTGTGATCTGGAATGACCAGATGACTTTATTTATATCAACCATTTAAAAAAATACATATCTCCTTATGTTTCAAAAAATCTTGGAGGAATAAATTTATATGCTTAGCTAACAAAAACCACCACATCGATTTATTTATTCCATGTGTGTAGGGTTGCTGCCAAGAGGACAAGAGACAAGAGTTGGGTTTCTTCTTCCACATTGTGGGTTCTGGGGATTGAGTGGAGGTTGCCAGGCTGGACCACAAACACATTGATCTACTGAACCTCATTTATCTATTTTTAAACCTGCTAATTTATAGCATAAATGAGTAGAGTTCCAGGCATGCAGGATAGATATTAATAACTCAATTTCCTATTAGGTCAAAGTCTTTAAGTTCACTAATGATGCTGAAAACACTATTTAACTAACATATCATGGAAAAACAAAGTCTGTCAGGCCTTAATGAGGAAAATGATGTTTTGAATAATTGGAGCTTAAGCATCCATGTGTGAATGTGCAATGCAGTTGCCCTATACTTCAGTACATAAAAAAATAACCCCAAGGAAAAAATAAATATAAGAGGACAACATAAAAAGATATTAGGGAAAACATAGAGGCAAATCCTCATGACCTTGCACTTCAACAGTGATTTCTTTCACTAAAAAGAGAAGTAACAGGAACAAGTATCTTGGAAATTATAAAAAGTTAAAACTTCCTTACTCTCAGAAGTAAACAACAAAAAGATACAATGTCAACAATGGCAGAGAATTTGTGCTGGACATTTCTCTGAAGGTCTATAAATGACCTAAATGCTCAAGAAGAAGCTTAGTATTATTAGCCGCTGAGGAAATGAAAGTCATCACCATACTAGCTACTACCTCACAGCCCTGGGGCAACTAAACAGTAACCAAAAAGCATGGAAGATACATGTTGGTTAGGTTCATGGAAAACGGTAACTGCACATTGCTGGTGAGGACCTAAGACCATTTGGTGGTTTCTGAGGAGTTAAAGATGGGCTCATCATATGACTGGGCAATTCTGTTTCTGCGTGGATACTCCATAGAAATGAAGGGGCTTGGTACCAGACCATTGCCACAGCTGACAGGTAGAGAGCACCAACTTGCCATCCGGAGAGATAGGGATGACTGGGCAGTGTGTATGAGTTCCTGTTTTGGGTTGCGAAAGTCCCACCTGTCCTTGGAACTAGACAGAAGTGAAATTGCATATCATGGCTGTAATTAACGCCACTGAATTGTCCTTTTTAAAGTAGTTAACTTTATGTTACATGAATTATACCTCAATAAAAGTAGGGATTGCATATAAAGTTTCTTCATATGTATGTATCCATTTATATAAACTATGTAATTATAAACTTTTACAATAGCTAGGCATTTTGTGGTGCAGGGAATTGACTCTGGGCCTTCAGTCATGCTAGGTGGCACTCGGCCATGAGCTATGTTCTAGCCCTGATGTGTGAGACAGAGTCTTGCTGTATAGGTCAGGCTGACACACTTGAGGCCCTTGACTGTGCCTACCTCTGTCTCTGAGAGGGATCACAGGCATGTGCTAGCATGCTCAGGACAAATGCATCTTTTAAATTAAAGGACATCAGTGACTATAATTTATTTAGTTAGACAAGTCTTTTTGTATTTGTAGAATAACAATAGCTTCCTTGATTTATGAGACTTCTAAATACCAAGAATAATTAATTAGAGATTCATTGAGAAAATAATTCCAAGTTTTTTAGTATAATTAGAAAGAAAGAAAATATTTTAAATGAATATTCTCATTACGAGTAGACCTTGAGCTGAAGATTGTGTGGCTCAGTGGCAGATGGCTTTCTCAGTATGCAGGTGGTCCGAGCGATGATCCACAGCACTGAAAGAAGAAAAAGTTTATAACTTAAACTTTTTTAAACATAGTTTTTTATTGATTCTTTGGAAATTTCATATCATGCTCCCCAATCCCACTCATTTCCCAGTCCCTCCATATCCACCCTTCACCCTGTAGTGTCTCACCGAAAGGAAAACATTAAAGAGTAATAAAAATAAAATAATAAATACAAATAAACACATAAATGAGAATATTAACTTAAAACATAAACAAACAAACCATGTCACTCCTCCGTCTTTCCTGCTCTGCACGGCCTCTTCAGTCATGAGTGGCACTGGGAGCTGCTGTGTGTTGTGCCCTGTACCCTTTGTGCGTGCAATGTTCCTTGTGTGACACGTTGTTGGTCAGGTTCAAGGTCTCTGGCCTCTAATACAGCAGCGGTACTGGATCCTCATGGAAACTCCTCTCAGACGGCTTGCTGTTGCCCCAGGGCATGGAGATCCCGTGGCGTGGCCGTGCTTCTGCAGGACTGGTCCCTTCCCGCTCTCCAGCAGCTCATAGGTGGGGCAGATGTTAGGGGTGCCAACTCCAAACACTGGACGTGCGTCTAGGCAGTAGCTGAGTTGTTCACTCTGGGCTGCTGGGACCACGCCCCTCAGGTGAGGGGCAGAACAAGCTCTCCCATACTTGTAGTGAGGGGTGGGGGCAGCTTTTCCAAGGGCAGGGACCAGCTCTCCCATGCTGGGTCATCAGTCCCTTATCCCAGGGCTGGTGAAGGGTGGGGTCAGCACTCTGGTGTGGAGGGTGGCTGTCCCCGGGCCAGTGAGGAGCAGGGCAGCTCGGCACAGCCCTCCTACGCTCTTCAACACATGGTTCGAATGGGCTCCTGCGGTAACATGGGTAATGGACATCAACACAGATTCCAGCGGCAGCAGGATCACAGACCCAGACATGACCACAAGCAGGGACTTGGGCCCAGATGTCACCAGGCCTTGAGCAGCAGCATGGATCGCTGAGATCAGCATGGGTCCAGCAGCAGCGTGGTTCCTGGACTCCAACTAGGGTCCAGGTGGGGGCCCACAGCCTGGACAGTCACACAGCCTTCGATGGTAACAAGGACCATGAATATCAACATAGACCCTGGCTGTGGTAGGGCTATGGATACAGACATGGCCGTTGGCCACAGCCTAGTCCCAGTTGACACCATAGAGCCTTGATAGCTGCACAGGCCACTAAGCATGGCCCTAACAGTGTCACCTCCCTCAGACCTCAACGTGGCCCCAGGTGGTGGCCCAAGTCCGAGCGTCCACATGGCCTTCAATGGTAGCAGGCACCTTGGATATCAACACATACCATAGCTATGCGGCATGGACCTAGACATGGCCCTTGACAACAGCTTGGGACTGGGCATCATCTGGCTGCAGGTGAGAAGCAGGTCACTTACATCAGCCTGACTTTCGCTGCCTTGGCCTCTTTAGATCGTCCTCTCATGAAGGACTTGAGCATCCTGTCTCTCTCTCATTCCCAAGCCCCGCCATATATTTGTTCACCATAATGCACCTAGCAGGCACGGGGAAGATAGTGGTCACTCCTCCCCACCCAGGGCAGGAGGCCCCAGGCAGGTGTGTGGGGGTGTCCTTCACCCACCTGGTCCTAATAGCTGTCTTAAAATTTTAAAATGATTTATACCTTTTAAACGTCTGCATTTACAAGCCGGATATAAACCGGCTTGTCTTTGTGTTTGAAATTCTAGTGTTTTTGCTTTTGTAACCTATAAACTAGTACATTGTTTTTGTTTCTTTAATGCATAGATTCAGCAAACCTAGATGCTTTTTTCTTAAACAAGCATCACATTGGAAGTATTAAATTTGATTTTCTACCTTGTGAAATCACTTTAAAATTTAGTTTAGGCTTCTAAAACTATTATAAATATGCATGTGTGCGTAGCTACCTTAGCCTCTTTGTGCCACCAAGACAAATGCTCTGCTAAACTGGAATAATTCTGTAGTGGAAGCTGCTCTCTGTGCCTGCAGCTGCTTTACATGCTCAGCCAGAGGGCATGCTCAACATGCGAGGTTTCTTAACTAGTCTCCAAACATTTTCAAGAACAGAAAAGAGACGTGGAAAGGTAACGAACATTGTGAAGAAAGTTGATTACTTTTGATTTTTTAGAAGAGAAACAGAGAGCTCATTGTGTGGCTTGTAACACCTGCTATTCTTGAACTTGGGGAGCTAAGAATTGTGGATTTGAGGCCAGCATTAGCTACATAGTAAGTTCCAGGTTTGGGCTAGAAAACAGGACATGATTTCAATAACAGCAACAAAGGGAAAAGGAAGGAAGGAAGGAAGGAAGGAAGGAAGGAAGGAAGGAAGGAAGGAAGGCAAAACTCCCCAAGGCTCAGAGGATGTCATAGACAAAGGAACAAAGAACCTAAGAGTTGGAGGCAAGGAACAGAGCTGTGGTGTGCTGCCTTTCATCTCCAGACACGACATGACCATGTCACTCGTGAACCCCCAGCAGTTGTGGTTACCTGCACAAGACTCATTCAAGATCAGGCCAAACAAAATCCCAGCATGCATGGGGAGGGACACGCAAAGCATGGCCATAACTGAGGAGTTTTGGCAGTTGACGGCTTCCGGGTGAAGAAATTTTTTGGGGGGGGTCATGATCACTGGTAGATTCTCATGCTCCGGTGGACAACGCTATATGCATGCACATCTTGGGTGACACTCATTGGACTCAGTACATTGGTTTTTAAATGAAGGGCTCATGAAGTTGGGAGGGATGGAACTAGGGGAGTCAAAGCCAGGGAGTGAAGGTGGGTATGATTAATATATATCGTATCTATGTATGAAATTCTCAAAGAAATACACACACACACACACACACACACACACACACACACACACACACACATATATATGTGGGTGTGGGTGTGTGGGTGTGTGTTTGTGCATGTGCACATGCATGTTTTCTGTTTGGTTTGACTTTACTGCACACAAAGCAACAACACAACCCCAGTCATAAGTGCAGTAAAAGCTCACAAAGACAGAACATAAAGTTCACAATCACATTCATGGCAGACCTCAAATGGCTGACTGCCTTTCTAGGTGGCCCGGCAGATGGGAATATTTTTGAGGGACTTGAAGTCATAGAAGGGCTGTGCTCTTTAAGGGTCATAGCCAACAGGACACATTCCCAAGGATGGGAGGGAGAGGCCAGGCAGAGACTCTGTCCCCGATTAATCTTTGGATTGTGTTCAAGAAAATCAGCTGCTTCTGAAGAGCTGCTCAGGGTATAACTTGAATCTTGCTGGGAGATCAGAATATTTCCACAGCACATGGAGGATGTTTATGCTAACATTTCATAAACAAAGATTTCAGAATCCCCAAATCCAAGGAAAGAGGTATTCAGGATCCTCTACAATATGCTACTAACAGAGACCAGAATTTCTGTTTCTGTTCTTCCAGCAGTGAGTAGGGAGCCATTAGCACGCTGGTCAAACCTCAGCTGGGACCACATGTGATCCAGAAACACAAATAGAAGCATAGCCAGAAAACTAGTTAGGAAGAAAAAGAAAGAAGCCAGAAACAAAATGTCATGGCTGTTTTACTGCATGAGGTTCACTTTGAGGACCGCAAGGGCGTCATATTAAGAGCACGGGTCTCAAGCAGAACCTGGGGCAGGTGAGAAGCTTTAGTGGTTCGATGTAGCTCTCTAAGGCGAGTAAAAACAAGGGTTTACTCCCCGTTTCTTTCCTTTGTTACTCCTTGAATTTAGCCAGTGTGTGTGTGTGTGTGTGTGTATGTGTGTGTGCATGCGCACGTATGTGTGAGCACACATGTGTGTTAAGGTGCACATGTGTACACACATGTGTGAAGGTCAGAGGTTGGCATCGGTTCTCTTCCTGGATCACTATACCTTCTATAATTGAGGAAGTGTCTCTCATCTGGTTAAGGTAGTCTAACTTGCTAGTTGATCCAGGGATCCCCTGCTTATCTCCCTTGTGCTGTTTACTAGGTGGGCTGCTACCCCCCCCCCCCGAATTTACATTAGTACTGGGGTACCAAACTCTGGTGTTTACATTTCCTTGGCAAGTGCTTCTGAACCACCTCCTGAGATCCTTCTTCCTTTTCCTTCCCCTCCATTCCTTGCTTTCCCACCCTCCCTCTCTATCTATCTAGCTATATAACCAGATAGTGTAAGGTTATTTTTTCTTTGCTGATAGTGTGAGGTTTTTCTCTCCTTCTGACATACATGTGCCTGACTGAGATTAAAGTGGGAAAGGCCAGTTGTATAAAGATGTCTGGGTACACAGATCACATGTGACAACACACACAGACACACACAGACACAGACACACACACACACACACACACACACACACACACACACACACTGGCTAAATTCAGGGAGTAACAAAGGAAAGAAACGGGGAGTAAACCCTTGTTTTTACCCTCACCTTTACTCGCCTGAGAGAGCTACATGAACAAGCAACCCCAAAGAAAAAGTGGCCAGGCGCCCAGTTGCTGTGACTTGTAGCTGAGCTTTCTGAGCTGTGCTTCCCAAGCTTGACTACACACTAGAAATCCCGGAGAATTTAAGAAGCAGTAACTGTCAGGCTCAGTTTCGCAGACTCAGATTGCATTTGTTTGGAGTGAAGCCCCGGCACTGGTGCATGTCTTCAGCTCCCCAGATGGTCCTTCCTGCAGCATGGTGAGAACTACATCTGCCAGCCTGAGTTTACAGGGGCCGCACAGCCAGCTAAAGCCTGTCTACCTACGCTTCTGAGTTACTGTGTACTGTGGCTGCTCTTGAAGCCACGTCAACACATCTAAAACCTGCTAGAGAGACAGGAAATTACTTAAAGGGCAGTGCACTAAGGTCAGTAGACAGAGTCTAGTCCTAGGTGCGGGGGCGTGGGTGAGGAAGGAGATGGCTCCCTTGTGCTCGTCTGTTGCCTCTATGCTGATGCCTGTTCAAGGATGCTGTGGTATGTTCATGTGCATTTCTACTATCGGCCTCTGAGATCCTGATGGTTGACTGATCAGTTGTCATGTAGCAGCTGGTAGACCTGCAGTGTGTGCTTGTGGAATGAATTACAACCAATCAACCAATAAACCAACCACTCACCCACCCACTCACCCACCCACCCACCTACCCACCCACCCAACCAACCAACCAACTAAACACCACAATCATATATCTGCTAATGTGGGGGCTCTTTTAGCAATGCCACATTCCTCTCCACCACCCTAAATCCTGATTCTCTGGAAATGAGAATGGGTTCCAGTACCCATTCTAATGAATTATTCCATAGTAAGAAGAGTTATTCGTCTTTGCTGGTGACTAGTGATAAAGTCAATTGTCCCTAGCAAATTTGGAAGAGATATGTTAGGCAGGGCTATGCCTTCCTTGTGCCCTAGCTGACTTTTGATGGGAAATCAAGAAAGTCTGCTTATTTCCAATCATATATATATACACACACACACTTGTACAGGACCTGATGATACTTGTAGTGCAAATCTTGTTGCCATATCACAATTTTTGTGAGACCCTGTTGTTTTTATCTAAGTTCTTCTATTAACCAATAAGGACTCAGGAGTCAAGTGTTGAAGTGAAAACCTGAGAGATCAAAGAAGCAGAGGAGTGACCAGCTGATCTCCCCCCCCGCCTTATTTTTAACCAGAGACTCAGAAAGCACCTTTCTCTCCGCACTTCTCAGATTGAAGAGCATGAAATCTCCAAGTCCCTCCCTACTCCTTCCTGTGCATCTTCTCCATCCATAGTCCAGTTTTTCTATGGCTAATTTCAGTCAGTAGTCACTGGCTCTGCCTTCTGATTCAAGGTTAACTTCATTAACACCTTCTTGAGGTGTCACAGTGTGATCAAATATCTCATAACAAGACCAAGGGAATGTTTATTCTAACATCTAGCAGTGCGACATTTTTGGTGTTTCGCCGAGGTGGCTTTTATCCTCACATTGTTTTGGTGGCATCTAGGTTGTGAGATTGCAAATCTAATGAAATAGTGATGTCAGGACGTTAGCCGCTGTGTGAAACTCCAAAGTCAAGGAACTGCTGGAGATACGAGGATTTAAGGAGATGCTGCTGTGGTTGCTCCAGGGGTTCTTAAGAAATGTCCTCTTGATGATTTTACACTTGACCACATACTCCCCTGCTGAATTACAAGGGTCTACTGGGTGCTCCCTGGGTGTCAAAACCTGCACTGGAGGATAAACAGCAGACAGAGTACACCCAGCCATTGGGGAGCTTCAGTACAGTTAGCAAAGCTTCACACGAGCAGAAGCAACAGTGTATGAAGAGCAACCTGACCGCGTGGTTGAAGCCCAGGAACACACTTGTGCCCTAGGCCTGTAGGGCGAAGAAGAGGTCACGAGGACATGAGTTGTGACGATCAACACTGTCAACTTCACAGGATCTAGAGTCATTTAAGGGATAAACCTCTGGACAGTTCTACGATGGAACTTTGAGGGTAGGCTAGACTCACGCTGAATGTGGACAGCGTCACGCCGCGGGTTGGGGTCCCTGGAGTACAGACACTGGCATTCATCAGTCTGCTTCCTGACTGTGGAAGGTGACCTTACCCTGCTGCCATCCATAACTGTCCCACCGTGATGGACTGTCCCTTCACACTGTGAGCCGAAGTCAAACTTTCCTTCCTTAAGTTGTTTTCGTCAGTTACAGCAACATGACTAACATCTGTGCTAATCCGGGAACATGGAAAGTTTTGAAGGACGAATTATTTATGCCATTTCCAGGCGAGGAGGACGAACCCCTGAAGAACAGGGACACAGCTTGTCAAGGACCCTAGTGAGGGAGTTGCTTACCTCAGCATTTGTATACCAGAGAATGAAGAATTGTTTTCTGCAGAGGGTGGCTTTTCCAGGCAGGCCACCTCACTGGTGTCTTTGAAGTGTGAATTACCCTCTAGTTTTCCTTTTATCCTCAGGTGTAGTCTCCTTTCAGATTGGTTACTGAGTTCTTACCAATATCCCCAGCCCAAAGTCTCCTGCGCCTTTCTTATCTTTTCCCACAATGCCTCTGCAACACATTTTCAGGTGCTGAAAATTCCAGTTCCTAGCACGACCAGTCCATCTCCTCATTTGCTTTATCTCCAAATACACTGACCACAGCTTTGGACTAGCAATTGCAGTGTGACTGCCGGCAAGGTGATAACTGCAAACAAATCATTTTTTAATAGTGCTTTTGTCCTGGGGTGACGGCTCAATGAAGGATGCTCTTTTGAGTGCTGTGGTCCCAACTCATGGAACAGCCTTCCTGTGGTCATTTGCTGCCTCAGTTCTGGACTCAGCTGCACATGGGTCTGCTACATGTTGCTTTATATTTGCAAGAACAGCACACTTCTATAATTCAGATTTGATGCAGTCAAGGTTTAGTTAAAGAAGGGAAAGTTTACCCCAGCCTCCTTTGTCTCGTTTCCTATGCTCCTGCCACCTCCCTCCTCCAACCAACGAACTTTCTTTCTTTCTCTTTGTATAAACAAAAACTGTGTGTGTGTTGTATGCACACATGTGTATGTACCTGTGTATGCATGTGTCTGTGGAGGCCAGAAGTTGATGCGAGGTGTCTGCATCTATCACACTCTATGTTATATTATTATTATCATCATCATCATCATCATCATCATCATCATTATTATTATTATTATTATTATTATTATTATTATTATTTCGATAAGCTGCTCTCTTAGTGAACCCGAAGCTTATTATTTTAGCTAAACTGGCTGTGTAGCAAGGCCCCGGTGTCTGCCAGTCTCTACCCATGCAGAAGTTGCAGATGTGTGGCATCATGCCTGCCTTTTACATGGGTTCTGAGAAAGTCCCCTCCTCACACTGGCATGCAAACATGATGAACTGAAATCTCCTCAGCTCCCATATCAGCATATTTCAAAAATATAGGCAAATATTCTTTTTTTTTTGTTTTGCTTTTCGAGACAGGGTTTCTCTGCAGCTTTTTTAGAGCCTGGCCTGGAACTAGCTCTTGTAGACCAGGCTGGCCTCGAACTCACAGAGATCCGCCTGCCTCTGCCTCCCGAGTGCTGGGATTAAAGGCGTGCACCACCACCGCCCGGCAAATATTCTTTTCTCTGCTTTCTGAGATAAAGGTTACATACTATTCCTGACTTTTTTCTTATCTTGCTACCTTGATATATCACAGAGCTATTTAAGACATGAAGTCAAATGCAAACTCACAGTCTCTTATCTGTATGTGCCAAATCCTCGAATCTTCAGAACTCTAGAGGTTTATTATAAGGCTGCAGCAGACTCATTTATAGAAAAACTCAAGTCTTAGTGTATGAAGTCACCAGTGTATGAACTTACTGGCACATTGATAGAATTTTGACACTGGTGTAACTCACACGTTTAGTTAGAGACACAGCCTTGTACCACAATAGGATGTTAAGTGGTGTATAGTATGGGCAGTGTGTCTCAACTCCCAGGATCGGGCAATAATGAGCTCAGAGACATATCGGGCTTGAGCATTTCAGGGAAGGGTTTTGCTCACGTAGCCAATGAACTGGTTAGCAGGAACTTTCTGTCAGTCTCTTCCCCATGCTTGTGTTCAGAGGGCTTTGTCTGTCAGTTTTAAGGTTGGGACTACTGGGTCAGCCAGATGGTTTACAAAGTAAAATTGCTTCCTACATAAGCCTGACAGTCTGAGTGTGATTTCCAGAACCCATGCAAAGGTGGAAAGAACCAGTTCCACAAAGTTGTCCTCAGAGTTATATGAGACCTTGTTTCCCCTTCTCCTCTCAAAATAAAGAAAAAGAATAAAAGAAAGAAATACAATATAGAAAGGAAGCACATGGATTTTCTTTTTCAGGCAGAGTTAGGTAGCAGTAACTACCCAGCTGTGTCACAAGAAGGAAAAAGGAGCCCTCTTTGTGTTAGCAATTATATCTTGTTCCAACACATGCCCTTCCTGTGTGAAAGGCTTAAGTATCTGCATCCTTTGAACGGAGGCACCGAACTTCAGTTGAAGATGTCATAGGACACTTTTATGGGAAGCATTTGAAAAGCCAACCTGTTATTTTCTATGTGCTCCTGTCCCCCTGCTGGAAGACTGACAAGAATGGATTGGGGGTTAAAACCTCCAATTTAAAGTCAGTGTGCCACAGTGAGTCATCTTAGTAGGAATCCAAACCTGCAGAACTTTCCTGGTAGCTGTCACTGATGGGAAAGGTCCATCTGGATTTTGTGTGTGTGTGTGTGTGTGTGTGTGTGTGTGTGTGTGTGTGTACTACTCACAGGATAGAATTTTATCATTTTTTTAAGGACTTAGTTTTAATAAGTACTAGTGTTTTGCTTGCATGTATATATGTGCACCATGTGTGTACCTGGTGTCCACAGAAACCAGAAAAGGTTTAGACCAGATCCCCAGGATTGTATGGGTGCTGAGAATGGAACCCAAGTCCTCTGCAAAAACAGCCAGTGATTTTAACTTCTGAGTCACTACTCCAGCCCAGAATGGAACTGAGTATCCTAACATTGTAAAACACATTTATTTCTTCTTAGTTTGTGTGTTTGAGTATTGTGCTGCATGTCTATAGGGTGGAGGCAGAAGGACATCAGATCCCAGAGAACTGGAGAAATAGACAGATAGATGTGAGCTGCCATGTGTGTTCTGAGAATGAACCAAGGTCTACTGCAAGAGCAGCAAATGCACTTGGTCATTGAACCATTTCTTCAGCCCTCAGTTTGTTTTGTTTTGATTTTTTTAAGCCGAGTCTAGCTATGTAGCTCTGGCTGGCCTCCATATCACTGTGGAGTCCAGGCTGACTTTCATAGATATTCACCTGCCTCTGCCTCCCATGTGCTGGGATTAAAGGCGTGGGATATAGGCCCAAACAAGGAGCATTTTGATGCATGCTCATAAGATATGTTCAAGTTGAGAATTGAAAGGTCCCTCTAACCCCTTCTTTTCCACACCTTTCCCCTCTTATTAAAAAAAGTCATTGAAAGAAATCTGTTAAGGTAAAACTCTGATGCCATTGAACAAGTCTGTATAAGAGGACTTGTCACAGAGGTCTTCGTAGCTTGGGGATGAGCATGCTGATTTCACGGAGAGTGGGTCTTATGTTGAGCATGCTAGCCTCAACACTATGTGTAGCCGAGGATGGCCCAGAGCTTCTGCTTCTCCTTCACTCACCTCCCAATGCTGGCATTGCAGGTATGTGCCACCATGCCAAATTTGTATGGTGCTGAGGACTTCTACAAGCCAGTCAAATATTCTACCAACTCAGTTATAGCCCTAGAGATTAAACTACTGAATTATGTATTCCTAGGAACAAAAAACTGTGTCCAGAATGTTTTTTATGGATATTGAGGAAATCATTTACTTATAGAAGATAGCATAGCAGGGCTCTGTTTAGTGTCCTCTGCCATTAAAGAGATCTCAAGTCATTATGCCATATGCCAGGTACTTCTTGCTTCTACTTTGTAAAGAAATATTATATATATATATATATATATATGTGTGTGTGTGTGTGTGTGTGTGTGTGTGTGTGTGTACTAAGAATGCATAAGTACTTATTGAGCACCTACTGAGGGACAGACATTCTAGGGCTCATTGCCAAAGTAAGCACTTTGGAATAACTTTGGCACAAAATTAAAAATCATTGTGGATCCCAGTCATAATTGAAAACAGTAATAAAATATCAAAAAGCATTAGTTTGGCACAGCTTCAAACAATCTGAGTTCAAAGTGTGAATCACGAAGGCAAGAGAATGGAAGAACACCAACATTGATAGATTGTGGCTTAGGAGCAGGTTGAGGCCTTGGATGGCTGAATAACTACTGAGTAGCAGAGAGGCTGAGATCAGAGGGGCAAACAACCAGCTCGGATCTCTGAACTCACTGACCGACCCTGGGAATTTTATTACCAGGTTAAGCATGTATTTCTTTTGCAGGATGATTACAGTATAGGTGACTATGGTGAGTCACACTCTAATTGAGGTGGAGGCTGCGGAAGGGCAGAAAAGTCACATGTCCGTGTGGCGAGTGTGCGTATGTATGTAGACCTGCGTATGGAGTCAGGAGGTCAACCTCAAGCATCGCTCTATCTTGTTTTGTGGGACAAGGTCTCTCACTGGCTTGCAACTTGCCAAGTAGGCTCGGCAGCTGCTTGGCCACTGTTCCCCAGGTATTCATGAGCACTGGGATTACACGTGTGCACCGGCATCCCTGGACTTTTCACACAGGACTGGAGGCTGAACAGCTCCTCATGTGTGGAAAGGCAGTATGTTACCGGGTGAATGATCTCCCAGCTTGAAAACTGTCTTCTAGGCACATGGAGCATATGTATTTACCATCACAATTCTAGTTCATTCTCTAGTTCTGGCAGAACTGTAAGAAAAAATCCTCCTATTAGCCCGTGTCAGTATGAATTCAGTTCCCCAGCCAGGTGGCAGAAAACCCCCTTCCCGTCCATCAGCCTTTGCTCAGCTTGTAGATGTTTGAACAAGTATGATAGAAATAAGTTCTGGCAAGCAATAACATGCAAACACAGCTGTTGGCATTGTTTGGGACTAAAAGAAACCAGCATGTATGTGCAGTCCACCACTAGGAGAAGCCTATTGGCTGTTGTCAGGAAAGGGGGATCAGGGATCAAAGATTAGCTCTACAACAAGCCTAATCTACCGTTTATCACTTTCCTGCAGCAGCACGGGGCTCTTTCAGACTGTTCTGCTCACAGGGCTCCAAAGACAGACAGGCATTTTTAATAGGCTATGCCAAATTATGTAGGTCACATACAATGGCATCCCTTTCTGGAAGGGGATGGAAAAGGAAAGAGTTAAAAGATCACGAATGAAAATGTGTTATTAGAGTCAAACCTCAGTCCAATGCTCCTGGCCTGTGCCTCCTGTCCCAAAGATGTGATTTATTCTATGATGAGGAAAGAGACAGCTGCAGAGCCGCCATTGCTGGGCTTTGAGGAGACGGCTGCAGAGCCAAAATTGCAGGGGTCTGAAGTGATGGCTGCAGAGCCACCATTGCCGGGGTCTGAGGACACAGCTGTAGAGCCACCATTGCTGGGGTCTGAGGTGATGGCTGCAGAGCCGCCATTGTGGAGTTTCGGTCTCAGCACCAGGGTTCTAAGCAGAGTGATTGGCACTGCCTTGTAGAGCTCTGGGGTAGGATGAGGTGTAAAGAAATGCATGTAGCTCCAGATACGAAAATGAAAAGTTGCTGACAACAAAAACTGAGTGGGAAAGCAAAATTAAAATTGACCAATTACAAAAGTAGATTGAATATTAACTCACTTCAAAAGGACACACGGTTGTGTTTCACTAGAGGACAAACTGGCAAACATTGTTCATGTTCTGAATCGGTTCCTCATAGTGTAAATAAAGTTTTATTAAAACATGGCTATGCTCATTTATTTACATGTGGTCTATGGCTGCTTCATGTAACAATAGTTGGCACAACAGGATCCATATGACCTCCAAAGCCTCAAATATTTACTGTCTGGCCCTTTACAGAAAAGGTTTGTCAGCCATGAATCTAGAGGGAATCTTTGTGTTGACTAGATTTCTACAGGATTTTTTTTTGCATATTTATATGTTTAATTATTCAAGTTTCATTATTTTATACAGTCTAATTGAACATTTCTGGTCCTAAGGCTGTTCTGGGCATTTGTCCTTTAAATGGAAACTCAGACTCCTTTTCTGTCGGAACTATTTTGGCTCACACAATTAAGAGTCTTTCTTCAGGTATACTACACCAAGTTACTAAGGGAGATCTGAGAAGGGATCAGAGGGTTTTAAAGAGATGTGACCATGTTAATTCTTATTGTCCAGGGCATGGTTAATGATTGCAGTTACAAGGCAAGCTAGAATACCTTAAAGATAGCATTTTTTTTAAGTCATTGCTTTACCTTTCCCATAATTCTTTTTTTCTTTTTTTTTTCTTTCTCATGGTTTATTTTTTTTTTTATATTTAAAAATTTCCATCTCCTTCCATCCTCCTCCACCTCCCTCCGCTCCTCCTCCCCCTTCCCGCCCCTTCTTCTCCCCCTTCCCTCCCCTTCCCTCCACCCATACCTCCCCTCCCTCCCTCTCAAGGCCAAGGAGCCATCAGGGTTCCCCACTCTATGCTAAGTCCAAGGTCCTCCCAACTCCCCCCAGGTCCAGGAAGGTGATCCACCAAGCTGAGAAGGCTCCCACAGAGCCCGTCCATGCAGAAGAATCAGAGCCCAGCGCCAATGTCCTTTGCTTCTCAGTCAGCCCCCCGCTGTTGGCCACATTCAGAGAGACGGGTTTGGTCGCATGATCCATCAGTCCCATTCCAACTGGAGTTGGTGATCTCCCTTTAGTTCTGTCCCACCGTATCTATGAGTGAAGGCACCCCTCACGTTCCTGACTTTCTCCCTCATGTTCTCGCTCCTTCTGCTCCTCATCAGGACCTTGGGAGCTCAGTCCAGTGCTCCAATGTGGGGCTCAGTCACCTTCCCCATCTGTCGCCAGCTGGAGGTTCCCTCACGGTCCTGACTTTCTTTCTCATGTTCTCCCTCCTTCTGCTCCTCATCAGGACCTTGGGAGCTCAGTCCGGTGCTCCAATGTGGGGCTCTGTCATTTTCTTCATCTATCGTCAGGTGGAGGTTCTATGGTGATATGCAAGAAATTCATCAGTATGGCTATAGGAACTGGCCTTTTCAGGCTCCCTCTCCTCAGCTGCCCAAGGAACTAACTGGGGGCGTCTCCCTGGAAACCTGGGAACCCCTCTAGGGTCAAGTCTCTTGACAACCCTCAGGTAGCTCCTTAAATTAAGATATATGCTTCCCTGCTCCCATATCCACCCTTCCTATATCCCGAGCATCCCATTCCTCCGAGCTCCCCCCATTCTCCCCTTCACACATTTCTCTCCCCATCTTCCCTTGGCCCAGTCTCGCCCAACCCTCAAGTTCCCAATTTTGCCTGGCGATCGTGTCTACTTCCAGTATCCAGGAGGATTACTATATCTTTTTTTGGGAGTTCACCTTCTTATTATCTTCTCAAGGATCCCAAATTTATAGGCTCAATGTCCTTTAATTATGGCTAGAAACCGATTATGAGTGAGTACATCCCATGTTCATCTTTTTGGGTCTGGGTTACCTCACTCAGAATAGTGTTTTCTATTTCCATCCATTTGCCTGCAAAATTCAAGATGTCATTGTTTTTTACCGCTGAGTAGTATTCTAGCATGTATATATTCCACAGTTTCTTCATCCATTCTTCCACTGAAGGGCATCTAGGTTGTATCCAGGATCTGGCTATTACAAATAATGCTGCTATGAACATAGATGAGCATATGCTTTTGTTGTATGATTGGGCATCTCTTGGGTAGATTCCCAATAGTGGAATTGCTGGGTCCTGGGGTAGGTTGATCCCGAATTTCCTGAGAAACCGCCACACTGCTTTCCAAAGTGGTTGCACAAGTGTGCATTCCCACCAGCAATGATGAGTGTACCCCTTACCCCACAACCTCTCCAGCAAAGTTTATTATTGGTGTTTTGGATTTTAGCCAATCTGACAGGTGTAAGATGATATCTCAAAGTTGTTTTGATTTGCATTTCCCTGATAGCTAGGGAGGTTGAGCATGACCTTAAGTGTCTTTTGGCCATTCGAACTTCTTCTGTTGAGAATTCTCTGTTCAGTTCAGCGCCCCAATTTTTAACTGGGTTAATTGGCATTTTACCGTCTAGTCTCTTGAGTTCCTTATATATTTTAGAGATCAGACCTTTGTCAGTTGCAGGGTTGGTGAAGATCTTTTCCCAGTCAGTAGGCTGCCTTTGTGTCTTTGTGACAATGTCCTTTGCTTTACAGAAGCTGCTCAACTTCAGGAGGTCCCATTTATTCAATGTTGCCCTTAATGTCTGTGCAGCTGGGGTTATGCGTAGGAAACGGTTCCCTGTGCCCATTTGTTGTAGAGTACTTCCCACTTTCTCCTCTATCAAGCTCAATGTGTTCAGATTAATATTGAGGTCTTTAATTCATTTGGACTTGAGTTTTGTGCATGGTGATAGACACGGATCTACTTTCATTCTTCTACAGGTTGACATCCAGTTATGCCAGCACCATTTGTTGAAGATGCTTTCTTTCTTCCATTGTGTGCTTTTAGCTCCTTTATCAAAAATCAGGTGTTTGTAGGTTTGTGGTTTAAGATCCGGGTCTTCTATACGATTCCATTGGTCAACTTCTCTGTTTTTATGCCAATACCAAGCTGTTTTCAATACTGTAGCTTTGTAATAGAGTTTGAAGTCAGGGATGGTAATGCCTCCAGAAGTACCTTTATTGTATAAGATTTTTTTTGGCTATCCTGGGTTTCTTGTTTTTCCATATAAAGTTGATTATTGTCCTCTCAGTCTCTGTGAAGAATTTTAATGGGAACTTGATTGGGATTGCATTGAATCTATAGATTGCTTTTGGTAGAATTGCCATTTTTACTATGTTGATCCTCCCAATCCACGAGCAGGGGAGATCCTTCCATTTTCTGGTATCCTCTTCAATTTCTTTCTTCAAAGACTTAAAGTTCTTGTCAAATAAATCCTTCACTTCCTTGGTTAGAGATACTCCCAGATATCTTATGCTATTTGTGGCTATTGTGAAAGGTGATACTTCTCTGATTTCCCTCTCTGCTTCCTTATCCTTTGTGTATAGGAGGGCGACTGATTTTTTGGAGTTGATCTTGTAACCTGCCACGTTACTGAAGGAGTTTATCAGCTGTAGGAGTTCTTTGGTGGAGTTTTTGGGGTCGCTTATGTATACTATCATATCATCTGCAAATAATGAAAGTTTAACTTCTTCCTTTCCAAATTGAATCCCCTTGATTCCCTTATGTTGTCTTATTGCTATTGCTAGAACTTCAAGCACTATATTGAAGAGATAGGGAGAGAGTGGACAGCCTTGTCGTGTTCCTGAATTTAGTGGGATAGCCTTGAGTTTCTCTCCGTTTAATTTGATGTTAGCTGTCGGCTTGCTGTAAATAGCTTTTATTATATTTAGGAATGACCCTTGTATTCCTAATCTCTCCAAAACTTTTATCATAAAAGGGTGCTGAATTTTGTCAAATGCTTTTTCAGCATCTAATGAGATGACCATATGGTTTTTTTCCTTCAGTTTATTTATATGATGGATTACATTGATAGATTTTCGTATGTTGAACCAGCCCTGCATGTCTGGGATGAAGCCTACTTGATCGTAATGGATAATTTTTCTAATGTGTTCTTGGATTCGGTTTGCCAGTATTTTATTGAGAATTTTTGCGTCAATGTTCATGAGTGAGATTGGCCTGTAATTCTCTTTCTTGGTTGAGTCTTTGTGTGGTTTAGGTATCAGGGTAACTGTAGCTTCATAGAAGGAATTTGGCAGTGACTCTTGTGTTTCTATATTATGAAATACCTTAAGGAGTATAGGTATTAGGTCTTCTTGGAAGTTCTGGTAGAATTCCGCATTGAAACCATCTGGTCCTGGGCTCTTTTTGGTAGGGAGGTTTCTGATAACAGTTTCTAATTCTTCGTGACTAACAGGACAATTTAGAGCATTTACCTGGTCCTGGTTTAACTTTGGTATATGGTATTTATCTAAAAAACTGTCCATTTCTTTTACATTTTCCAATTTTGTGGCATACAGGCTTTTGTAGTAAGATCTAATGATTCTCTGAATTTCCTCTGTGTCTGTAGTTATGTCCCCCTTTTCATTTCTGATCTTATTAATTTGCGTGTTCTCCCTCTGCCGTTTGATTAGTTTGGCTAAGGGTTTGTCAATCTTGTTGATTTTCTCCAAGAACCAGCTTCTTATTTCATTGATTCTTTGGATTGTTTTCTGTGCTTCTATTTTGTTGATTTCTGCCCTCAGTTTGATTATTTCCAGTCTTCTACTTCTCCTAGGTGAGTCTGCTTCTTTTTGTTCCAGAGCTTTCAGGTGTGCTGTTAAGTCACCAATGAGTGCTTTCTCCATTTTCTTTAAGTGGGCACTTAGTGCTATGAACTTTCCTCTTAGCACTGCTTTCATTGTGTCCCATAGGTTTGAGTATGTTGTGTCTCTGTTTTCATTAAATTCAAGAAAGACTTTAATTTCTTTCTTTATTTCTTCCTTGACCCAGGTGTGGATCAGTAGTTGACTGTTCAGTTTCCATGAGTTTGTGGGCTTTCTGGGGGTAGCATTGTTGTTGAATTCTAATTTTAATCCATGGTGATCCGATAAGACACAGGTGGTTACTAATATTTTTTTGTAACTGTGGAAGTTTGCTTTGTTACCAAGTATATGGTCAATTTTCGAAAAGGTTCCATGAGCCGCAGAGAAGAAGGTATATTCTTTCCTATTTGGGTGGAATGTTCTATAGATGTCTGTTAAGTCCATTTGGTTCATTACCTCCATTAAGTCTTTCAATTCTCTGTTAGGTTTCTGTCTGATTGACCTGTCCATTGGTGAGAGAGGAGTGTTGAAGTCTCCAACTATTAGTGTGTGTGGTTTGATGGCTGCCTTGAGTTCTAGAAGTGTTTCTTTTACATAAGTGGGAGCTTTTATATTAGGGGCATAGATATTCAGGATTGAGACTTCATTCTGATGGATTTTTCCTGTTATGAGTATAAAATGTCCCTTTCCATCTCTTCTGATTGATTTTAGTTTGAAGTCAACTTTGTTGGAAATTAGTATGGCCACACCCGCTTGTTTCTTAGGGCCATTTGCTTGATAAACCTTTTCCCAACCCTTTACTCTGAGTAGGTGTCTGTCTTTGTGGTTGAGGTGTGTTTCTTGTAAACAGCAAAATGTTGGATTCTGTTTTCGTATCCAGTCTCTTAGCCTGTGCCTTTTTATAGGTGAATTGAGTCCATTGATATTAAGTGATATTAATGACCAGTGGTTGTTAACTTCAGTCATTTTTAGCAGTAGAGTTTGTGTGTTTCCCTTCTTCTAGTTGTGCTGGTGAAGGGTCGCTAGATGCCTGAGTTATTGTGGGCATTGTTGGACTCCTTGGTTTGTGATTTTCCTTCTATTACTTTCTGCAAGGCTGGATTTGTGGCTGCGTATTTTTTAAATCTGTTTTTGTCCTGGAATATCTTGTTTTCTCCATCAATGGTGAATGCAAGCTTTGCTGGGTATAGTAGTCTAGGCTTACATCCATGTTCCCTTAGTGTCTTTAGCACATCTATCCAAGCTCTTCTGGCTTTCATGGTTTCCATTGAGAAATCAGGTGTAATTCTGATAGGTTTCCCTTTATATATTATTTGACCTTTTTCCTTTGCAGCTCTTAATATCTGTTCTTTATTCTGTATGTTTTGTGTTTTGATTATTATATGGCATGGGGATGCTTTCTTTTGATCCAGTCTATTTGGTGTTCTGTAGGCTTCTTGTACCTTCATAGGAACATCCTTCTTTAGGTTGGGGAAGTTTTCTTCTATAATTTTGTTGAATATGTTTTCTGGGCCTTTGAGTTGTAATTCTTCTCCTTCTTCTACCCCAATTATTCTTAGGTTTGGTCTTTTCATGGTGTCCCAGATTTCCTGAATGTTTTGTGTTAAGAATTTGTTAGATTTGTTTAGTTCTTTAATCTGTGAGTTTATTTCCTCTATAGTATCTTCAGAGTCCGAGATTCTTTCTTCCATCTCTTGTATTAGGTTGGAAATACTTGTCTCTGAAGTTTCTGTTCGTTTACTCAGAGTTTCCATTTCCAGTCGTCCCTCAGATTGTGTTTTCTTCAATACCTCCATTTCATTTTTCAGGTCTTGTACTGTTTCCCTTACCTGTTTGATTGCTTTTTCTTGTTTTTCTTGTTTTTCTTGGGTATCTTTGAGAGATTTATTTATTTCGTCTACCTTTTTGTTTGTCAACTCCATTTCTTTATGGCAGTTTTTTACCTCCTGTTTAAGGTCCTCTATTATTTTCATAAAGTACTGTTTAAGGTCGGTTTCTTCTATATCTTCTGGGGTAGGGTGTTCAATTCTTGTTGTTTCGGGATGTCTGGATTGTGGTGATGTCATGTTGCCTTTCATGTTGTTGGAGGAGCTCCTGCATTGGCGCCTGCCCATCTCTTCCTTCAAAAGGAGCCCGGAGGCGTTTGGTGTCCTAGACCAATCTTTGCTGTGACTAAAACTGGTTGGATCTCCCCTGTGTCAGAGGAGGACCTATTCCTTGCGTCACAATCTGAAGAAGCCCGCACTCCCTTGCAGGAATCCCCAGACCTGCCTGGAGGCCAGAGTCTGATTCCTCTGGGTGGATGGCCTTAGAACAGGAGCAGGACACCAGTTCAGGTGGAACTGAACTGGTGGAATACCACACAGTGAACCTGTTAGCACAATCTGAAGGAGCCCGCACCCCTCCGCAGGAATCCTCAGACCTGCCTGGAGGCCAGAGTCTGACCCCTTTGGGTGGATGGCCTTAGAACTGGAGCAGGACACGTGAGAACACTAGGGAAAGCTTGGGAGACACAGGGATGGGAGAAACAGACACAAGCTTGCAGAGGGACGTGGGGGTAGGGAGTCTGTGCTCTCTTCCAGGGCAGGTTGCCCCAGGGTCCGCATTCACTCACCAGTTCAGATGGAATGTCAGTGCACAGGATCAGGGATTCCAGGCAGCCCAGGGTCGCAGCCCAGAAAAAAGGGCCAAGGTGGGGGCAGGGTGGGATGGAATACCACACAGCGAACCTGGCAGCACAATCTGAAGGAGTCCGCACCCCTCCGCAGGAATCCTCAGACCTGCCTGGAGGCCAGAGTCTGACCCCTTTGGGTGGATGGACTTAGAACAGGAGCAGGACACCTGAGAACACTAGGGAAAGCTTGGGAGACACAGAGACGGGAGAAACAGACACAAGCCTGCAGAGGGAAGTGGGGGTAGGGGGTCTGTGCTCTCTTCCAGGGCAGGTTGCCCCAGGGTCCGCATTCACTCACCAGTTCAGATGGAATGTCAGGGCACAGGATCAGGGATTCCAGGCAGCCCAGGGTCGCAGCCCAGAAAAAAGGGCCAAGGTGGGGGCAGGGTGGGATGGAATACCACACAGCGAACCTGGCAGCACAATCTGAAGGAGCCCGCACCCCTCCGCAGGAATCCTCAGACCTGCCTGGAGGCCAGAGTCTGACCCCTTTGGGTGGGTGGCCTTAGAACTAGAGCAGGACACCTGAGAACAACTAAGAAAATATCACTGGTGCTACTGTGTTGAGAGGTCAGCGAGGTATGAAAGTGCATCTCCAGAAGTCGTCATCAGGACTGCAGTGTCCCAAAGAATGATGGATCCTCTGGAAGACTGTCAGGTCCCCTTGCAGGCCAAGCAGCTCTCAGACAAAGGCCTACCTTGCCCCGGGCAGTCAAATGAAGGAGGGGACCTCCCACCGGCCTGGGTGCACTCAATTCCAGGTCCCCAGAGCCCAAACAGGCTGAGCTGTGGGCTTTTGTGGCCCCAAAGATGGGAGGATGAGGCGGGGGGGGGGGGGGGGGGAGGATTCTGGGTGCAAGCTGGGAAGGGACAGGAAGAGAGAGGCAGTATCCGGGGAGAATAACCCCTGCAGGAAGAGCAGGAAGTGTGCTGGTGGCAGGGGGAGTTGTGGAGTGTCTGTGGTCCCTCTCCGGGCAGCTGCCGCGGTTCAGGCACTCACTCCTCACTCACCCCAAAGAATGATGGATCCTCTGGCAGACTGTCAGGTCCCCTTGCAGGTCAAGCAGCTCTCAGACAAAGGCCTACCTTGCCCTGGGCAGTCAAATGAAGGAGGGGACCTCCCACCGGCCTGGGTGCACTCAATTCCAGGTCCCCAGAGCCCAAACAGGCTGAGCTGTGGGATTTTGTGGCCCCAAAGACGGGAGGATGAGGCAGGGGGAGGGGGGGAGGATTCTGGGTGCAAGCTGGGAAGGGACCAGGATTTTTTTTAAAACAAGAATATGAAGAGGGAAAATATCTTTTTTCTATAAAAAGAATTCATAAGCCCTTAATTCCACTTGGAACTCAACAAGATGCCTATTGCCTCAGGTAAGAGGAATTTAAATATGAAAGTAGCAGCGTCAGCTGCGGAGCCTGACTGCTTCCCTGGTTTGGCCTGGATATTGGTGATGACTGTGGAGGGAAAGGAATGAGTAGCAGTGTTCACTGAAAGCCTCTTAAAACTAGAGTTAACATAGAGAAACCAACAAGTAGTCTGTTACCAGGAGGCTGGGGCTATTTAAACTCAGGTCCAGTGAGGGCTTCCTCCCAGGTCACCCTGCAGCACTGCCTCCTCCTCCCAGGTCACCCTGCAGCACTGCTTCCTCCTTCCAGGTCATCCTGCAGTGCTGCTTCCTCCCAGCTCCTTTGGCCATTTGTAGCCACCTGAGCTCAGTTCAGCCACATTTCTAGCACCAGCGCCCAATCTTCCTATCTCTATGTGCATATTCGTGACCACTCATAAACACTACATAGTCGTTCACACAGACACACATGCATACAACACAGATACATACACATAGATATACTCACTAGATACAAACACACATTAGACATACATAGACATACACACAGAAACACACAGACACATACACACAACATAGACATACAACATAGATACATATACTAGACATAAATTCACACTAGACATAGAGGCATACACACATGCGCGCGCGCGCGCGCGCGCACACACACACACACACACACACACACACACACACACACACACACGTTGAGTTTTGACTGCATTGACCTTAGCGATCTCTGCTTTCTCCATCAACTTCAGCTCTCCCATTGTCTATGCAGCTTGGACAAACCATTTATTTGCCCCAAAACTCTGGTTGTGGAGAACAGGAAATTAAATTTTCTGTATCTTTGTGGAGCACGCTGGGGAAACACTCTCCCGTTTAAGTCCCCTTTCCGAGCTCCTAACAGCAGCCTTCAAAGCCTGAGGGACCTTTCACAGTATAATTTGTTCTCTATTTCTCTCTTTTGTTCCTAAACTATTGGTATTAAAATATATTTATACATTTGTAAGACATATAATCTTCACTTTATTAAGTTTCATAGTCAGGGTTTCTATTGCTATGAAGAGACACCATGACTACAGCAACCCTTATAAAGGAAAAATATTTAATTGCTTCAGAGGTTTAGTCCATATATTCATAGTGGGAATATGGGAGGCATGGTGGTGTGCACACAGACATGGTGCTGGAGAAGGAGCTGTGAGTCCTATTCCTTGATCCACAGGCAACAGAAAGTGAACTTGGGTGTGGCTTGAGCATATATGAAACCTCAAAGCCCTCCTCCACATTGACACAGCTCTAACAAGACCACACCTACTCCACCAAAGCCACACCTCTTAATAAATTCCCTATGAGCTTATAGGGGCCGATTACATTTCAACTACCACGTTAAGTAAATTGACAAATTGTGTGTGTCTGCATAGGCTTGAGGAGGTCAGAGCTTCTTCTAAGACCTTTTGAAAAAATGATTTTAATTGAAACATAATTATATTCCTTTCCCTTCTCCCTTTAGCCACTCTTGGCTGTCCCCCCTCACACCCCTCCCATGGATCCCTTTCAAGTTGATAACCCTTTTTTCCCCTCTGTTTATTATTGTTGCATAAACCACACACATGCATATACCTTGCTGAGTCCATTTTATTGGTGATTTGTAACTGTGGTTTCAAGGCTAACTACTCTGTATTTGACAATCAATGAGGGTCTCATCCCTGAGAACAGCTAGTTCTCCTTTTCCCAGCAGTCTTTAGTTGCTTGTAGTCCTTTGTCTAGGGGTGGGATCCCATGAGATTGCCCACCTTCTAATTAGCATGTCAATTGATAGTTTCATTGTTCCAATCTTGTTTTTGCTTCCATGGGAGAGACTTTCATAGCTGATTTCCTGATATTCTGCTGTTACAATCTTTTTATCCCTTCTGAGATGTTCTAGAGCCAAAGATGCAGGAGCTATGATGTAGATGTATCCACTGGGAATGGACTCCCCCAAATCTGTTGATCTCTACATCGTGTCCAGCTGTGCTTTTCTGTGGTTGTCTCCATTTGTTCTAAAAAGAGGATTTTTTAAAATGAAGACCAATAGCTACACTTATCATGGATATAGGATAAGGTTTAGAATATAGTAAAGAATTATGCTAGTCTAGCAAAGTGGCATTAGTAGATGCTTTCCCAAGGTTCATGACCACACTAGCCCCAGGAAGCTGGATAAGTTTATACTACCAGGCACCCTTTCTCTCCTGTCGAGTGGGCCTCACATCCAATTAAACAGCTGTTGATTACCACTGCCATGTGAGGGCCCTGACTGCACTGCTATGCATGTCTTGCCATGCTGGTAATAGCCATGGTTCGTAGGTGTTATATTTGTGTAGTGCTGTTAAACTACTCCTAGCAGCTTTCATAGTATTTTCTGGAGCCATGGAAGCTAGATCACAGGAAAGAGGCTTCCAGGGTAGATTTAGCTAGACTCATCTGCGTGCAGGTATCTTCGGCAGTAGGACCCACCCTCAATACCTGAGAGGCAGTGGATGCATCTATAATCTCTACTGTTTTGGGACTTCCTTGGACAACCCTGAACAACCAGGAGGTTTCTTGGGCCTGGTACCAGGGTTTTAGTCATCTCTGGTTCTTATGGGAAACACTGGAAGTCCAAGTCACCGTGTTTTTAAAGACAGGGTTTCTTATTGTCCTGCAGGTTTCTACTTAGAGTAGGTTGGCAGATTGCTACTAAGCTTCAGGAGTTGCCTGTCTATGTCTGTCCAGAGCTGGAGAGCACGCACCTTTGTTTTTAATAAAATGTGTCCTTGGAATTAAAAGCAAGTCTTAATGATTATATGGAAAAAATTATCAACAAAGCTGACAATTTTTAATGTTGTTAAGGTAAGAGGCAGTTTTTTGTTTTTAAGTAGGAAAATGTGGCTGGTAACTGACCTCTCAGGGGGCAATGACTCCTGCAGGGCAAGCCTTGTACCTGGGCTCCAGCCCTAGAACCCAGAGAAAGGTGGGCACAGAGCCCTGACTCCACAGACTTGTCCTCTGACCTCCATGTATGTGACCCTCCCCCACCTTTTTTCACGTGCATCAACACTAATAATTAAAAATGATTTAAATAATATAAGCCCCACTCTGTCAATGGGACCACAGGTATCTATGTGTTTTGTTGATTAATAATGGATCTAGAGATTTATATCTTATGTGAACCTAAATCAAAGGGGAAAATATGTTAGTCTAGCAATTATTGTACAAAGAAAAATACCTGTTTTCCACTTACAATGAAAGTGAGCACATTTTATAACCTAACAGAACCTTTAGGGTCTCCCCAGAGTTTTATTGTTAAGTAACTTCTAAATCTCAGTGTTACTGCAGCCCCAGAAGATGCAGTTTTTATAATGAATGATGTCATTACTTAGGAAATAACCACCAGGATCACTGAACAGACCATAGAAGTGTACAATATTTTTTTATATATATGTGTATAAAGCAACCTAAACTTGCCAGATTGGTTAAGGACATTTTGTAAAATAACCAAATCAAAGGACTTTGTGTTAGAAACAGTATCCAGGGAACCTGATTAATCTAATTATAAGTATGACAAGCGTGGATGACTATTGACCTAAATACTTAATACCTGTATAAATTAAAGACTAAGACTTCATATTAGAATATTAAGCAATCTTTAAACAATTGTGCAATAAATGAGGACAATGACCTCAAAATGTAAACAATGTATAAGTATCTTGATCAGGAGTAGAAATGTATAATGCAATATGATAAATATATCCTAAAATTGTATCAATATATAAAATGTTTTAAACAGAAGTAGAACCATGCATGTACATAATATGACAAAATAACTGCCTACGTGTACAAATATTGTAAATAGAAGTAGGAGCATATTCAATATAACAAATATAATTTCCATTTGTATCAATATATAAGAATCTATACCAATATAAAAGGTCTATAAATAATCACTCACAAGTATTTACTCTATTACTCACTATTATTATTATTAGTGTGAGTAAAGTCACCCTAATCTCCCTATTATCCCATTCAATTTCCTTTTTTTGTGAGATTCCTGAACTGACAAAATTTCATCCCAACCCCCAACCCTATACCAGTTATAACCAACCACTAATTGATGTCCCTAACACTGAGACACACATTGTTGGGAATAGTTTCTGAGTAGTTGATAGGTTTTTTTGAATTTTTATTTGGAATTCTGGCCAGAATGTTATAAGAAGGTGCACAATTTCAGCTAACCAAGATGGAACCATCTTGAGCAGCTGGTACCCAATACCAGTCTTATAGTAGTCCTATCAGCATCATGATGACATATCAACCAGGTGGAGTTGTTGTTATGGGGTGCTTTTTTCTTGGAAACTTCAAAGATTGCTGCAGGAATATCTATTGTTTATTGTGGAAAACTTAAACTTTATTTATATAGACATATTCCCATGTTGGGTACCAGATGAAAGCAAACATGAACCACACTAGTTTAGTTTCAAAGGCCATTGACTAAAGGAGATTCCCCATCAACTATGGGTATCAGTGTGAGAATAAATTAAATTGTTACACACATAGTTTAGAAAAGTCAGATGTGATTATTTTGGGGGTAAGCTAGCTAGGATTCGGGTGGGAACCTGTGTTCACTTCTGAAGTTTTGTGAGCCATCTTGTCTAGTCGTCATGCTGGGAGGTTTCTCTACAGCATGTGCCATGTCACTGAGGGTGGCAGTCTGTTCTCAAGTGCTTTTGTCAGCTAGGTGAGAAGCTGGTGGCCTAGATGGGTAACTATAGGTCCAGGAGTCAAGATAATAAGGAAGTTGGTTATCATGACCAAGGGATTCTTAAACTCTCAAAGGGAAGCAAATGAGCAGAAGTTCTCCAGGGCCTCGTGTGTGTTGGGGACATGTCTAATCTAGACTGAAAATAGTCTCCTACCTCAAGACTTGTTTTTCATTCACCGAGAGACCTTCATGATGTAGGCACAATACTGCAAACAAAAGCTATCAATAAATTCACCACATCTCTTCTGTTTCATAACTCCCTGTGATCTTCTAGGAAGCTTCCCTTAAGCATTGCTGTTTATCCTGAAGTTCATATTTTCCATTTGCACTGCTCCCCTACACACTATCCTGCTGGGTTATTAAGCAAAATTAATTTATTTGCCCCATTTTGTGTTGTGCTATCAGCCCTGTTAAGTTAGATGCTAGAGGACACATGTTAGAACACTCCATGGAACCCAAAGCGCATTCCAGCTTGTAGATTGCTTTTTGTTTATTTAATTGTGTCTTTCATGGGCTATATATTTAGCATATGCCTCTTGGATATTTTATACATTAACAATTTAAAACCACTGACCTACAATCATCTTAAACTTCCCATTTTATCTCCAGCTTACCCATAATGGAATACATTCACATGGGCAGAAGCCTTGTGAATAGACAGACGATCTTGCTTCTATGAAACAAGTTATGCTGTTGCTTTATGGGGTGAGCAGGGACTGCAAAATCAAGTAGTGAGCCACTGGGCTATTGTAAATGCTGTTATTACAATACAAAATACAAAGTATATAACTTTCCAAGTTTCATGGGAGAATTTGTTTGGCAGTCTCCTGTCTAGTTGATTTTTTTCATTTGGTCCAGCTTACTGATAACTTCCTATAAAATAAAAACAGTTTATGGTGACAAAAATACTTCTGTGGGCTGGGGAGAAGGTTCAGTGCATCAAATTCTTGCGGCTTGAGCATGAGGACTGCAGTTAAGACCTCTAGGTCTTAGTTTGAGGGAGGCAGAGATGGGCAATCCCAGGAGCAGAGGGACTACCGAGACTTGCTGAATCCAGGTTTTGAACCAGCAAGCTCCAGACCCAGGGAGAGAGCTTTCTTCAGTGTGTAAGGTGAAGAGAGATCAGAGAAGATGCCTGATGTCAACCCCAGGCATATATATGCATACACACATACATGCAATGATATGTGGCTATTCATGAGCAGGTGCGGAAACCACATACACAAACATATGTACATAAATAAATAAATAAATAAAAATTTTTCTACTTCCAGATTCTGGTCAGGTAAAGAATGGATGCTGAGGCCTCCTTGTGCTTACCACAGGCTGTGTTCTTGTGCTAGCTGTATAGAAAGAGGAGGCATAATAAAGCCACCCCATGTACACCTCAGCCCAGGCCACTGTGCCTGGTCTGTATTGTGAATGGGAAGACATGGAAAAAAATAATGTATCCTGAAGGTCTAAGTAACTCAAAATCCAAAGCCCTTCCCATAGTCTACTGAGAGAGAGGAGAGCATCACACAGTCCTCTGAGAGAGAATCACAAAAGAGAGAGCATCATACAGGAGAGAGAGAGAGAGAGAGAGAGAGAGAGAGAGAGAGAGAGAGAGAGAGAGAGAAGAATATCACAGTCCCCTGAGAGAGAATCACAGTTTCCTGAGAGAGCATCATATAGTCCCTTGAGAGAGGGGAGAACATCACAGAGTTCCCTGAGAGAGAATCACACAATCCTCTGAGAGAAGACAGAACATCACACAGTCTCCTGAGAGAGGGAGAGCATCACACAGTCGAGAGAGAGAGAGAGAGAGAGACAGAGACAGAGAGAGAGTGAGAGAGAATCACACAGTCTCCTGAGAGAGGGAGAGCATCACTCCTGTATCTTATTCTTTTAAAGAGGTTGGAGTTTGGGACCTCCGAGGGGTTGACTAAAATTTATTTCTACAGCTAAACTTTGTCCTTAATAATCTTTGAGGTTAGTTACTTGGCATGTGTCCCAGTGGAAAACTGGAAGTGTTTGTTTAAAACAACAGCCACACATGGACTGTCTGCCAGGTTTTCATTATCCAAACAAGCTATAATGTCATGTTAATGACAACGTGACCTCTGTTTCATCATTTAGTTTTATTGAGAGTTATTGTGTGAGAAACACAGAGATAAGTTTCATGCTGCAGCTCTTCAGGGTCATTTGCTCAATATCTGTGTGACTCCTTAAAAGTTTTCAACAATGATTATGGTTGATTTTTTGCACAGAATTTGGATTAAGCCAATTCAGTCATTACCATCCCTAACAGAATAGACTATGGGGAAGTCTATTTATTTTGGCCATGTAAGAACAAGCAAGCTTATATCTTAAGGATATGCTATTTATTAAGTAGAATGATCTCACTGGGTACGAACAGCACATGTGGTTATTTATTTTTCCCTTCATGGCTTGTACCTCTGTCTTTTTTCCTTCTGTCTTCTGACCCAGGATAGTACACTGGGCAGGTCCCATTGCTTTCTAATGGCTTTCAATGTTAAAGACAGCCTTACTTAGGAAGCTGAAAGACATTTTCAGGAGCTAAAATGTTTCCTCTAGTCCTGATTAATACTATCTTCTCCTGGAGGCAGAGGGACTTCCTTCCCATCTCAGTCTCAACTAAGGCTTAAAGACACAGTGGAAAGGCCCACTGCTTCTTGCTCCCTTCCTGCCTCCCCCACCCCCACCTGGGTTTCTGAAAACTCCTGTTGCCTTCCAGCCTTTGGAAGTGGGTCACACAGTGGCTTCTCCCTTCTGAGAGTGTGGGTTGTAACTACCTAACTCATCCCTCCTCTATATTTATTAATTTACTCTTCTTAATGGCTAGTCTTTGTTGAAGAAGCTAGAAAGGGACTCCAGAGAGTTTTCTCTGAGGGCTCTTGACCCTGGGGGGCTATGATCAAAGCCTTTGCTGAAAGGGTCTTATCAAACATGTACATGTACTTCAGAGACAAAAACTATTTCCTGAAGTTCTTTAGTTTACCAAGGCAGACCATAGATAATTGTGAAAGTTAGTGCAAATTGACAGCTAGACATGGTGGAGAATCACCTGGGCAAGGCTAAGGAGGATTATCTTGACTCACTAATTGTGAGCGAAACCTGACTTGACTAATGGGGTCCTGGATAGTGTAGGTGGAGACAGGAAACTGAAAATCAGCAAGTGTTTGTTGCTCCTTGTTCATGACTGTGGATCCGATGTGAACAACTGCTTCAAACACCTTGACTCCTCTGTTATGGTGGACTAGGAGTTGTGAACCGGGATAAAATCTTTCACACTTAAACTGTTGATTTCAGGGTAGATTATCACAGCCACAGGGAAGAAACTGAGACAAAGGGATAGGATAGAATGGCCAACCGAGCTTTGTGCGTGTTTGTGTCATTGTTGTCATTATCATCATCTTCGCCGTCATCGTCATCATCATCAGCGGTGCTGCTGCTGGGATTGAACCAGGACACTATGTGGGGACTTACAAATGCCATGCTAGGCAAGCACTCTACCACCAAGCTACATCTGCAGCACTTTTTATATTTTTTATTTTGAGACAGAGTCTCATAAATTGTCCACGTTGGTTTTAGGCTTGCTCTATAGGCCTTAAACTCAATAATCTCCTTGCTTCAACCACCAAAATAGCTGTGATGAGAAATTTGCCCAACCTTGCCCAGGTTTCAAGCTTTGAATACTATTTTTCATGCTGAAGATGGGAGATTGGAGTGCTGTCTGCCTTAGATACCTGGTGAGACTATGCTGATGTCCACACTGATAAAGTGGGTTCCCATTTACTAGAAGACAGAAAGAGGCACCATCTGTTTCCTCTAGAACCCATCTTAATCTGAGCAATGCCGACAAGAGTTATGAGCTTCGTGCTACCTCTGTTTTTAGTTTGTTGATGTTTTCATTTAACTACTCTAATGGGAACATTAAATCAACGTGGCTGATTTTTGAAGAATGCAATCTAGAAAATTCAATTATTTAGTGCCTGGAAGGCTTTCAAAGATTAAAATGCTGCATTAAAAAAATGTAAGGATTATTAAAATTAAATGCATGTTTTCTCCATGCAATTAAATTGAATTGTTAAAAGGGTTTGCATAACTGTTCAGAACACTGACTGTTGGTTTTAGCTTGTTTATTCCTAATTTCCCCAGGCAGAATTGCTTCTTGTGTCTTTACTTTAGCTAGATGGAATTGGATTTGATCTGGTTTGAAATAACATCTATGCAGTGTAACTATGTGGTAAGCTGTGCTGCTAGACTCAGAGGATCAGAGATTTGAACCAGACTTTCTACCAAGAAGCAGCCTGAGTATACACATGTGTATGTGTGTGCATATGTGTGTGAATACAACTGGAGGTCAGAGGTCAACCTCAGGTGTCCTTCCTAAGGATGTTAAATTAACTTTTAACAATTTCATATATACGTGTTTGTGTGTGCATAATGTATGTATTGTAATTATATTTTGAGCACATTTACTCCCAACTTCTCCTTCTTACTCCTCCCAGATCCATCCTCCTCCCAGCTTGGAGTCCTCCTTTCTCTTTTTTCAAAATGCTTTGAATCCAATCTGTGCTGACCATGACTTCTGACTATCCACTGGGATGTGTTTGACCAGCCAGAGGTCATACCCTGTCTTTTGTTTTCCAAGAACCATCAACCTTCAGTAGCTTCAGAGGGATGGGGGCTCCTAACTCCTCACTGCTCTGGGATTTTGGCTGATGTACCATGTGCCGGAAACCATGGCTGCTGTGAGCTGTGCATGCAGCGGCCCTACTATGTCCAGAAGACATCGTTGCACCTAGGTCTCCCCGAACCTCTGGCTCTCACAACTCTTCCCTGCCCTCCACAGGGTCTTTGAGCCTTTGGGGGGTGATGGAGATGTTGGATTTGTGTCTGAGCAGTCTTCTGGGACTTATTTTCTGTACTTGGCTCCATTGTGAGCCTGTGTGTTAGCCCCATCTACTACATAAAGAAGCTTCTCTGATGAGATCTGAGAGCTGCACTCATCTACAGGTACAGGGAGACAGATTTAGAGGGAAGTTGTAAACTCACTAGGATAACAGTAGTAGCTCACCACCGAGACCCTTGAGGTCCCATCTGAGTTCTTGACACTATTTACAGTACCAGGGATGAGTTTCCTCCTGTGGAGCAGGCCTTCTGTCCAACCAGAAAGTGCTGGGTTACCCCCAGTAACACTGTGTTGTCATTGTGTCCATGAGAATATATCATGCAACTCTGGTCATTATTGAAGTTCATACAGTTCATAACTAGTTAAATCATTGCTGACATTCTTTTCCTTCAGCAGCCTATATAGTCCCTTCCAGTGCTATGAAAGATAGCCAACAGACAGAAAACTTCTT
Organism: Arvicola amphibius; assembly: GCF_903992535.2. Lineage (NCBI taxonomy): Eukaryota > Metazoa > Chordata > Mammalia > Rodentia > Cricetidae > Arvicola > Arvicola amphibius. Next base: position 108,813,894 of record NC_052058.2, on the reverse strand, counting down.
GGTCAGTATCAACTTGCTTGCTTCATGCCCTGTGTAGTGTCTTCAGCAATACGGCCTTGCCAAGAACTGTGGTAGTAGCCTGTATTGTTTCGAGAGTCTCTAGGAAATCTATAACCAAGAGATTGAGGAGGTGTCCTGCATTTGCCACTGAACTCTTTATTTGGTAGCCTATAGCTTCTAGGAGGGACATTATTCACTGTGTAGGATAACTCCAATTAAAGTGTGTGTGTGTGTTTGTGTGTGTGAGTGTGTGTATACATATTCTCTCTCCATATATGTGTGTCTGTAAACATAAATGAATATAATATAATATAATAAATATAATAATATGTGTTTATATTGGAGAGATGTGTATCCATTGGAGAGATGGGGATATATCTCTATATCTCCCATCCATTTATATACATATATTTACAATATCCATTAGAGTTAACTAGTCTACTGTGCCTAAACCCTATAGTCCTTCTTTCCCCAATATGCATACCTTATGGGTATGCATCAGCCTGAGAAACTCTTCATTCTGTCACTGATGGAGTATTTTTGAGGCACTCCTGGCTCTTACCTTACAGTGATATTAATATTTAGGAAGAACAGCTACACATATAAGCTTCAGACATGACTGCTTCTTCTTTTCCTCTTCTATGTGTATGTGTGTGTGCATGTGTGTCTGTGTGTGAATTCATCATTTGTGGGTGTGATGCTGGGACTCTTCTTCCACCTCTCTTCTACCTTCTCTGTGGAGGAAGTCTCTCAATTCCACTCAGACTCTCTAATGCAGATAATCTGACTAACCAACTTGCTCTGAAGAACTTCCTTCCAAGAATGGAATTAAAGATGGTCATCTCTTCTGGCATTTATGTGGAATCCAGGGATATGGATTTCTACAGAGAGAAGCAGAACAAGTCTCAAGTGAGGCAAAAGGACTATTTGGGGCTTCTGTGAGAAGCAGGAAGGGCTCAGTGTACTCTAATCCTGTGGCCTACTCCTGTTTCCTGACCCGTTTAAGTGTCTTACTTAAAGTGCAGGTTAGACGTGGGTTATAGACTGTCCCTAGTCTATAACCTTCACTCTTTCATCTCCTCATTCTTTTCTCTGAAATGTTCCTTCTCTAATGAACATACTTGTGTTTCCACAGTCCTCTGAAAGACCCACATCCAGTGCTGCCATCTCCATTGGAAATAGTGCTGCAGTCTGTCCCCCAGCACATGTCTGTCGTGTCTGTCCCCAGCACACCTCTGTCGTGTCTGTCCCCCAGCACAGGTCTGTCACCTCTCTTCTTAAACCCTCAGTGTGTTCCTTTGTGCAGAAGGTCTCCACTGTTGTGACTGAGCCTGTCTCCACTTCGGTCGGTCCTCTTTCTTTTGTTACTGCCGAGCCATCTCTCCAAGTCCCGGCTCTTATTTTCCTAAAATTCCCAAAGTTCCACTCTGAGGAGGGCACCAGAGGCATGGGAACCTGGCGTGAATTCCAAAGCACACATTGGCTTCTTTGGCTCTGCCTGGAGCAGACAGCTTTCCCACAAGGACGCCGGGAGACTGAGGGACAGAGGAACTCTGGTATCTCTCAGCATCCGCCCCATTGTGCTGCTTCTCCTGATTCCCCTTGACCAACAGAATGAGGGTAGAGAGGAGAAGGGATGCCTTGTCAGTTCTGAACACCCCTGGCCAAGATAGCAGAAGAGCAGCAAGCAAGACTGGTCCCTATGAAGCTTGGCAAGGAGGCCCTCCTCAGTGCTTTGAATCTCCCTGGTTACTGTTGCTAAGAGCAGCTGGAACCCACAGTTTACAGCTGCCAGGTCTTGTCCTCTCCCCCAGGTGGGCATGCCTGGTTCCTCTCCATCTACGTCATGGGTTTTCATGTATTCTGGGGGTTCACCTTAAAGATAATTCTTACCTAGTGTCGCAAGGCTCTTTTCTGTATACAGTGTTGCCCTTACATGACTCCAAGTGTTTAATGGTTTTAAATGTAATCCAAAGAACTTTCTGATTTATAGTTAGTATGCACAGCGTCTATCTGTTTAACATTTATCTCTCTTGCCCTTCTAAAGTGAGGCAGGTTGTTACAAAATACCATGGATAGGAATATCCACGCATCCCCTCTTTGAAGTTCAAGGTTCTTCCCATTCCGGCTTCTCATGGTTCTTTCTTGCCTGCCTACCTGGTATTCTGGCTTCTCATGGTTCTTGCTCACCTGTGTGCCCTGGACACTCCCATCTTGCATGTACACTTAATGTCTCCAGACTCTCACACGCAGATGCTCAAGCTTTGGCCACTCACAGCCCCTTTGTGCTTGATCAGTTTTTTTCCTGTCCCGAGGCATAAAAACCTTGTCAAACAAAAGTTTACTGATAATAAATCATAAAGAAATTTATTTTTAAATAGTTCTTTGCTATACATACGATTTTACCATTTATTAAAGATGAAAATAAATTTGCATACTAATAAGACATCCTTGTTTTTTTTTACATAATTAATCTTGGCTGTAGAGCATAGAGCCTCTTTTTTTGTTTTGTTTCTTTTTTTTTTTGTTTTTTGAGACAGGGTTTCTCTGTGTAGCTTTGGAACCTGTCCTGACACTAGCTCTGTAAACCAGGCTGACCTTGAATTTACAGAGATCCACCAGCCTCTGCCTTTGCTGGGATTAAAGGCATGCGCCACCACCACTCAGTTCATAGAGCCTCTTGATGTTTTTTCTTTTAGAGTCAATTGATATTTTGATTTTATAATTGTCAATGCTAAGAACGCTATATCACATAAATACATAGTAGAGACCAGCAGAAGTATATTTGAGGCCAACTTAAAAGTCGTTGGAAATTTTGTACTAATTCTAAGTCAAAATTAATTGAACAATTCTTTTTATGAAACTTAAATCAACTTAATTTAAAATCAAATATTCTAACACAATCCGACCCAAAGATTATTGATACATAGTAAGGAAAAGTGATAAGAAAGCATTAAGAGTCTTTGTTTTCCATAATTAAACCATTGTGTTTCCATAAGAGTAGGAATGGTAAAAACCCAAAAGTCAGTAACAACAGGCGTTTCAGGCGGTGTTCATTAGTGTTCCGTGATGTGCGCATGCGGAGTGTGGAGTGCACAGGTCATGTGTTTGGAACCCATGAAATTCACTGTGTGGACCTCAGTCCAAACAAGAGTACTAAGAGGGGCTTGCCACAGAAGAGAGGTAAACTGAGGCCCTAAGAAACAGGGGTGAGGCATTCCCAGGGGACCTTCCTGGGCTGAGCAGAGAGGCTTCCGTCTCTCATCTCCGTGTTGGCGCTGGCTGCGTCACGCAACAGAAACAGCTATTTAGTTTTTCACTGCTTGAGGAATTAACTTCGGTGAATGCAGCGATGCGGGCTCGGCAAATGCTCACTAAGGAAACGCTATAGATTTCAATGTGTCACGAATTCTTCAGTGCTCTTCCCCTAGGGGAGAACCTGGTATTCCCCACCTTTTAGTGTGGCTGCACTCACTGACACACTATTAGTGCGAGCCCTGGTCATCTTTGTGCAGACTGGGGCTACAGCTTTCAATCTGTGCTGCCTGCCTGCAGCCGCTCTGCTCCCCAATTCATCTTCATGCATGCCCAGGTCAGTTTTTCTAAGTCACCCTTCTGCTTGGAAACTGTCCAACTTTTCATTCTACTAAGTTAAAGCCACCGGTCTATACCTTCTCAAGCCAAGACCCAAACAAGGGAGATGACATGCAAAGATGACACCCCAAGAGGATGAGGAAAAGAAAGAACAAGTCACCTTCAGACTTCCAGTGGCTGAAAGGGAGATGGCCTTGGGTGCCGGCCACACCCCTGCATTCCTCAGTGATACCTGTGTCCAGGCCACTGATCTTTCTCAGGACCCTGGGGGAGGGAAAGTGTGAGCTGGCCTGATACATCCTCCTCACAGGAGGCCATGGTGGTCAGGACGTGACCCACTCAGTGGTGGAAAAGCTGGCATCACTGCGCTCCACACCAAACTCTAGGACATAAACTGGGGCCGGACTGAGACCCCGAACCTGAGGCTCAGTCATTTCTCAGAGCAGACTGAGATCTCACCCCAGCCCCTTAAACACCTGCAAAAACATGGTGCCTGCACAGTGACAAAACCCAAACACCCCACTTTTAGTCAGAAATCATCTTTAAGTCAGCTTTAACTATCCCATCCCTCTGCCTCTGTTCAATACACACATGTACAGCACATGTATCATCTCTTCAGTTCTTGAAAATCCTTGAGAGGCGAAAATACAAGTGCTAATTCCTAATGTTGGCTCAGAGTGGGCAGGACACAGTCAAAGACCCATGTTGCTTTAATGTTCTCTTGTTGCTGCTGTCTCGAAATTCTTAACAACTTTTGGGCAAGAACGCACGCATTTTGTACTAGATTTTCCAAAAGGATAATATAATATAGCATTTAGTTATGCCCATATTTGTACTGTTTTTAAAGAGGTTTTAAGACAGACAGAAGGATGTATATAACAAAACCAAGAAGTAACTTGGTTATTTAATTTATTTACTTGAGAAAGGGCCTTATTAAGTGGACCAGGCTGGCCTTAAACTCTGGAGCCTCTTACCTAGTCTCCTGAGTAGATGAGATTATAGGCATGCTTCATCATCCCTGCTCAAACTCTGCTTTCAACGAGGCAAAGGAAATATGAGATGGGACAATTAAGGTGACCTGGAACTGAGCCTGTGCATGAGTACATTGAAATGTCCACTCTGCCTTCCCGGAATCACCCACAAATGTGAGCTGAAGCTTTCAACAGTCCTGATGAGAACCAGAGGATTCAGGGGTGCACAGGTGAGCGGTGCCCATTACCCTGTGATCAGCAGCTGAGGGAGAACTGTATGCCCATGACACAACACTCATGAGTATTTGCACACACAAAATGTCCTTTAGTGATACTGTACTGTGAACCTGGAAATCAGTGTCACGAGGGGGTCTTACTGTTGTAGAATATCACTCATGCACAGACTATGTCCTGGCCCTCTTCCAGGATGACCCTGTGGAGACAAGCCACGATATAGCTGTCCATTTAGAGCTGAGTTATCCACAGTCTCTTATTCTCTACCTGTTGGCCAGTTGTGGGTTTTTGTATTAATCAAGCCTTATTCTCTAAAAACTTTTATTAGTTATTTTTGTGACATTTTCATACATGTATGTCATAACTTGTTTCCATTTGCCTCTGTCCCCTCCCCCACCATTTTGCCTCACTCTTACCAGAGCCCTTCCTCTTGCCAAGTAGCCCCCTTCTGCTTCTATGTCCTATGTAATCATATGTATCTCTAGAGTCCATGTATGAAGAAAAATATAACAGTTTATCCCCATTATCCTGTCTAGTCTGCTATCTTCCCAAGCCTTTCTCCTTCCTCATAGCCTCCTCCATCTGTCATGTCACATGTGTGTATGTATGTGTATGCATGTATATGTATATATATATATATTATCATTTCTTGTGTACATACGTGTGTTGGCAGATAGCATATGTCTGTGTGTATGTGTGTATGTGTGGAGGCCAGAAGTGTGCCGCCCAGTTTGTTTTTTGAGTCAGGGTATTTTACTTGGCCTAGAACTTACAAATTAAGCTTGTCTGCCTCACTAGGAACAGACTGCCAAAGGATGGTCTGGTCTTTGCCTCTCCAGCACTAGGAACATAAGCATGCAATGTCACACCCATCTTGGTTTTCTTTTTAGCATAGATTTCTTGGGATCCAACTCAACTCAGGCTCCCAGGCTTGTGTGACAAACACTTTCTTGGTTGAACTGTCTTCCCTAGGTATTACACATACTTACATTTAAATCTAGATTTCCTATATGAGAGAAAACATGGTACTCGTCTTACTGAGTCTGACTTCTACTCCTTTTCGGGCAAATGGCACAATTTCATCTGTAGAGACAGAGGAAAAAAAAATTCTATCACCTACATATACCACATCTTCTTTATCCATTCATCTGCTGGTGGACATCCAGGCTGGTTGCATACATACAATACAATACAGCCAGCAATAAACATGTAGGTGGAGGGCTCTCTGTGATCATGTGACATACAGTCCTTCAGATATGTACCCAGGAGCCAAACAGCTTGATCTTTTGGCACTTGTATGTTTACTTTTGGGCGCCTTCCTACCATGGCCGCTCCAGTTTGCACTCCTCCCAGCAGTGTGTAAGGGTCCATCTCCCCACATCCTCAGCAGCACTTACAGTTCAGCCTGGGGTGAGGTGGAGTCTCAAGGAACTGTTAATTTGCATTTCTCTGATGGCTAAAATGTTAAACTTCTTAAGAAGCGATGTGTATTTATTGTCCATTACATTTCTTTGAGGTCTGTCTATTTATTTCATTTGCCCTGTTGTTGCTTAGATAATTTGGTTTGGGGGTTGTTTGTGTTTTGGAGTTCTCCCTGTATTCTAGACAACGATCCTCTGTCAGATGCACTGTTGGCAGAGGCCCCCTTCCCCCCTGAGCTGTCACTTCACCCTGCTGCATTTCCCCTGTGTTGTGAAGATGCCTTTTAATTTGTGCACTCCCATTCGCCGGTTCTGGGAATTATTTCCTTAACTATGGTATTTGTTTTCAGAACATCCTGGCCAGCACTGACTCCTGAAGCCTTCTCCCTGGCCCCTCTAGCAGCTTCAGAGTTTCTGGTTTTACATTAAGGTCTTTGATCCATTTTGAATTGATTTTCCCTGCAGTGTGAAAGCCTCGGCTCTAGTTTCATCCTTTTACATATGGATATCCAGGATTTCCAGCCCCATTTACTGAAGAGGAGTTCTTTTTGTGCAATGTATACTTTTGACACTTTGTTGAAAATTAGGTGGCTGTAGGTATGGAGCTTTATTTTTTGAGTCTCTTGTTCTGTTCCACTGGTCTATCTGCCTGTTTTCATTTTTATGTTCCTTAAGTCAGAGGCAACACACAATTCAGAAAGGGGCTGGAGTGAGATCTCAGTCTGCTCTGAGAAATGACTGAGCCTCAGGTTCAGGGGCTTGCTTGCTCATGAGAGGAGGCCTCCACCTATATGCTGGGCACATGCCTGCATGAGTGTTCCAGTGAACAGATCCATACAGAGGAAAAGCACAAACAAGATTTGGTGTCCCACTCTGGTAGGATAACTTACTTCGGAGACAGACTTCAGAGTATTTTGAAGAATTGATGGATTCCCTAACTTCCGGAAACCCTTCATCTAAAAGGTGTTATTGTCGAGACTGGAAATACGGTTCTCACAGAGGACTGGAATCCAGGTCCTAGAACCTACAGCAGGCATCTCACAACCACTTGGGACTCCAGCTCGAGGACATTCCACACCTTATTCTGGCCTCCACAGATACCCACAGGCATGTGGCACACACACATGCAGACGATACACAAACATACACATACATTTAAAAAATTCAGTAGAAACAATTGCCATTGTCAAAGAACACTATCAACTGAGTAAAAAAACTACTTCATAGAACTGGAGAAAACATGTGCAAATGATTCTCTGATAAAAGACGAAGCCCAGGAATTCATCAAGAGGAACTAAAACTCAACGAAAGCAAAAGTCAAGGAACAGCACACTTCAGACATGAGCGACAGTTTCCAACAGTTATTTCTTCAGAGAATACATGCAAAGAACATGTAAAAAAAAGCTCACATTGCCAGTCTCCAGAAAAAGGCAGGCTAAGCGCACAGTGAAGTGGTATTTATTACTTTTGGGATGACTATAAAGAAAAGGGAGGAGGAAGAGGAGAGGCAGAGGCAGTGGCTCCCCTCATACAAGACAAACAAGTGCCCTAAGAATATGTAGAACCTGAAAGTCATAACACTGTGGTGGGAATGTACCGTGGTCTTGCAGCAGTAGAAAACAGTACGGCAGCTCCCAGGAGCTTTGAAAGAGAATTCCCATTTGGCCTAACAATTCCACATTCTATGTGTATCTAAAAGATTGGAAAGCAGAGACTTGAACAAATGTTTGTGTCCCTTGTACAGAGCAGCGTTGCTCATAAATGCAAAATTAGTGTCCTAGGTACTGTTCTATTGCTTAATAAGACACCATGACCAGGGCAGCTTACAGAAGAAAGCGTGTATTTGTGGTTTACAGTTTTAGCAAGTGAGTCCATGACCATCACGGCAGGGAGGATGGCTGCATGGTGCTAGAGCAGTAACTGGGAGCTTACATATTGTTCCATAAACACAAGATGGATGGACGGAGGGAGGGAGAGAGAGAGAGAGAGAGAGAGAGAGAGAGAGAGAGAGAGAGAGAGAGAGAGAGAGAGAGAGAGAGAGAAGGAATGGCGGGTCACTTCCCGCCACCCAGCTAGCTTTACCCGAAATAATTACATGGAAACTGTATTCATTTAAACACTGCCTGGCCCATTAGCTTCAGCCTCTTATTGGCTAATTCTCATATTTTGCTTTAACCCATATTTAGTAATCCGTGTAGCACCACGAGGTGGTGTCTTACTGGGAAGGATCTTAGCCTGCGTCCATCTTGGAGAGGAGAGCTATGGCATCTGCCTGACTCTGCTTCCTTTCTCCTACAATTCTGTTCTGTCTACTCTGCCTATCTAATTTTCTGTCCTATTAAAGGGTCAAGGCAGTTTATTTATTAACCAATGAAAGTAACACATAGGCAGATGACCCTCCTCCATCAGAGAGAGAGGTAGAGAGAGAGAGAGCGAGAGCGAGCAAGAGAGAGAGAGAGAGAGAGAGGGAGGGAGACAGAGGGAGGGAGGGAGGGAGGGAGGGAGGGAGAGAGAGAGAGAGAGAGAGAGAGCGAGCATAATTGGTAATGGCATAGACTCCAACAAGGGAACACCTCCCAATCTTTGCCAAAGAGTCCGACTAACTGGGGAGCAAGTTTTCAAACATATGAGCCTGCAGGGGCCGTTCTCATTCAAACCACCATAGATGGAGAACACCCAGATGTCCCTCAGGGACAAGCGGATAATAGAGCATGCTCTATTAATGGCGTACCATGTAGCTTTGAAATGGAATGAAATTCTGACACGTTCCACAGTGGATAGTTCTATAAGTCGTTAGGCTTGATGAGATAAGCCAAATACAAAAAAGTAAGAATCTATGGTTCTGCTTACATTACATGCTTAACAGAGATTAAATTCACAGAGATAGACAGTAGAATGGTGGTCACTGAGGTCTGGAGAGACAGAACAGAATTATTCCTGTTAAATAGGCACAGAATTTCAGAACAGAGTGACAAAAGACTCTCAAGTTGAGCAGTGGCAATCTGCACACAGCTTTGTGGGTCTAATTAATACAGGTTGAGTTGTGCAGTTAAAAATTTTAAATGGCAAATTTAATGTATATTTTACCCTATTGTAAAGAAAACAATGAAATGTATTTCCTTATTGAGCCTTCAGTTTCTACAGGCCAGTAACTTTGCAGCTGCTGACTTTTATAATATCTCTAAAAATGGCTCTTATGGTAGAGAAATCAAACGTACTTGTAGAAATAGCTAATCTGAAGATAACTTCAACCATAAGTAGCAGAAGCAACACAGAATTGTTTGAACTATAAGGGAGTTATTTTCTTAGTGATAAATAGGAAGGAGGGCACTGTTGGGATTGGTCTGCTTGGGCAAAGTGGTGCCACCAACTCTGGTTCTTTTAGCCTCCTTTCCTCCTTAGGGAGACTCCCATCATTGTCACCTGACAGTTGTTATCATGCAGACATCACATGAAGGCAACATCTAGCAATAGGAGAGGTGCTCCTGCTTCATAGATGACTCCCTAAGAGTGAAGAACCCTTCTGCCCAGTTTCCTTTCCAGTTGTATTGCATGCAACTGGATCCCATTTTTATTCTTGTGCCAACCAGTGGCAGGAGCAATAGTTCCATGAGTCTTCTAGACCAATTAGCATGGCCCATAGCACACAGCAACACAGGAACAGAAGAAGGGATCTGCTATACAGAAGAACAAAACTGAAGGCCAATGGACTCCAGCAGAGTCCTTAGATTAGAAACAGTGGAAAATCTGCCTTAAATACCTCCGAGCTTCAGTTTCAACATTCATGAACTGCGGGTAACAGTGCCTCTCAGTTGGGTGGCAGGGAATCAAGACAGTGTTTACAGAGTGCCCAGTACAGTGTGTTATTCTTATTACTGCACTGAGCATTATGTTATTACTGACACAGGGAGTGCTTCACCAGTAATAATCCTCCTAAATGGATAAACGCACCATTTCTTCTCTTCCTATGTTAGTCTGCCCATGTAGGTAAACACGGAAATACATAGCCCAGACATAATAAATCAGCGTGGGCTGTGGGATCCACTTCTCTTCTTGTATAAGGGTTCTGGGTGGATGAGTCTGCCAGGGATGCTTAATCAGTGTCACAGAATGGGTGGCTCATACAGAAAATGTATCTTATTTTTGGAGGTTCAAGTCTGAGATCAGGACCTCCTCAGTGTTGGGTCTTTCTGAGGCTGTGAGAAGTCTGTGCTCCAGTTCCCTCTCCTTGACTTGCAGGTGTCTGTCCACTCTATGTGACTCCATTATATCTTCTCTCCTCAATTATCTGTGTCTAGTTTTCCTTTCTTTTGTTAATACCATTCAATCTGGTTCAGGACTCACTTCATGGCTCCATTTGATCTAGCTTGTGTAAAGGGATACCACATATGCCCACCTTCTGAGGGCTTCAATATGTGAATTCTGAGGGACACTAACTAGCCCAAATGGTAGAGTAAGGACCACTTGACTGAGAATTGAATACTGGAGGCAGATAAGATGGTTCAGTGAGTAAAAGTTACCAGTGTAGTCGTTTGAAAGAAAACAGACTCCATCGGGAGTGGCACTGCTAGGAGGTGTGGCTTTGTTGGAGTAGGCATGGCCTTGTTGGAGAAAGTGTGTCACTTTGGCGGTGGACCTTTAGGTCTCCTGTGCTCAAGCTACTCCCAGAGTCACAGTCTACTTCCTGTTGCTTGCATATCAACATGTAGCACCTCCTTCTTTAGCACCAAGTCTGCCTGTGCACTGCCATGCTCCCAGCCATGATGATAATGGATGAAACCTGAATTGTAAGCTATCCAAAGAAATGTTTTTCCTTTATAAGAGTTACTGTGTTCAAGAAATCTCTTCACAGCAATAGACACTTTACATAAGACAGCCTGTAACTAAGCCCAGAGACCAACAGGGTGGGGAGAACCAACTCCTACAAGTTGTCTTTTGGTCTCCACATGTGTGTTGTGGCATATACATGCTCCAGCCTTCAATAAATGAATGTAATAGAAGAGTTTGAAGAAAAGAACTGATACTGAGACCCCTCTGTATTCCTACAAAGTTGGGGTGAGGATTCTGCTGTCAGACATAGCTCATTCCACTCACACTCGTCACCCTCTCTCCAGGCTTCTCATTTGAAATGCAGTTGGAAATAACTCTAAATCCCACTCTGGCTGACCTGCTGGACCTGGGTGGAAACATTGCAGTGATGTCCTCTGAGGAGGGCTGTAGGAAGCATGACCCCAGAAGGGCAAACAGAAATCCCCAATGGTGCATTTCCTCTATACGCATGTGCTAAGGGCAGTCTGTATGCAGAGCAGTAGCTCCCTGTTCAGCACGAAGCCATGGAACGTGTGTAGGTGGGGGAATGAACAAAGTGCTGCGCCAGCCTTTGGGGAGCTTCCCATGCTGTAGATTATACACTGACAGCTACAGTGTAAAACAGAACACAGTAAGGGCAGACTTGAAGAGAAAATGCATCCGGGGCAGAGAAAATGAATCTGGTTGGAAAAGCTCAACATAGCAGAAGTGGGAATATCCTTGGGTCTTGCTGCTATAAATGGGAGTCAGGTGGCTGCATAAAAAAAGGGACAAAGGAGCATCTTCAGCATGGATAAGGGGCAGTCAACTCACATGAACTCTTAGTGCCTTGCGGTCAGAGGAGCCACAGTGTCAGTCAACGCCACCCTTCACTAAAGCAGGAGTGGCTTGTAAGGCACTGATGCATATCAGGCCAACCACACAGAACTGCCTGAACTCAGTGCGATGGTTAAGGGAAGTGCTTCGTATGTGGCTGAAGTGGGGTGACGGCATGTTCACTGTTTACTATCACAGCACCTTATGACTTTGTCAAAGTCCTCCAGGCATCAGATGCTGGTCTGTAAAGTGGGCTACTTCCTTGGCTCTCAGGTCTGACATGCATGAAGATAGCAACAAATCAGGCTCAGAACCAATAAATATCTACTAGAAGAAGTGTCCTGCATGTGGGATGTTTCACTTGGGTGGTATCTTGTCTCCTTGTCCTGTAGCCAAATTATTTGTGTCCTTAAAAATAAGAAATGAAAGTCACACATGGCAACGCCTGCCTACGCGTCCCGCTCCAGGAGTGGAGGAAAGAGGTGATCCTCAGGGACTGGGAAGCTCAAGCTGACCTAGGTGTCCATGATTATACAAGAATGGCCCCACAGCCTCATGTGTTGAGGATGTCTGGACCACCATTGGTGGACTGTTTAGGATGGATTAGGAGGTATGGCCTTCTTGGAGGAAGTTTGTCAATGGGGGTGGGCTTTGAGGTTTTAAAAGTGCAAGCCAGGCCCAGGCTCACTCTTTCTCTCTGCTTCCTGCTTGTAGATAAAATGTGAGCTCTCAGGTACTTCTCAAGCACCATGCCTGCCTGCCTGCCACCATGCTCCCTACCATGATGATCATGAGTTCATCCTCTTAAACTGTAGACAACCCCCAGTTAAATGCTGACTGTTACAAGTCGCCTTGGTCGTGATGTCTTTTCCCAGCAATGGAACAGTAGCTAAGGCACTGAGCTACATCAGACCCCATCTCAGAAAAACAAAACAAACCAAGTAAATGAACAAAGGCAGTAAGGTAACACATTAAACACACATGTTCTTAAAGATTTCTAGAGACAGATGGGAAAGGGTTGAGGACCCAGTGAGCAGTCTTAACTGTAGTGGGAGGCCAAACAAAAGGCGGCGGTGCTGTGGGAGCTCCTTCAGTCAATAGCCTTTAAGGTACCAGCCCACTTGGGCGTGGTCTTTTATATTATAATTGCTAAGGTAAAGCTCAGGGTCTCTCTCTCTCTCTCTCTCTCTCTCTCTCTCTCTCTCTCTCTCTCTCTCTCTCTCTCTCTCTCTCTCTTCTCCTGACTACTGGATTTGGTTCCTGTTCCCCATTCGTGCAGAGGACTGTGATCATCTGTGAGTCTACCCCTAAATAAATAACTCTTTATTATACACAATTCTGAGCTAGTGTGGGCTTATTTTGTAACTTCCGCCATCACTTAACTGTCTCCTAACACACTCCACTTGCTGAGAAGGGAAGAAATTAATAGCAGAGGAAAGTCATTAAATCAACAAAAGGAGAGAAATCATGTGGGGAGTCCCAGTGGGCATTGCCCTGAGGTGACCTGCCTGACCTCTGAGCCTCATTCAGAGGCGCTGCTTCTCCTCCTCACCACTAGATGGCACTCTGACTAGCTCCTCTAGACTGGCTGCAAAAAGAAACAGACCTTTTGATTCAGCTGGGTTTGAATGATAAGTGATGTCGATCTAAAGAGAGAAGTGGGGAGCGGCTGGCTGAAGCTGACTCTAGACCTGGAGCAGGTACAAAGTGCCAAGTTTACTTAGACAAGATTCTCGCTACAGAAGATGGGGGCCTGCAGGGAATTCAGTTAGCTTCTGGGACCAAGCAAGTGACTAGAGTCATACTGGGGTTTTGAAAAATGGAAGTGGAAGTGCAATGAGCTTGGCAGATGAAGGTATTCCAAAGGGACACTATGTTTCTCAATCTGACTGTCAGACTGTAGAAACAGTGGACACCAAAGAAATGAAAATTTCCCCAGGAATCTCATGCTGGGAGAAGAAAAAGGTGTCAGCTGGAGAGGGAGCTGGTCTCCTGGAAAGAGATTCCACGGGGTTCTAACAGCTTGTCAGACTGCCTTAGGGAATGAGGCTAAGCCCAGACAAGGACAGGTCAGCGGTGGGAAGCAGGACCGCTTAGATACACACACCCTTCCTCTTCTGTTAAACTTTACTGCGGCTCCAGGACCAGGAGCTGTCTGTGGGTGGGGGGCGGGCCTGGCTGCCTCCCGTCCCTCTCCCAAATGTACTCACATTGACTAAATCTTTTTTTTTTTCTGCTCTCCTCTTTCACTTGACTTACTGAGAACAGCGAGTATCTGGGCCTGATTTGGGGCATAGGTTGTGACTCCCAAGCTCAACAAGAGACCCACTTGGTTCTTTTCTTTCTTCTCAATCATCTCAAAGCAGAACCAATCCACTGTCTGTCTGCTAGAGTGGCAGAATTGGAGGCCAAATGAAAGCAAGAGCATGTGAATGCCAGTAACCTGGCAGGTGATGGGGAAACACAGCAGTTGCTACATGGGAGAGCAGAAGGTGGGGACATCTGGAGAGAGGGAGGCTAGGACAGACAATGGGATGAGGGATAATGGGGAGAGAGAGAGAGAGAGAGAGAGAGAGAGAGAGAGAGAGAGAGAGAGAGAGAGAGAGAGAGAGAGAGAGAGAGGCACTCCACATTCCAGCCACTCAAGGACATGCCAGCCTGTTCAGCAGGGAGAATGGTAAGGGATGCACGGTAATCATGATGACATCCTCTCCCACAGTTACATTCAAGATTTTGTCCATTTATTGATGGGAGTGAGGACCTCATTCAGCCCCATATCATATGATCGTAGTAAGAAAAAATGGTTGATGCCTGCTACTGTAGAAGGTATCCAGAGGACTTGGACACTCAGCCAGGATACAGATTGCTTTTAGTCAGGACCCAAACTAAGGGTTTGATCATAGCCATGCCAACTTGGATTTGGAATACATTTTGTGCATATCAAACATGTTTTATTTAACTGATTACAGCTTTTAGAAAGCAATCTTAGATGTAGTTTCCATGAACATCTTTTGAAGTCCTCAAAATGCTTGTACCTTTTTTTTTTGAGATGGGATGTCATTGTCCTTAGATAGCCCTGGGTCTAAATAAATAAGACAATATGTCAAATATAGACTCTCTCATTCAGAATCCCCTGCCAGAATAATGGGCCTGTTGGGACTGGCTTTAATAGACGCCCAAGTAACAACCAGTTTTGAAATGAACATTACATTTAGCATGCATTTTTTTGCAAATAATCTTAGCTCCTCCTTCCCTAAGAGTCCTCAGATACTTTTCAGAGTATATATCCTTTATGGTAACTCGTGCTACATTAGAGAATCAATTGTAGACTGGTCAGGAAGCAGGCTGACATCATTGCTGAGGATACCTCTTGGTGTTTGCACTGGCAGCCTGTGAAAGCTATCTAGATGTAACTTTCCACTTTGATGTTTTTAAACAACTTGGCTGTAATTTAACTGTATTTCACATTTGTTTAACATGTAGAACGTCTTCCTGTTTACTAAAGTGGTTGAGTTGGCTGCTGAGGAGGCCTAGTGGGCGAAGAAGATTGTCATCAGACTGATAACCAGAGTTTGACCCCAGGACACAGACGGTGGAAGAAAACGGACTTCTGCAAGCTGTCCTCTGACCTCTGTACACACTATGGCACACACCCTACAATAATAAATATGATTTTAAAAATTATTGAGTTGTAAAAATTTGTGATTTAGATGATCTGGCTTCAAGATCCTCTTTTTAACAAATAGATTCAAACATGTTTGATAATCTTCCCATACTCACCTGCTCACCACCTGGATGTCAGTACTCAGGGGACAGTGTTTGCGGGAGGGAAATCAGGCTTTGTCTCAGCGCCTGAGAAGACACGACGATGTTTCTTCAGGGTCTCACCTTGGGCACTCAGTGGTACAAAGGACTTTTATAGAAGTGTAGGATGGGCATAGAATGGAGATCAGGCAAGTAGCATGCCAAGTAACTTTGTCATACAGGATGAGGTCTTGCCCTCCAGGACTTGTGGTTCCATTTCTTCCTTTTCTCTAATTATTGCTCTTGACCTCCAGGGGCTAATTAAAACATATCACTTCTCTCTAAGTTAAAGTGTGGAGCAGGTTTGGGACTAGCTTAGTGGTAGACTGTCTGCACGGTATGCATGAAGCTCTGGATTTAATCCTTGATGCTGAAACAACAGAAACGGAGTCAGAGCAATGTGCATGTCCCATGTTAGCTTCAACCCAGAATTAAAAGATGGGGGGGCACACATTCTAAAGGTCACCCGTTCCTGTGGGTTCTACAAATCTGGAGAAAGATGACTTGGCAGTTGACATCTTAATCATTTAGATGTGGCTTCTCTTTGGGATCTAGGATGCCAGACAAAGACGGAGGGAGAAAGACCTTACTTTGCAAAGCATTGGCCAGCTATGTGCTGAACATCCTCAATATTTGCATTTGAGCCTCAGGAGTGAGAGCACAGAGCAGAACTGGTCTGTTTCCTCTTCCTAGCTACTCTCTCTTCTTTTCTGACTCCCTCCTGTCGTTACCCCTCCTTGTTGGATTAGTTGCTGATGGTACAAATTGAAAGGTGATCCTTGCCCTCAAAGACCAGGAAGAGGCTCACTAAAGTTATCTCCACAAGATCACCACATTCTTTTATGCATGTGTCATCCTGGTAGAAGCTCTGCCTGGGCATCCAACTGATCTCAGCTCCATCCTAGGTTCTCAGAATTTAAGAACTCTGCTCAATAAACATTTACTGAGTATCTCTGCTCCACGCTGCAGGCACAAAGATAAGAACTTAAGTCCCATCCTTTGCTTTAACCTTGGGGTGAAGTATCCACCAGAGTTATGGGCTCGCTGCCCTTCTGTCCTGTGGCCATGTCCTGTGGCCTTCTCTCTACTCTTGCTGTTTCTTCCTCATTTGATTGGCATTGTGTGCTCCCCCATAGCCTTCAGTTCCAAAGAAGTTTGTGAGTGAGGCTTCCTGTCATCTGTCTAACATGTACCCCAACATGCAGGCTTCATGGGCTCTCTAATTCATTCTTCCTCACCCTTCTCATTGTCCCTTTATTGTGGAATATCTGTTTCCACAATAAAGTGAGTTCTGAGCAGCAGGAACTTAGATGTGTGGCTCCCCCACCCCTCATCCTAATCCTCCTGGAGCATAGTCCATATTTTATGATGATTGGCTGTTTGAATCACATGTGTGCGCAGATATATTTATGTGTACGGAGGCCAGAGGTTAACCTCAAGTCTCATCCCTCGGGTGCCACTCACCTTGATTTTTAAAGATGTCCGACAAGCTCCCCGATTCAGCTAGCCCGACTACCCAGCTAGTCCTGGGGATCTGACGATCTCCACCTCACCAGTGCTAGGATTACAAAGGATTAGGTGTGCACACTACTACACTGTGCTTTTTATGTAGGTTTTCGGAGATGAAACACACGTCTTTATGGCTGCACAGTGAGCACGTTACCAATCAACTTCCCTAGACCTAGTATCTGTTTCTTTATCTTGTTTCCAGGTCTGTGCACGTGCATCTAACCCTGGCTCTCTCTCCCAGACCTCAGGTGCCCACTTGTTCTCCCCAACACGCATGCGCAGTAGGTTGTGAGCGTGATTCCAGCTTCTCTGGCAGGCTTTTGCCGGCTTGCAGCTCTGAACTCGGACTGGTCTTAGCTGCCTGGCTCCTGGCTGTTCCGCAGATGAATTTGTTACAACATGTTCTGCCTGTTCTTCCCGTGACTTAGACCATAGCTGCCTGTCCAGATTCTGGCCTCCAGTGTGTCTCAGGAACGGTCCCATTGCAGCCTGTTCCCGTTAATTAACCTTCCCTGTGTGGCCGCCTTACAAGACTGGACTGAAGGCAGACCCCCATGATGCTCTGTGAAATGGAAATGAATAAAGTTGGAGGTTCTTACTTTCCACATGCAGAATTCTTGCATTTCCCACCCCAAAGAATTGTCTAGAAAGCAATTGGAGGGACGTTGAAACATTTTAGAATAATTACTGAATCCTGAAATTACTTTCTTAAAAGCAATCTTCAGAGGCACTCGTGCATAATAATATTTCTGGTCTGAGCACTACTGGTAAAATGTTGGGGTGTTATGAATCACCTTTATTCCAAGCTTCTGACCAACGTCTGAGTTGTTAATTCCTTGCTTAGCTTCTCATTATTATCTTTCTTTCCAAAGCCCACAACATGGCTTAGTGAATAAAGATGCCTGGCCTTAGCTACATGACCGGAGCTCAGCCTACCTAGGAAGGAGGGAACTGACTCCTGAGCATGCAAATTGCCCTCCATACCTGTGCTATGGCAGGTGTGTGCCCCATAAATAAAATATAACTAAAAATTAGTTTTCCAAGTAAGTCGTAGTGGCTCACACCTGTAAATCCAGCACTTAGAAAGGTGAGGCAGGAGGATTACCAAACAGGTTTGTCTGTGCTGCACGGTGAATTTCAGGTTAGCCTCGGGTTCATGTGTAAAAGCCCTGATTCCAAAGACATTTTTTTTCTTTCCTATTTTGGTTTCTTAAGACAAGGGTTCTCTGTCTCAGAACTATCCCAGAACTCACTCTGTAGACCAGGCTGGCCTCAAGCTCACAGAGATCTGTTAGTCTCTGTCTTCCTAGTGCTGTGTTAAAGGCATGTGCTACCACCACCTGGCTAGAAATTTTTCTTCTGTATTAAAGTTGAAAATATTCATACAAAGTAATCTTAGGTTCCTAAGACATGCATACAGCATCTCTGTGGGGTGCTATAGAGGTTCTAATGGGAACAATGGGGCAAGACAGCCTGGTGACTAGAGGAAGCACTGGAATCCCAGAACTTCACTAACCTACAAACTTTATCAGTCTCTTAGATGCAGATTTTCGGTTTGAGCACCATCCTCAAGTTGTAAGTGTGGGACAAAGCAAGAGGGACCTGCTACCAACATTGTTTCCTTAAGTCATACATAGCCACTGTGGGTCTCAGGGCTGCTACTACAACAGCAGGTCTTAAACTCTGGGCCATGAACCCTGGGGGTCCAACAATCATTTTACAGGGGTTGCCTAAGGCCATTGGTAAACACAAATATTTACGTTATGACTCATAACAGTAGCAAATTACAGTTATGAATTAGCAATGAACATAACGTTTTGGTTGGGGTCACCACACCGTGAGGAACTGTATTAAAGGGTCACATCTTTAGGAAGGCTGAGAACCACCATTGCACAGGAAGGAGCATGGGATCCATCCAGGCACTCAGTACCTGCAGCTAGGCGAGGCCATCTGTTCTATCGGCTAACAGAAAAGATCCTTCAGCTGAACGGTGGTGATGGAGAGAGACACTGGGCGTTTCTTGGTGGAATGAATCCCAAAAGAAGCCAGAACTCAGGCGTGGTGTCCCAGATACCTTCCTTTCCCATTTCCCCACTATATGCTAAGCAAAGAGGCAGGAGGAGCCCCTTGATTTTCTGGGATTACATGACATTAAGAGCATGCCTGTAAGGAAGGAGTTATTAAGTTAGGCTTTATTTTTGTTTTGGGGTGCTGGGGATAAGCCTGGGCTCTCATGCATGCTAGGCAAGCACTTTACTACCGAACCCGAAGTTGGGCTTTAACATAGGCGATCAGATGAGCTTAGAAGTCCACCTAAGCTTCCTTATTATCTCTAGCACCTGTTCCTTCCTGCTTTCCTATCCTGCATGCTTTGTCAACGCGAGGTCCAGGTGTGAGGTGTCCCTGTGGGCCTCCCCGGGTGCATATGCCCTTCCACGCTGACAGGTTCCTGCTGTGGTTGGGCTCGTGAACTTTTGGGGACAGCCAAAAAGAACCCGCGGGAAAGACAACAGTCTAGACTCCTCTACCCCTCTGTACTGAGTCCTGAGTCCTGAGTCTCAGCTGGGTCACCACCACCTTGGCCAGGCCAGCTGCTCCAGCTTGCGGGCACCCGGGCTCCAGGTCACACCTGATCCCGCTCAGGTCCTGCTTCCGTGCGGGGAAGGCAAGACATCCAGGTGCTTGCTGGTCTTGGGTGGGTCAGGGGCGCGTCCCAGTCCTCCCCTCTCCCGCACCCAGGAGGTTGGCGACTGGGGACAGACAGACACGGACGTGCCGGCCAGGCTGCCGGGTGGGGTGCGGGAGGGGGCGGAGCCGCCGGGGAGGGGCGGTGCCGTGGAGCAGAGCTCAGCCTCCCGCCCCCTTCAGCGCTTGGGTCTTTGGGGTGACACAAAAAGCTCCCGTTCGGTGACCAGCGCCTGGCTGAGGGTGTCCAATCCAGGACGCGGAGGGTGGCGGGGCAGATGGAAGGCGCCGCCTGAAGCCAAGGGAAGGACCGGCCGGGAGCTGGGCTGCGGGAGGAGACGCCGCCACTCTGCCCGCGCCGCCCCGCAACCCGCGGCGGGAGGAGCAGGCGGCAGGCGGCCCCCAACGCGCGTCTGGCAGAGCGCTGCACGCAGCACCGACCCCCGGGATGCTGCTCATGCTTCCCATGCTGCTGTGGCCACAGCCAACATAGCAGAGTCCGAGCCGGCGGCCGAGAGAGGTCAGTGAGTTTCGGTTTGTTTTCCGGCTCTGTATGCTCCCCGGCCCCGGGTGTAGAGGGGGCGCGCGGGAATGCCTGCTCCTAATGAAAACCGGGAAGGGCAACGGTAGCTTAGGATACATTTGGGGGTACCTCTTGGACTGTGATTGGGGTGGCCTATTTGGGTAAAAAAGTGCGGAGCTGGAGTGGAGTCTTCCGGGGAGGTGGTCCCGGGAGTTGCGTTTCTCCCGGGCATTGCTCAAGTTGGGAGCGCGATGGGGCCGTGGCAGCTGTCTCTGGTTCCTCTGAGTCCTGGGATGCCCCTTTGGAGCTCTTGTCCCGGGAGCTCGCCTTGTGCATGAGCTGCGCGCGCCCTTGAAGTGTGAGCGCGCGCGTCCATGCTGTGCCCCCCAGCCTTTCCAAGCCCCGGGTAGTCCCCTGCAGTCCTGTCCTGCCTTCCCAGTCCACAATGTCCTGCTAGAAGTTGACCCAGAGCCATTCTTGGAAAAAGGGAACCGAGTGGAGGGCTAGATTCCAGGGGTCTTTTGTGCCGACCCAGGGGCCTGGGGCGCTTGCTCCTGGAAGGACAGCGGCAGGACAAAGCCAGCTGGACTTGTAGAGAGCTGCTTGGAAAGCTTTGGTCTGGGATCCCGCCTACCGTGGGGGTGTGGTGGTGGTGGGGGGGGAGCGCTGCACAGATTTGGAAACAGTAGGGTAATTGACAAAACAGTGACAGCGACTTGAAGAGGTGGTGGCCCGGGCAAGGAAAGGATGCTCGCAAATTGCAGCCCTGGTGACTATGCGCCCCGGGTTGCCAGCTGTGTGGGTTAACTAGTGTATTTTGCCAGTGTATCTTTGCCCCAAGATGATGGTATTCTCCATCCGTACTCCTATCTTTCTGAGGGATTACTGTTGCTGGTAGCTGTTATACCGCGGGAGAACTTGGGGGCGGGGGAGACTGCAGAGGAGCTGGGAGGTGGTTATTTATTGGGGAGAACCATCATGCCCCTTCCTTGCCCTGACAGCATTCCACCCCTCAGTCTCACCCTCCCGGGACACCCACTCCTATCCCAGTGGCCCTGGAGGGTGCTTGGATTTCTGTCTGTGACGCGTGTATCTAACCCCTTACTGCATATGTTCCACTGCAGGCTGAACAAAGCTGGGTCTCAGTCGCGCTTCCTGCTTGTCAGCCTCTTGCTTCCCCAATGCATATGCTTTCCACTTGATGTCATCACGCAGAAGGGGGTGAAAGGGACGCGCGACAGATCCAGGTAACCCTGCTGATCTGTGTAACTGCCTGGGTGTCTCTGGGTTATTTGGGCCCACAGTGCTGGCCCAGGACTGCTTGGGTGGTTTCTGCTTCCACAGCATTCCCATTTGTGAAGGAGTGGGGGCTGCCCAACCAGGCAAACAAAACCTGCCCTATCTAAGGAACTTCATTTGAATGTCTTGTTCCAACAACAAATTGCAAATGACTTCATCCTTTTTTTTTTTTTTTTTTTTTTTTTTTTGGAGAGGCCACTGGGGGCAGCTTACATTGGAGTGTATTAGTTCCAGTGGATGGTGAAAATTTTGATGCTGCCTGTTCGTAGAAAATTGTACCTGAATGTGGGCTTGGATATAGGCAGTCTTTTGTCTACAGTAGGGACGTCATCTAATGATATTGTAGGAAGGCTGATAATTGTGAAGCCAATGAGAAATCTGACCAGTGCTCAGTTAGGGCCCTGGTTGAGTACAGTGGCCGCCTTAGGAGATAGTACTGTTTCTCTCCCATCTTTTATGGTAATAGCATTTGCCATGTCATGAGCAGGGTGGACTGGCACCAAGTTACTGGAAGGGTTGTTGGGAAGGAGAGAAGGGTTGTTGGGAAGCCTGGAGAAGGCAAAGCTTCAGTTAAGTTTCCACTTTTAGAAATACAAACCATTGAACTCTCCCGCATTTTATCTTTAGGGTTTGGTTTTTTTTCCAGAAAACTCTGGCCTGTTCATCTCTTTTCAAGGATAGGCCTATTGTGATGAGCCTCACTAGATCAGATTAATTTGACAGAGTGCATGGAAACCTCACCTTCAGATGGACCAGGACACACACCTCTGCACTGGCATACAGAATCCCACACAGGGCTGGACTCGGGGTTTCCTTTCCTAGGCAGTCAGATTGCAGAAGGCCACAGGTTCCTGGGATCTTGCGCCCCACGACAGCATCAAGGACTACAGTGAGTGGTCTTTACAGTTCCCCCAATTCCCTTTCAAAATAAAGTTTAAGAAACTTGAGACTCTTGTCATTCAGGTCTAGAGTAGTTTTGCTTTGAAAGGTGACTTTAAAACAAGGAGTGACACCCATGTTAATCCTATCGAAAGCTTGGAAAATAATTAGAAGTGGAGCAGTTATGTGCCTCTTGCTGAAACAAAGACTTTGGGGAGACAAGATTCCTAAAATGGTGTTAGGATGGAGGTATTCTGACAAGTGATTTTTCTGTCAGCAGTAATTCAGGGTGTGTCCTGGGCTGCAGCAAGAAGGAAAACCACGTGATGGAATAACAGAGAATGTAATAATGCAATAGAACCAAGGGTGTGGCTTTTTTAATAGAAAAAAAAAACTCACCTACAATTTTCCATCTAAGAAAACAGTTGCCTGCACATGTAATTGCATGTCCAAGAGCAAAGATAGCCACAGTGTAGTATTAGGTTTTATTGTGATTTTTAACCATGTGCTATGATAACTCATAATGAAATGCTGCTGCATTTCATCCCCCCCCCGCCCCCACGAGGAGTCTCTTTTCCCTGGGGTTTAGCTTTAGGTTGGCATGACTGACCTTTGGTTCCAAAGCTTTCTTGGAACCTAACTCATTCAGCAGATGTTCTTAGGCACTTAATAGATACAGGTCTACGTGATGGGTAGAGACACAGTCGTGAATCACCCTCAAGAGAGCTTGTAGGCAGAAAGAGAAATGTAAGCCTAGTTGTAAGGGACGGAGATAAGGGAAGAGCCTCCGAGGAGGCTCATGTAGCCTCTGCTTGATTATCTTTGTCTCCAGGGTGCTCTCTACTCCCTAAGTGGCTGGGCTGGGTCAGAAATAGCCTTTTTTTTTTAATGAACTTTGAACTCTTCAGTTGGGTTCTCCATGGCTGCTGAGGCTCAACCGATGTAGGGAGGTCATTCTGTTTTCATTTCCTCTTGACCATTGTTCCTGTACCTTCTCAAGGTGCTTCTCACACCCTGCTGTGCATCAAGTTTGAACCAAAGTCTACATTTCTGTGTTACCTGATTTAGAAGACAGATGGGACAGGTAGACTTTTGTGGGCTTCTTTCCAGTCCTTTCCAGCATCGATGTGTTACAGATTTTGCTGTAGTAAGGAGCACTCCACATGTCCCTGCCTGGCAGCTTCTTTCCTGGGCTTACTGAGTAGTAAGGCCAGTCTCTTTGTATTCGCTCAGACCCTAAACTGATAGAGCGTGATGGAGCTTGATCCTAAAGGATCACTGCACTCAAGAGAGGAAGTGGCTCATGTGTCAATCAATTCCGTAATGCTGCCCAGAAGTGTGTTGCACTGTTCTGGTCCCGAGCAAGCTCTATGACCCTTTTAGCTACAATTCAGTATTTCTTGCATGTAAGTGGGAAGAACTGGGAACAGCTGTGCTACACTAGTGACTTATACATTTCTTGTCTCACGGGGCCTGGCTCAAGACTCGGAAGGTATTTGCTGTTCCATGAGCAGTTACTGAGTAAAAGAAAAATGGTAAATACCTTAAAGAGTCTGGTCCACTGACTGGAGAGATGGCTCAGTGGGTAAAGTGCTCGCTTTGCAAGCCTGAGGACAGGACTTGTATTCCAAGCTGCCAAGTAAAGCTGAATGTCGGAGAACACATTTGTAATCCCAGTGTCCCAGCAACAAAGAAAGGAGAGACAGGAGACTCTCTGGAGGCTTATGTGCCAGCTAGCCTGGTGTTTGTGGCAGAGAATGACAAAGAGACACCCTCTCAAACAAGGTAGAAGGTAATGACCAATATCTATGTCCTCTGACCTCCACATGTGTGTTGTGGACATGCACATATTTGCAAACATGCAAACACAGGAACGTGAATTCATATCACACACGCACATACACATCATGTACACACACATTAAAAATACAGATCTTCTCCAACCTGTTATTTACTAAAGTGTTAGTATCTTTACTTATATGATTATTTCATAATTATCAAAAATAGAGAATTTTTCTTTATGACTATCTGGGTGTGGTTTACTCTGCAGCAATAGGCCAGTAGTTATTTCCAAGGCCGATGCTAGCAGGTTTCATGCCCAGCATTATGTAACGCGGAAATGTCTTCTGCAGACTTTTTCTCCCTTACCATCTGCTTCTTGTCTAAGACTTCCTGATTTTGTTTGGAACATCCCAGGATAGAAAGGAGTGGCAGGTGGGCCTAGAGTCACCCAGAAGGTGACCTGCCATAGCTAGCTAAGACCTTAGGAAAAGAGGAGGAGAACAGGTAAGGATGGGTTTAGAACAACTCCTGTAATTTTGATGCTTAGAAAAAGCAATTTGGCCAGGAGGCTTTTTCAGGGCAGTGGACTCACAGGACACCAGAGGGTTCTAGGATATTCATATTTCCATTAACCACCATGCTGTCTATGAGGTTGGTGTGTTTTAAATCCTGTCTTGCCATACTCCCCATACAAAGAACTGGGTGCTGTGGACCATGCCTTGCAAAGGGTGTGACAGCCCTGGCTGCTTTCAGAGAGACAGTTGCTTTGGGATGAGCTGGCCACTTAAACACCATTGCCCACTTTGAGATGACTGCTGGGACCCTATGTGCATAGATTAGAATCTTTAAGATTTGATATGTACTTTAAAGCTGAACAGAGAATTTAATGAAATAGTATTGCTTTTGTCACCTTGAAGTAATTTTCAAAGATACATTGAAGTGACACAGTAAACTGAGTTAATCTCTGAAATTGCAGTGCTTTAGCCTAGTGATGCAGAGGCCACCCTTGCAGCCCAGCTTCATCTGAGTGCAACACTGGGAGGAGAGCGGAGAGGGACTTATGGAGGAGGCAGCTCCAGGGCTAGGCCAAGGGCGAACACAGTATGAGCAAGAAAGATAAGAGAGCCCCGTAAAGACTCACCTTGAAGGACATTTAAGCAACTTTAAAATGTATTTCTATATTCTATGTGACCTCTTTAATGCTCTTATGAAGTTGGTTATGCAGGTGGAGGACACTTGTGGCAAAAAGAGTGCTCCCTGCCACCTATTGTCACAAAGCCCCAGTAGTCAGAAAGGAGGGGTGGGGAAGAAGGCATGGTTCTGCTTCTTCTGGGGACTCTCTTGTAGTGCTGTGGGTCCCAGGAGTCAGTGTCCATGGTTTACACATATTTCTGGGAGGGAGCTTGTGTTCCTATTTTTCCTTTTGTTTTCTCTGGTTTGACCCCAGAATTCCTTTTCAGTCTTCATTTCTGCTTATGTGTGTACACATGTAGAAGTCAGAAGACAGCTTGGTGTTGTTCTAACTCAGACACCACCCACTTTGGTTTTTCAGATGGGGTCTCTTACTGGCCTAGGGTTCTCTGAGTAAGGCCGGGATGAGTGACCAGCAAGCTCTGGCTACCTGCTTGCCTCTGCCTCCCTGATCTTGGCATTATAGGCATGTACCACCAATAGTTTTCCCAAAACTTAATTGCCCTTTTCTTGGTTCTTGTGCATTGTGTGGCCTCAGAATACTTCCTTTTCCCTTTTCCCATCCTATTGCTAATGGCTCACTTCTACTCTCAGCTCAACATTTAACTGGGTCATTTGATCCCTTAGTGATCCTTCATTATCAAAATTCTTTGGAAAGATTGTCTCTGCTGTCTCATTTCATTCAACCTCTTCATTCATTCATATTCATTTGTTCATTTATTCATCCATCATTCATGACAAAGAGCACTACATTGTTAGTCAGTATTGGAGTGTCTTTCTGTTTAGTTATTATATCATAGAAACTTATCAAAGCTAACTAACATAAAGGCAAGTGCTTTAAAGAGATGTCCGAGGATGTCTTTTGCCCTAGATCATGAGACCCTTCAGCCATTGCCCTTCTGGGTGCTGCCCAGCAGTGAGAGAGGGTAGCCAAGGGGCACTTCCCTCCAGGGGAAGGCAGCAACTGCTATCTACATGATCTTTTCCTTCAAAAGCTCCTACAACAGGAGACCTGGGTGAAGCTCACACCACTTGGTATTTACCACCTTGTTAATGCACAAGGAGTGATCAATAAATACCTTATTGTTGGTGAATCTTTGACATAGGAACTGATTTTGATCTACCATAATGGAGGAATTATAGACACTTTTGTCCTATATTCTTAAAGATTAGAAAGAAGTTTGTTTCTAAATGTATCCTCTGATTATGCAAATAATGATTAAATATGGAATTAAACTTGAATACCAGGCTGCCCTTATCATAGCACTATGATTGGAGGATAAAGATTCTTACTGTTGGTCATTCTAGCAAAACTGGTTTTTTTTTTCAGCCTGTTTTTGTCCGTTACTTACAAAATCAATCAGTCAATCCACCAACCAATCAATCAATCGTCTCCTTGGCGACACTGTGCTAGCAACACAAGGACTTCCCGTCTCACCAGACGCCCATGCACATGAGTGATCACGGCACCAGATGGACTGAGTGACAAGGCCGACCACCGGTGGCATGTCCTCTCACAGTTGTCTTTGTGCGACCTGGTTTCTTTTGATTCTAGAATTGACGTGACCGATCACGAAGGAGAATGTTATTATTACAGAGAGAAATATATTCAACTTCTGGGAGAAGCTGGACAGGAATGCATTCATAGAAACCATTCTCAGTTTGAAGGCTAGAGAATGAAGCTGAGACAAATGTCTCAAAACCAGTCTGTGAAGTGACGTTCTTTGGCAGGTGTGCCAGCTGCTACGTGGTTTTGTTTGGGTTAGTAGTGTGAGATTATGAATGGCTGGAGAGCTAGACAGGGTGGTACTTGCCTTTAATCTCAGCACTTATTTATTTTACTTTATTTTTTTTATTGAAATAAGGTCTCCTAGAGTCCACATTGGCCCCAAACTTTATATGTAGCTAAAGACAACCTTGAACTCCCATTCTTCTCCTTCCCTTCCCAGTGCTGGGATTACAGGCGTGCACCACCTTACTAAATGTATTTATTTATTTTGTGGCTTGGGCATTGAACCAAGCAAGGTAGAGGCAACAGGTTCAGAAGTTCAAGGTCAGCTGAAGTTATTTACTGAGGAGCCTGGATTACATGAAACTCTGTCAAAATAATAACCACCGAAATAACAAAAACAACACAAACCAAACCAAAACAACCAACCAACCAAACAAACAAACCAACCAAACAAACAAACAAAAAACTAGTTAGGAGCACATTAGAGGACTTTGTATCCTTTGGAGGGCAGGGTCAACCTTAATTAGACCAAGTGGCCCTTCATTTTCTCCTGCCCTAAGACACTGATACTTCAAAACCCCCAAGGCCGGATCCTAAGGGAATATAACCAGCACTTGAAACATTAATCACCAGTGAATAAGCCACATATTGGATAAACAATTATATTTATTTAAGTAGTTGGTGCTTGTCTTTACCAGGTACGATTCTAACAAAAGTCTCTATTTTGATACAGTTTAGTGTATATACTTAACTCAATATTTTTGTAAATACAAAGCTAAAGTGGAAGAGAATAAAAGAAATGTGTCTGGTACTATCTCTCAATTTCTGATTTCTTACTGTGTGTTTTCATGGCCCTGCTCCCAGGGAACGGTTTGAAGCAGGGAATTTTTAAAGTGTGGCGGCTTTGTGTTTGACCTTGAGTAACTAAGGGCTGGCTGGGCATTGTTTCATTTTAAAAGTGGGACAGAATCAACCTCTTTGAGCTATTGTGGGAACAAGACAGACAGACAGACAGACAGACAGACAGACAGACAGGATATTGATAGATTATTAGAGATTACACAGCATGCTGTACACGTGGGAAGCACTAATAAATGCAGCTATTATTCACTTCAATTTTATTCAACATCTGCCACCCATCAGTGAGCAAGCCTGGTCTAACCAGCAGGTAAGCTAGCCTAGGAGATGACTTCCCCTAAATATTTATAAGCCTACAATAGTTACAGAAGGGTTCCCTGTGTACTTTATTGTCATTGAGGACTTAACATTGAAATATTGGGGCATCTCTATGACATTTTTCTCAAGTGGTTTGTAGTTTCAAAGGAACTACTGCTCAGGAGGAAGCTGGAGCCAGCTAGAAGCAGCTAGAGGCAACAAGTCAGAAAGAGAATGAGGAAGCCAGAACTGCCCAGCTGACTTAGGACAACAGCTCCTTTCTCCAAGCCCAGTGAAGGACACACCAGAATGATCTTGTTGGAGCATTGAGTCGTACTTGTGTTTGCAGTCCTAACAAGCTAGTCTCTTAGCATCCTCAAGAGGCCAGTTAAAGAGATAAGCAATAGAAGCCGGAGCAAAGGCTCAGCCATTAAAGAGCACTTGCTGCTCTTACAGAGGACCCAGATTTGGTCCCCAGAACCCACACGAGCACTTACAACCATCTGTAACTCCATTGGCACCCTCTGATCTCCATGAACACCAGACACATTCCTACATATACATACATGCAGGTGGATACTCATACACATAGAAAACAAATCGGAAGTTTTAAAAAAGAGACAAGCAACAGTGAAAAGCAGAGAAAAGAGATTTAGTTACTGTGGGTAATAGGGAAGAGGGACAGATAAAGAGGTACAGTGATCCCACAGTCCGTCTTCCGAGTGCTGACGTGAGGGTTAGATTTAAACAGAGGACTTCTGGTTCATTGTTGACCTGTCGCGGTCTCAGCTCCAGCTCTCCGGACATGGGGTCTGGCAGGTTGCAGGCGCTGTGAGAAATCTCTTCCTGGGAGGTAAGTTTTGCACCCAGGCTCCTGTTTTTTCCTTACCTTGGAATGAGAATCCTGGAGAAATTTCAATGCCTTGGGCCACTGCTTCTGCAGTCTGATAGCCAAGGGGAGAGACCAGGGGTTTGTTTGTTCAGTATGTCACTCGTGTGAGAACCTCATTAGTCTGCCCCTTTCCTGGGCTCAGGGGCTTGTGCAGAGTTTGCCCAAGGCTGACTATTACATAGGAACACCTAGGTCACAAAACTCCATTTTAACGCTGAACAGCCAGAAGAAAGTCGTGGCAAATCGCCTTTCTCTATAGAGGTTCTGTTGTGTGTTATGGTTGTTGTATGCCATGCTAAAGCAGACATTGTGGGCATTTGACCAGCTCGGGCATGAGGACGGTGAAGGGGAGGATTGGACCGAGCAGAGAGAAGGTGGCCCGATGTTGTTCGTGCCCTTGCTTAGGAATCTACATTCTGGAATAGGGCTTTGCTTGCTGCTACTCTTCTGTTTCTATTTTTTAAAAGAAAGGCCCTTTAATGAAGACAACAAAATCAGACAATATAATAAGTAAATAAAAATATACTAGAAATACAAAGCTAATGAACTATTTCAGAAATTGCCTTTACCAGTGGCTGCTCCTGAGCTAGCCAGGCTGTTGTCCAAAGCTAGGAACATGGCAAGCACTCAACAAAGACTTGTTTGGAAGCAGTGAGTTCTTTAGCAGTCACTTAAAGAGCCACACAAAGAAGGCGTGGCGCCTCTTCACCCCGAGTCCTGGTCAGGCTATGCTTGCCGATCACCGTCAGTGTTGAACCAGATCACACTGAGTCGCTTGTAATTGGAGGGGTTTGATGCTAGATGTACTTTGCTGTCTTGGTGCAGTGGCTTCTGGAGTATGTTTATGTAGGAGTCTGTCTTCCATGTTTCTCTTCTTAGGGAAATCACACAGCCCAACAGACAATCAAACTGCCTTGTCTTTTGTTCGAAGCAGGGATGTTTCTGGAACTTACCCAGTGTTGTAAACATGACAGAAGCGTGGGCTTGTCTGGGGATGCTGTACACACAAGACTGCGTGCGTTCTTCCCAAGGATTCCAGAGGGATTTCATGATGAATCTGCTACAGCACCTGGGGGAGGAAGTGAACTAGGCCTGTCTCCGTGCTCTAGTATCTCTTGGGAAGAAACCGCTAAGACCTTCAGTCCCACAGACTCTCTAAGTATTTTCCGGATGTGTTAGATGATAACCCCTGTGTTCCTGTCTCCTCGGGAAGGATAGCAGTGCATCCAAGGCTACTATGCTGTTGTGAGCAGAGTCTGCAGTGGATTGCCAGCAACTGGTATATATTCGGTTAGTTTGGTGGTTGTTTCTTCTGCCGCCCTCATGAATGCAGCGTGGGAGGTAATTGTAAGGCATGTATGCTAATTTTTCCCATGGAATCGTTATGATCACTAAGACATCATGTTCACTGTACGCTGAGGAGCTGGATTTCTTTATTCTATGTTACCTCACTTAAGTAAAAGGCAAACAGCTTGCTTGTGCGAGGGGATCTTGGGTGAGCCGATTGCATTTAGTGAATAGCCTTTCTAAAAGCAAAATGCTCAATGCTGGTTTAGTTGGTGCTTTCCTTTTCTCTCCAGCAGTAGAACCAGGTCTATTAAAATTAATGCTTCGTCTATCCTTAGGTTTCTTTTTATATAACAAAATAGTAACTAAGGTATTTGAGAATTACATCCTGATGTAGTTGTCACACTATCCTGCAAGATATTTGTTAGTTTGCCATGGAAAATGCCTTCACTAAGAAGGAAAAATACCTATGTTAGGTTTCAGATCCTATATCACCTAATGTGTGGAGTCTGCCCTTGGAGTTTTCAAACCTGCTCTTTTCATTGTACCCCATAGAATAAGATTTCCTCACGGCCAGGTCTAGTCTGCAATGGAAGAGAGACGCCATGTAGACAGTGTAGAATTCCTTGTAAATTGGGAGGGTAGCCCTAATCAGCTTTGATGTGTAGGCTGATGTAATCAGTGCCACTTGCCTGGTCTTTCTTTGGTTCCATGTGGGGTGGCAACACGAGGTTCTGTAGCCATTTTCCTGAAGGCAAGCATGGCTCAATCTAGATCCTAATCTTGCAAAGGGGGTGTCTGCCTGTGATCTAGAATCCTCCCACTTTCTCTGTGGAAGCCGTTGTCCATAACCTTATTTGTTTTCCCTGATGATTCTGACTTGTAAAGAAACAAAGTTCTTTCTTTTATGAGTTTTTTTAGTCTAGGTAACTGGTAGTATTCTTTATAATCTGTAGTACCGAATAGTTAAATATGTTGTCTCTCCCAAGCTCATCACAGAAGCAGTGAGATGCTGATAGGAAGGAGGAAGAGCGGGTAAGGCAGTGGGAGTGAAGATTTTCATAGAAATACGGTCATTCCAAAGTTCAGTTTTATTCTCAAAATCAGAAGTCTCTGCTGTTTCTGTGGTGATTTCAGTTTCATTTCCAAGCATCTTGCTCAAGCCTGTTGAAGACTCACTGATAATGTCCACCAAGTGACATGGTAGGCTATCAAAGAGTTTTCTTCCCAAACATGTAGAGTTATAAAATTTATTTTACAAACTGAGAGCTGTTGGGTAGGTGGGTGTCAGCTCCAGCACACATCTGATAGATTGTTCCCGTCCTGTACTTTAAGCACTCTGGTTTAAAGTACCTGAAAACCAGTTTGTCTGGGAGGCTAGAACCTGGGAACGTCAAGTGACTTGGCTCAGGGCACATGGCAGGCTTATGCCAGAGCAGGCTATGGTCCTGGGTGATGTGATCACATCTGTTTTCTTTGTGTGTGTTTATGTGATCTCAGATGGTATTGCTCTTCAGATGACATACATCTTTGGGTTTTATTTGTTGTGCGTTTTGTTACCAAGTAGACGAGGCTGGTGTGCTAATAAGACGCAGGGACCCAGCTATCCCTAGGTCCCCAGCACTGGGGTTACAAATGCACATCACAATCCCTGCCTTTTTAATTCAGGTTTGGGATCCGCCTCATCCCTGTTGCTTGCAACACTGCATCAGCTGATCTGTCTCCACTGCTCTGGTCTGTCTTCATAGCCTCACATCTGGGGAGCTGTATTCAAAACAGGGGTGAGGAGCTGGAAAGGGAAATCACTAAAAGATGCTTTAGTGCCACATAGTTTAGTAGAAGAACCAGAGCCCCACACGAGCCTGTCTTTGGGTGCGAGGTGTATGGTTTGGATGTTCTATTTGCCCTAATCACTCTGCTGTTGACTCAAGGGCCATCTTTGAAAATGTTGGTGTCAAATTCTTTCGGGAGTCTAGGAGTGGCTTTCACTATCGTTTGAGCATTCCACTGTGCTGGGCAGCTTCTGTGAAGCCTGGTGGTGTGAGCTGCTTCTACAAGTGTCACTTTTTGAAAGTCAATGTTTGCTATTGTGTCAGGTATTCCACGAGATGCCAGGACCCATACCTTTCTTGAATGCAGTACCAAACCCTACATTTGACCAGAAAAGTATTTTACAGCCGTCTTCTCTTACTATTGCCCCTCATTCCAGGAAGAATGAAGTCTGTCTTTCGATAACTCTGTTCCATGAGTCATGCCA
Source organism: Arvicola amphibius (assembly GCF_903992535.2). Taxonomy (NCBI): domain Eukaryota; kingdom Metazoa; phylum Chordata; class Mammalia; order Rodentia; family Cricetidae; genus Arvicola; species Arvicola amphibius. The sequence goes on along the minus strand of NC_052058.2, from coordinate 108,781,054 downwards.
TTCCCTTGTATGCCGAGGAAGAGCTGTAGGATGTGCCGCCGAAGGCCTCTTTCCTCTTCACCCATCTGTGGGTCTCCTCCCAACTCCCACAGTCGGAATTACCTCCTTCCACTTGCTCTCCTTAATCTCATCCTCTTTAACTCTGCATGACGCTGCCATCCCCTTCCATTGTGAATTCTTTGACTGTTGGGACCTTGACTTGGAAAGGAGTTCAGCTGGAGGAAGAAGAGATTAGTAAATGACCCATGCGGGACTGCTGGGAGTGATTAGTGGAAAGTGACGATGGATTCCAGTGTGTACATACAGATGACTGTGACAGAGAATAGCCCATTGAAATCTCAGCATTTTAACAGTGGGCTTGGATGTTGTGGAGGCACCTAACTGTGCTGTGGGATGTTTAATAGAGTCCCTGAATTCTACCCACTAGGTGCTGTTGTCTAACAATCTGATAAATCTCTATATTTGAGGAGATAAAATTACCACCAATTGACAATCTATATATTAGACCCCAGTTGCTTAGCATCATGGGATGTACACAGATGTGAGATAAAGCTCAAAGGGGGGTAATTCTTTACAACTCCTCTTGCTTTGACCTACTGATCAGCTGTTGAGGGTCCAGGGAGGTCTCTGGATGGATGACAGATGGAAGAAACTTGGATCCCCAAAGTGACCATGTGGAAGAGAGCCCGGATATCCAGTGACTCAGAATGCAAGGTGAAGAAGAGGAGAAGCGTTTTTGCATGAGGCTGCTGAGATTTGGGGACACTTGCTTTAGCCTTCAGTCTACCCTTACAAATCTTTCCTGGCACCAGAAAGAAGGGAACCAGCTGAAGTGTATGGACCAGTCTTCCAGGTATGCGGGAACGTAGGGATTCCAGCCATCATGAGACAAAGGCCAGAGCTTCTGCATGTTTGTTTTGTATAGTATCAGCCTGCTTGCTATAATTCATGTAATTAGTATATTCTGTCTAAAATCAAGATGATAAAATGAGTTTGCTATTCCTAACACTGTAATCATTTGGATATGAGAGTACCTGCCTGTGCTTTGAGTAAACAGTGATCAAGCATCAGGTTTACTAGCTGTTTTGATCTTGCCCCATGTATCTGAGTCTGTAGCATGAGACCAAACTGAGGCACTTACAGCAGTGCGTGTTTAATGTATCTTAATGTTGACAGGTGTTGATGCCCTGCAGTCACAGCTATTAACCACACCATCAATGAACAAATCACTGTATCATTTGAGCATCTTTGAAGCAGACTTCGGTATTGAAAGTCCTTCTAAATGATGTGGCTTAAAAACCTGGGCTCAGAACTTGCTTATCAGACTAAACTCAGCATACAGTGGTAGGCTTCTTTTGTAACAATTATCTGTGTTTGCATTTATGTCGAATCATTGGTCAAAATATGTAAGTCCAACAGTTTTCTTTGGGGCCCATCTGGATGACAACAACAGTTGTATTTATGGACACAATGGCTATTTGTGTACCAGCCTTTTGGTGGCTGAAAGCTTTCTGTTGGTTTGACTCAGGGCCTCATCTGACTGCTCTGTTGACTAGGATTCTGTCCATTCTACGGAGAGCTACTCCCGTGATGAATTTCATCTTGTCTATCACAACCTTTGCCAGGCTACAGAGGATAATCAGACTTGACAGCAAGACAGTGAAGTCTCTTTCTAGTAACAATGCTGTAGACATATAACTTACAAATACCTATATTTATCTGTATTTTGTGCATGAATCGAAACCTCACGATGGTCCTGTAGGGAGAGGTAGAAGGTTATGTCAGGAGCACTGAGATACAGATGAGGACAGTCAGGTAGAGAAATTAGATACCTCTCCCATAGTCACAAAGCTGGGATTAGAACACAAACACAGCTCAAGAATTAGTGGACCTTGTGGCCATTGCAGAATGCTGACTCAGCTCTCACTCTGTCCAGAGATTTGTAACTTCATCTTTGGAATGAGCAGTTGTGTGTGGCACTGAAAATCTTCTTGGTGTTGTGCCTCCTTGTGTGTGGGTCAGGTAATTTTCCAACTTGGCTAATGCCTTTTGCGTCATGTATTCCATAACATTTCATATCAGAAGGTCCTAACTTAGCAAGGTGATGGATTACTTTTATTGAAAGAGGCTACCTTGCAGGAGTAAGAATATCTGTACACAGGATACAAATGCCAGGTCATAATAGATGAAGTAATAGTACAGTTTTAGGGGGTGAATAACTTTGCATCAGAGAACCTAGGGAGGATTTGTGAAAAAACTAGCATCCAGCATCCTTTGAAGACTAGACAGCACTTGTCAGGCTGTATGGCTGGCGAGGAAGGCAGTAACACAACGAACAACTGCAGGAGGTAGGAGAGGGTGCATCTTATCCTCTGGAGAGAAAATAGTGTGCATAGCTGGAGCATGGAGGATGCGTGGCTGGGGCATGGAGGACGCGTGGCTGGGGCATGGAGGACGCGTGGCTGGGGCATGGAGGACGCGTGGCTGGGGCATGGAGGACGCGTGGCTGGGGCATGGAGGACGCGTGGCTGGGGCATGGAGGACGCGTGGCTGGGGCATGGAGGACGCGTGGCTGGGGCATTGAGGATGCAGTAGAAATGTGTGAGAAAGGAGGGAGACAGCTGTTGAGAATAGGGCCTCCACAGTTACTTGTCAAAAACATAGGTTTTGCATCAGGAGGAGGAAGTGAGAGCATGAAGCTGTTTTTAAATGATGAATCCAACAGTATTTAGTATGAATTGAAGCAGAGGACAAAAAGATGAGGATATACCCGAGGCCCACAAAGATATGGTGAAGGCTTAAGCCTCGGGGAGGGGAGTAAATGAGTGCCTGGGGTCCTCAGAAGAAATTCATGAATTTTGGGGTATGGCCCAATGGTAAGAAGCAGGGGAATAAATTTTATTTTCCTGCTCGAGTTAATAAAGAGTGTTGACAAATTCTAGTTAAGGGCCAGACTCGGAGAAATCAGTGTTGACCTTGAAAATGACATTGAATAGAGGCCAGCAGCACCTATGGGAGCCCATCTCCAAATGTCCACATGGCTCAGACTAAACGACATTGTCCACAGTGAGAAGGACTCCTGGAAAGTTGTCTTTAGAAGGACACAGCTCAAAAATCTGATGGAACAAAGGGAAAACAAATGGCTCTTAAAAGAGAATATTTGCATGCTCTGAAATCAATGGTGTTATGTTAGCATTGTAGGGTAGATTGATTTATAGTTATTGCTACCAAATTGATATGATTTCTCCTGGACTTAAACTATTTAAAATATTTTCCAGACTTTGTATAAAATTAGTTCCTGTGGTGGCCTGGCTGAAGCATTGGGAATCTAGTGAAGGTCCCCTCTCCACACAAACGGCTTAATTCTCCAGTTCCCAGACAATACTGGAGCTGTTAGTTCCTCAGGAATCTTTTGCCCATTATTCTTCTACCTTATGCAAACCCTGACTCTGCCTTGCTTGCTCCCTTCAGAGGCTATCTCTGCTGCCTCCAGCATCCTGCAAGCCTTAGTGCTGCCTGAGCACACCCAGCTGCTGAGCAGGCAGTGACAGATGTACACTCTTTGAAAGGTGGGCCCAGCTGATCTCTACATTTCTGGCTGTAGCTGGTTCTTTTTACTATTAAAAAGCATGAAACACTATATTTCTACCTAGTTTCAGATCTCCTTAAGGACTGTAGTAATAACATGCTTTTTATTTTATTGTTTGTAAAATTTCTCCACACTATTTTGGATATTGTGTCCGCCATGGTGTTGGTTGTTTGAGGGCTCTATCATCGAGAAACTCTTTTATTTTTATATAAACTAATTGCAACATGCTAGGTGGATACATAGTCAGAATTGTAATGGGTTGGTTATTACCACTGGCTTAGCCAAATGTGTTTATTGCTTAGGAGACGTTGACATGTGAGTCTCTGTCTCTGTCTCTGTCTCTCTCTGTCTCTGTCTCTCTGTCTCTCTGTGTCTCTGTCTCTCTCTCTCTCTCTCTCTCTCTCTCTCTCTCTCTCTCTGTGTGTGTGTGTGTGTGTGTGTGTGGTATAGGAGTTGAACCCAGGGTTTAAAAAGGATGAATGTGCCCTCTGTCACTGAACCTGCTCCCTTAGAACTAACCTTTGTGTGGTCAAATTGTGGAGAACTCTGTTCAGGTTGCAAAAAGAGTGAGCAGTGGTCTGGGGAGACAGATCAGTCGGTGGAGTACTTTGCTATGCGGGCATGAAAACCGGAGTCCCATCCCTAGCATCTGTGCAAAAGGATAGGTGAAGTAGCAGACACTGTACCCACAGCAATGGAAGGTGGAGATTGGTGGATCCCTGGGGCTCATGGCCCAGCCAGCCTAGCTGAATCTGTGAGTTTCCAGCCAAGAAAAACTGTGTCTCAAAAACAAGGTGGATGGAATCCTGAGGACTGATACCCGAGGCTGGCCCATAGCCTCCTCAGACATGCACATGCATGTCCCCAGACACAAGCATGTGTACCTGCATGTGCACTTGTGTGAACACATGCACGTGTGTGCACACGCACGTACACATGCACACATGCAATTTGCAGTGGTAATCCCAACCAGGTTTTAAATATGGAGGTTGCAAGTTTTGAATAAAATTTTAAATAGTAGCCCGGCGGTGGTGGTGCACGCCTTTAATCCCAGCACTCGGGAGGCAGAGACAGGTGAATCTCTGAGTTCCAGGCCAGCCTGGTCTACAAGAGCTAGTTCCAGGACAGGCTCTAGAAACTACAGGGAAACCCTGTCTCGAAAAAACCAAAAAAAAAAAATTTTAAATAGTAAGTAACTTTGGTATTTGTACCTTTGAAACTTAAAAATTAACGACTAACAAGTACTAAATCCCAAGCCTTCTAAGTTTTTTTCCACTTGGATTGTCATAGTAATTTAGAAATAGATTATGCATTTTAAATATACATTTAAATGTTTATATAATCTTAAATATTTTCATTAATTCTTTGAGAATTTCACACATTACTTTGACCAGTGTTCACCCCTCCCCCAGTTCCTTCCATGTCCACCCCTCTCCACCTTTCCCTCTATACTAACTGAACTTTGAACTTTCTGCTTTATTTTCTCCGAGTCCAGTTTGTTCTGCCTCTTGGCAGTGGGGCCTATCCTGGAACACAGTTGGCCTATCAGGCTATTAAAGAAAACTGACTTTAGCTGTCTCCGAAGGTCTTCAGTGCTGGTGGCTCCTCATCGTGGGGTGGGATTCTGTGTCCACCTCCCCATCTCTCCACTCCCCACACAGGGGTTTTCTCCAGCTTGAGCTTGTACAGCTCTTGTGTATCTGCTCCGTTGTATGCAGAAAGCATCATTTCCTTACTGCCTTCTGAGGGGGCGCGTACATTCCGCTTAGAGCCTAACATGGCAGTCATTTATTCTCTGCACTTTGAGCAGTCAAAGGTCTCTGTATGAACCGCTGTCTTCTGAGAGAATCAGGCAGAAAGCACAACAGCTCAGATTGTTCTAGAAATCAGGAAAATGAGGATGGAAGTAGCACTGAGAGACTCTCTGCTATTATACTACTGTGATCTTTATGGCAGTGGGGCTGGGAAAACGACTCAGTGGGTAAAGTGTTTGCAAGCATGAGGATCTGGGTGTAGAACTCAGCATCCACCTAAAATGTTGGGTGTGATGTCACACACCTGTGATCCCAGCACCTGAGAAGCAGAGGCAAGTGGATCCTGGGGGCTTGTTAGGCTGGCAGCCAATCTAGTCAGTTAGTGAGCTCAAGTTCAGTGAGAAACTTTGTCCTCCTAAAAGATGAGTATAGAGAAAAAGAGCCGTGCTGATTTCTGGCCTCTGTATCTGCAACCATATGTGCACACACATCCACACTACACACATGTTCACCTGGAACCTCTAACCCACTCCTGCTTGATCCAGAAAGCCCCATTCCTGTCTCTCCTAACCCCAACCTCTCAGAGAATCTCCAGCAAAGAAAAGGCACCAAAAGCCCAGTTCCACACTTGGTGGCTGCGGCAGCTCCTTCCCTGAAGGCTCCAGTAGCCCAAGACCCCACCTCAAGTGGTCAGCTTTTAACCATACTTGGGCACAGACTCAGCTTGTAGGGGGCACATCGTCACCCCCCGCCTACAGGGTATATAAACTCCCAGTTTGAGTTTAGGTTTGTAACTTTCTCCAGTCCTGATCTCTGAGACTGGAGGACTTTCCTGGGAATAGCTTTGCTCAAATAAATTTGTTCTTTTACTTTTCAGTTCAGCTTGTCTGACTTACTGTGTCAGTGGATCAACCTATTATTGTGTTACAGAAAACTGATTAACACACATGTGCATTCGCACATACACTCAAAGTTTATAGTGTTAGCTACTGAGAAGTGCCAGTGAAAACACGATGCTCTAAGAAACAAAGAAAATTAGCCAAATTCTCAACGAATTGTTTATTCACTACAAAGATGCGCTAAAAACAGAATCCTCAGAAGTCTGAGGATTTTTATTCCAGACACTCTTTGATAAAGTAATAATAGAGTTTTAATTAATTATCTTATTGTGGTTATTTTGTTTTTGCACCCGAAATTCATCTGGAAATTATAGTGCAACAAATAGCTGCCAGAGCCATGATGGTAGTAATTACATCAATGACATAATTGTGGAAGTAGCAAATGGTGAGTTTATTTAGAGGGAAGCTGGCTTTAGTAGAGCAGCAAATGCCGTCTGAACGCAGAGCAAGCCAGAAAGGAAAGAGGCTGGGAAGATGGGTGGAGTTTCAGGAATGTTTGAGAAGTTAACAATCAAAGTGGCCAGACTTAACTAAGAGTTCTTTTTTCTCTTTTAATTAGATATTGCTGAAGTCATTAGCACTGACATTGAGTTTTATTCAAATAGTTTTGGTCTTTGGAAAGTCTCATTGACCATCAGCTTTTCTGCTCTTGCAGATGCAGAACCCTTTCTGTGATCTTCACAGGAAGGTTAGTTCTCGCTGTGAACATGTTACGAAGTCAGGCTATCCATACTTCCTAAGTGCATTGTTTTCCTTTACAATAGTTGAGAAAGCCTGAGACAGGAAGGGCTGGCTTCGCAGGTCAGGTACTCTGCAGCCCTGAGGTGAACTTTGAATTGTTTCTCTGAGAACAAGACATTCTGTTCATGGTTCAGGAATCCAGGCTGACCATCTGAGGACTCAGCATCAAATGCCACCAGCCAAAGCCCCACCCTGCAGGCTGCTGGGTGGCACCCTGGATTTTGTCATTAAAGTCTCATTCTTTGGGCTGGAGAGATGGGTCAGTTAGTAAAGCAATTGGCGTATAAGCATAAAGACTTCAATTTGATCCCCCGAGCACAGGTAAAAAAGCTGGCATGTGTTGTGGCCTGCACTTGTAATCTCAGCATCAGGGAGATAGAGGTAGGGCGTCAGTGGGCTTCACTAGTTTTCCATCTTGGCCAAAAGCTGCAGATCCCAGTGAGAGACCCTGTCTCAGGTGGTTAGCACCTGAGGCTGACCTCTGACCTCCACACACATGCACACTTTTGTAAACACATGTACACACAATTCTCATTCATTGTGTTGTAGAAAAGATAGCATGGATTTTGGTCTTGATGGGGATCGAGTGTCTTTTCTGCCTCTTGTCAACCCTGTGGTCCTGGAGAGTTACTCAGCGTTGATACACCTGGCAGAGCAGGCAGCACGGCGAGCTCAACGGGAGACTAGCACTGATAATATAGGTGCCGAGCGTTTTCAGGGTACCTGGGTGGTGTGGTTCTTAGAACGACAGGCCAGGGTAGGAGGTGGGGCAGGTCTGGGGACATGTGAAGATGATTCAGAGTTGGGAAGCTGGTGGGTAGACGGATGAATGGCAAGCCCTGGGTCTCGTCTCAGTTCTTTCTGTTTTCTGTCCGTGATCTCTGTGCTGAAATAACCGCACCCCATGTGAAGGGTTACCCTCACTTCCGTGGAATTGGCATAGCTCTACAGATGCCTATACTACCAGGGTCAGGGGTGGGGAGTGTGGCGTGAAAAACCAGAGGAGCCTAAGAAGGTCAAATTCCCTCATCAGGTGCCCTCTGCGTGGTCCCCCTGGGCAGTTTTGTCTGGACTACAGTCAGCTCCTTTTCACTGGGGTTGAAATGAGGTCTACAAGGTATGGTAGAAAAATGAGACTTGCACGGTTTCTTTATTGGTTCACTGTAAAAGAGCTTCCCTGCCCTTCCATATTTTACACCAGGAGAGGAAAAAGTGGTTTGAAGCAAAACCCAAAATGGGCAGAGTTTAGACCAGGATGGACTTCACTGAATTAAAGGCATCTGAAGTTTTTTCTTAAGGTAGAGACATTCGGGGAGTGAGGGACCATTTGGTTCCCTCCTGTTTTTGCTGGGGTGGCAGAGAACCAGAGCGAGCCTGAGCTTAGACTTTAATGAATAAATAAGGAACTGTGGGTGATGAGACATGAAATGTCTCATGCTGTGCCTGTGTATATCGACAACGGTAAACTCTGTCCTAGGAGGCCACGGGAAACAAAACCCGCTTCCCTTTTGAGTGAGGGCCACATCACAGCCACAACAGAATCTGACCACCCAAGCTTCCAAGCCACACAGCCACGTCATACCTTTGTCACCCTACGCGCAGAAGATTGGTGACAAATGTGCACGCAGGAAGGTAAGGTTTCTATACTTTTCACGTTCTTTTTCTGAGAGCGTGATGTGTGGAACACATTGGAATACCTTCCTGGCATCATAAGGTTTATGGTGGTGAGTTGTGGGCTCACTCAACTCTCCCTCCAGGGATTGAGTTTGGCGAAAGAACCTTTGGTAGAAGCCTTAATCAGAACGCAATGGAGAGTCTTGAGAGGTAACTGCTTGAGGCTTTCCTCACAGAGCCTGGAGTTTGGCTCCTAGCACTCACGTGATAACTTCAGTTCCAGGAGCTCCGACACCCTCCTCTGGTCTCTGCAGGTGTTGCACACATGTTGTAAACATGCAGACAAGCAGTCAGGCATGTATGCAGACACATGAATATAAACAAAACTAAAACAAAAAATACTAGCAGATTTAGTCCTCTTTAATTGTCCTATTTTCTCTGTAGTAGACTGTCCAAAGATTGTTAACATGTGAACTCTTGCCTTATTTTTATGCCACTGTGCTATGATAATGGAGGCATGCAAACAGAGGTGGTCGGTGCTTAAGGGCTTGTCTGAGCTCCTGGAGGTGATGCTTTCTGATGCAGAGGGAGATGTGTGTATCTATGGGTGCACAGATGGATAAATAAGGGTATGCAGCTGCGTGTTCTTGGGGATAAGCTTCCAATCCTTCCACCGAAGGTGTGAGCATAAGGGAGAATAATGCAGATTAGTTTATACATTATTGCAAAGTGGTTTTCCTGAGGCCCAGGGATGTCAGGGACAAAATTCCACAATTATCTTCTCCTAGGGAGAGTCTGGTCAAGCAAGGAGATGGTGTCTCTAAGTAGGTTTGTTCAGGGGTAGGAGTCATTTTCTTTAAATTCCCCTAAGTGGGTCTTTGTTGGAGACCAGGAACACTCAGGTCCTTAAATGTGTGGCTAGAAGGTGGCCCCTGACCACACATTCCCTCCTTGCTGAGTGTGGAGTCAGTCAGTGCTTGCTAAGATGGAAAGAACTGCCTTCTATGCATGCACGAGGACCTGGGTTCGAATCCCAGACCCAACTGGGTGTGGTGCATGTGCTTAGACTCCCAGTCCTGGGGAGGAAGAGGCAGGATACATTTTTCTCTGCTCCTCTCCTTTCCTCCTCCCTCCCCTTCTACCCTCTCCCATGGTCCCCATGCTCCCAATTGACTCAGGAGATCCTGTCTTTTTCTACTTTCCACATACATTAGATCCATGGATGTCTCTCTTACGGTCCTCTTTGTTGTCTAGGTTCTTTGGGATTGAAATTGTTGGCTAGTTTTCCTTTGCTTTATGTCTAAAAGCCACTTATGAGTAAATACATATGATATTTGTCTTTCTGGGTCTGGGTTACCTCACTCAATATGATGTTTTCTAGATTCAGCCATTTGCCTGCAAATTTCAAGATGTCATTATTTTTTCTGGTGTGTAGTACTCCATTGTGTAAATGTACCACATTTTCCTTATCCGTTCTTCAGTAGAGGAGCTGACTATGACAAACAATGCTGCTATGAACATAGTTGAGCACATGTCCTTGTGGTATGATTGAGCATCTTTTGGGTATATACTCAAAAGTGGTATTGCTGGGACTTGAGGTAGGTTGTTTCCTAATTTTCTGAGAAATCACCATACTGAAATCCAAAATGGCTGCACCAGTTTGCGCTCCCACCACCAATGCATGAGTGTTCTCTTTATCCCACAACCTCTTCAGCATAAGTTGTCATCAGTGTTTTTGAACTTGGCCATTCTTACAGGTGTAAGATGGAATCTCAGAGTTGTTTTGATTTGCATTTCCCTGATGGCTAAGGCTGTTGAGCATTTTCTTAAAGTGTCTTTCAGCCATTTTACATTCATCTGTTGAGAGTTCTTTGTTTAGATCTGTACTCTATTTTTTTATTGGATTATTTGTTCTTTTGATGACCAATTTCTTGAGTTCCTTGTATATTTTGGAGATCAGCCTTCTGTCCGATGTGGGTTTGGTAAAGATGTTTTCCCATTCTGTACGCTGCTGTTTTGTCTTGTTGATTGTGTCCTTTGCTTTACAGAAACTTCTCAATTTTGGGATGTCCCATTTATTAATTGTTTCTTTCAGTGTCTGTGCTTCTGAAGTTATGTTTGGAAGTGGTCTCCTGTGCCAATGCATTCAAGTGTACTTTCCACTTTCTCTTCTATAAGGTTCACTGTGATTGGTTCTATGTTGAGGTTTTTAATCCATTTGTACTTGAGTTTTGTGCATGGTGATAGATATGGATCTATTTTCATTCTTCTATATGCTGATATCCAATTATGCCAGCACCATTTGTTAAATATGCTTTCTTTTTCAATTCTATATTTTTTGCTTCTTTGTCAAAAATCAGGTGTTTGGATTATAGGTGTGTGGATTGATATCTGGGTCTTCGATTTGATCTCATTGGATCTCTTGTCTGTTTTTATGCCAATGCCAGACTGTTTTCAGTACTGTAATTCTATAGTAGAGTTTGAATTCAGGGATTGGGATGCCTCCAGAAGTTCATTTACTGTACAGGATTGTTTTGGCTATCCTGGATTTTTTGTTTTTGTTTTTATATGAAGTTGAATATTGTTCTCTTGAAGTATGTGAAGAATTTTGCTGGGCATTGCATTGAAACTGTAGATTATTTTTGGTAAGATTTCCATTTTTACTATGTTAATTCCACCTACCCAAGAGCATGGGAGATCTTTCCATTTTCTGGTGTCTTCTTCAATTTCTTTCTTCAATGATTTAAAGTTCTTGTCATACAGTTCTTCCACTTGTTTGGTTAAAGTTACTCCAAGACATTTTATGCTATTTGTGGCTATTGTGAAGGGTGATGTTTTTCTGATTTCTTTCTCAGCTCATTTATCATCTATGTAAAGGAAAGCTACTGATTTATACCCTGCTACCTTACTGAAGGTTCTTTTATGTGTTTTAGAAGTTCCTTTGTAGAATTTTTGGGGTCACTTATGTAAACTATCATATCATCAGTAAGTAGTGAGAGTTTAACTTCTTTTCTGATTTGTATCCCCTTTATTTCCCTTTGGTGTCTTATTGCTCTAGCTAGAACCTCAAGAACTATATTGAATAGATATGGAGAGAGTGGACAACCTTGTTTCTGATTTCAGTGGGATTGCTTTGAGTTTTTCTCCATTTAGTTTGATGTTGGCTGTTGGCTTGTTGTATATTGCCTTTATTATGTTTAGGTATGTTCCTTGTATCCATGCTGTCTCCAACACCTTTATTATGAAGGGATGTTGTATTTTGTCGAAGGCTTTTCCAGTATCTAATGAGATCATATTTTTTTCAGTTTGTTTATATGGTGGATTACACTGAGAGATTGTCACATGTTGAACTACCCCTGCTTCTCTGGAATGAAGCTGACTTGATCACAGTGTATGATTTTTTCCGATGTATTCTTGGATTTGGTTTGCCAGTATTTTATTGAGTATTTTTGCATCAATGCTCATGAGTGAGATTGTTCTGTATTTCTCTTTCTTAGTAATGTCTTTGTGTGGTTTGAGTATCAGAGTAATTGTAGCTTCATAAAAAGAGTTTGGCAATGTTCCTTCTATTTCTATTGTGTGGAACAATTTGAGGAGTATTGGTATTAATTCTTCTTTGAAAATCTTCTAGAATTCTGTACTGAAACCATCTGGTCCTGTGCTTTTTTTGGTTGGGAAACTTTTGATAACTGTTTATATTCCTTTAGCAGTTATAGATCTGTTTAATTTGCTTACCTGGTGTTGATTTAATTTTGGTAAGTGATATTTATCCAGAGAATTGTCCATTTCCTTTAAGTTTTCCAATTTTGTGTCGTACATGGTTTTGAAACATGACCTCATGATTCTCTGGATTTTCTCCATGTCTGTTGTTGTGTCCTCCTTTTCATTTCTGACTCTGTTACTTTTGATATTCTCTCTCAAGGCAGGAGGATCTCAGGGACCCACTAGTCAATCGATGAGGTATAGCTTCAGTGAGAGATTGTGTCTCCAAAAAGAAAGGAAGGAAGGAAGGAAGGAAGGAAGGAAGGAAGGAAGGAAGGAAGGAAGGAAGGAAGGAAGAGAAAAAGGAAAAAGTGTTAAGCAGTGAGGAGGGTACTGAATGCCAATTTCTGGCCTCTACCTATAACCACATGCCTGTACACACACACACACACACACACACACACACACACACATCCCATATAGCATACTTGCACACACATATATATGCACAAGAAATGGTGAAGATTAGGTTTGACTTTAGCTCTTTCTACTTAAAAAGAATGTTTAGAAAGTTCCTAGAAAACCCAAGATTACCCGTAAGATGCTGGAGTGTTGCATGTTTTCTGAATGCTTCAATCATCTGTGAAGACCTGTGTTCCTATAATGGACCTTCTGTTTTAGTAACCCCACTTATTCACTGAAGAGGGGGTGCTGAGAGCGCACCGCTAACACATGTGAAGTGTGTCGATGCCACTGGCCTCATCGTGAAGTGGCCTTTGCTGGTTTTCCCGTGTACTCCCCTCTTCAACATGCTAGTTGGGATTATAGAATCTTTCCTTCACTTAGGACTTCACAGTCCCTTCTCACGGCCATGGGTGGTTCCTGTGGGCTGCCTGGATGCGCGATGCAGTGAATCCTCACTGTCGGGTCAGCTGAGAGACAGCTGGACTCGACCTAACCACTATGTCTTTCTCTCTAAGCTGAAACTGGACAAGTGAAGTTGCTCTTGAGACTTTGCTTAAACCAGGAGGAAAGATAAATATTGAAGAAGGTTTAAAAACTGATTTTTTTTTTGTCCTGGAAGAAATGCTCTCCTGTGCAAGTCAGCCTTACAGTTCATAGCTTGTCCTGTCACCTTGGAATGTACTGTGTCCCAATGTGTGAAGACTGGTTAAGTGTGAGCAAGGTTGGTGTCTTTGGCTAGCACGTTAGCATAAGATTAAATTTGCATCATAGTGGTGGTGTTACAATTTTAAATGTGTCCTTATTTATACTTCAGAATTAGCTTGCACAGGATATATGTGGTCAGTTTGGGGAGAACCTAGAAGGAACATTTTACATTTTGAATTATGACTGTGAACTTCATTGCCACCTTTGTCTCTCCTACTGCATTGCTGATGCTATCTGGGCTTGTTTGGTGCCAAGTTTAAGTCAGAATCATGTCTGCAGTTGGCAGTATGGTACCATGGAGTCCAGTATGCTTTAGACATGGTTCCCTTTGTGACTCACAGTTGCGTGGGGAGTGGATATTCACCTTAAGTGAAAAATATCCTGAATTTCTTGAGGTATGCAGTCTGTGTGAGTGTATGCATATGTGTGTGTGTGTGTGTGTGTGTGTGTGTGTGTGTGTGTGTGTCTATAGTGGGCCGAGGAAGGATCAGCTCCTCTGGAGCTAGAGTTACAGTCCTTGTAATATGTCTGATGTGGGTGCGAGGGACTGAGCCTGTACCGGCTACAAGAGAATCAGGTGTCCATAACTCCTAAGCCAGCCCATCTCTAGCCTCCTGGATGGCTTTTAAATGACTCTTTGCTCCCTCTTTCCTTCTCTTCATCCCAGGGAGCAGCAATAAAACCCAGTCGAAGATGAATTTGTTACCCGTTTTCTTTGTCATATTGACACTCCTGAATGCCATCCTGAAAACTGCCCATTTTCAATATCTAATGGGGTGAGGTGGCCTAGAGCTAAAAGCTTGCCCAGAAAGAGCTGGAGTTCAACCTCGGGAGCCCATGCAAAGGTGGAGCAATGAATCACTTTTACAGAGATTTCCCTGGCCTCCATACAGCTGCCATGGCACACAAACATGATGATGATGATGATGATGATGATGATGATGATGATGATGATGATGATGATAAATGTACTAAATAAATAAACAATTCCGAACAGGCTTGCTTGCCCAAGCCAGAGTTCCTGGAGGTCTAGCCATCTCTCATGTGGCTGTAGTAGTTGAGGCTCTGGCAGAGCTCTTTGGAAGTTTCATAAGCTCCTCTTCATCTCCCACAGCTACCCACAGGGACTTGTCAGTTTAGAAAATGCTGCTAAATGTGCTTTGTGCTTTTCCTCTTCTTCAAGTGTCCCTGATTTGCCAAGGTGCATTCTTGGTGCTAAGAGACGGACTATGTCAGCCATGCACTGTGAAGCAGACTGTGGGACAGAGAGCAGATGGTAGAAAAGTCAGAGCTATTGCCTTGGGGACAGTCACCTATGCCAGCAGGGCGTAGTGAACACTGGATAAAGGGATGGATGAGACATTGTAGGAGCACAGTTGACAGAGAAGGTGTATCTGAGGGATCCTTGAGGGACAGCATGGGCAAACATGTTGGAAACGCTGGAGTAGGGTGAGGTAGAGGAAAGCTGAGTTGGTGGTGGGAGCCAGTTAAATACCACAGTGCTTCATCATTAGAGGGTATAGAGCACAGGGAAGTGGGCAGAAGTGTGGGTGTGAGTCCTGGCTCTGCAGACAGCAGGCAAGTGTTTCGTCTCTGACCGGAGCCTGCTATGTAAAGCAGTGGGGATGAAGTGAGGCTCCCTGGGAGCTGTCTGACCGCACCTTGAGCAGTACACAGAGGGCCAGGGGTGGGAAGAAATTGCAGTCAGGAACCTGGTGTGCTTGGCTTTTGTGGGGATCTGGGTAGAGATTCCAGGGTGGTGGGTCTCTGAGATCTGGACAAGGGATCTATGATTACTCTCCTGACATTTTTCTGTTCCAGCCTAGGTTGTGAGCCTCTGTGATGGCCTAAGAGAAAAATCTGGGAACTGTTAGGAGGCTTGGTGACATTTCTGAAGTATCATACAGGTTTTTGGAAACATGATTATAGTTGTGCCCATTGATAAAATGGGGGCTATATGACTGAACCCCAGTTGGCCAGTCTTCCCTGCCAATTAAGAGGAAATTATCATTTTCCTAGAGTTTAGGAAGACTTTTGTAGGTTTCTTTGGAGATTGTGGGAGATAGCATGGCAATTTCGCCTTGGTCTTAAAACTCAGTTAGGCTGTGTCTAAACTCGAGTGTTTAGAAAAACTCTTCTTTGAAGGACAAGTGTGTTAGCCCAGGATGAATGTCTTTATGGCAATAGAGACTAAGTACTAATTTCTACAAAGGAATGAAAACTGTTGGCAGGGAATTATGGGGAACTTAGGCTGTCTGCAAAGCAATTCAACAAAGTATATAAGAGGTAAATGTGGCGGGGTACCCTATGATTTTCTTCCGCCAGCCAGGTTTGTTACACGAATTAGTAATTTAGATAGAACAGCTGGGAACCAATGCTTAGAACTTCGCGTTTCATTTATCCTGGCAGCCATTTCCTTTCCAGTTCTTGAGCTGGAGTTATCACTAATGAGTTAAACATTACAAAACCCAGAGCACAACTAATTCATTTTTGAAATAAGTAGACATTTAAATCTGAGTAAAAAAACCTCACTTTTTTCTGGTGGTATTTAATATTTTCAAGCTGACACGATGTAGAAAATGGTCATGATTCCCATGATGATTAGGGGTCGCCATGGCACATGTTATGCTAGAAACTTAGCTGTAGTTTGAGGGGATGATATTGTGACAAGACATGCTATCTGGTTTCCATCTCCCAGTGTCTCTCACAGAATTCATAAACCTTTGTGATTTTCTGAACAATTTGTGTGTGTTTGTGTGTGTGTGTGTGAGAGAGAGAGAGAGAGAGAGAGAGAATCTATGCTTGCGTGTTGCATATGCATATGTATATATGTATGCATGGGTGCCCATGCATGTAGAGACCAGGGGGCAACCTCAGAGGTCATTCCTCATGTACCATGAACCTTGTTTCTTGAGACAGTGTTTCTCACTGGCCTGGGACTCACCAGTAGGTTAACTTAGCTGGCAGGTGAGTCTCTGAGATCTGGCTTCTCTCCACTTCCCTAGTGCTGGGATTATCTGGGTTTTGGGGACTTAACACATGCTTGTTTGTACAAGAAAACAGTTTACCAAGGAAGCCTGTCTCTCTTGTCTCCAAGAGGAGCCTGGTGAGAAGCCTACCCTATGTTTTGGTTCCTCACACTCAGCTTCTGAGATTTGGAACGCCTTACAGTGTAGGGCGAGAAAGAGCCTTTTATACTCCTCTCTACTACACCTGAGCTTTTGTCAATGAGGTCACCTTTGGGGAACTCTCAAGTGCCTTAGGATGGTGAGGGATCATCAAAGCGACCACCATGCTGTCTAAACTTAGGGAGCCTCAGCTTCACTCTGGACTTTCTGGGAGAAAAGGAGGGACTGAAAATTGGGTCAATTGCCAATGGCCAACAGTTAATTCAACCGCCCTATATAAAGGAACCTCCATGGACATCACAGTTGGCCTGACTAAAGAGTTTCCAGTTGGTGGGTGTGTTGCAAGTACTGTGAGGTTGATGCCCAGAGAGACTAAGGTGCCATGTGCCCCTCCCTGCATGCCTTGCCCGACTGGTCTGCATTGATTCTTTAGGACACGGTAGTAATAAGACTTTCTTGAGCTCTGTGGGCCATTGTCTAGAAAATTACTGAAGTTGAGAAGAGAGTTATAGGAACCTCCAGGCAGATGTGTGGGAGGCCTGTAACCTTAGTCCACATCTGCAGTGGGGACAGCCTGTGGGCCTGACGCCGTTCTTCACCTGCTTGCTGTGTTAATGATGTCAGGTGGTTAGCATCCCGGCTGACCTGACCAGCAGACACCCAGTCAGTGTCCAGGAAGCTGGAGAATCTGTGTGACCATGACACGGGGTTGGAACTATGCACTGGCACCTGATGTGCCCCTCAGGGGTACACAGCTGAAGACAATGACTGCTCCTCCCACAGAATCCATCAGTAGCTACAGCTCAGCGGGGGCTGGGGGGGGGGATCAAGGCACCTCCTTACTCCATGGTTGATTGTTGATAGACCCAATTTATTGTCTACCTGTTGTGCGGACATAGCTGTGTGAGGGCATGACAGTATTTCATTGCCTTTCTCTTTGTCTTCTGGCTCTTACGTTCTTTCCTCTCCTCTTCCACCATAACTCCCGAGCCTTAGAGGGTATGGTGTACATGTCCTGTCCAGGGCTGAGCTCCCAGCTGTCTCTTGGGTCACTGCAGTTATTGGCATTCATTTTGAAAGAAGCTTCTATTGCTGAATCCTTTCATATGTCCATCCTCTCCAGCTTCATCCTTGCAATCCTGTCTGTCCCTGGACACCTGTGGTCCCTGACAATTTTTTTCTTTCCCATTTGGTGCTGTTTCCAAATTAGGATATTTGTATGGTTCTTAAGTTACATTAATGTACTAGATATCTATGAACCACATACCATAAATGCATGAAAACTCAGGCTCTCAAGTACTAGAAGGTCAAAGTCCAAGTCGTGCCCCTTTCAAGCCCACGGAGAAGAATCCCTCCTTGGTCTGTAGTTTCCCACAGTGCTAACAATCCTTAATGTTACTGCTATGTCCGCACAACAGGCAGACAATAAATTGGGTCTATCAACAATCAACCATGGAGTAAGGAGGTGCCGTTGACACCCGCCCCCCCCCCCCCCCCGCTGAGCTGTAGCTACTGATGGATTCTGTGGGAGGAGCAGTCATTGTCTTCAGCTGTGTACCCCTGAGGGGCACATCAGGTGCCAGTGCATAATCCAGCCTGGAGATACTCCACTGCTGACTGTCGCTGTCATGTGACCAACTCTTAGTTATGCCCTTTCTATTGATAAGAACATCCTTTGAGCTGGATGAAGAAGAATTAATCCTACTTTACATGACTTCATTTTAATTAAATATACCTTTAGCAACCATACTTCTAAATGAGCCCACATTCTGAGTAATCAGGGACTGTAGAGTTTCAGTCTCTCTTTTGAGGGTCACAATCTCCTTCCATGGTTTGAGATCCATTCACACTTCAATTCATCTCAAGATAGCATATGGCCGCTCGGATGGCAGGCAGCCTCGGCTCTCCCAGAACTCTTGAGCTAGCCGGTAGTTGTTTATAATGACTATACCATGGTATCCTGGGAATGTGGTGTGCTAAAATCCCGAAGCACTTTGAGGTGACTCGGAGTTTGAGTTTGTTCAACTCTTCTCTTATGCTCCATTGCTGATTTCACTTAAGCCAGCTGAACCCGCAGCCAAGAAGCTCAGATGGGACCAGTGGGGAGTACTGAAGCCCTTCCTCCTTTATTTGAAACAATTGGTTTTATCAGAAGCACTGAGGTGGGAATTTGAGTAGATGCATCCTCCGTCTCATTCTGCGAGGTAGAGTGAGCACATGTCTGCTACCGAACAGTGCCTGTGCCTGGTAGGCGCCTGAGGGAGCCACTCACACTAGTCTGTAATGTGGGATTGTGCTGTGAGACTCTTCAGAGGGCCCCTGTGGGCTAGAAAATGTCTCTTCTGCTCTCCTGAAGTCAGTAGCTGACTTCACCCTGGGCATAAGAAACCCAGAGTTTCCCGAGGTGGGATTCACATCGCAGGGACAAGCCAGGAGACCCCAGCATCCATCCCCACTTTCTCCTAGTCTTGCCAAATAAACGTTTTAGTAAAATGGGTCCCAGTTCTCTCATCTCTCTGAAAACAGGGGAATTTTGCCGAGTCATGGTGTTTGCAAGGCAATCCGTAGGGTATTGTACGTGAGCCTGTGGCTGCTCTCCTGGAAACAGCAGAGGTGATCATGAGGACAGTGCTCTAACTTCGTCCCCAGGGCATGAGAGATCTAGGCTGGGGCTGAGGTACTAATTAAAATCAAGTCTCCAGTCCAGAGGGCCCACTGAGGTCTTGACTCTTGGGCCATCTAGACCTAGGAAGGAGTCCTGAAGGCTTGTCCAACTAGACACTCGCCTACAGGAGAGGGCGAACGTGGGCAAGCTTCAGAGCTGTGAGTTGCCATGAGGACTCTAGGGGTGACATGGGAGACTTTCCAAAGGAGGCTGTGACTCAGGATAGAACCCACACCTCAGTGTGCATGGGTACAGAGGGACAGGTCTGGCTGGCTTGGAGGCAAAGGCGCTAACGAAACTCAGATATAGACAGTGAAGGTGCCAGCGATGGCCTCCTGTGTCCAGGAGACATGGACAGGAGGTTATAGCTACTCTGTCCCAACTGGAATCTCGGAGAGTGTCCTAGTGCTGCACAGAAACCTCTGCCAGTGTGGGGACTACTTTTAGACGTGGTCTTTCTAATCCCCTGGGAGGCTTAGCTGGCTTGGTGCATTTTAAGAAACTTAGCAATGACACAGTGTCCATATCAAGCTGACTTGAGCCACTTCCTCAACATGGGGTGTGGTTGTAATGTTGTAATGCTGTTGTTGTAATGCCCACTGATTCAACATCACAGGGCACATGCGTGTCTCGGGAAACACTTTTAAGGTTGATGTTTAGAGGCTTGCATGACAACCACTTCAAATAACTACCGATGAAGAACGGTTTTCAACAGGCTGGTGCCTGAAAGCAGAGCAACAGAGCCAAGCTCCTGCTTTCGGTGGTTGACCGAACTGTAGGGGACATTCTTTGCTGCTTTTGTGCCCTTAGTGACCCCAACAAGACCATGAAGTGGAAGGGCTGGCCATTTAGAGGGGTGACCAGAGTTCAGAGGAAGCCCTCAGCAACACTGGGCTGCGGGGCACTTGCCATCCATTGCTATTACATTAAACACACCTCTTTTTTTGTATGTGTGGCTATTGAAAATTTGCTTTTCTTTTTGTCCCCCCAGGATTCAAACCAGAGTGTTCAGAGGCCCTAAGAGCTTAGAAGAATATGACAACGGTTAATATAAAAATTATTTTTAGTTTCACCATGAAACTGAAGTCACGTGGATCCAGTGGGCCAGGTTCTTGAGGAGGAAGCGTTGAAAGCCCCCATTAGATGAGGTGACCTTGGATGTGTCATTTCATGGCATTCGTCTTGGTTCCAGCTTCATTTCATGACTGTGATAAAACACCCTGAACGAAAAAGCTTCAGGGATAAAGAACTTATTTTTGCTCATAATTCCAGGCTATAGACTCTTACAAGGAGGAAGGCACGGTAGTGGGGGCATAAAACAACGGGTCGAATGACACCATAGTCAGGGCAGAGCGCCGAGAAACATATGTGCAGGCTTGTCCTCAGCTTGAGTTCTCCACTTGCCACCCCCAGAGGGCTGAGTCTTCCCACAACAGACATAGCCCAGGCTAACTCAATACAGACAATACCTCATTGAGACTCTCCCCAGGTGATGTGATTTTAGTCTGCACAGCAAAGAAAGTTTATAAAACTATCATAATTGCAGTTTTATTTTATACAAAATCTCATATGCCTCAGGATGTCCTTGAATTTGCTCTGTCATTAAGGATGACCACCAGTGCTGGTATTAAAGGTGAAAGCCACCATGTCTGGCTTGAGGTCTTAGTTTTAAAAGTTGAAAATAGAACAGTGTCTATGCTTGTTCCTCTTATGATGTTGGGGTTGTCATGAGAGGTCTGAAAGCTGGGGTGTGATGTAACCACGGTGTAGCAATTGTCTGCACATGAGGGCAGAGGCTGAGGTTCTCTCTCTTTGCTCCCCAAATCTGCTTTCGTTCACCTAGGGTGCTGACTGAAGAATGCACAATTCCCTTTGTTTCGCTACTTAATTAATTGAAAATGTCCTGAGCAACCGCTATGCTTCTAGACAGGGTTAGGAGGGAGAAAACCGGGCATGAGCGTGTTTGTAAATAATGCTTAGGTGATGCTGCTGAGATGATTATGCGATTTGAAGACGGTGTTTATGGCAAGTCCTCAATTTTCCCCTCACTTCCCTGGGCTCTTCCACTTAGGCAGGCGCATTTGCCGCTGGAGCCAGCCAGTCAGGGTCTAAATCCCTGGAGGATTTGGCAGCTCCCTGAATTTACTTTGTGTTTTCTGTGGCTAATTCTCCAGGATCTCAAGGTACCAAGGTGAATCTGCACTGTGAGTGAGAATATGAAACCAGGAGGCACACAGAGGGAACATGAAATAAGGCTAAACACCCCTGTTTCCAGCTGCAAGAGTGGCCATCTCTTAGCCTTCCTGTCCCTATAGCCAAATACCTGATGGAAACATGGTGTAAGGAGGAGGCTGCTTGTTTGCTTCCTGGCTGCTCGGTACTGTATTAATTAAATCACTGCTTGGTCAATTTCTTAAGCATATTGCTAGCTAGCTCTTACATCCAGAATTAACCCTTCTCTATTATTTTATATTTTACTACGAGTTTCATGGCTTACCAGCAAGGTTCCACTGTCTTTCTCTGACAGGGCTACATGGCTTCTCTCTCACTCCTCGTTCTTTCTCCCAGCATTCAGTTTAGTTGTGTGAAGAACAATTTTGCCTCATGGAGAATAGTGAACAGGAAGGGTCCAGCACAAGGTGGGAACTCATGAGCTGGCATCGTCCAACAACACTTCACCTAAAGCTTCCACAACTGCCCCCAGGAGCACAGCTGGAGACCAAGCAGTCAATGCTTGAGACGAACAGTTTTCAGATGCAGAGCAGGGCCCTGTCCGCAGAACAGTGGCCCAGATGTTCCTGTCAGACACTTCCACAGGGTAAGGGTCTCAGCCGTGACTGTCTGGGATTCATGTCCTCACCCTTTTCTTCTCGGCCCGTTCTTGGTTCTGGGTGCTGGAGGTGACAGGCATGATGAAGCTTCTCTTGCACACAGGCCCACAGGGTTTGGGAATGATTCTTAGGTTCCCAGTATTTCTACTTTCACAAGCCCTTGATGCTTCAGCAAGTGTGTTTTTCCCGCTTGGGTATTTTCTTCAGCATCCATCCATTGTTTAAGAGTCTTGATTGCTGGCTCTGCTCTCGTCATTTCTGCTCACCAACTCAGAATCAAATTTCGGAAATCAGCCAGTGAATGTTGTTAATGAGTCTTTTGGAAGCCTTTCGAAGCGGCGTTTGGGAAAGACCTCAGGAGGCCATTATGCCCACTATGGATGCTAACCCTGTTGCCCACTGAGGCTGATGACTTGTCTGGAGTGACATACCAAGTTGGTGGCATAGGTGGGATTAGAACCCAGGAGCTTTCAGTACCTGAATGTGGGATGTTAACTGGTGATGTTAAGGCATGAGGAAAACAGAGCATTTTATCTCGAGTTTAACCAGTGTGGCTGGTTAGGCTTCCCTCCCTTTCTCTGCTCCCTCCTTTCTTCCTTCCCTTCTTCATCCCTCTTCCTCTCACTCCTTCTCCTCCCCTTCCTTTGTCTCTCTTGCCTTGGGAGATAAAGTCTTTCTGTGTAGTCCTGGCTGGTTTGGAGCTCATTATGTAAGTCAGATCGGCCTGAAATCCATGCGAGATCCCACTGCCTCTGTCCCTCGCATGCCGGGATTCCAAGTGCGTCACACCATCCTGCTCCATCACTTAATTTTAAGGCTGTGATGTTGCCAAACTAATGATTTTATTGCATTTTAATAGATAAATTCTGATAAATCAGAATTCCAGGTGCTATGGCCTGTACTGGATTTTGTCAATTTTATACAAATGAAAGTCACCTGGGGATAGAAGATCTCAACTGAGGCACTGCCTCCATTCCACTGGACTGTGGGCGTGTCTATGGGGCATTTTCTTAATCATCGATGTGGGAGCTCCCAGCCCACTGTGGGCGATGCAACCCCTGAGCTGGTGGTTCTAAGTAGTATAAGAAATCAGGTTGAACAAGCATGGAGATCAAGCCAGTAAATAGTGTTTCTCCTTGACTTCTGCTTCTGTTCCTGCTCCCAGACCCCTGCCCTGCCTTCCTCAATGACAGACTTCCTCAATGATTTGGAGGTGTGAGCTGAGATAAACACCTTTCTCCTCAAATTCCCTTTAGTCTGTATTTTATCATAGCAACAGAGAAACAAATTAACATACTCTTTTGATGGAAAAACTTTACAAAATACAGTAGCTTGCTGCCTTTCTCAGGTCCCTTTGGGGCTTGAGGCGACTCTTACTGCCCCTAAGTCATTCCACCTTCAGGCTATAATCCTGTAGGGTGGGTTCAGGGGTTTGCATGTTCCAGGGCCACAAGCTATGCAGGTCTCTCAGGCAGTTCTCCGCCCCTCCCCCCACATTAGCTCATTTAACTTATCTCCTCACTTGAATTCTTCCACATGACCTTTTGATGCCATTTTCCTGTTCTCCAGACAGTGCCAATGCGTTCTCTGCAGTCTGGGGAGGTCATGCAGCTCGCTGCTCTGATGCCAGTTGCATTCCGATGCAGCATTGATCCCGTGCTATTTCCACATCAGACCGAACACAGACAAAGGCTTGCCAGTGAGATTGGCCTGGCTCTGTTCACTCTCTTCCATTGTTTAAAGTGGTTAATTCAGCAATGGATTATGATGCATCAGTGGAGAAAGGGAGAGAGTAAGAAGGAGAGAGAAATGGGGGCGGTAGAGAAGCCCCAAGTTAGCAGTAGAGATCTACCCTTTATGCAGAAACTCTCATTGCCTTCTAATGGCCCTGGCTGAAATAACCCTTTATTCCAGAAAATGGCTGGCTGGGACTAGCAGGCAACCCCTCACAGGCAGGCCTGCAGGCTAACTTGATCTAGGAAACCCCTCATAGGCACAACCCGCAGGCTAACCCAAACTAGGAAACCCCTCACAGGCAAGCCCTGAAGGCTAACCTGATCTAGGACATCCCTCACAGACATGCCCACAGGCTAACCTGATCTAGGAAACCCCTCACAGGCTTGCCTGCAGGCTAACCTGAACTAGGAAATCTCTCCTTTGAGACTTCCTTCCCAGGTCAAACTAATCAGCGTGAGCCTCTGCGGAAGAGAGGAGGTACAGCATGAGCAGTGGCGAAGCCTGCCTTTAGCAGACTGCACCTCAGCTCCAAAGATGCTCTTACCTTCATCCGAAAAGCTTACACGGCAAACAGACTTCACAAAAGTAGTTAAGCCAAGTTGCTGGGTGGGGATGGGAGTTTGTCTCAGGTATCAGGTGGGCCTAATGCAGTCACAAGAGTCTTCCTAAGAGGGGCAGTCAGAACTTGTACTGGGAGACCCGTTTCATTGTTAGAGGAAGGGGTGAGGGCACTTCAGAAGGGCCTTGAGCCTCTGGTGCAGAAGCCATTGGAGGCTGAAAATGGAACAGGGGACAAATCTTTCTGAGCCTTGAAGGAAGCATCCCTGCCAGCCGTGACCGCAGCATGTGGGGTGAGTTGCAGCTATTTGGCCTCCAGACCAACAAGATAAGAAAGCAGTCATGTTTTCAGCTTTGAAGTTTGTTGAAGTTTGTCACAGCAGCAGCAGGAATTTATTTCCCCATTCTTCCCATGGTTAAATGGGACATTGCATCTTCTAAGTTTATAGATTACAAAGTACTATCTAGATATTGTTAATTTTAAGAGTGATACTTTGTATTCACCAGGAACTGCAGGTTGGGTAGGAGGTCAGGAAGACCAGGGGACCAGTATCAAATACTTGTAAATTATGCGGGGAGCAGATTGTGTCTGTGAATTCTAAATTATGGATTTATTTATTTATTTATTTATTTATTTGAGACAGGCTTTCTTTGTGTGTAGACTTGACTGTCTTGGAACTCGCTGTGTAGACCAGGTTGGCCTCAAACTCACAGAGATCGCCTTCCTCTGCCTCCGAGTGCTGAGATTAAAGATGCCTGCCACCACTACCCAGCTATTATTGAATACTTTTTAGTTGTGAATGATTCATGGTCCTTAGTAACTATGGCAGGAGCAGGAAGATGTGGCTCTTACTTCCCATAGCTGTGGGGCTCATTTTGGATGCTTGGTAGAGTCACCCGTTACACTTCTAAAGTCCTGATTTCTAGTCTGGGAGTCTGGGGAGATCTCCATCCACAAAGTACCTGCTTTGCAAAGCCTGGTGGTATGTACTTGTAATCCCTGCCCAGGGTGGAGACAGGCTGATCCCTGGAGCTCACTGCAGCCAGCCTAGTCTAATTGGCAAGTTCCAGGCCAACAAGGCAAACTGTTTCAAAAAGCAAGGTGGATGGCACCTGAAGAACGACAGCCCAGGTTGTCCTGTTGCCTGTACATATATGAACAGCACCTCCCACATATGCGCTTGCGCACACGCGTGCGCACACACACACACACACACACACACACACACACAGACAGAGACAGAGAGAGACAGAGAGAGAGGAGAGAGACAGAGAGAGGGAGAAAGAGAGAGGGAGGGAGGGAAGGAAGGAGGGAGGGAAAGTGAGAGAGTGAGATAGAGAGAGGGAGGGAGGGAGGGAGGGAGGGAGAGAGAGAGAGAGAGAGAGAGAGAGAGAGAGAGAGAGAGAGAGAGAGAGAGAGTCCTGACATGCAAACTGCAGCCTAGATAATTAACTCAGAACTGCTCAAAGTCCGGCGGAAGCAGCACCAGAGGCTTGATGGCAGTGATTACACTAATAAGACTGAGGGCTGCAGAGGATCTGCTGAAGGTCACAGACCGGTTCCCTGGGAAGCTGATCAGGGCGTGGTCTCTGAGTTTAGGGGGAAGTCCCATGGAGGATACTGAGTCATCTCCCAGTGGTCGGTCCAGGATCTGTGCTCTCACCCAGCACTCCTGAGCACAGGAGCCACCACATTAGTGTCTGAAGACACTGTCATTGCTCAGATGTGTCAGGGAACAGGCAGACAGAGGAGGCTCTCTTCTCAAACGGGGCTGTCTCTTGAGAATTAGTCAATATTGCTTTTGTATATGTGCTTAAGTCTCCAGGTGGAAGGAGAGAGAGAGATGATTGTGGAATTTCTTCCTTTGAAGCCACTGTTTCCAGACAGTTGTCCTCACTGCCTCCTGGTTCCTTGGGTGTTCTGTGCTGCTGAGGCCAGCTCTGGACTGTCTGCCTTTCACTTGTCACAGCAAAGATGTTGCAGATAAAAATTTCTTTTTATATATAAATTGTAAGATGTCAGGCAGATATTGCTGTTGATTTTCCGTGGGATTTCTGGGTTGTGGCTGGAAAGATGACGGCCTGGAGAATGAGCCCATTATTTTCAGGCACAAGAACAGATGGCTGTGTAAGATTCTGAGATGGGGAATAAATAGGGACACCTGCTCTGGTGTCATGTGACTTCATGTGGTCATTTAACTATTTGGGTTTACATAGAAACTTTTAGGCTTGATTTTATAAAGGCCACACCAAGTGGATCTGTGTTTTGAGACTGTCTGGTTTATATTGTCTCAGTTTAAAGCTGACCCTGAACCTCACTGAGGGACTCTGACGGCTTATTTATCTATAAAGCAGGCAGCTAAGATGCCCTCCCCATGCTGTTATAAGGATTAAGAAAGACACTGTGTTTTGTCCCTGCTCCTGTCCCTCTGCCTTGGACTGGGCAGCATAGGAAATTGGCCAGGGCCCACTTCGGTGTGAGTTCTGGGGCCACCTGGTGGGGGGTCACGGGGATGGGAGGGTCTTTCTCAGCATGAGTAGCTTGGGCCAGCTGTAAAATCCCATGCTGCAGTTTTAACCTCCCTGTTTCTAGGTACTACTTGCCAGTCCTCGTGTGACTATTTATGTTTCTCATAGAAATGGTGCAGAGTAAAATCCTCTTTTCCTGAGATCCCTCAATACAAGTTTCTTATGGTCCAAATAGCTATGTAGGCAGCTCGGTTCTGCCTTTCGTGGTTTGGAGTTTTATTGGCAATTAGAAGTGGCCACCAGTTTGGTGGGATTATACAGCCGTTTGAGTTGTTTTACTGGAGACCACAGGAGTCATTTGAAGGATGTGGAGGAATTGTTGAGAGTTTGTTCCTCCTCCAGTTCCACCTAAAATCCCAGAAGGAAAAGTGATGGGATCGGAATAATGGTAGCATCTGCCAAGTGGCTGCTGTGTGCCAGGCCATGTGCCACGGGTGGGCTTTGCTCGGGCTTCCTCCCCTCACCATGCAGGAACTGTGTGAGGTGCTGTTTTCATGGATTTTGGAAAGGAGGCATGAAGTCACAGCAGGGCAGGTAACTTGGCCAGTCAAGTGTCCTGTAGAGGAAGCCTTGCCACTTCAGCTCCGGCAGCTCTGACTTGTGGGCTTTCATCACTCTGGAATTACTGAGGTGGCTATAAAATCCACAGTTGGGCAGTAAAAAGAAAGGGCCTCTCAGTCAGCCCCCGCTGTTGGCCACATTCAGAGAGATGGGTTATGGACATTGGCGCTGGGCTCTGATTCTTCTGCATGGACGGGCTCTGTGGGAGCCTTCTCAGCTTGGTCGATCACCTTCCTGGACCTGGGGGGAGTTGGGAGGACCTTGGACTTAGCATAGAGTGGGGAACCCTGATGGCTCCTTGGCCTTGAGAGGGAGGGAGGGGAGGTATGGGTGGAGGGAAGGGGAGGGAAGGGGGAGAAGGAGGGGCGGGAAGGGGGAGGAGGAGCGGAGGGAGGGGGAGGAGGAGGGAAGAAGATGGAAATTTTTAAATATAAAAAAAAATAAACCATGAGAAAGAAAAAAAAAAAAAAGAAAGGGCCTCTTTTTTTTTTTTTTTTTTTTTTGGTTTTTCGAGACAGGGTTTCTCTGTAGCTTTGGAGCCTGTCCTGGAACTAGCTCTTGTAGACCAGGCTGGTCTCGAACTCACAGAGATCCGCCTGCCTCTGCCTCCCGAGTGCTGGGATTAAAGGCGTGCGCCACCACCGCCCGGCAAGAAAGGGCCTCTTTCAGAGAAAGGGAGTCCAATAGCTGGTGCTCCTCCATGTCTCCCTGACAGTTTGAATTGAGACGCGAGAGTCTCTTAGCACTAGGGATGCTGAGCTCTCAGAAATGCAGAGAACGGTCCTACATTCATAGAACCTGCCAGGGCTTCGTCAAGAAGCAAGGTGCCCCTTAAAACTCAGTTAATGAGGGAGATCTGTCTGCCTGAGGGGTACAGTGAGAAGCTACAGCGTAGCACTGTCCAGTTCAACTTTTAAAAGTTCTTTCTCCACATTTTTAAAAAAGTGCACAGACTTCAGTGTGACCTTTGGCTGCTTCAACTCAGGGACTCAGACCTCCTTAATGTGTCTGCAGCCAAGAGGGACCCCAATGTCTACTACAACTTACTTCTTATAAAGTATAATAATGGGCCCGGAAGAATTCCTTCAAGAAACAAAATGAAGATTTTCTATAAAGAAAGCAGACTGTGTAGTATAGAACTCAGCCTTGTTTTCCAATGGAGTTGAGCCAGAAACCATTCAACCTTTCCAAGTTTCCATATAGTCTGTGTATTTGCAGATTCCTTGTTCATACTCTCATTAAAAACAAAAACTGGCTTCATAAATGATTTGCCCAGAATTTACATGGTATTACGATCTGTAAGCAGTATGGAAATGATTTGAGTTAGCAGGAATAATATGTGGAACAATTATTAATGGTTAGAGAACTTGTAGAAGCCTGGATGCCATTTACTTAACTTCAGACCAGGTATGGATGTGGGTGCTGTGATCACGTGAGGAAATAGAGAAGCCTTGTATTAAGGCAGCTGTGGACGTCCAGAACAGTCCTTGGTGAATACAATAGGAGCTGCTGCAAAGCCTCTCAGCCCGTACCAGATGCTGCTGCACCCTGTGAAATGAGGTGGGAGAAAGGTTCAGAGCTCAGGTTGGTTTGGAACTCTTGTAGAAAGTGAAGGATGAGAACTGAGAAGTCAGAGGACACCTGCCCGCCCCACTTCCGGTGTTCTCTACCACAGCCCACTCCACATCTAGTCAGGAGCTCTTTGGAAAGAAAGGCGTTCCACTGAACCTGCTGGTAGGGCTTCTTTTGTCCACTCAACCCTGCTATTAGAAGGCACTTCCACTGTTGCTAATCTGGCTGCTGTGTTTTGTTCAGACCATTTCCAGCCAAAGTCTGTGCATTTAAGCAAGGACATTGCTTGCACATCTTCAGCTGACTTCTAGCGATGCTGGGGAGGGTGATTGGTAGCCAAGGAATACTGACTTATTTTCCCTGGAGCTGTTGGGACTGAACCAAAGGTTTCACATATATTAACCACGCAGTCTGACACTGAGCTACAGGCCACTCTGTTTCTTCTCCTTCATTGCGTTTGACATAAAAACCAAGAGCATCTCTCTTAGAATATGTAGTCATCCAGACATATGGGGCAATTATTAATGGTTACAAAGATTGTAAAAATATCGATGCCTCTTGCAAAAACATTGAACAAGCCGGGGAAGTGTAAACAGTGTTGTGGATCACAGACAGACAGAGTTGGTGAGAGCAGCTCTTCCTGCCCCCTCACAGGACTTATTAATTGCTGGTTGATGGGAGAGGAGCCCAGAGGCAGCCTTATTCTGAGTGTGTGCAGAGCGCAGAGCACAGCTCCAGATGCTGGGGTCACAGCAGGAGAAAAGCACATAGAGCTGATCATGCAAGGAGATAGGGTGATGTCACACAGCCTGGAATAGGGAGGGGGCATATGTGTCTCTCAATTTTTTTAATGGCAAACAAAGAAAATAAACAAAAGATGCTAGGAGATGTCATTTCAAAAAAGGTCTTGTTACTGTTCTATAGCTGTGAGGAGAAGGCAACTTACAGAAAAAGCATTTAATTGGGGGCTTGCTTATAGTTTCACCGAGTTAGTTCATGGGGGTACATGGCAGCAGGCGTAGTGCTGGAGAGGTAGCTGAGAGCTCACATCTGATCCATAAGCTACAGGCAGAGGCAGACGGGGTCTGGCAAGGGCTTTTGAAAATGCAAAGCCCACTCAGGGTGACACACTTCCCCCAGCAAGGCCACACCTCCTAAGCCTTCCTAAACAGTTTCAATTACTGGGGACCAAGTAATCAAACACATGGGGGCCAGTCTCATTTAAACCCCAACAGGGCTCAAGGAAACCCTTGATAAGACAATGCCTTGGGGCACAGGTTCAGAGGAAGTGATGAGGGGAGGTATGTCAGCATGTGTCAGAGTCCTGCAGAGTGGATGGAGTGGAGGCTAGCCTGGAGTTGCTGGGCTAGCTAGCAAGGCTGGGGCAAGGAGAGCTGTGGGAGGCATGCAGGGAGGGGGTGGGGTACTTGTCTGTCACAGGAGCTGTGGGAAAGTCTGGTACGCAGGGTTGGGAGAGGGTCGTGAACTCCCACAGGCGTGACAACAGGACTGTGGTGCCTAATACACAAAGTTGGAACAGAGTTCCACGCTGGGCTACTGTCAAAATCCCCAGCCAGAGGGGGGCAGCTCACAAGACAGCCTGGGCCAGTGGAGCAGAGAAGGCTTGTAAGTGGATTTAAGGTCAAACCTGTAGGTGAGCCAAAGATGGGATGAGAGAGACAGCTTTGCTAGGAATGAAGGCTGTTGGGATTCAGTGGGAGAGGACTTTCTTAGCATATAGGAAGTCCTAGATTTAATTCTTAGAACCAAAAGAAATTACAAAGTGAATACTAAAAGAGTAAAAGTGGCGGTGTCAGCTGAGTCACTAAAAGGAGAGGCTGCCATTAGCTGATGGGAAGACTAAGGGAAAAGCAGTTTTCTGGGGGACATAGAGAACCAAAAATTCTGCTTTGAGACATCTTTACAAGACCCTGGTGGCAATCCCAAGTGAGTGACCCTCCATAGTGTTTGAGCAGGCATTCTAAATAAAAAACTCCACCACCCTTGGAGGCATGCTCTCTTTGAAACATGCTTTTAAAAAAAGACAAATCTCTATACCATGGTTGTGCTGATAATTTTGAGAATTCACTTCAGGGCTAAATATGAATTTGTATTTCCCACAGATTCAAAGCCACACATATATAGTTAATAGGTTCCAGGATCATCGCTGGACCAGTAAGTAGGGACTTCCACCACGTTTACCAGCTCTGGGGTAGCTGTATTGCCTAGCATGATACACACATGCTCACACACAAAGGGCCCACTGTCCAAGTGTTCTGGTGTTATAGAAGGACTTTGAGTCAGCCACGAGAACAGACCTGGCAAGTGGAAAAGACTTGTTTAGCAGTTTGTCTGCTGCCCACTTTATAAGATGAGTGTTGCTCTTATGCATGCGCGTGTGTGCATGTGCATGTGTGCATGTGTGTGTGTGCGTGTTTTATTGTGGTGATAGAGTCTGACACCACATTCTGAGCAAGTGCTAGACCACAGGACTCTATTTCTGCTTTTAATGTTATTCAGATTCTTTTATATTAATTTTAAAAATATATTTTATGTGTGTGAATGTGAGAGAGAGAGAAAGGCACACACAGAGAGACAGAGTAACACACAGAAAGACAGACACACACATAGACAGAGAGACACACAGAAAGAGACAGAGAGACACAGAAAGACAGACAGAGGGGGGAGGACACCTCTGTATAGGTTGGAGGAGAACTTGGGGAGTCTTCTCATCTTCTACCGTGAGTCCCAGAGACTGGACCAGACACCCAGAGAGGTACAGCCAATGCATGTACTTCCCACACCACTGTGACAGCGCTTCTTGCTTCATTTCTACCTGTTTTCTTTGGTTAGTTACCTAAATTTTGTCCTTTATTTTCCCTTTTTAAAAGCTTACCTAGGCTGGGCTCTAACAGTATATAGTTGAGAATGATCTTGGACTTCTAATCCTCCTGCCTTTACCTCCTGAGTTGGTAGGCACATCAGCATGGGTCACCTCCCCTGGTTTTTGTGACACCCAGGGCTTCCTGTGCGGTAGTAAGCACTGTGCCACATGGGCTATGGTCCCAGTTCACTTCTCTCTGCTTCTCTTTTCCCTTTTGCCCCATCACAGTTGCTCCCAGCAGAGAGATTGCCAAGTAGGTGTGGGAGGGCTCCCGTGTGTGCTGAGCTGGTTGCTGTGTTGTGCCCCCCATCCTCAGAATACTGTTTGAAGGTAGGTGGGAGACTTAAATTCCCTTTTGTTATTTCGAGACAGGGTCTAATGTAGCTCAAGTTGGCTGAGGGGGATGAACGATTAAGCTTCTACCTCTAGAGAGGCTAGAGGTTGCAGTTCAGGCCTGTGTGCCTTTACCATCCCAGTTAAGTGGTTCTGGGTTTGCTAAATGTGTACACCACCTCAGTACACCCTCAGTACCTGTGTGGGAGATTCAGGTTCAAACGGAAGAATTTCTAAAGGGTCTTGTCTGGTCAGACCTCAGAACTGTTTTTGGGCTCAGAACATTGAGGAGTACAGTGTGTGTTCTAGCTTTCTTCCCAGGAAGTAAGCCGCAGTCGCCAGTCCTGTGCCTGGTGCTGCTCGCGCAGACTGCACCTCATGGTCACATGCAGTGGTGAGGTTGATGACACCAGCATCTGTGGGGCCAACACTGGGAGAAGAGTATAGGGACACCCTGGTGCTGAGAGGCTGCCGCTGGCGGTCTAGGGCCCCTTCCTCTTCCGAATAGGAGAGGAAGGAATGTCCTCACTGCAGGAACAGAAGACCAAAGTCTGGGAAGTGAGCGGCGTTCCGCAGCGAAGGGACTGAATTAGTGGCCACATATGTGGCTGCGAGGAAGTGCCCCACTATTTGATAATAATGGCTTTATACCTTTGATTTTCATTACAGGATGCCATAGCAGACAGTCCCTGCGTGAGAGGGGGTAACTTTTACATCTTAGAAGAGAGAGGGGAAAAGGAAAGCCAGGTTGCATTGAGAGTTAGGAAGTGTATCTCTCACTCGCATTAGGTCACGGTAACAGAGTGCCATAGTCTGGCTTAGAAACAACCGAGGTATAGTGCTCACCATTCTGGAAGAGAACGCCCATGGTCAAGGGAATTCTGGTGTCTGATGAGAGCCTATTGCACAGACGGCGGGCGACTTCTAGCTCTGTCCCTGCACAGTGGCTGCCTTGGGTTGCGATTACCACCCTCATGACCATGGCTCCTCCTCATCCCTTTATACTGGAGATCAGGGCACAACGTGCGCATTTTAGGGTGCACATTGAAATTGTAGCAGTGTGCATTGTATAAGCTTTCAAATGGGTTCAAGGTCAGATTTTTCAAGGGACAGTGATGACTGCCATTCTGGGAGACCCCACAAGAGTGAGTTTGCTGGTGTGGTAGAGAGGAGCCTGTAGTCTTATTCTGATGGCAGATTTAGTTTAGCATGGACCCAGCTGTGTCTTAAAACCCTTGAAATGAAATGACAGTGGAACTTTCGGAATCCACAGGGGGTGAAGCACTCTTCGAATATAAGCCAAAAACTTCAACATCTTATTGGAAGAGAGATCGGCTTTTGTTTTATTTTGCTTGTTTTGTTTTGTTTCTGTACAGAAGCTTCTGGGTGGTAGAGTCAGTGCAGATGGCAGCAGAATGGTGCTGGTGCCAGCTCCAGAAGAGCTCCGATGTTTGGGATGACTTAATTATCCAATGAGGCTTTCTCTGAGGTCTGGTATTTCTCCCTTCACACATCCACACTGTCACCTCTACACATGACCATAAAGGTCACTTTAGCCTGCCTCCCTAGCGGTGTGAAAACCTCACAGGGTCTGGACTTGTGTCCAGGGATGGCCCTGGGAGAAGAAAAAGTAAAGCGAAGGAATAAGGCCCTGTTATTTGCTCTGCATAAATTGGTAATCAAGAGATTAAAGAAGCATGGTTTTTTGCAAGGCTATGCGAATATCTAAAGGTTATCAGAGCCTTTCAAAACCTAGGTTAAATGCACTTTACAAATCTCTTGAGAAATCAAGTTTTATTGCCCTCTCAAGAGATAAAAGGTTTAAACCACGTGACCTGGGCATCCATGCTCCTGTTACCTTATTCCTAAGTAGACACGAGAGGACCGATGCCCTGACCTGTTTGTGTGGAATTTTACCTTTGGATGAAAAATGTTCCTGTGAGTTCCCTGTAAGCCAGAGCAAGGCCAAGGAGCAAGGCTCGGGAGACTGGGCATGGGATCCTCCACCAGCCTGTAGTGATGAAGGACTCCCTTTTGTTTTGGTGGAAAGTCACTGCAGGGTTCCTCCTGCCTTGCAATGTATTGAGCTTTGTGCCTCGAATGTATTTTACTTTTTCTTATGGTGAAATACATATAACATTCTTTCATTTTAGTCTTTTTATTTTATATTCATGAAATATTTATACATGTGGCATATGCCTGTGTGTGCATATGTTTGTGTGTTTGTGCATGTGCACTTGCACACTTGCATGCATGCACACACATGCAGGTCCCAGGACATGCCTATGTTTGTGTGTACAGATGTCAGAAGTCAACACTGAATATGTTTTTCTCTCACTCTCCATCTCATATTTCTTGAGATGTTCTGTCTCTGAGCCCAAAGCCCACAGACTCAGAGGAGTGGCAGGAGAGCACTGCAGGTGTCTGCCTGTGCCTGCCTACCTGGTGTAAAGGTCACGCATGCATTGCAGCACTCATTGCAGTACTTGGAGCTTTGCGGTGCCTTCTGGGGAGCTGAACTCAGGTCCATGTGCTTACACAAGTACTTCACCAACTCAGCCACCTCCCCAGTCCCAGCTTTATTTTAATTTATTTTGTATGGTTCACTGATGTTAAATACTCACCACCACAATTTCTGGAACTTTCTAGTTTTATTTTGTAGAATTTAAACTCTGTATCTCTTAAATACTAACCCTACCTTTTAAAACACCTCTCGGTTCCTGACAAACATCACTGTCTCTCTCACACCCTCTATCCCTCGTGCTGTGCATGTGTGCTTGTGTGTGTGTGTGTACAAGTGTATGCGTATGTGTGGGTGCATGTGTGCCTGTGTGTGTGTCTATGTGTGTGTATAAGTGTATGTGTGCATTTGTGTGCATGTGTGTGTGTGCATGCGCATGTGTGCCTTGTGTGTTTACGTGTGTGTACAAGTGTATATGTGCGTGTGTGTGCATGTGTGTGCATGCGCATGGTGCCTGTGTGTGTATCTATGTGTGTGTACAAGTGTATGTATGCGTGTGTGTGTATGTGCCTGTGTGTCTGTGTGTGTGTCTGTGTGTGTACAAGTGTATGTGTATGTGTGCCTGTGTGTGCCTGTGTGCATGTGTGTGCACATGTGCATGTGTGCCTGTGTGTATAAGTATGTGCGTTCATGTGCATGTATGCTTGTGTGTATAAGTGTGTGTGCATGTGTGCGTGTGTATGCGTGTGCGTGCACGTGTGTGTGTGTGTGTGTTGCTCAGGAGAGAAGCCAGAGTCTTGTACATAGTAGGAGGACATTGTGCCACGAAGACATATTGCTTTGACTGTATGAATTACCTTGCTTCAGTGGGGTCATATGATCCTTGTGTTTTTGTGACTGGCTTACTCAGTGTAGTGACCTCAAAACACATCCATATTATAACAGGTGGCAGGCTTTTTGTCCTTTAAAGGCTACATGGTAGTTTGTTATATGAACGTATTGTATTTTACCTATCTGTTCATCTGTCTGTGATGCCTGAATTTTTCTTATTTTATCTATTAGAAATAATATGCAACATATGTATTTAAGTCTTCAAGGTCTTGCTTTTGGTTTTTCTGGGCATGTGCCCACAGTGGATTTGCTAAATAAAATGGTAATTCTATATTAAATTTCTTGATAAACTGCAGCATGGTTTCCCAAAGCATCAGTATTGTGGTTTACCACAGGCCTAAGTTACTTCTAGTGAGAGCCGGCTTTTATACAGGGTACATGAGAATTGAAAACAAATTTTTATTTTTGGATTTGTCTCACAGCCCTGGTTCCTGCAATCCTTTCGGAGCAGAGTGGCTAGTGTGTGCTCAGGCCTGTGCTCCAGATGTGGGGCTCTGGAGGAAACCTGTCCAACCTATGCCCCTTCCATGGAGCCTCCAGGCTGTGGTGTAAGCCGAAGGATGGGGGCAGATGGGCATCTTATGGCTGAACACTTGACCTTCTGCCACAAAGGGAAGCAGAGGGCTAGTTCTAGTGGTTCTAGACGCCAGGGAGACAAAACCCTCCTGAGGGTGGCAGAGTGTGACAGCTGCCAGGTTTGTTCAGTGACAGCAGCATCCTCCAGAAAGGACCCCTGGGAATATGAACGAATGTGCTTCTTTGTCATCTGGTTTGTGGTCAGCTGTCAATTAATAGAATAGCACAGTGAGTTAGAGGACAAGGTCGCAAAGGGTCTTTCAGGAAATGTTGATACTATGGAATTATTCTACCTTCATTGTGTTGGCTGGAAAGGGAACAATGGCTTGTTCACAGCAAATTGTTTAGGAGGAAAGAAGTGTCATACATGGTATTGCTGGTCAGAGAATAACAAGTGAGTGTGATAAATACCTGGCAGAAATAAGCACAGCCATTTAATGATCCCTGAGCTTGGCTTGGTTTGGGGATTTTCCTATTGTACTCTTTGTACTGGGCTTTTTTTTTTTTTTTTTTTTTTTTTTTACTTTCTAGTGCTGGGAATTAAACTAAAGCCTCACATACGCTGGGCAAGAGCAGTGGCCTTTCATTCCTTCCCCTGTAAGCTCTCTCTCTCTCTCTCTCTCTCTCTCTCTCTCTCTCTCTCTCTCTGTGTGTGTGTGTGTGTGTGTGTGTGCAGGCAGATGTTTGTATGTGGAGGCCAGGGGACTCTGGGTGCCTTAGGTTTTCTTTAAGATAGGATCACTCACTCTTGACTCATAGATTGGGTATAGTCAGCTAGCCAGAGAACCCTAGGGATCCAAACGTTTTGCCTCTCCAGTGGTGGGTATACATGTGCACAACAGTGTTCTGGGGATGGGATTCAGGTCCTTGCACTTGCATGGCAGGCCGTTGGCTGACTCAGCTTCTTCTGTGTGTGTGTGTGTGGCAGGCCTTTGGCTCACTCAGCTTCTACTTCTGATTTTGTAAAGAAAGCTTTACTAGAACATGGTCATGTCCACTTTCTGCTACCATGGTAGAGTTGGGTAATTGCTACAGACTGACCCACAAAGTCTGAAACATTCCCATCTGTCTTTGGGAAGCTAGTTGACCTGTGTTCCTTGATGTTGTGTTCAAACTCAGCCCAGAGCAGTCATTGGCCCCTGAAAGCACAGGGAACACAGTAGGCGGATTCTTCAATCATGGCAGGAGAGGGGTCCAGCAATCAGCCTCCAGACGATGTGTGGGCAGCTGTGTGCACAAAGGGTGTGTGTGTTTGTTTTCTCTTCCATTCCTTGGAAGAGGGGTCCATCAGCCTCAGCACTTTCTTGGCATGCTTATGACGCCCCAAACTTGAGAATCCCTAAGTTAGAGGGACCCTCATGCACCTAAAAGGTGTCTTCTGAGGCCATCACTACTCTACAGACTCAGTCAGCATGTTTATTATCTTTGAATGCAGCATAGATTTGTGAACTGTGTCTTTTTGCAACTATTATAAATGGACAGGAGACTGCTTCATTGATTGGTTCCTTGGGCCTCGCTGGTGTCATATCATATAGCAAACAAGGGATGTTTATTGCATACCTTTCTCTCTTTTGAGAAATGCAAGTTATTGAGAATGTTAGGCCTTTGTGGTAACATTTTATACACGTGCAATAGAAATCCCTGACAGTATTGTTAAACACCCGTCATGCCAGGAACCTGGTTGTCATTTCTAAAGGACAGGAGATCTGGATGGGTCAAGTCTGACTTCTACCTGCCCTTCCCTTGCATGGCTTTGCTTATCCAGTGGGGTCTTTTTCTCCCCCATCAGCTCTTGCAGTAGATAAGTGCTTCTGTGTTACCCAGGGTAATAGATACTTCTGAAGATGGAAGCTGGGCAGCACAATAAAGGCAGAAGCCACATAGTGATGCTAGCAAAGGAAGGAGAGAGGAGCTTTGGATGGAATATTCTGGAAACCCACAGAGAGGCTTGTCCCTTTGTTGCATGAATGGCTACCTGACAATCAAATAGGACTGTCATTGTTACCTATAGAAGCTCTTTTGGGTACTACTATTCAAAGGGAAGATTCTCCTGTGAACCAAGTTGGCTCTGTCTGGGTCCTCGGTTCTGGGGACTGAGTTAGGACTCTTTAAGAGAACCCAGGAATTCCTGAAGTCTCCCTATGAGGCCACAAGCAGAGTTAAACACACAGCAGCACAACAAAAATGACCAGTTGGATGAGATCAGGCATGTTCAGGGTGGTTTGGCTGTAGACAAGACAACCCAGTCAGCTTGCAGAGCAGAGCATGAGAATGCAGCAGAGGATAACACTATCTTCCCATCCCTGCTTAGTAGGCACAGCTATGTGGTGCTGTGCAGAAAAGACACCATGATTGCAGGCTATGCTGAGCCTTGCCCACTTCAGGTCCTTAGATGGTGCCTTGTGGGTCTATAACAACATACCACACACCGGGAAACTTATAAACAAAAGTTATTTTTCCTAGTCAGAAGCCAAATGAGTGTGGGAAGATTCAGCTTCTGGTGAGGGCTTGTGACCTGCTACACAGTACATTCCTGTGCCATTAGATGGAGAAGGGCAGGGTAGCTACTCTGGGCTGTGTGTGTGTATGCATGCACGCATGTGTGTGATGTGTTGTTCGTGTGTGTGCATGTGTGTGAGCGTGTACATGTGCATGCAAGTGTGTTTTCACAAGCAGATGCAAATGTTTGTGCAGGCCCACATACAAGTGCATGTGGAAGCCAGAAGTTAAGTTCAGATGTTGTTCCTTAAGAGCCTTGTATTTTGAGACAGCATCTTCCATTGGCTTGGGAGCCCCATCTTTCCCTGCTAACTTGGAGTTGGTATTAGGAATGCATGTGGCCACACCCTGCTTTAAAAATATTTTATCAGCCGGGCGGTGGTGGCGCACGCCTTTAATCCCAGCACTCGGGAGGCAGAGGCAGGCGGATCTCTGTGAGTTCGAGACCAGCCTGGTCTACAAGAGCTAGATCCAGGACAGGCTCTAGAAACTACAGGGAAACCCTGTCTCGAAAAACCAAAAAAAAAAAAAAAAAAAATATTTTATCAACTATTTGACAGTTTTATACAATGTCTTTTCTCTTAGCTCCTCCCACATCCCCCCTCATTCCTTCATGTCCTGTTTTTAAAAAAATCGACTCCAAATTGTGCTGTCTCTTCAGGGTGTGAGGCACACCCTGCTTTTTATGGAGAGTGAACTTTGGTCCTCATGTCCGCATGGCTCACCAACTGAGTTGCCTTCCTGTTTCCTCCCCCTTTAAAGTAAAGACAGGCCTCAGCCCAGTGTTGCATCTCCTGAGGACATCCTCTGGGAGAGGCTTCAGCTGATGCTGGGAAGACTGCAAGCATCCAGAATTGAGTGCCCGCCTAATCTTATAAAGGGCTCATGGGGCCATTGCATTTCCTGACTGTGTCCCCTGTGTGTACTGGGAACAGTACACCTGACCACACTGCCTATTAGTCAAGTTTTGGTTTCCAAATTATATTTGTCCTCTTGGAGAAAGGACTGGATCTGGGCCAGGGGAAGAAGTACAGGATAAGCCTGAAATATCTTTGGTGTCACCAAGTAAGGAAGTGCTCAGAGGATAGCTGGGACATGCCCAACAGCACAGGAGCCAGCTGTAAGGTGTTTGCCTTGGCCAAGCTTGGCATTGTTGTGGAATCAAAGCATTCAACAGGCAGAGATTAGAACTCACTGGATAATGTGAAACTCTTGATTTATGACTAGAAGAAAGGAATAAGGGAGAATGTTTTACCTGTATGAGAATGCAAATGGTCAGTGTAAAAGATGGTGGGATTAAAAAAATCATCTGTTAACCACTATTGTCATCATTAATTCAGTCAAGTTATAAAACTGGGGAAATCAGTGAACGAAATGTGCATGAAGGTATTTACATAGCCCAGGGCCTTACTCCACAAAGCACTTACTAGATGCATTACAACGTGATGAGGAAATACCAGAGAGACAAGGGTGGCAGAGTTCATTTAACAGAGTCACCTGCTAGGGTGACTATGAAGACACTTCTCTGACACCTACAGGAGCACAGCACCCTCAGAGCCCCTCCTGGACACCACTAAATGAAGTGATACTCTGAAATAGCACACCGGTTTACAAGGACAGACCAAGGGACCACTCCAAGCTGAAGACTAAAGAAACACTAAAGGTGACCGTAGACTGCCAGCATCTTTGCTTTCTCATAGGGTCATTTGGCAAGGTTAGACTGTGGTGGTGATCTCTCTAGGTCACCTCCTTGATTTGTAATGGTTGCACTGTAGTTATGTAGAACTTGGCCTATGCACAACTGTTTGGACTTCAGTTTTTAGCTTACCATTCATGGTCCCAGGAAGGGGGAAGGGGAGCCTTTAGTTTTTGCAACAAAGTGAGGTACAGTGGAAAACTGTTATGCTTATGGAAGCGGGAGCTGACTTCAGAGACTGAAGTGGGAGGAGTGAATTGGCACCTGGTGTATTCAGCCGAGACCGGGAGGTTCAGGCAGCCACAAGAACACATGGGGGCAGTCAGCTTAGGGTGAAGAAGTGTCAACCTCAGAAAAGAGAGCAAGTGGAAGTCAAGAGAGACTGGGCAAGACCTCGGCAGGTCTGAATGTAGAGGTGGGTCCTGGACTTAAGTGGGCATTCCAAGCAGACACGTGTTGATGCACGTGAGGCTCCCTTTGCTGGGTCCCAGTGCCATATCTGCAAGGAGAATTCCTGTCTGGTCCTACCGGCAAGTGATTGTGTTGTCTGGGGACAGTCTGGGACTATATAGAGATGTTCTGGGGTTGGTGGGAGGGTATCAAGGCCCTCGAAAGCATCTTGAAGTGTGTTCTACAAGTGTGGTTTACACCACACTGTGGTGTGTTTCATTTCTTGTTGGGCTCTCGAGGTTTGTTTGCTTGTAAGTTCTCCTATGAGTTGGGCTTATTCAAAGTGTATGGTGTGAAGGTGGATTCATGTGCCACTGCTCTGTCTGGTTTTGCAGCTGATATTTAGAGTCGTCTGTGACTGCTGCCATGGTACTTTGGGCATGACAGAACAATTGGAAAGCCAGAGGATGAGCCTGCAGCTGTGTGCTTGCTCATGTGTACATGCACCCACACTGTGTGCTTGCTCATGTGTACATGTACCGACACATGTGCATACTCATGTGCACATGCACCCACACATGTGTGCTTGCTTACATGTACATGTACCCACACATGTGTATACTCATGTGTACATGCACCCACACATGTGTGCTTTCTTGTACATGTACATGCACCCACACACATATATGCTACACCCTCTTGAAATGGAAGCAACAGGTGGGCAGCTCCTGAGAAACAGTCGAAGCTGGCCTCACATGCACCAGTAAACAAGTGTACTCCTGCACAAACATCCACACCTACACATGGGACACACACCAGAACAGAAGTGTACCCCTGCACAAACATCCACACCCACTCAAGGTGCACACAACAGAACACAAGTGTACCCTTGCACAAACATCCATACCTACACATGGGGCACACACCAGAACACAAGTGTACCCCTGCACAAACATCCACACCCACACAAGGTGTACACTCACCAGAACACAAGTGTACCCCTGCACAAACATCCACACCCACACAAGGTGTACACTCACCAGAACACAAATGTACCCTTGCACAAGCGTCCACACCCACACAGGGCACATGTCTGTGAGGGAATTTTTAGACTGCGTCTATTGAGATGAAAAGAGTCATCCTGAGTGTAGACAGTACCAACCTATGGGTTGC
The DNA here is from genome assembly GCF_903992535.2 of Arvicola amphibius. NCBI lineage: Eukaryota > Metazoa > Chordata > Mammalia > Rodentia > Cricetidae > Arvicola > Arvicola amphibius. The sequence continues at coordinate 108,739,101 of NC_052058.2, read as the reverse complement.
AGTCCTGCCTAAAAGAAAAGGAAGAAGCCAACTGAGTACAGGCATCCATCACTCTCTGGTTCCTGATTTACACACTATGTGGCCGGTGGCCTTGGCAGCCACTGCCATGCCTCCCACTGTAATAGAGTGTGAACTGATGCAAACCCCTTCCTTCCTTAAGCTGCTTTGACAGGTACTTACTCAGTAGTTAATATGGAGGCTGTCAATGAGTGACAGTTTGCTGATCTGGGAAGTAGCAGAGTCTGCTACCATTCTCAGACATAAGGGAGCTGGCATCCCTAGTCATTCCTATGCAGATGGCCATTAGACTTCGAGAGCTGCCAAAATTAGCAGAGGTTACCTGGGTCTGTTTTAGATTTATGGACAGAAAAACCGTGACTCGAGTTGTCTGTGTCTCTTTCTGTGCTTGTTGCACTTGATGCTCAGGGTTAGATGATATTTTCCAATTGTGTGGCCTCATTGGGTCCATTTCCTCATCAGCTAAAGAAGACCAGGCTGGCTGTGTGAGCTGCACCATCAGCTTCCTAGGAAATCATGTCTGCGTGTGAGTGAGGTTTCGTGTTCTCACTGAGATTCTGGCTGGTGGGAAGCGCAGGTCAAACATTCGGGTGGTCATCTGAGGGCAGGAGCTCCTGGAGGAAATGGGTGTACCTTTGGAGCCCTGGCAACAAGGCTGAGTGCACCACATCACATGCACAGTTCCCTGAGGTTTTGTTTTCTCCTGCTTTCTTCGAGTGTAGGTTCAATTTGACCCTGTTTTATTTTAAGTTACTCAATAGCTTGAAAGCATTAGGGAATTATTTTCTGAAATACACTAGCTGTCTCAATAAAGCAATTTAATCTGATTCCTGTGACCTACATCAGTAATGGTTTATGAGAAATCTGTTTTTATTTAAATCTGCGTTTTTTGTTTAACTCCTATTGCAGTTGCATCTCTGAGGAGCTGTCAGAGTCCACATTACTGTAAGGAGATGATTGTCTTGGCAAAAGTTGGTGGATTTTAGTTTGCTTTAGTCAAAAGCAAAGGGAAGTATGTTGTCATTTCCTCTGTGTGCATATTCACATGTACATACACTCACACACATGTATGCCACCTACCCCCAAGAACTAGAAACAACAGGGTGAGCTGGTCCTGAGGAGCAGCATCCAAGGGTCTTGCTTTTTACATTGCTGTGACAAAGTAACCAAAAAACCCACACAAGGAGAAAGAGGTCCTCTGGTTCACAGTGTGTACATCCACTGCAGCAGTATGGAGAGAGAGGGCACCTGGTTCACAGTGTGTACATCCACTGCAGCAGGATGGAGAAGTGGGTGCATTGTGTCCAAACCCAGGAAGCAGAGAGTGATGATCAGGACCTGCTTAGCAGCAAGCCCTCTCTTGTTTCTGCTATAGATAGTGTCTTGGTGGTGCTACAGATGTGCCATGATGTTCTAAGTGCCCACGACATGACAGCTGACTGACACAGCTCCCTCAGGATCTTTGTTGGTAAGAGAGCAATATTGTGGTGTACCGAGAAGCCAGGTGTATTGTCACCCAATTGCTATTTGGTGATTGAAAACACATTTTTGTGTATGGCCAGGCATAAAATAGACTCTAAATATATAGAAGGTCTTCTAAAATCCCACCAGTGCTCTGTACTAACCTGAAATACTCTGGAAGTGAGCTTGAGGCTTAGTATTGTGTCTTAATTTTAAGAAAACGAATTGGATTTTATGTGGCCTTTATGTAGAGCTAAAGATAGCTCTGGATAATGAGACACATATATACCACACAGAGACTAAATTTAGAATATTGAGGCCAGGGAAATGACTCAGTGAGCAAACGTGATTGCCACCAAGCCTGACAATCTGAATTTGACTCCTGGGACCCACATGGTGAAATGGAGAACACACACACACACACACACACACACACACACACACACACACACACACTACTATACTCATACATGCATATATACTCACACAGATACACATATACAAACACACACACACACAAATACAAACTTTTTTTTAAGACAGGGTTTTTCTGTGTAACAGTCCTGACTGTCCTGGAACTAGCTCTGTAGATCAGGCTGGCCTAAAACTTACAGAGATCTGCCTGCCTCTGCATCCCAAGTTCTGTGATTAAAGGGGTATGTCAACACTGCCTGGCCCTACAGTTGCAAATTTATCACACACACACGTACAGAAACATATACTAGCACACACACACCTATACGTGTGTGTGTGCTAGTATATGTTTTTGTGTATATGTATTTGTGTATATATATACACAAATACGTATACACACATAAATATGCATACAAATATACACACATGCAAACATAGAGTGATCGTAGGCTCACATTTAAGTTTTTGTCTCCCAGATGTTGAGAATTATGTTGCTAAGATCTGAGAATGAGTGAATGTCAGGCATGCATGTGCACACTGCTGTTATCTGACATATGAATGCCAAGTCTGCATCACGTCCGAGATGGGCAGGCTTCATTCATGTGTGAACATGAGTCTGTTTACAGTGCTCAAACTAAACACACAGAGGAGCGAAGATACTGGCGTCTAGCTTCTCCTTCTTCCTGCTGCAGTCACAGCCCCATACATGCAGACAAAGGAGTTCTCCAACCTGCAATTGTCTCTGATTGGCACAGCTGTCTGGTAATCCCCAGGAAAGCCTTGCAGGTACCTTCTGTCAGCTTCTGAGAGATGGGCAAAAACAGCATGCTCAAGGCGTAATCACTGTAGACTTAAAATATCCATAAGAAGTATCTTCCGTTATTACTGTTTGTTTTTTTCTAAAAGGCTTATTATGAAGTTATGTTTCTTGCCTGTCTAATAATCCCCTTGACGAACTCTTAATATTACCTAAGGAGAGCAATAGTACAGAGGCCATTTTCCAGTAGTTGCCTAAATCTCACATAGAAATTAAGGTTTCAGTTAGCAGACAGCTTGAAGACTCAGGGCACCGTGTCTGTCTTTGCACTTCCCTTGCAAAGCTCTGGTCCCTCTGTTTTCCACCACATTGACTGCCTCCCTGTGGGCACTGTGCACACAGCTGGCCTCTCATCCTTGATATGGAATGGTTCCTTTCCTTGAAAACATGTTGTTTCCTCAGAGAGACTCAGATCACCCCATTCCATTTCTGCAGAGCACTTCCCCAGGAAACCCTGTAGCTTTGCTGCTGCAGCCCCTGCCTGGTGGTGTCGTCTGCCCCCCACCTGGGTAGGGGTGAGCAGCAGCCCCTGCCTGGTGGTGTTGTCTGCCCCCCACCTGGGTAGGGGAGAGCAGCAGCCCCTGCCTGGTGGTGTTTTCCGCAGCCCCTGCCTGGTGGTGTCATCCGCTCCCCGCCTGGGTAGGGGTGAGCAGCAGCCTCTGCCTGGCACCATTGCCCACGCTCCCTGCCTGGTGTCGTTGCCCCTCCAGGTCTTAGAAGAGTATCTTCTATTTAAGAGCGTCTGGATGGATTCGTTCCTACTCTTATGGCTTAGTGTGAGAGAGTAGCATTTATACTGCGTGAGATATGAATGTGAAGTGAACAAGGACTTTGTATCCAAACCATGGTGCTAGCCCATCTACAAGCACAACAAAGGAACTTGCAAGAGGCCTCACGTGGGTAACCGCACTTGCCACGAGCCTGCTGACTTGAGTTTGAGCCTCAGGAACCACATGGTAGGAGAAAACCGACTCCCCCAAGTTATACTCTGACTGCCACATTCATGCTGTGCTACCCACATACCCATGTACAAAGACGCATTCACACAGAAACCATATAAAATAAATGTAGACTCAGGGTGCACATGCAGGCAGGGCGACCTGGGAGCATGTCATACACACGCAGATATTTGCAGTCAGGATATTGCCGTTCCCCTAAGCTGGTACTTATGGGCTGTTTCGAATTCATGAATGCAGAGGTAGGAGGCAGGGAAGTGGCTACAAGAGACGAGGATGAGGGCAGGTGAACAGGTGAAGCTGATGAAGGACAGGGAAACTTGCAGGGTGGTGGAAATATCGCCGGAGATGCAATGGTCACGGGGGTGAGGCTTTTGTCAGAACCCATCAACCACTCTAGATATGTGTGTCTTACTGTTAGTTAACTTTGTATCAAGCTTGGATTTTAATATACATCTAAGAAAACAAGTTTTTTGAACTCTGGTTAGGGTGGAAAGGACTAGTTAATGATGATGGCGTTGCTTTGTACCAGTGTTCACTATCTACCTTTGTGTGTGTGTGGGTGTACATGTTTTCTTCCCTTCTTACTTTGCCTAAGTGGAAAATCAACCCTCAATGAGTTACTACAGCTGGAAGGAAGCAAAAGCCCTTCATGAGCGAACTGGCAGCGGACTCCTCGAGTACTTAATTTCAGTACCAATGCCTTTCGGGACTCTGCAACTCCAGTTGGAGTCTTAACTCGAGCTATGAATCATGTGTGCTGAGGGGAGGCAGGGAGACTGCAGCAATGTTCTGCAGCAAAGGAAAGGGTGCTCAGGATGGTTTGCGGGCCAGCTCGCTTGGAGAGGCCCGAAAACCACCAGCTTTACACTTTTCCCTTGTTTTCAGCGTTGACACTGAATGTTTTTGAGTTAGTTTAAAGGAGTTTAAATCTCTCTCTCTCTCTCTCTCTCTCTCTCTCTCTCTCTCTCTCTCTCCCTCTCTCTTCTCTCTCTCTCTCTCTCTCTCTCTCTCTCCTCTCTCTCTCTCTCTCTCTCTCTCTGTGTGTGTGTGTGTGTGTGTAGTAAAAGGGCCTTCACAAGCAATTTGGACTGGTTTGTTTTGTAACTCAGAGATTTCCCTACTCGCCTCTCACTGTATTCCCAGTAAGACTTTTTATTTTTTTGTCATGAATCACACATCCATGACAAAATATTTTTGGTGTCTGACCATTTACACAATATCCTCATGCATTAGTCAGGGATTTCCAGAAAGATGAGACCAGTATAAGATGACCACAGAAAGGTGAGAGGGAACGGGATGATGGGTGAAATGGTGTGGTACTCTACCATACTGTTCTACTGTGCGGAGTTGAGACTAACGAGGCTGTGTCTCCATCCTCTCAGCTGCCTATGGCTGCCACAGCCATGGAAAGTAATACAGGATTTGTGTTCCTATCATAAGCGATTTATAGTTATGTCTCTATGAAACACCACTAAATAATTTCCTTTGATATGCAATTATCATGAATCCGTATCCCTGCCCACATTGTTCAATAGTCCAGACTGTTGGCACTTAATGTATTTCTTAGTGTTGGGCTATCGGATATGAGGGAAACTGTAGGTGTCAACATGCCTGGATCTAGAAACACCTAGACTTGTGGTAAAGTGGAATGCTGGGTAACCAGGTGTGGCAACTCATTGCTTACACCAATGTCCAGCCTTCAGGAAGCTAAGGCAGGCTGGTGATTGTGAGTTCAAGTCCAGCTGAGGCTGCAAAGTGAGACCCTGTCTCCTTACTGCCACCTCCAAAGCAGTGTGGGTGTCAGAGGATGAGGAGAGTGATGGGCTGATTAGGTGGGCAAGACTGTTCCCTAGCCTAGTACAGCCAGAAAGCCAGTCATCCCGTAGCCAGGGAGAACAGACACCGAAGGTTCGTGGTTCTTGTTCATTTCCCTGCTCCCTTAGAACTAAAGCATGCTTGTCCACTGGCACGGAAATGCCGTGGAAAGGACGAGGTGAGCTTTCTAGCCTTCTGACCCTGGGCCTGACTCCAGCAGCCCCCAGTTCCTGGGCTTTCTAACACTTTCCTTAGCTTTCTGACCTTAGGACTTGGGCTCCGTGGCGATTATGCATCCCCAGGCTCTTCAGCCTAGAGGTAGCCTGTCAGCAGACTTCTCAGCAGCGTAATCATGTGATCCAGGTCTCTCTTCTCTACATATTGGTGTCCACCCCTAAGCAATATGTCAGACCAGGGTGTCAGACCAGTGACAGCCATTGTGAATGTTCTTTGCTCTAATCTCAAAATTTCCTGCCTGTGGAACCATTTTGACGTGTTGTACCTGTAAGTCAGTAAGGGTGCATCCCTGAGCTTTCTTACTTTCAAAACGGAATGCAAAGCTGCTATGGAAATGCTTTGCATCCTGTAACTGCCATGGAGGCTGCCTGATAAGCTGGCTGGGGACAGGTGTCTCCAGATAGAACGGGGGCTAGGCTGGCAGGGACTGCTGACGCTCAGGGCTCAGTTCCTCGGTGCCCTTGTTTTGTGGGTGCAGTTTTATTAGAACTATTGGTAAGGGGAAAATTTTTCCTATCCTGTCTTAAGAGCAATGTTAGGGATTTGTGAATTAAACTGGCAAAAAGAAGATTACAAGAGAAAGATATTTGTTTAGACATTCAACTGCTAAGCGATGAATGAGTAACTGGAAGGGTTGGCTGGGGTGAGAAACTATGTACCTGGTTTAACAGGGGAATCGGCACTAGGGAACAATGGGAAAGAAGGAAGGGAGCTTGGTTAGGAAGGACAATGGGGTTTCTAAAGGCCTGGATGGGAGATGCGTGTGACAGTGGTGGCTGGGTCCTGAGAAGCAGCCGAAGGGATTGATAAGTTCTTCACCCTTTGCCTCTGTCCTGGGGCAGGAGCCGCCCTAAGATGGGAATTCATGGCAGGATCTCTCCGTTTCCCTTTACTTTTATTCAGATGAGGGATGCTCCAGGAAGGCTTTGTTTTTTTGATGTTGACCTCCAGGCACACTTGGCTTGAAAGAACCTTGTAGTGACTGGAGGTTCTCTGCTGGTCACTGTAGAACTCACTCTCTACTCCTTGTCCGTGACTGCCTTCACATCCTGGCATTGCTGGATGCACACTGTATTGGCACTGCATTCAAGATGCTGGAACCTATGGGGGTTTTTAGAAGTCCTGGGTAGCCTGCACAGGAAAAGTAGGGACTATCAAAGTCCGTAACTAGAGAGGTCTTTGGTCTCTGGGAGCTTGAGCTTGCCTTTGGGGCTGAGCCCCACCAACCCATGCATGATTCCTGTCTGTGGAGACACTGCACCCCAGTCTTCAGCAGTGAGTCAGCCTTGGCCTCGGGGCGTCTTCAATCCCCAACTTCACACTGCCTTAAAGTCTTGCATCTGCGTTGTTTGTGAGCCCAGAGCTTGCCTTGCCTCCCATGATAATGCTTAACGAGGTACAGAAAACCCCAGTGTCCTCCCCTCCAACTTGCCTGGCTCTTCCCAGCGGCCCCTTAAGGTCCAGTCTGCTTCCTGTTCCTGACGGGCAGTCAGAGCTCTTCAGCAGTCCTGGCTAGTACATGACAGTTGAGAAAAGCCTCTTTTCAGCTCTGTGCCTGCCGATCCTCTGTCCTGTGCTTCTCAGAGCATGGCTCTTCCCTTCAGGATTCACATACAGGCTGAAGTAGGCAGGACATTTACTTGCCATAGTGTCCCCAGTATCTTGCAGGATGCTTGGCATGGTTCTCAGTGGACACCTATTTCCTTGTGCAGACTGTCTTGTCACAGGGGCGTGCGAATCCTTGGTAAGGCTGACTGTCTTTGTTCTCATCTCACTGACTTTACCTGTTTGCCAGACTAATCAGTTACTTGATCGAGTTCATTGTTTTTCATTTGTTCTGGGGCCAGCATCTTCTAGCCCCCTTCCCGCTGGGACTCCCGGGCTCCCCCGACAGTCTTTTATAGCTATTCTCCATCATCGGCAACGCCTCCTTGCCTGTTACTGGGATGTATAACAAATAAAGACAGTGTGGAGTGATGGGTAAATAAAGACCCAACAGGGTGGTGGGTGAATGCCACATGTAACCTTGGCCTCCTACAGGAGCCCCATGGTCAGGCAGCCTCTTCTTTTCAAGGATGGTTTGAATTACCTGGGTCACAATTTGGGGTCACAGGAATGTCTTCCTTGATCCAGGCACTGGTCAAATATTAAAAGTTTGTCATAGTTTCTGGACCCCAGCTAGATGCATTCTTGGCCACGGCCACAGTACCTGACAAAAGCAACTTAAGGGAAGAAGGTTTGTTTTGGCTCCAGATTTGCGAGATCTCAGGCCATGCTTACAGGATGGGCCTGGTGGAGTTCATAGTGGTGTCCCTTCTGTAACAGCTTCTCAAAGCAGACCAGAAAGCAGACAGAAGCTTGGAAAAGCCTGCCCCCAGTGACCTTCTAAGAACGAAGCCTTCTAAAGGCTCCACAGTCCAGCAAACTAGTGCCAGCAGCTAGGAAACAACACTGTAATTGTGAGCTCCTGGGGCATCACATAACAACTTCTAATATAGGCCATCATAAATAGCTTAGATGCCACTTCCCATCTTACAGAAATGCATTATTTGAAGCTCACCAATATAATCTTCTTGAATTATTGCTGGGTATAAAAGAGATAGAATGAACAAGCAGTGTGGAAGGCTGTCATGCTGTTGGACTCCCAGCTGTATGCCATGTGGTGCTTTTACTAAAAGGTAGGGTACCATCTAGTTCAGAGGCGATTTTCCTAAGGTAGCATGGTATTTTTAAGAGTAGAAATATATGTAAAATCCTTATCTTCTGTTCCAAATGAATGGTATTAACTGTTGTATAGATAGTCAAAATAAATGACCATCATGACTTGTACGATGCTGATTTGGCTCTAGTGGCTAGGTATCTAGTTTATAGTATACTTTGTTGTATGCTGTAATAAACTGTGGCTAGATCCAATGCATTTTTCTTTTGCTAACTTGACTTTTACAGAATGCAAATCAGGTTGAGTCAAATCACCCTCTGGCAGCCATGGCTGCTTGATAGGTTAGGTTTCTCAGTGATAGGCTCTTTGTGTACTATTTCAGGGTCCCTGGGCACAACACGTCCTTGGTTCCATGCCACATACAGAGATACAGATAACTAGGCTGTGGCCAGGCCAGGAGGCGGAGCTTGACTGGAGGAGTCACTGGGGGCCGTAAGCCTCACAACTGCACTGTCATTTTCTCTTCCTGTTCAACCACTGGAATTCGGCCACACCTCCCTGCCCCTGTTACCAGCTAATCACCAGCGCCCCTCCCCATTTTCCATCATTGTGCTCTCTAGACTCTGGGCTTCATCAGGTATAGAAACTCAGAATGCTCCAAGGGGGAAATGGTACAAAGATTGGATCTTATGCCAGTGGAATCCTCGATTGAACTTTGTCAATATGCAGGACCCACTGCCTCGCTCCGTTAAAGCATTGGCTGTGGTTGGACCAAGTCGACTGTTGATGACTGTATGTGAAGTGTCCCTTGTCCTGAAAGGATTTCTCCCAGCTGCAAGAAAACTAGAAGTCAAGGACATTACCGGGCCATTTCCATTCTGTACACTAAGTGAGGCATTGGCTATGATACAGTATAAGTCAGCAGCCTGGCCAGATAAAATGCCATGATAATTATTTTACCCAATCTCACCTCAAATATCTCCCTCAAGCATCATGTAGCTAGGCGATCTCAGAGAGATAAGCCTTTTCAGGAAGGAAAAAAGAAGAGCAACATAGTGTGGAGTTTAATCTTTGAGATTTCTTTCACTGCTACCATTAAATTTAAGTCCTTGTGTAGAACACCAATTGTGCTAAGAGTAGATTGGGTAGATGCAACTAGTATCACGCTGTGGTTCCACAGAGGCCTTCTGATTAGCTCTGTTGCCGAGGAATAGATGGGAACGTCTAACTGCGAATGGAGTCAGCCGACCTGGGTTGTTTACTTTATCACATTCTACTTATGCGCAGGTTCATGTGCTTGGACTTATACAAAGCTATCAGAATTGTCAAAGTTCCCTGTTACAGACCTTTGCTATTTCACCTCTCACTAAGTTTATTCAAATGTTACCACACCTGTATTTTATAAACATGTACAGATCACATAGTCCCCCCCCAAAATCTTATTTTATAAAACTGTCAATAATATAAAATGGTTCCAGATCCCTGATACCAAAGTTTCCTAAAGCTATAGTAATTAATATACAATGAAGATATTAGTCAATCTGCATAGTGTAGAAAAGATACTGTGTGTGTAACCAGGCACTGTTTTATGAGGTCAGGCTTGAAAGGAGGTCTATCTTGTAAGCAGTAATGTTCTGGAAACATCTTGCCTGGCCACTGCTCCTTATTGTATGGTCTGTTTTCCTCTTTGATCTCTACTTTATGTTCTTTGAAGAAATAAATTGCAGTGACATTTTTAAAAATTGGTCCAATATATTTTAGCCTATACTTGTTCTTGTGCATTCTACCAAAGTACTCTCATTCCTTTTAAAATTTAATGAGTATTTTATTTGAGTGTCCAATCTTGCTCTCAAGGAAGGCAGTGCCAAACACAGATTCCCAAGGCGATTGCCAGTGTGCATGTTTGTATGGCACACTTGACAAGACCTTTGAGCATCTCCTCCAGCCCGAGTGGCCAGAGCTCCTGCTCTCTGTCTTGGATGCTGGTTTGCTCCTTTGTTCACAACAAAGGAGGAAGAGTGTGTCACCCTCAGCTTTAGGCCACTGCCTCATGGATTCTCCTCTTTCCACCTAACTCATTACCGCCATCACTAATTATAGTCCAGAAAACAGGCTGTGATGCCATACAGGTTGGCTGAGTGCAGAACCAAGCAGGGTATAAGTTAGACATGCCACTGTCAAAAAGGCTTTCAGGGTTGTAGCATTAAAAATAAGAATTGTGTTCCCACTTTGCCTCTATGGAACTTATTTGGACGGAGTTGGAAATTGAGTAGTATAATCTAATTTTAAGGAAACTTAGCACAAGTTAAGCATTTCTCTGAACATAAATTCATAAATCAAATTGCATGTTGACTTTATTGAAAAATGATGGTGCTGCAGGCCTTGGAGTGGAACCAGGAAGAATGCTTGCATTTTCTAGAGCATGCTGTTCAAAAATGGCAGTTCTCTGGTAACCAGGAAGTGCCTCTGGGCATTTTCACTGGGCAAATTCCCTGCTGTTATGCTCTGAGCAGAGAGGTGAACTCACTTGACCTTCAGCCAGAATGCCACCATCTCTGCTTGACTGATGAGGTCACAGGATAAGAAAAGTTAAGTGACTTCCCTGGTGTTGTAGTCAGAGGTGATAAGAGACAGAGAAGATTTTATCTGAGAGAGCTAGAGAGACCAAGTCTACCTTGCTTTGCCCCCTTCAGACTGTTCCTTTGCTATTACTTAGTACATGATCTAAAGAACATGGAGAGCAGGTAACTGACAACTTTGATATTGGTGCCACAAAACATTCGTCTCCAGCTACATTTATAGCAAGGGTATTTTCTTGGGTATAGTTGTTAAGGAAAGATTTCTCATAAAACTTCAGGATTCTATCATTTTAATACTTTTCTATGATTTTTTTCTGCTACCATAGCTCAAAGTCTTCAAGCCTTCCCTGTGTGCACATTCACATCAGTGGGTGAGGCTTCGTTTGATCTCTGTCAGTGAAGTTAACACTAAGAGTACCTAGGAGTATGATTTGTCAGCACACCCTGGGGAGTTTGGTTTTGCTTTAAGAAAAATACATAAATTATCCTGAGTACAACATTAGCAGAAGCGTCGCTGGATCCACATGTAGCTGCTCATATGCTCAGTAAACAAAGGTCTGGGAAGGAAAGCATTCAGTTTTATTCAGGGTCAAGCATCTTGAGAAGACGGGAAGGCTGTGTCATCAAAGGGTGCTGGAAGGGTTTTTTACAGAGAGGGAAAAAAGAGCAAGACAAGTCTCAAGAAGACTAGAAGACCCCAAGGCCTTCCCTGCTAAGGGCCCCTCTTTCGTTTGAGCTTCCATCAACCTGACCTCCTAGGGCTTCTTCCTGTAGTTCCTTAAGCAAACATCACTTTTGCAAAGTCCACCTCACAGTAATCGACGAACTTTGTTTTTTTTATGTTTTTTTTTATATTTAAAAATTTCCATCTCCTCCCCTCCTCCTCTCCCTTCCATCCCCTCCCCTCCACCCATACTCCCCCCTCCCTCCCTCTCCAGGCCAAGGAACCATCGGGGTTCCCTACTCTATGTTAAGACCAAGGTCCTCCCAACTCCCCCCAGGTCCAGGAAGGTGATCAACCAAGCCGAGAAGGCTCCCACAGAGCCCATCCATGCAGAAGAATCATAGCCCAGTGCCATTATCCTTGGCTTCTCAGTCAGCCTCCACCGTCGGCCACATTCAGAGAGTCTGCTTTGGTCTCATGTTCCATCAGTCCCATTCCAACTGGAGTTGGTGATCTCCCGTTAGTTCTGTCCCACCGTCTCCATGGGTGAACGCACCCCTCACGGTCCTGACTTCCTTGCTCATGTTCTCCCTCCTTCTGCTCCTCATCAGGACCTTGGGAGCTCAGTCCGGTGCTCCAATGTGGGGCTCAGTCATTTTCTTCATCTATTGCCAGGTGGAGGTTCTATGGTGATATGCAAGAAATTCATCAGTATGGCTATAGGAACTGGCCTTTTCAGGCTCCCTCTCCTCAGCTGCCCAAGGAACTAGCTGGGGGCGTCTCCCTGGAAACCCGGGAACCCCTCTAGAGTCAGGTCTCTTGACAACCCTCAGATGACTCCCTTAATTAAGATATATGCTTCCCTGCTCCCATATCCACCCTTCCTGTATCCCAAGCATCCCATTCCTCCGAGCTCCCCCCATTCTCCCCTTCACACATTTCTCTCCCCATCTTCCCTTGGCCCCATCTCTCCCCACCCTCAAGTTCCCAATTTTTGCCCAGCGATCGTGTCTACTTCCAATATCCAGGATGATTACTATATGTTTTTCTTTGGGTTCACCTTCTTATCTTCTCAAGGATCCCGAATTATAGGCTCGGTGTCCTTTAATTATGGCTAGAAACCGATTATGAGTGAGTACATCCCATGTTCATCTTTTTGGGTCTGGATTACCTCACTCAGAATAGTGTTTTCTATTTCCATCCATTTGCATGCAAAATTCAAGATGTCATTGTTTTTTACCGCTGAGTAGTATTCTAACATGTATATATTCCACAGTTTCTTCATCCATTCTTCCACTGAAGGGCATCTAGGTTGTTTTCAGGATCTGGTTATTACAAATAATGCTGCTATGAACATAGTTGAGCAAATGCTTTTGTAGTATGATTGGGCATCTCTTGGGTAAATTCCAAAGAGTGGAATTACTGGGTCCTGGGGTAGGTTGATCCTGAATTTCCTGAGAAACCGCCACACTGCTTTCCAAAGTGGTTGCACAAGTGTGCATTCCCACCAGCAATGGAAGGTATTTCATAAAATAGAAACACAAGAGTCACTGCCAAATTCCTTCTATGAAGCTACAGTTACCCTGATACCTAAACTACACAAAGACTCAACCAAGAAAGAGAATTACAGGCCAATCTCACTCATGAACATTGACCCAAAAATTCTCAATAAAATACTGGCAAACCGAATCCAAGAACACATTAGAAAAATTATCCACTACAATCAAGTAGGCTTCATCCCAGAGATGCAGGGCTGGTTCAACATATGAAAATCTATCAATGTAATCCATCATATAAATAAACTGAAGGAAAAAACCATATGGTCATCTCATTAGATGCTGAAAAAGCATTTGACAAAATTCAGCACCCCTTTATGATAAAGGTCTTGGAGAGATTAGGGATACAAGGGTCATTCCTAAATATAATAAAGGCTATTTACAGCAAGCTGACAGCTAACATCAAATTAAATGGAGAGAAACTCAAGGCCATCCCACCAAATTCAGGAACACGACAAGGCTGTTCACTCTCTCCTTATCTCTTTAATATAGTGCTTGAAGTTCTAGCAATAGCAATAAGACAACATAAGTGAATCAAGGGGATTCGATTTGGATAGGAAGAAGTTAAACTTTCATTATTTGCAGATGATATGATAGTGTACATAAGCGACCCCCAAAATCGATGAACTTTGTATCAGTCAACGAGGAGATTAGACAGTGAGGACAGTGTTCTGCTCTGATGTAACTCATCACCGCCACTTGAAGCTCACCATGTTATGGGTTTTACAGATTTATAGAAAGGTTATTCAACAGTGAGCACCATAATCATTTAGGTGTGGCTTCTCTTTAGGAGGTGAGCCATAGAAAGGGTAAGTTAACTTGCATAGGGCAAAGGGGGGACTACCCCACCTCTTCAGGCTCTTCATTTCTCCATTTGCGGTCTTCCATGACAGCAATGGACCTATTTTCCTCTTTATAATTTCTATGTAACAACTTTCCTGAGCCCATAGTTCACATTCCTGTGATTGTCATTCTGTCCTTCTGTCCAGCATTGACTTTCCCTGTATGGTTTAAATATCTTGCTAGAACCTGCAGTGGAGTATGTCCTAACCAAACATGCTGCATGTCATCTCTACTTCTCTTGGTGACATCATGTTCTTAACAAGGCTTTGTTTTGACATCTTCACTCTTGTGACCTCTTCATTGCAGTAATTGCCCAGCTCTACTCTATGTGAGTGACATCTCCTACAAAGAAGCCCTGCCTGTAAAAACTGATTGACCAATTAGGACTGTAGTTGTGTGGACAGGGAGGGACACTGACGGTCCTCCACAAGCTAATTGCCTTATCTTAGGTCAGCTTTAGCCCTAAAGTTAGTTCCTTTCCCTCCTCTGTCACACTAACATCCTGTAACTCTCTAATGATAGTCCATATGATGTGACAGTTGTCCAGGCCATGGCTCCTATCTGTCTAACATGGCAGTTGTCCAGGCCATGACTCCTCTCTGTCTAATGTGACAGTTGTCTACGCCATAGCTCCTATCTGTCTTAGGTTGCAGTCTGCTCATGGGTCCTTCCAACCTGACCCAGATGGATCAGTCTTACTCTCAAACACTTTGTTGTTTTTCCATTGCCTACTATAAAACCAAATGCCTGGTATTGTCCACAGCCCTCAGTCTATAGCTGGTGCTGTCTTCCTTCCTTGTGGGATCTGCTGTCCTGTCCTATGAAAGAGGACTCAGAGCACAGGCTCTCTGAGAAGGACTTACTTATTTCAGCTTTGCCATACTGGGAATAACATGGAGCTTCACTATATTACTGTGCTATTTCCTCATTTATTTCCTTCATTTATCTGTTGATCATGCTAGGCATCAACTCGAGGACCCAAGGCATGCTGGGAAGCATCCTAGTACCCTATTGTTTCTTTCTTTTGAAGGTGTCTTTGTCAAAGACCAAACATAAAGGCAGTGCAAACACTGTAGCATTCTCTGAGAAGACACCTGTAACTCTCTGTAGTATTAGACCCAACTCTCTAACTGATGTGGGAGGTGGAAGGATAACTAGACCATGGCTGCAGTATTTCCTTGGCTCATACTGTTTTCTTAACAGGAAACAGCCTGCCCAGCCTTCTGCTCTGCATGCCATAGTCTTCTCTATAGTTCAGATTGTCCACTAACATCCCTAACTCCTCCAGTCTTACTGACACAGTAAATCAAAGCATAAGTAGTCAGAAATCTGAGCTCTAATTTGGGGCTCTCTGTAGGCAGACCCCAATTCTTAGCTACAAAGACAAATCTAAAAAGTCGGGTGTAGTGAAATGCACTTGTAGTCCTGGCAATGGAACCAATGTGAGGTGAAGGGCAGTGCCCCCCCACCCCCCCATAGCTTGCTGACAGGAGGGCTTGCTGGCCAGCTATGTCTAGACTGTTGGTGAAGTTCTGGGCCAATAAGAGATGCTGTCTCAAAACAAAAGCGGACAGTGGCTATTAACACTTGAGGTTGTCCTGTGACTTCTAACTGTATATGAGCACACATGAATACATGTGCACACACATATTTGTTTATATGCCACATAATAGACACTTATCTACCACGTATATGACAGACCACTCAGATTAGTGATTGGAGATATAGTTGACTCTGAAATGGCCTTTCCAAATGATGTATTATTAATTTCAGTTTTAATAGAATATTAAAATAGGTGGTTTTAACACACAAAAATGTTTCTCTTTTAAGCATTTAACTGTATCAGTGATGAATTTAATTTGTGTTACACATCTGTGGTGCCCTCCTCCCATCTCGTTTGAGGCAAGGTCTCTTGTGTTTCTGCTACTGTGCTGTGTTCTCTGTGCTAGCTGGTCAATGAGCTGGGCACCTGCATCCCTGCTTCTCATCTCCCTACAGATTGGGAAGCTGGTATTACAGATGTGACTGACAGTTCCAGCTTCTGAGATTTCTCATGGGTGTGGGAATCTGAAGTGAGGCTGCCAGGCGGGCAAGCACTTTTACCCTCTGAGTCAGCTCTTTGGTACAAAATATACTGTTGGCGTTCAAACTGTGTTGCTTCTTCAAGCATTTAAAATTTTTATCTTAACCATGTATATATCAAAGAGGGTGATTAATTTAATTTCACAAAGGAAATTAAATTACAAATATAAAAGTTCGTGGCAAACAGTTTTTTTTCCAGAATCGTGACTCATAAAAAGAAGCAGAAAGCTTATGGGCGGGCACTTTAGACAGGAAACAGACCTGGGGAACCTTTGTTGCAAACCTGAGGCGCTGAGGCGACCCTCAAACCTATTTCAAATTCAATAAGTATCTATGTCTCCCCTTGATTTCAGGGCAGTCTATGCACCCTTCCCCTCAGATATACAGTCTTCTGTTTAGTTCTTCACTAACGTTTGTGATAAATGAGTTGAGTATTTGCTTTTAGGAGCTGGGCAGCATAACTCCACGGTAGAGTACATTCCTATCACATGTGAAGTCTTGGGTTCATTCCCTGCACTGCCGAAACTCTCACAAAGTATAAGCTTTCAATCATGTAAGCCGGAATAACCATGAAATTGAAAGAACCGAGTGGTGATTTCTCTGTGGAGTTGGCCCTTGCCTGCAGTCCTTTCCGTTGCTGCTCTGCTTTCCTTGCAGCTGGCTTATCCTCTTGTTCTTCGGTCTCTTTTAAAGCTAATTGATAAGAATGATTCACTAAAGGTGTTTGGAGGAAGAGATAAAGAGATGGGTTTGTGTGCTCCTGCCTGTGGGGCTGTTTCAATCACCTCTGAGTAAGGAGCACATTTGTCTGCCTGCCTGAAGCTGTCACAATGAAGCCCTTTCTTTCCAGCAAGAGGGAAATGATGCTGGGAGATAATTAACTAACCATGCAAGCCTGAGGACCAGAGTCTGGGCTCCCTAGCACCCACGTGAATGCCTGCTAGGTGTGGTGGCTTCCTCAGGGGAAAGAGACAGGGAGCCCTAGGTAAACAATCTGGCTAGGCTGGCTGATGGGCAAGCTGTGTATTCAGTGGAGAGAGCCTGCCTCAACCAATAGTTTAGAGAGAAGCTAAGGGAAATTCCTGACATTTGCATTGCGTTTTCATATATATATGATATGTATATATGATATATATATATATATAACAGATAATAACAAAAGCATAGAAATCAGCAATAAATATTGAGGTAATAGGATATGCTAACTCCCCTGATTTGGCCCTTACACAATGTGAGCATGTTTTGGAACATCACGTTGTATCCCATACATTTGTGGAGTATTATGTGACAATGTAAATAACAAAATGTAAAGATATAATTAAGAATGAAATGGTCATAAAACAAGTGGGCTATGCTTACACAGAGCACCTGGTCTGTAAAGTTGCCACTCTCTCACTTAAAGGGAGCCATAAAAGCAAGTGACTGATTTCTCACCAGGCGGTGCAGGAAGCCTACAGTCCCAGCAGTGATTTTTTTAAGTTTGACCCAGAGTCAAGACTTTTGAACAATAGTATGTTTTAACTAACCCACATTTTAACTTCTTCTAATGGATTAATTAGTCTCATTTGCATTATTTTTCTCCCTCAGAAATTAGCACATGCGCGAATGTTAGATGCCTGTGAGCTTGCTGCTCTCCTTTAGAAGACCTGCACGGAGTGGTGACCTTTGAGGAACAGCTCTTTGACCTTCTTGCTGGCCCTGCCCTTTGGCTCTTGGTCCACGATGGAGACGCTCTCCCAGGATTCCCTGCTGGAATGTCAGATCTGTTTTAATTATTACAGCCCGCGACGGAGGCCCAAGTTGTTGGATTGCAAACACACCTGCTGCTCGGTGTGCCTCCAGCAGATGAGGACCAGCCAGAAAGACGTAAGGTGCCCCTGGTGTCGTGGCATCACCAAGTTGCCCCCAGGCTTCTCTGTATCACAGCTGCCTGACGACCCCGAGGTCCTGGCTGTCATCGCCATACCGCACACTTCTGAGCACACCCCAGTCTTCATCAAACTTCCAAGCAATGGGTGCTACATGCTGCCCCTGCCCATCTCTAAGGAGCGCACGCTCCTGCCAGGAGACATGGGCTGCCGTCTGCTGCCAGGGAGCCAGCAGAAGTCCCTCACCGTGGTGAGCATCCCTGCAGAACAGCAGCCCCTGCAGGGTGGAGCTCCCCAAGAGGCCGTGGAGGAGGAGCCTGACAGGCGGGGTGTGGTGAAGAGTTCCACATGGTCTGGCGTGTGCACTGTCATCTTGGTGGCCTGTGTCTTGGTCTTCCTCCTGGGCATTGTGCTACACAACATGTCTTGCATCTCCAAGCGCTTCACTGTGATATCCTGTGGTTGAAGCCTGTCACAGGGATGCCTCCTGTGGGTACCAACTTAAGGGGTGAGCAGGTGTTGGTGATGGGATCCCTGTGATGAGATGGGGGTGACACTGACCATTTGGTGCAAGCGCTGGCCTCTGATTGGCCACTTGATTCACCTGCAGACAAGAGCAGAGGGTGCGGTCTCAGCGAGATCCCAGGAGAACTGTTTGGAGATGATGACATCTGTGAAGATGCGTGCATGCTTCCTCATAACTGTGTATTCGATGGGCTGTAATTTATGATTTTCCAAAATTATTTCCCCAAGTTAGGCTATTCTACTTAGACATGAAACTGTACCTGTGGGTGTGATGAGCTCTCTCAATATGGTATATGGTAGGCTAAAACAGATGCTGTGTGTGCAAAGAGAATTAACCTCAAATTCATATTAAAAGAAAAAAGTCTAGTGAAGACACAGAGCTGGTGTGCAAGTGTGTGTGTGTGTGTGTGTGTGTGTGTGTGCCTGCAGCCTGGTCTTCGTAACATTTTGATAAATTTTGAATGGGACCTAAATCAAAATATCCAAAACAGACGTTTTGGTTGTTTGAAGAAAGTATTTGAACATGTGTCTCCAGCGTGTTGTGTATTGCCATGTTTCTTCATTTCTCTTCCTTTGTGACTGAGCTTGCTCTGTGTTTGTGGAGCTGGAAGCCCAATGAGTGAGTGGTAGACTGGGAAAGAAGGGAAAATGCCTCAATTCCCCAGGAAACCTTTCTGCCAATTTTCCTCAAGCCATCTCACAAAATAAGAATTTAAAATGTAAATATTGTGAATCTGTGTGTGTATTTTGTGTGAACAAATTGATTTACCTCAGATGTTTTAGTTTTTCCTGAAGAATCCTTGGGGGAAGACTGGGGGCAAATATAAGCCACGTTTCTGAAACACTGGCCTCCTCGTCAGTGCCTGGATCTTCTCCTTCGAGAGTCTGCCACACATCCCCTGCAGCACCCACCTGCTGCTGTGCTGTGTGAGATCCTGCCAGGAAGACATGGGTGGGGATTGTCGGGAGAACTCATCATTTCCCCCAGTTTGGAGATTTTTGTGTGAAATCCCC
The DNA here is from genome assembly GCF_903992535.2 of Arvicola amphibius. NCBI lineage: Eukaryota > Metazoa > Chordata > Mammalia > Rodentia > Cricetidae > Arvicola > Arvicola amphibius. The sequence continues at coordinate 108,719,590 of NC_052058.2, read as the reverse complement.
AAGTGTTGTTAATTAATGACACACCTAGATGGGCATTTTCATAGACCGTCCTTGGTAGTCATTTTTAAGGATGTTCCTGTAAAAGTTAACTTGTTTAGAATTGCAATTTCATCTTTTTGGGATCAGCAAGAAATTGTTTTGTGTTTCAAAACGTCTCTACTGACAGAAGCGGCATGAACAATTGAAGCTCGTGTTCCCTATGTAAGCGGACCGGTTTCTCATGAGTGCACAGCTGTCTTGAAATGTGAAGTCATGGGGAAAGACTAGTTAGACCGAAAGGGTCGGTCCCTGTCCCTGGCTGTGGGCTCTACAGTCCTCTTGGAATGCCTTTTCTGGAACTAGGAAGCTATTGGTATTGTCAAAGAAGCTTTGCTGTTCTTTGAAATCCCTGAAATAGTGGGAAGGATGGGAAAGGCAATGGAAAGGTAAGCAGTGACCAGAGGCCTCTAAAAAGCAAAATCTGGAACCATCTGTAAGATGGAGTCAGGGTATTTGCATGGTCGTCTTCATCTTCAAACAGGACAACAGATGTGTGCTAAAGTGATGGCGTTGCTATGGGGACACCCAAAAGAATAATAGGTAAAAGGCAAAGCTAGCAATTGGCATGAACGTTCAACATTGAATTACAAGCTCTGGTTTTTTAAATCCTTCACATTTGTAAGACCTTTAAAAAATGTATTTGAGGGCTCAAACTAGAAATTAGGTTAAAATCCCATTTTATTGTGTAAGCTATTGGGCATTATACAACAAATAATCTAGGATTTATTTGGTATTAATAATTTAGGTATCATATTATCTGAATACTGTCCTCTATTATGTAACATAATATACTGTTGGGGTAGTGTCAGTTGCTCAAACTCCCAGGCTGTTGTAATGCATGCCTGACCTAATTTTGATTTCACTTGGACAAGGAAAACACACATAGACAGAAATGTTGCATTAAGGATGTTACGTTTCCAAAGAACTTTAACCCTTGCAATTTTAAGACAAACCATATTTAAATTAATTTGTGAGAGATATCTGCATACCTTTCTACAGTAGAAAATGACTGATCCCTAGTGCAGTGTGTGATAGGGTTCTAGCTGTTTAGGAGGCTATTTATAGAATAATGTGTGTGCATATGGTGTTCTGTGTTTTCACAGCAAAGTGGTATAGTTAAAAAGTCCATAGAAATTTTACTTAAAAACAGCCCACGCTAGACACTAGAGCTTCAATGAAACAAAATCAGTTGTTCCTTGGTAGATTTTTTTACCTCCAACCTGGCAGTAACAGCCAAGTGAGGGCTTGTGTATGTGTGCTTCTAAGAAACATTATTGAAAACTGTTGAAATGGATTCTGCCTAGAGTTTGCATATGTACTTGTTAGGAGGTGTGTGTTTGTGTCAAAGAAGAGAGAGAGAAAGACACAGAGAGAGAGACAGAGAGAGAGAGACAGACAGACAGAGACAGAGAGACAGAGGTCTCAGCTTCTTCTGGAATTTACCCATATCATTAAAAACCTATCTACCCCATGTGACACAAGCAACCAGGACTTAGAGTCACATGTCAGTGCCAAGAACAGAAGTTACAGCTGAAAGGAGCCTCCAGTGACTTCATCTTGTAGATGAGCTCATGGCGGAGCGGGGTGGGAGTGGAGATGAGTGTGCAGGTTGTAATTCTGCAGCTAGAGGATGAGACCTGTGTGCTGCTGTGCGCTGCTGTGCCCTGCTATCTGTCCCTAGGCACGTCAGCTTCTCCGTCAGGCTATGATTCTTCACAGGGTCTATGAATACCCTTTGCTTTGTCAGTTACTGCTTTAAGGATTGTTTAGAGATTAATTTATATTTAGGTAGCTTTCTCTCTGGGAAGAAAAGGAGGGTTGATTTAGGGATGAATATGAATATTGAAAGAAAACTTCTGAACTGTGTGATTTGAATATTTAGAAATGTAAAACATTGGCCAGGACCCTATCCCTATATGTCAAGAACAATGAGTGTTGTGTAAATAGTAACTTGTAAGAAGCATGAATTTCCTCTTTATTAATGATCTTGACATAAGCAAGAGAATGTTTACTATGTTAAGTAGAGCCAAGTATGCCACCTCATATGGTGTCTTTAGAAAATCTTTGTATAATGGCATGGGACAGAAATTGTAATGACAACGGCAAATTGTCTCTGAGTTTCAATTTAAGGTATCTTCTTTAGACATATAATTAGAGTTCACCCCTTGCATGACTCACAGAGTGGGCCTCTTGGAGTGGCAGCTGTGTGTTGCTACAGCTCCTGGAATTTTCTAGGTCAGTGCTGTTGGAGAGAGGAAATTGCTCTGTAATCTGTGTACTAGTCCCATGGCTGTTGGGCAACTGAGTGGCAGTGACTGAAGAAGTGGCCTTTATATGGTATTTGATTTTAAGTAACTTAAAATTAAACATTCCTGTATGGTTGTGGCTACCACATTGACCATGACGACATCCAAAGGTTTACAAAGTAGCAGCAAAACCAAGAGAGAGTGTGCAGTTTCCAAAAGAAATTCCTTTGCAAGTTTAGAGAAGTTTATGAGCTCTGGGGGCTGAGTGAGATAATAAAATCTCACCCACTGTCCTTTGGGGTTATTATTTAGATACTTGGGACCAAGGAATGAACAGTGAAGCTTAAATCGGGCTTTATGAAGCCCCTTTTCTGGGACCATTAGCTGCATGTGACTCTGCTGCCCAAAGTTCCTACTAGATAGTAGCTGTTATATTTTTGACTTGCAAGTTGTGCATGACCTGCGCTATGAAACTGTGTTTAGGGTCTTGTGGCCAAAAAGAGTCATTGTTACAGAAAATCAAATAAATAAGAGTCTGATGAAATCCCTGTTCCCTTCTGATCTCTTTCCCGACTTCATCACCATATCAGTGAGGTGGGAAATCCAAGAGCAAGCAAGCATGCTTTGTAGCATTCAGGGTGTTTGTGATTGTCCCTGAAGTCAGCCAGTTTGTCATTGAATTTGGTGTGGACATATGTGGGTGTACTTTTCTGGGTGCCAGGCTAAAGTGGAGGCACTATTTTTAGACTGAGATGTGATATTGTTTCAGTGTCTCTCTTTTTAAATTTAGTTGTCATTAGAAGGTTTGAAACTTTGCACAAAGGCACTTTTATGTTTTTCATAGTTAAAAAGGAAAACAAACATGGCCCAGTGGAATTTAGAAACTGGAAGGTTACTACAGCTGCTCTGTAGAATTGCTTTTAAGTGAGTAAGGGGAACAGAAAATTGAGCTTGAGATACATGCTTCTGTATAAAGATCAGACTGTGGCTGATAGGCTAGCTTTTATTCATGCTTAGATTTGACTTAAAGTGTTCCCATACCTTCATCTGAAAATCCATGTTGTGTCGAAATTGCCTAGCCTGCCTCTTCATTGCTCTCCCAATGTATGAAACCAAGTGTGTTTGCTTCAGTGGAGCAGAGTTGGGCTGGGTTTCTAGTGCTGCAGCATTTAGTAGGTAAGACAACCCCTCGGGGCTCATCTTTTTCTATCTAATGTTGGCCAAATGGTATTTTCTTAAGTCTGTTGGAAATTAGGAGGGCAGAGGGTATTTGTACGCTATGGGTTATATCCACACAACTGTAGCGCTCTGTCGGAGAAAAATGAGGCCGTGGACCAGGCAGCATTTTATAACTACACCAGGTTTCCCGCTCGCACCCTGAGCCTTCATGAAGAAGTTGCTTCTTGACATCTCCACCACACTCAGTGAAACATGCAAGGTGATCCTCGCCCAGACAGAAGCTACAGGCAACAATGAGATACACAGGATACTTTACTCAAGGTGTTTATTTGAAGGAGATAGTTGCTGGATCTTTTTCAACCTAAAACTCTTGAAAAGTAAGTGGAAATTCAAGCCATTTTTTTTCTGACACAATTGACTTACTATACCCTACCACATAAACACACACACACACACACACACACACACACACACACACATTTTAGCTGTAATTGGAGGTAAAAATAAAGTAGAGAAGATTATCAATACTATTTTTTTCATTCATGGATCACAAAATACTGAATTTATATGTTAATTTTTAAACAGCTGCTTTGATCTCCATATACTGTGTCAAACCAACTGTCTTGGGGAGTGTCTTAAGACTGTTCCATATGTACAGAGGTGGGTAATCCTACAACATCATTGGAAAACCAATTATGACTGAGGCGCTGAGCAGATGAGGCATTTAATCTTTTAATTCTGACTTGTAAAAAGCCTGTATTTTTTCTTTTTTAGTCCCTGTTATATGTCAAGATTGTAAACCACTATCACTGAACTCCTCCAGTGTGATTCAGTTTCTTTGCATGCTTCCTTGCTTGCTCTGCATGGTCTTTTGATTTTTTTCTGTACTCACTGCCTGGGGTGTCCCCATGTGTGGCTCTCACCCTGTAGTGGTGCTTGAAAAATGTTGATTTCATTATCTGGATTTTAATGTAAGAAAGTTTTGGGTTTTTTAATATTCATGTTATGTTTTCAGGGACAATCAGTTAGGACATCACTGAGGCCTCCTGAGAGCCCCACCCTTTCTTCTTTACAGTCACAGCCTGCATCTTTTCTGGATCTCTGGGGAGGGCTGCAGCCCGCAGGACAGCCTCCAGTAATCTTCCTGGCCTGCTATTCACTGTGTTATTCTAACAGGAGCTTTCTAACGGGACTGGTCGGTCTTTAATTTAGACATTTGTCTTTTGATAATCCAGTAGAAAAGGGTTAGATATGTTGGTGGCAAAGAAATGTGGAGTAGAAAGAGAAAAGAAACAGGTGTGACAAATAAGTCCTTCGGGGGACAAATTGGTATCTATGAACTGTGAGATAAGACAGAGGCTGTTGTCATATGAGTGTTTAGGTAGGCTCAAACACAACCTGCCAAGGAGCCCCGCCTGAAGACAGGCAGATGTGCCTGGAAAAGGAGATACTGTTTTTAAAAGAGAGAGAAATTTGTAATGAGATTATGGCTTCAGAAGAAGACTTGGCACTGTATGTCAGCCATGGTAGAAGCCAGCTGAAGACGGTTACCTGGGTTGACGTCATCAAGTCCGACTGTTACATCGCGGAGCACGAAATTCAGCTCAGGATGTTGAGGTAATGACAAAGGGAAAAGGCCTGACTGAGGGGTTCCCAAGGAGTGCTCTTCCTTCCTGCATTCCTCTCCGATGCTCTTGAGTTATCAGGGCTGTGGAAAATTCCAGAGCCTGCTGTGAGCTGGCCAGAGAGCTGGTCATTCCAGTGAGCCTTGTACCCTCTTTGCTGTGGAAACTCCTAGTTTGACGAGGCTGCTGTGACTTGAGTACTACTGTGGAAACAGAAGTTGAAGAATGTGATGCTTCTTTTCTGGCTGCTGCCGTTCATTATATCCATGTGTTTCGCCATTGTTTGTGTGTCCTCGCTTGATGGTTAGAGCTGTGGAAATGGCTTTCAGCTTGGTAGGTTGGCCTCCAACTCGCAACAGAAGATGTATGTATAATCCCCATCTTGTTTCCATTCTCTAAGCTCCACACATGGGCTTCCTAGTCTCGGATAACTGCAGTCAAATGGTGAGGTCAGTGTTGGTCTGCGGCTGTAAGTTTCAGTTCCTGACATGTTTCCTTTATAATCATGGAGACTATTTATTCGGGGAGCTTTTCTTTTAAAGGGCCAAATTGCCCTACAGATAAATGAGCTGCAAGGCAGTGTAGAAATTCTTGTCCAAATGTTGCCAAATACTGACTTCATAAGGGGATATCAAGCTGCTGTTTATTAATCTGAATGTCTTAAAAGCATTCCTGCTTGCTCTCTCTGTTATAGGTGGTGTCTCAGCCAGTCTCGAGTTTTTCCAATGAACTGATTTTAATATATGGTATTTTTGTATGCCAAACTGGTGTCTTGTCCTTTGTATATGTGGTAATGTTCATTTTACGACTACTGTTAAAACACATTTGCTATGATTAAAATTCAACATGATTTCAAGTAGACTTGTGCATTGGACTTTTCCCCCCTCCCTACGCCACAAAAGGAAAAAAAAATGACTGTGACTTTTATCATCCTGGAAAATTTTAATAGATGGGTATTGAAGCAAGACAGCCCCAAAGTGGAGGGTTGTACAGGGAGGTGACTTTCACATGACTTTGGAGAAGCTGAAGAACAGGTTTGTAACCAGGAGCTGGAGGCAGCTTCTACAGCTTGAGTCCTCAGGGCTCCTGGTGACTTCACCCTGTCCTCACTACTGAGGAAGGACAGCACATGCTGAGGCTTGGGGATGGGCAGCCACCTTGCTGAGGCCCCTGCTTTTCCTGTTGGCTCTGGTGTGGAACAGTGACTTCAGACGAGCGCTCTTGATGCCGGCAGAGCTCACACAGCACTCCGGGGTAGAAAGCATCCTGGCTTCCCGTCTCTGATCGCATTACAGAAAGTCAACTTATTTTAGCACACGGCCTCTTCCTAATTAGGGAGTTATCTGATCTGCACGGATGCCAGTATGAGCATGCTTCATGTCTGTCAGTTTTTAAATTCCTCCTCATCGTTTAATAAGTGAGATGTGATGATAACTTGATGCCACTGTTTTGTTCCCAGTACAAAGCTCTGCTTTAGGAAGTCTGGGTTTTTGACAGTGTGAAACTTACTTTTCTTCTTTTATAAACCCCCTAGTGAGACTTTTCCTAGTCTCCAGTATGGGAGTTGGACAGACATCCCCTTTCTAATACCACCTGTGTAGACTTGAATTTTGACGTCAGCCAGAGAACTCAACAGCAAGAGGGCAGAAGGTCACACACATGAATTCCTTGACTTTGCTCCCCACGTGCGTGATGGGTGAAGAACCTATCTTTGTGGAGTGATGGAGACAGGATGGAGCAGAGGGGTTCTTGGAAGCCCTCTCTCTAGGTGCCTCTTTCCTGATGACGTTGTTGGAGGGTTTAGATTTTCTGTGTTGACTGGCAGAGAGTCTGTTTCTATTAATTCCAGGTAGAGAGGGCAACAACAAGCCAAAGAAACAATTCCACACAGCCTGGCTTAGTGAGCAGGTTTACTTGTGGAAGTATGGGAAGCTACACCACAGCAATGGAGGTCCCTCGACTATTTTATCCTCAGGGAGGCGAGAAGCCTCATGAGCCTTCCTTGCCATGTTAATGGGCTCAGTCTTGTGAGAGTTTTATGCCAGCAATCACAGCCACTGTGACTTCAAAAGTGCAAATGATACATGGCGGGAAGGAGGAGGAGTCTGTCAGCTTCAGGATCCTTGCCATCCTAGTCTGTCCCTGTAAAGGAAGAACGTGTGAGCACTCAAGGCCTAGCGGAGTGAATATCAGCAGGCCCACAGGCACACATGCCACCCACCCCCCCACACATGCACACGCACACACAGAGTTATACATCACTTCTCTTTCTGCCCTCTCACACACACAGACACACACATACACTCAACTTACTCTCTCATTCACACACACACACACACACACACACACACACAGAGAGAGAGAGAGAGAGAGAGAGAGAGAGAGAGAGAGAGGAGAGCACACATCAGATCCTAGGGCAGTTGCGTCAGTTTTGCATGCTCCTTTTGTGATATGTGTTCGGTGTTGGTCTGGGGAAAGCGCCCTCTTCCGTGTGTACAGTGCAGTGCTAGGCATGCATGGTCAGGTGAGGGAAACAACCAGCTCTGGGGTAAGGCTGAGCCTCTGCTTTTCTTTTTATAGGTTTGAAGACTTTTGTGCAATTCTACATGACCCAGAAAACAGTACAGCTATAATCGGATGCAGCTTCTCTTCCTTACCTGACTCCCTGCTTCACATTATTTTGTGATTTTTTTTGTTTCTGTCATTTTTAGTTGAAAGAATAAGTGATTACCTGGATGTGTGACTTGTGCATTTGAGTGCATGTTTGTGGTATATGTGCAGTATGCGTTTGTGTGATAAGTGTGCATGTATGTGTGTTTGCATGCATGTGTACATATACATTTATATCCACATTCAGGAGCATTTCATAGGCTCTTAGAATTCATTTTTTTCATTTTTTATTAAAAATTTCCATCTCCTCCCCTCCTCCCACTTTCCTCCCCTCCCCTCCACCCATACCCCCACTCCCTCCCTCTCCAGGCCAAAGAGCCATCAGGGTTCCCTACACTATGTTAAGTCCAAGGTCCTTCCAACTCCCCCCAGGTCCAGGAAGGTGAGCATCAAAACTGACAAGGTTCACACAGAGCCCATCCATGCCATAGAATCAAAGCCCATTGCCATTGTCCTTGGCTTCTCAGTCAGCCTCCACCGTCAGCCACATTCAAAGAGTCCGGTTTGATCGCATGTTCCATCAGTCCCATTCCAACTGGTCTTGGTGATCTCCCGTTAGTTCTGTCCCACCGTCTCAGTGGGTGAACGCACCCCTCATGGTCCTGACTTCCTTGCTCATGATCTCCCTCCTTTTGCTCCTCGTCAGGACCTTGGGAACTCAGTCCAGTTAGCACTCATTTTTTAAGGTTAATAGAATACAACTCTAAAGCTATCAGAGTAGAGGCAAGCACTTTTATTTGTCTCTGAAGATTGCTCATTCAGATCATAAGCACAATTTGAGCAATCCTTTTTCTCCAGTGTTTCCTCTGAACACCAGGGTCCAGGGGTGCACGGGGCCCACTTTATTCAGGGTGGAAATGATCCCTCTACACTGAGAGAAAAAGTGTGAACTCCTAAATCACAGCAAGGGTCACGGCTGAGGCTCCTACAAAAGAGAAATTGATGGGAAGAGCACAACAGATGTGTTCTAATACAACTCTTACCTGGCACAGGAAGCTTCGTTAATGGGCGCTGTGGGTTGAACATGTGGCTCATTCATAGAGTATGCAATCAACATGTGTAGTCTCTGAACCTGTGTGTCAGTGTCAGCATTCACACACACACACACACACACACACACACACACACACACACACACTGAAATTGTATTGCATGAAAAGTCTTATGGAAGAGTGACTGAGGACAGATGAATTTGAGGAGCTGAAGGCAGTGAACTGGAGGGACTGCCCTTTGCCCAGATCCCTCTTGGATTCCCTGTACATGGATTTTTTTTCCTTCAGGCACAGGAAGAACATCTGTCACATGGAGGTCTTTGAGGCTCAATGAAGAGAAGTCAGATTTATGTTCGCAGGTTTTATTGCCTCCTTCAGGAATGAAAAGGTCAGGGGATCCTGCTCTGTGTGGATGGGAGAATGTTGGAGAGCCTGACACCCTGCTTTCTCAGGTTCCTTGGCTTTCTCTACCTTGAAACACTCAGAAAGTCGGGGCTATATTCTGACACATTTCATTTTAAATATGAGCTTGTCCATAGAACGTATAGTGTTGTAGGAAATACAAGCATTGATTCCAATAAATGATACTGTAGCCCACAGCATCTGGCTCATTATTTTTTTCCAAGAAAGTCAGTAGGCTCACCTGTTTTGGAAGGAGATATGGTCACAAGTGAATTTCCAGAGTCATGGCTTCTGGAGAAGGAGGACTAGAAAAGAAAGGAGACATGAGTGTCTCTTGTTAGGCTTGGGCCACTCCTGCATTGTTTCATGCTCACTATTCTGTGAGCGATGGTGTTCCATAATTCGCTCTATTTCTTGACATATATGACCGTGGTCTCAGTGTCGTGTCTGCCCTGAATTCATTTGTTCAAATCTTTGGGAGAGGTGACTAGTTCATAAGAGGAGAGCCATAGAGCACAGGATTAATTCACTTATACAAAGAGAACCACTTTGTTTTCCTGAAAGGACTAACCAAGGGAGAAAGCACCCCTCAATGAGGGCAAACCAGTCCATGGTGTGAGTCAGGATGGGGTAAAAGAGGAGAGAAAGCCAGGAGTTTGGGCATTTTCTTTGCTTTCTCCTGCTATGATAGATGCTTTTCTGCCCAACAACACTCTCCTTCCATGGGGGGCGGCTGGAATGTTGAAAACAACAGCCAAGGAAGAGGCCAGTGGAGAGGGTGGTAGGAGAGGGAAGCGGGAGCAGGACAGCACAGCACCGCCTTGCTTTCTTCTGCTATGTGGAAGTAGCTGGATGCCACCATCGAAGAACACAGAAATGCATCCTTACTGACAGACACCGAATCTGCCAGCACCTCCATTCTGAACTTCCCAATTTCCAGAGCTGAGAGAAATAAATTGTGCTTATAAGCCACCAGGTGTATGGTAGTTTACTATAGCAAACCAAACAGACTAAGCCATCCATAAAGAACATTTTACAGAAACACAGGCGGTTGCTGCTTTTTCCTAAGTGGTGTAAAGGGCTCATAGTGGACTTTTTCCCTCATTGTGCTCACACAAGCAGTTATATTTTTCTAAGCCTTGTGCAGAAGAAAATAATGTGTGCAGTCTTTTGTTTCAATGCTTGTGCAATTCTTTCTGGAATAAAGTAGAGTTCCACACAGTGACACACACTACAGAGGACATGGATGGTCCATCAGCAGTGACACACACTACAGAGGACAGGGATGGTCAGGTCAGCAGTGACACACTTCTGTACACTGACACACACTACAGAGGACACGGATGGTCCAGTCAGCAGTGACACACACTACAGAGGACACGGATGGTCAGGTCAGCAGTGACACACACTACAGAGGACACGGATGGTCAGGTCAGCAGTGACACATTTCTGTACACTGACACACACTTCCGAGGACATGGATGGTCCAGTCAGCAGGCGAGCTCTTCCCAAGCTGTGATTCAGGATAATATGTTTTACAGAAGAAAGCAAGCTGAGCAAACTGGGAAAACACTGGGTTAAAGAGGTTTTTAAATTTTTTTATTTTTAATTATAGACCTTGTCAGAGCCTTTGGTTTGTGCATTAGTTGAGGTTCTCTTGGGGAACAATAGGACACATGTGTGGAGAAAGGGGGACAGAAACAGAGAAAGGGAGGGTGATAGAGCTGGAGAGAGATTTGATGGATTCTCTCTGTGAAATGTGGAGGCTGGCAAGTTCAAATGCTCCGGGGAGGGCAGCAGACTCGGACCCACGAGGACATGGTGCTGCAGCTGCATTCAAAGACCATCTGCTGGCAGAACACCTCTTCCTCCAGGGAGGTCGGGGTTTTGGTTTTTTGAAGTGAATTAGATGAGGCCTGTCCACAGTGCAGTGAGTGTCTCCTTCACTCAGGTATAAACGTCAGTCACAGCAAATAACCTTCAGAGTGGCCTTCCGCACTGATTTTTTTTTTGTTTTGTTTTTTCGAGACAGGGTTTCCCTGTAGTTTCTAGAGCCTGTCCTGGAACTAGCTCTTGTAGACCAGGCTGGCCTCGAACTCAGAGATCCGCCTGCCTCTGCCTCCCGAGTGCTGGGATTAAAGGCGATCGCCACCACCGCCCGGCTCCGCACTGATGTTTGACCAAGTCTTCGGATATCATGACCTAGACAAGTGACATAAGAAAGGAACATCATAAGATGCTGGGAATGTAGCTCAGTGATAGAACGTTAACCTTGGCTTTGATCGCCAACATCATGAGATGATTTCTAATGATGATATTGATCAGGGCAACCTCCCCAGAATGCCGAAGCACCCAGGCATTCTCTAAAAAAGGGTTGTGGGGTTTTATCTCCTCCCAATCACTTAACTAAAGACTCTGTCATTGCAGAGCATATGCTGATGACTGAAGAGTCATAGCCACATGGACATGGAGCTCATGTATTCTTGTGTATGTTTGCATGTGTTCATACAGAGGTGGATGCATAACAAGGTCCTAGAGCACATGAGCCTGGCATGTGGGGGGTGTCTGTCATTAGGTGTCTTCTATTTTACATCATTCATCTGGCACTTTGTCATGTATGGCAGATGTTTTGCTCTCCCCACCTCCAGAGATCCTCCATCTTGGATTACAGGTTTGTACCACCATGCTAAGCTTTTTGAGTGGATTCTGGGGGAATCCAAATGCAGAGCCTCACACTTGTAAAGTAAACCTCTAATCTGAACCATCTCCTGAGTCCCGCATTGACTTTAATTTTGACTTACCCCATGCATTTCTGCATTAAAGTGACCATCAAAGCCTTGCTACAAACAAAACCAAGAGCGTACCTTCAATGTTCACTTATATACAATAAAATGAAAATATCAGCTTGCTTGCTTTAAAAATACACACACACACACATATACATATATAATGTATGTGAGTATTTTGTCTGAATGTATGTATACCACATGACTTTCTGGTGCCCTTGGAAGTTAGAAGAAGGCATCTCCTGAAATGATCTCCTGAAACTAGAAATATAGATGGGCTGTGAGCCATGATGGTATTGCTGGGAAGCAGACCTGGCTCCCCTGGAGGAGCAGCTAGTGCTAGTAACCACTGAGACAACTCTCTAGCCCTCTTTTTAAGATTTTAGGACAACATGAAATAATACAATAATTGTATTAGATTTGTCTTGATGGTAATTAAATAATTAACCAATTAAAACCATGTATTGCACACACTAACAATGGATTGCTCTCCCATGTGAAAATCATAGGGAAAATATGTATAATTGTGCTTTAGCAATAGGGGTGTGATGACTTGACTGTACTGCATATATATCAGAGTCTGGTTTGAAAAATTATAGCCTAAAAATTCATAAATAGTCGTTACTACATATTGTGTGGCTTAGAGAACATAACAGACTGAGTTGTCAATGAAGAGCAAAGCCTACAATGATCTCCTAAGAGTAGCAACTAAACAACAGGATCAATTGGGCAGTGCTGGTAATGGGTGTCTTTGCTCAAATTGTAGGGACTTCACCTGGCAGCAAATGGGATTGTGCACTAGAGACATTGCAACGTTGATAAGATACTAAATTAGTAACATCCTGAATTGCAATAACCTCTCACTTCCATAGGCTATAAAACCCAGTGACTTCAGTTTAAAAACACTTGGTTTAACAAAGCATGGGAGCAATTATTCATAAGTGGATGGCTTCCAGGCCCCAAACAAGTTTAGGGTTTGGTGGGCAACCCTTAGGAACACTTTTCAGCAGAGGTTCATCCCTGAAGAACCACAGCTCAGAGGACTAGCTAGGATTTACGAACATGGACCAAATGCATAAGCAATTTTCCAATTTTTTAAACATTATAATGTTATTTTAATATTGTCATGAGTGAAATTGGTACTTAGGATATTTACTTTTATGATATTTACTTTCAAATATGCTCTGGAAGGTAAGCATGGCGCTCATACCTTTAACCCTGTAGTTGGAAGGCAGAAGCAGAAGGAACAAGAGTTTAAGGCCATCCTGATGTACAAATGTGTTTCAGAACAGCAAGGGCTACACAGTGAGACCCTGTCTAACAATGAACAAACTAATTAAAACGTGCTCAAGGTCTATGCATGTGAGGGATATTTGTGTTTCCATGAGTTTCTATTGGTTTTTATTATACTCTATGTTGAGAAGAGATGGTGGGCCGCTTCCTGCCACCCGGCTAGCTTTACCTGAAATAATTACATGGAAACTGAATTCTTTTAAACACTGTCTGGCCCATTAGTTTTAACCTCTTATTGGCTAACTCTCACATCTTGACTAATCCATATTTAGTAATCTGTGTAGCACCACGAGGTGGTGGCTTACTGGGAGAGATCTTAACCTGCATCTAACTCAGAGAGGAGAGGCATGGCGACTGCCTAAGGCATCTGCCTCACTGCCTTCTTTCTTCCAACATTTTGTTCTGTTTACTCCGCCTACCTAATTTTCTGTCCTAATAACATTAACTTTATTTTTTATATATTTTTTAAGCCTATGTACATTTATCCAACATTGTGACCCATTTAAAGTTTTTTTTATGTTTGCATCTGTCCTACTGTGAATCTGCAATTTTTTATTATCCAGGAGCATTTTTGTTTTGTGTTTTTAAATTGTTAAGCGCTTAAGAATCTAAGCTGTGACATTTCTAGGTCAAAAACAGGTGCTGCCAGCTTGTCCCTCCCAGTCCAACATGGCGGAGCCACTCGTGTCTCTGATTCTTGTACATTGTACCATTAGCATGGAGGAGCTGTTTGTGTCTCTGAGCAGCAGCAAACGATGTCCCCCTTTTAGGCACACAGCGAGTGTAGTGTGCCATCAAACAAAATGTAGCATTTTATTCCAAATGCTCCATTTAAAAGCTCTGTCTCCCACAGGAGCCAGATAGAAACTGGTATTTCAAAACTGCCATTTTTTAGTAGACCTGAGCTTGCAACCTACCCAGGCAGAAAGAGCTGAGCCATAGGCTACTTTGTTTTCGACCCTGAGTGGGCCCAGAAATGCTCCATGTCTGGAGTTTGTACTGGCCGCAGGACCCAGGAAGCCGCGTTTTAAAATGACTGGTGTGGCTTTTTTTTTCATTATTGTTGAATTAGGAAATCTCTCTATAGCACATCCTAGCAAACAGCAAAAAACTGTGTTAAACACTCTCTCTCTTTTTTAAGCCCTCTCAGATTTTTAAGTGGATTTAGCCCCACGTTGGGCACCAACTCTAAGCTCATGACCCTGTCCCACTATGTGATTAAGCTCCTTCTTGTGTATGTCCCATACCATTTAGGACTATTCATAACTCCCTCCTGCATTCATGGCAAACAATCAACAAATGACTGATTTTATTTTGAACTGTTCTTCCTCATCCATTTTCATTGGGCAACAAAAACCCACCCCAAAGTAAAATACATCAATTTCCTAGGTATCCAGCCCAATTTCTGTGGCTCTTTTGAGAAGATATCTGCTTGTTTTGATTGAACAGAAATGGCTTTCATATTAGGTGCTTTTCTGGTGGTTGTGATAACATGCCTGACTTATTTTGCCTCACAGTTTGAGAGATTTTAGTTCATAGTCCTTAGAGATGTTGATTCTGGACCCATGTTGAGATAGGATGTGTAGGGAAAAGGGGATAAATTAAGAATACCCTGCCCCTGACATGATCCATGCCCCCATAACTCAGTGTTAATGGCCAAACAAGACTTTTGGCAGTGCTGTACTTTCCCACTAGCTCACTGAGCATGCTCCATAAAAACCTAAAAAAGCCATCCTCTATGCCCAACCCTCTGTTATCTCTGTTCCTGGACAGAGACACCCACCATTCTGCATCTGTCCCTAATAAACCTTTTATGCAGTTCATCAGATGGTGTGACTTTGTCATATTACTTGGCTCCCAACTCTCAAAATGCCCTTGCACCCAGTCCACCCACAATAGACTCACCTTCCAGAACACTTGGGCTCCCATCCGCCAGAAGTAATTTGGTATGTTTCACCTTCAGTCAGTGTAAACATTTTCCTGATTCCAAGGAAGTGACTGTCTGGTAACCCTCTGGTGCCCTTGGAAATTGAGATAACCTTAGACATGGTCATTACAGCTATGACTAGTCCTCTGCACTTTTCCCACAATCCCTACCTTGGAACCTGAACCCTGCAGCTTCCTTAGGACTAATTGGGCTATTGTGACCCTTTCCTCCCACTTTGTTTTCTGTCCTCCCCCCCCCAAGAGATGCCCATCGCTTCGCTTCTCTATGCTCTCAAGGCTTTTGATTCCATGCGACTCCATTCCCCTGCCCTTCCTGTGGATGAAACCTCATTCCTGAGCTCTGTGTTTTGTTATCTTCTGCAAGACTTCAGGCCTCTTTGAAAACTCTAGCTCTACAGGTGGTTAGCCCTGACCCCTGTGGAGAGCAGAGATGACTCACTAAATGGCTTGGTCTTCCTTTGATCCTCACTAAGTCTTGGGACATCCTTGACTACAGGCTGCTGTAAAAACCCTCCCCTTATCCATGGAAACAGTGATATTCACACCCTATGATTCTCCCTTGGGATGCCTCTTAGAAAACCTCCAGCCTCTCCACCTGGCACCTGATCTGAAAGGCCCCCAAATTTATTTGCTTTTGTAATTAAATTTGACCTCAGTTTTCCTAGATAACCAATCCAAATGCCAGCCTAATGGCTCCTTAGAGCCCAATATTATCCAGGACCTTCACAACTACAGCGAGTAATCTGGAAAATGTAAAGGAATTCCCTATGTCCAAGTTTTCTCTTCTTTCTGACCCAAGCCCCTCTCTCTGTCCTTCCTCTTCCCTAACCCCGCTCCTCCTAGCCATAAAGCCTGAACTAGGTGATTTCTCCACTATTTTTTATCCAGCTAACAACCTTTCTCCCTACTGACATCAACCCACAGCTCCTTTTCTTCTCTGGCCTTTCTCATCTCCGCTCGTCCATCTTCAGTGATAGGCTGCCCTAATCAAACCTCTCTGGTACCAAATTCTAGTTTCTGACTGTACTAGCCCTTAGTTCTCTGCTACTTGTTCCTGCTCCACCATGGAACCCTCTTTGCCTCCCCCCACCTGGCTTAACCCAGTCACAGTTCTTCTTTGGCAGAAAGTCACCAGGGTGGATGACTTGATCAGGGTACATGTCCCCTTCTTACTTAATGTGCTCTTTCAAATAGAAAAAAGATTGTGGTCCTATACTGCAAATTCATCTACCTTTATTAAATAATTCCGGTGTATTACCCAATCTCACAACCTCACCTTCCCTGACATTTCTATGATTCTCACCTCCAGCCTTCTCCCTGAGGAGTGCAGAACAAGCCTGGGACAGTCTAGCATGCATGCAGAAGAAGTCCACCAAGCTAATGCTGCCCACCCAGTCGGGGCTCAGGCAAACCTTGACTGGGATTCCTAATGGAACTCCAATAACCTAGGGGGCATTTTAGCTAGAGGACAATTTTTAACTTGCTTCCTGGTCAGTCTCTACAAGGTTGCCCTAAATCAAAGAGGTCATCCAGCGCAAATGTGAAAACCCATCTCAGTTGCCAGGCTGCCTTAGACAGACCTTCCTACAATATGCTAATCCGGATCCTGAGACCCCACATAACAACAACTCCTTATGACTTACTTTTTCTCCCAGAGTTTTCCTGACATTAGGGCCAAACTCCAATGCCTAGAGAGGGGAACTCCTGGTAGTGTCCTTTAAGGTGTACCGTGGGAGAGAAGAGAAAATCCCCAAACAAAAATACCTGATGTTGGCTAAGGCTTTTTAGCTGGCTATAGCCACTGCCTAAATCCCTCACCTCCTAAAGCCTGAGAATGTAGTGAGGAGACTAGCAGGCCCGCTTTTTGTCCTGTCTGGCTTCTGTGTGGCTAGCTTAAAACCCAAAATAACAACACACAAACTATATTCATTTAAACACTGCCTGGCCCATTAGTTTTAGCCTCTTATTAGTTAATTCTCACATCTTGCTTTAACCCATATTTAGTAATGTGTGTAGCACCACGATGTTGCTCTTACCGGCAACATTCTAGCCTGCATTTATCTCAGAGAGGAGAGTCATGGTGACTGCCTGAAGCGTCTGCCTAACTTCCCTTCTTCCCAGCATTCTGTTCTGTCTACTCCACCTATCTAAATCCTGCCCTATCAAAAAGCCAAGGCACTTTTTTATTAACCAATGAGAGTCCTCCATCATTTCTCCTTTTTCTGTTTAAACAAAAAAGAAAGGCTTTAACTTTAACATAGTAAAATTTCATATAACAAAACAGTTATCAAGTAAGAATTACAATTACAATATTTATATCTATTTTATCTTTTATCATAACAAAGGAAAACAACTATAACTATCTATCTATTCTTCAACTCCATCAAAGACTCCAGAAGGATAAAATATTACCTAAGTAAATGAGAAGTAAGCAACTTACAAAACTCTAGAAATCACAGAGACATCTCACTGCCTGGACAGTCATCTAAAGTTCCTCTGTACTGTTGGGGCATCCATCTTTGGCCTACAGGCCAATAGTTTCCAGCAGACATTTCCATGAAGCAGGAAATTTCAAAGGCAATTTAGTCAGTATCTGCTGTGTCCTGCAGAATGTCTTGCAGACTCTTTTATGAATCAGGAACCCTGAAAGATCATATCACCCTCTCTCTGAGGGTTTTCTGTGTCCAGGCAAGAGCAGTCTCTTGCCCAAATGAAGTAGATTGGTGCTGCCAGGAGCAGACGTGTCTCATTGTCATGAAAAGCCCTGTGTGCTAGGTTCATCTCAGTTGGCAGTTGAGTGAAGTAATTTTTTGAAGGTGTTCACAGCAACCTTTCAGGAGGGTGTGGTCTATCATACCATACTGGGATAGAAGCAATCCTCATGGTCTCATCCTCTGTGAAAACAAAAGAAGAACTTTCCCAAAGCATCATAACCTTAGATCCAAATTTTGAAGTCAAGGTATTTTGAAAATATCTATCTTGGATTAGTTCAGCAGCATTTATAAACAAATATCTTTTAGCAGCTGTTGCTCCTTCCTCAGCATTTAATCAATTTAAAGAGAGCATAATAGCATACAGTATCAAGATTCTCTGTGTATTTTCTATCTTTGTGCGGCTTTATTTATTTATTTTTTTTTTTGGTTTTTTGAGACAGGGTTTCTCTGTGGCTTTGGAGCCTGTCCTGGAACTAGCTCTTGTAGACCAGGCTGGCCTCGAACTCACAGAGATCCGTCTGCCTCTGCCTCCTGAGTGCTGGGATTAAAGGCGTGCGCCACCACCGCCTGGCTATGCGGCTTTATTTTAACCTCTATTTTGTTTATTTTATTTTTTTGAGAGAGGTTCTCTGTATATTTTTGTCCTGGTATAACTGTAGACCAGGCTGTCCTTGAACTCAGAGATCCTCCTGTCTCTGTCTTCCAGGCATTGGGATTAAAGGTATGTGCTACCACACCTTCAAGTCACAGAGGTCAATCTACCTCTACCTCCCAAGTGTTGTGATTCTGTTCTGTCTACTCCACCTATATAAATCCTGCCCTATCAAAAAAAACAAGGAAGTTTCTTTATTAACCAATGAGAGTCCTCCATCATGAGAACGTCTTGATCCATCCCTACTTCAAATATGGTCAGGATGGTCACTGAGCCTGGACCTTCTTGTACCCTTGTAAAGTACCTCAACCATGTCCAAGGTGCCATTAAAATGAACTGGAATGCATATTGCCCCCATGTCATTTGTGGCATGAGGGCATCAGGCTCAGATCACACTCTAGCCAATCTTAGGTGACTGGGAGCCTGGGCTTCCTCAGTCTGACCATCACCATCTCTGGCAGGGAGCCCAGATAGTCATCATTATATCAGGGCAGCTCACCTCCTTCCTACTGGACACTGGGGTCACCACTTGGTCCTGACTGAGTTTTGGGGACTTACCTCACCTTCTCATTTCCCTGTTGTTGGAGTAGAGAACAGCCTTACCAACTTTACCAAACCCCATCACTTACTTGTATTTTAGGGGTATCCCTGTTACCTGCTCCTTCCTAGTGCTACTTGCCCCATCCCCTTTCTGGGGAGGGACCTCCTAACCAAAGTGGGAGCTTCTACTCCCTTCACTCCCCCCCATATACTTGACCCTAGGCTCACTGGCTATTCTCCTCCTTCTCTTCCAAATCACACAGTCCTACACACCTTTTCCTTGCTGGCCTCTCACATTTACCCTTGAGTGTGGGACACCCAAAATACTTCTATAGGCAAACATTATCCCTCTCTCATCACCCAGCTACAAAACCCTTTTACTCCCTTCCAGGACAAAAAGTGAGGCATTGTTCCCTTGCTTGGTTCTGGTTGTTTGGAAAGTTTTGTCTGTGAGGATGAGTCTGTGTTTTCTTGTGTGTCTACACGTCTTGTGGCAGACATAAGAGCCCAGTTGGAATGGGTTAGGCTCATTTGAATGAATGAATGATGGTGGTCACCACTTGTTTTGTTTTTGACTAGTCTGCTTTGAACATATGAGCTTTCTGTGTTCTGTGTTTATTGATTTTATTTTTATTTTCTCTGCTGCTGACAGTCATTTGCCACCACCATTAATGCCAATTGCCATGACTACTTTTATGGTCAGGGCTCAGAATTTATCTCTGAGCTGTCTGGTCACTGGATTCAGTTTATCAGGGATTCATGTCTTTTGAATGTGCATAATATTAGTGTTGTTTCTTGTTATTCCACTTTATTGGAAAGCTGGCTCTGAAGTTGGGTTATGGCTCCCCTCTCCTAGACCCAAGCATGTTTCTTTAAAGGTTTCTTCTAACATCTTTGTCCAATATAAGGCAGGTCAACTGACTATAACAGAGAAAAGAGTGCAAAACAAAAGGATTTAAAGGAACTTGCTTTGCAATGACTACTTTCAGTAATAACTACTTGTGTCTCTGGTAAACGTGAAAGCTTACATAAGTTCTGAGGGTCAAACAAAGTGCCTGAGGATGTGAAAACTGATGTTTTAAGGTATGTAAATGTGAGTTGTAAAGATACAAGAAAGTAATCTAAGGTAATAAAAAATGTTTCAGGTTTTCTTCTCCCTCTATTTTGTAGGTTCAACATTGTCATACTGATCACAGGGTTCTGGTAAGGTGATAAAGCACTGACTACGATTATCAATCACATGCTCAAGATTTGAAGTTTCCTTGATTGTCTTCTAAGTAAAAACTTGAAGCTGCTTCTCATGTGCTAAAACCTCTCTGTTTAACCCAAATCTGTATGTATGGCTCTCTGGACAGAGGAGAAATATTTATACTTTTTAACCCAAAGATTTTGCTATGTTATGACTGTTAGCTGATTTTTCTACAATGTGGATTTCAAACAGTGATAATGCTAATATATCTAAAACTTTTATCTCTTTTTGTAAACAAAGAAAAATCATGTAAGCTTTATGGAGTCAAGGGAGTCATAAGACTTGGATTCACCCCTCATCAGTAAAATAAACTACAGATAAATACAGCCTAAGTTTCCCCACCTGCCTACTCCTGAGAGTATGATCTCTGTTTCTCCTCTGGGACTCCTCACCTCCCCCAACTACCAGGACTGTGGCCTTGAAAGTTCCAAATGTTTGATTTTCCTCTAAGTCCCTAAACTTTAACTTCTGTTCCTACTCTGTATGTTTCAGCAGATTTCCACTTGACTGACAGACACTATCCAGAAATCAACTGCAGACTACAAACTGCCCCAAGCAGCTGTGAGTCTTGGACTTGCTGAAAGCTGATGTAAACCAGTCCAGCCAGTGTGGTAGTTCCTTGTATGTTTAGCTGGGCCAGCAAACCAGATCCTTCTCATCAATTCTCCATTGCCTTAAATCTCTCCCAGTCTTTTATTATCATTCAGCCTTCCTATGCCCTGAGAGTGACGTCTCAATTTCAGCAGGAAGTAGTCACAGAAGGGAGCACATTACCTCTTAGCCTATAAATAAAAAGCTGGGATGTTAGGTCAAAAGGAAACTCCCTGGAATAGGGGACAAAATGGCTACTTATAGTGCCCATTGGCACACCAAGAAATGTACCTGTTAAAACCAAATAGACGCAAATATATCAATAGGTCAATCCATTATCTGAAGTGGTTCTACAGTTTGATGGGAAGCTCAGTCTGCTTTATGAAAGACAAGGATGTTATTGTGTGGCTTTAAAAAAATTTCTTCTTGCCGGGCGGTGGTGGCGCACGCCTTTAATCCCAGTACGCAGGAGGCAGAGGCAGGCGGATCTCTGTGAGTTTGAGACCAGCCTGGTCTACAAGAGCTAGCTCCAGGACAGGCTCTAAAGCTGCAGAGAAACCCTGTCTCGAAAAACCAAAAAAAAAAAAAAAAAAAAATTTTCTTCTTTCTATGTAAACCACTTGAAAACCATTAGAGGAAACTGGCAAGGATTAGATCTACAAACAGTGGAGAAGAGTGGCCTTTGTCTCTTCCTTGAGGAAGAATGTGCTTCTATGTCAAGCAATCAGATATAGTAAAAGGCGTGGTCTGACAACTCTAGTCAAATCTCCAAAAATGTAAGGAGCAGCTTGATTCCTCTGGCTAGTGGATTGTTAACAGTCCAATATGGAATTGAATAATGCCTTTCTTAACCCTCTTTCTGAAGCATTGTTAAAAGCGCAGGGTCAGAAATTGGGGTTCAACCTAAAGATCTGAAAACAAACCAGTCAGCTACTGGCTCTTACCTTGACCTCAGTCCGAAATGGTGATCCTGCCTCCAAGAATCTCAGAATGAGACTGTGGCTGAGAGCTGCTCCCCCACATCTTATATTCCTCTCTAGGACTGGAATTAAAGGCACGCACCACTGGAATTAAAGGCATGCACCACCCGATTTCTATGGCAGCTAGTGTGGCTACTGGGATTAAAGGTGTGTGTTACCATAACCCGGTCTGTAAGTGAGACTGTTTTACTCTAGATGTTCAGCCTTTATTTATTAAGATACAATTGAAATGCCACTATACCTTTTTTCTCCTTTTCCTCATCCTACATGCCCCTGTTTTATAAACTTCTTTCTAGATTTCTTCAACAACAAATTCAAATGATTTCTAACCAGACCTTTAATCACTTGTTATTACAGGATTGTCAGGCCCTGGCTACAAAACCAGGAGCCTTTGACTCCTGACTATACTCAGGTGGTGAGGATCAAGCTTGCCCCATGGACTTAGATGCCTCCATACAGCAGGAAGTAATTTAATAATAATGTCACCCTGTTTCCCAACCCCTGATTAGATATCAGTAGTAAACCAAAAATGGAGGAACGTAGGGGGAAAGGGCCAAGGAAAGAACACCATGACCCTGATTTCACCCCAAGCTTGAGGCCAGGGCCAAGGGAAAAGCATTCTGTTCCTGGGTTGACTTGAAGCTCCCGACTTAGAAATGCCTACCCTCATGACTCATCATTAATGACTGTGCATGCTCCAAAAGGCCTATAAAAGCCCTCCCCTCTACCCAATCCTCTGCTGTCTCTGTTCCTGTTCACAGGCAGCAGCCATTCTGTGTCTCTCCCCAATAAATCTCTTGTGTGAAGTTTGTTGCGTGGTGTAACTTTGTGGTTCCTTGGCTCCAGATTACCAAGTTGACCGTGCACCAGAAAAATCCTTACAGGATGCAATGGCTGTTAAGGTGTGTGGAGAAGACTGTTCACTTCATGGTAAACAGGAAGTGAGAAAGAGACTGAGACCTGGTACAGCCTTCAAAGGCACAACCCCATTGATTTCCTTCCTCTAGATCCCATATTTTAAAGTAAAACAGTGTTACCAACTGGGGATCATGCTTTCAACACATGAGCCTATAGGGAACATCTCATAATCAAATTATATCAGGTACTAGTTTAAGAATAATTTATAATTAAATGCAACAGCTCAGCAGGTAAAGGCATTCCCTGTCAAGACTAATGACCAATGTTTGAGACCTGGGACCCACATGGTAAGAAAGACAGAACTAATCTTCACAGTTTTCCTCTGTCTTTCACATGTACACCTTGACACACATACAGAATAAAATTAAATGCAGTACAACATTTTAATTAAATAAAAGAAAGATTTTTTTTTAAAAAAGGACAGACTGGATATATAAATTTTGAGGCACTGTAGAGTCAATAAACACTGGTTAGATGAGGAAGAATCCTACGGGAGCTGGAGTCAGGGCCAGTACCAGAGTAGAGATGGAGGTGGTATTCTTTCTGCCTGGGATTTGTTTCTGATTCATTGTTCCCACTGTGTGCTTGCCACTGACCCCCAAAACCCACATCTGTGAACCCTTCCAGAATGAATGAGTCTGAGTTGTCACTGAGATCATTCAGGCACTGGGTAAGCTCAGTCCTGGAAGACATGGGTGGGTGGGTGGAACAAAACGATTCAATGACTCCCTTCTCCATCTTCGGAGTCTTTACCTGAGGGCAAGGGTTGTACATAGCTAAGCAGTTCTGTCTAGGTCTGGGCCTGCCCGTGGCTGACCTGTCATCGTCTCAGCCCCAATCTCTCCAGCAATGAGGTCTGACAAGTTGTCAGAACTGAGTGAAATCTCTCCTTGGGAGGCAGGTTCTTCCTCTGCTCTGGGCTTCAGCTTTGTCCTCCCCAGAGCTTGAGACCCCTGGGGAAATTCCAGTTTCTTGAGGATCATCGTTTCAATAGCCAAAGGGTGGGACACAGTGTCTTTCTTTAGAATACCTTTACTCCTGGCAGGATGGTTACACTGGATGAATGTTTTTGTACGTCTCTCTCCTAACAGTTCAAAAGAAATTGCCAGCCATCCTTCCCTAAACTTGTTACCTCCATGCAGAACCAGAAGCTATGCTTTGTCCTTACAAAGTTCAGTCAGGTAGAGTGCCCCAAAAGCCTGCATCAAACAGTGTAGCTTCATATCCCTGAGTGCTTTGCAAATGGAAAGCATACCAGCAGGGCTAATCTCCTTACCACAGAAAGACACAGCCCATCGTGTGTGCAGTGGTGGCATCGGCCAGATTCAACTCGGAACAAGTGGTTCTGGGGGCAACAAATAGGTGGTGGATTAGCATGAGGAGGAAGACCTGCTTGGCCTTGGCAGTTCAGAAGGTCCTCATGTTTGCCATGCAGGAGAACCAAGATACCAAACAATGTCAGGGTGCATTAGTGGGCAGAAGGGCATTTGGCTCTTGGCTCCCACAGCCAGCAGAGAAGCCCTAAAGCAATTTAGGCCTAAATAGGTCATCAAATGTTCTTTGATTGGTGTGTGTGTGTGTGTGTGTGTGTGTGTGTATGTGTGTATGTGTGTGTGTGAGTGTGCGTGTGTGTGTATGTGTGTGTGTGATGTAGATGACCATTTGGTGGAATCAACCCTTGCATCTCATGAAGAAACTTTATTCAGGCAACAGAAAGAAGGTAAAAGAAAATCATGTCAAGCATCCCATAATTCTGCTGACCCCATTTGCCATTTAGTTCATATGCACAAGCAGGTTCATAATATTTCACAACAAACTGGACACAGTGTTGCTCCTTGTGCCAGCCAAACCATCATACCCAGATCAACAACGTGGGGACTTCTGCGGTCTGCTGAAAGTCAGCCTTCTTAGAAAAGAAACGGGTTTGCTTTTGTTTTTCTTTTGTTTTCTTTGTTTTGCTTGTTTTTTTGTTTTCTGAGCCAAGCTTTCATGTAGCCCAGGCTAGCCGTAGGGCCACCTGATCCTTCTGCTTCTACTTTTTGAGTGCTGGGATTATTTTAGTGCTGGGTGTTGAACCCTGCATGCTGGAAGAACACTCCACCAACTGACCCACATACCCACAGTCCTTTTGGAGACTTTTACTTCTAGGCCTGGTGGTCTGCTGTGGAGACAAGCCTGGTGGTCTGCTGTGGAGACAGGCCTGGTGGGCTGCTGTGGAGACAGGCCTGGTGGGCTGCTGTGGAGATAGGTCGCATTCCTTAGCATGTGACTACAGAGAGGCTGTTTGAGCTACTGATGCTGTGACATGGGTGTAGGAGGGATGCCCGGACAGGCTAAGAGGATTGGGGTCTGTCTAGTTACCTCTGATCTGTAACACTCCCAGCATCCCCAGGCTACTTCTTAAATTGAGATAAGATCTCATGGAGACCAGGCTGCCCTTGGACTCACAGTACAGCTTGGATGATCTTGAACTTCTCGTCTGCTTTCATCTCTTGGGTGTGCGATTAAAGGCATCATCACCGGGTCTGGTTTATGTTATGCTGAGGGGCAAACCCAGGGTTCTGTGCTTGCCCAGTAAGCACTCTAGCAACTGAGCTACATCCATAGCCTAATCTGTCTATAATCTTAAGTGATGTCAGAAGATTAGAGCTGTCTCTGAGTGCATTTATCCATACTCTGTGGCCCACCCTGCCTGTCTATTGCATTTATCCATACTCTGTGGCCCACCCTGCCTGTCTATTGCATTTATCCATACCTGTGGCCCACCCTGCCTGTCTAGTGCATTTATCCATACACAATGGTTACCCTTCTTGTCTAGTGCATTTGTCTATACTCTATGCCCCCCTGCCCGTCTAGTGCATTTGTCTATACTCTATGGCCCACCCTGCCTGTCTAGTGCATTTGTCATACTCTATGGCCCACCCTGCCTGTCTAGTACATTTGTCATACTCTATGGCCCACCCTGCCCATCTAGTCTGACTGCAAAGTTTCTACTTAATTTTTAACTTCCAGTGCAGCTATCATGCCGACCAGGAAGCTTTATGGATCTTAACAGAGTGCTCACTTGTCTGCCCTCTAGAGTGCCCTGGTATTTATGGACTTCCAGTCCTCTGTTTATCCCTGCCCTGGCTCTGATCCCCAGTAGGCTCTATCTGCCGGAAGAAAGGGAAGGTTTCCCTTCCACCCGTACCTCCTGACACGATGCTACAGCAAAGGTATGTGCTCCCAAGGTCTCCAGAAGGAGATCCAGGGCTTCTGTGGCTGGATCAGATGAGTCCTGGAGTCCTCTGGACTTGTTCTTTGTTTCCTTCCCTCCCATCTTGACTTTCTCCTTCCAGTGGTTTCTGTGAGTTTCCCCACTGAGAACTGTGACTGTGGTTCTATTGTGTAGCATGTGCTTAGCTTCCCATCTTCAAGTAGAGGGCAAGGCAGCAGTACACCTTGCAGAGAAATGTCTCTGGAGCATGGCAGCTCATCGCTTACCCTCTTGCACCTGCTAGCTCCTGGTGAGTAAACAGTCCATGTTTCATAACAAGGACTTAAGTGATTTAGATCACTTACATGTACTTCTATTTAACTAGACAGTCTTTCATCACATAAACAGTCCCTGAATGAAATAAAATGACTCCAGCCTTTCTGAATAATGAATGTGACTGGAATTTCTATGAATGTCATATAAAACTCTGGATATTAAGACTCTTAAGAGTTACCATTTCCTTAGCATAGAAAGGGGAAATCTCTTTCTTAGGACCAAGCAGGTTGTTCATGATGATGCTAGTTTCAAGTTCAAACAGTCTGAAAATCATGTTTGAATAAATCAGGTCCCTTTTAAGAGAATTGAAGCTTTGAATGATATGTAATTAGGCACTTTTGTGCTAAAGTATTTCTGCTTTTCTGTATATTTTCAGTTAAATTAGAGAAAGGGTGAAAGGAACAACAATAACAAGAGAAGATTACATGCTATAGTATGGATGACCTAGAAGACATCATGGAGTGAAGGAGACTAGACATGAAAAGGCAAGAACTACTGTGATTTTGCGTATGTGAGATATCTGTAAGTAGCAAGTTTATAAAGATTAACAAGTGCTGGGATTGAAAAGCAGGCCGTTGTGCATACTGGACAATTAATTGCTCTACTACCTGAACTCCACGCCCAGGCCATTCTATTTTCCTTAAATCCAGCTGTGTCAGAAAGATTTTAAACTGTGCCACCATTGATATGAAATGAACCCCAGCACCCTGCCCACTTCACTGGTCGGACTGTGAAAGGGTCCTACGCAGTTTACAAGGCTGGCATTGTGACACATGCCTGAAATCCAGAGTGGGGGAGGCTGAGGCAGGAGGGTTGTCTCACTAGGTCACCAGCCTTAGCTACATAGTGAGACCTGTCTCAAACAAACTAACAAAAGAAGATAGAGAAGTAAAATCCCAGTTTCCAGGAACTGGGGAGAAAGGAAGCAGGGAGTTAATGTGCAACGGCTCCTATCTGGAACGGGGAAAGTTCTGGAAATGGATGGCGGTGGCGGTTGCACAATACAGTGATTGCATTTAATGTCGATGCAGACTCAGAACAGTTCAAGTGGAAAATGTGAACATGTTCCTATGATAAACAATGTGATAAAGTAAAACATTGCCAGGGAGGAATAGCTTTTCAGAGTAACAACTTTGCATACTCAGACCAGAGATTCCCCAGACGTAGTTGCAAAGGCCTGGGTTGTGATGGAGGACTCTGCCATTTGCTCTCAGCAAACAGTTTAATTAATCAAGGCTAGCCCTCTTCAGGCAGTTCTTCAAGCCTGCCAGAGGCTGGGGCTGATTACTGTTGACAGAGCTAAATCATCAGGGTCAGAGAAGGAAACAAATATCTTAAACTTCCTCTTCCAAATTAAGGAATTATGCAAAGTAAATGCACTGTATCTAATATCAATTTTACTAGGCATAAAGATACTCCATGTGCAAAAACCCCAGAATGCAAAATGCAAAATGAAAGACGAAAAGGAAGAGTTTTATTCAAGCTGGCTGTCTTGGAGCCCTGGTCAGAGCTGCAGTGGTCATTTAACTCAGCTCCTCCGGCCACTTGACCTTCAGCTTCTAATTGACCAGTGTCGAAATCTGGCTGCTTCACATAAGTATATAACAGGTCCCTCACTGCTATGCTTTAGGTAGACCAAGGGTACCACTTCTATGCTGGGCATGCGGAATTAATATTGTTGGGCGTGTTAAGTTTGTCACACAAACTAAAGTCACTTTGGAAGAAGAAATCTCACTTGAGGAATCGGCTGTAGTAGATTGGCCTGTGGGCACATCTGTGGGGGCATTTTCTTGTTTATGGTCAATGTGGCATGACCCATTCCACCAGGACATTGTTGCCCCTGGGCAAACGGTACTGGGTGCTAATGGAGAGCAGCCCCAGCAAGCCAGCAAGCAGCACTCCCCCATGGTCTTTGCTTCAGTTCCTGACTTGAGTTCATGTCTTGGCTCTCTCAGTGATGGACTGTAACCTGTAAGCTCAGCAAACCCTTTCTTTTCTAAGGTGGTTTTGCTCATTGTTTTCTCACAGTAGCAGAAAGGTGGATGAGAACAGAATTAATATCAGGAACATGGGGAACCTAACTATGTGGTTCTGGAAAAGAACTGTGGAAAGGTTTTGGAGCTTTGATCTAGACAAGGCTATTGAGTTTTCTATGCTTAATGAGTTTTCAGAGAAGCTTAGAAGATGGGAACGTGCAGAAAGAAGGTGGATGGCAAACGGCTGGGTTGTGACGTTCCAGAGAAAAGGCTTTATCGGGGCTGTTCATGGAGGGTTTGCTTTATGGGGACAATGGACACTGGTTAGCTGGAGCTGGAAAATCACCAGTGAGCTAATAACCTGCTGGAAAGTATTGCCTTGGGGTCGCACACAGAAGCTGTGGTCCTTGCAGGAGCCAAGACTGCACATCAAGCTGGCATCCATGCTTGGCAGTATGTTTTCCACAAGGCATGAAGGGGTCACAGAGAGCAGATGAGGCTTAGCACTGTGTGGCAGGACTGGAGTTTCCCTGAAGAGAGGTTAGGAGAGGCCGTGGGTGAAGACCGTGGGCATCTCCAGCTTATTGGAGCTGCCAGGACCATGGATTGCTAACAAGGGCACTGGCAGCTGTGGAGTGGAGCTGACCCAAGGCTGCAAGACATGCTGTGTGTGCTACTTATGGCAAAGCCGGGGGAGAGAAGTTGTCCAAATCCTTTGGAGCCCAGAAGATTGTATGTGTGTCCTACATGCTGGACACCGGGCTACGGGAGTAATTTACATAGCTGGATATTGATTTTGCTTTGACTTTCTTATAACTGTGCTCCAATTTTTCCCTCAGAGAGTAAGAAAATATTTAACTTATTTTTATTTTACAGAAGGCCACTTGAGGCTTTGAAGGACTTGGGACTTTGAAAGAGATGTTGAATATTTTAAAGAGACTTTGAATTTTGTGTGACTGAATTTTTTAAAGACTGTGAAGCTTTTTAATTTATAGTCAGTTTTTGCCCTGAGCTCCTGTTCTTGGTCCTATCAGTGAGGACCTGAAAGTGTAAGCTAAGATCAACCTCTTAGTCTTCAGGTTGCTTTTGTTCATAGTGATTGCCATAGCAATGGGAAGTTGGCTGGGAAACTGTCCTGTATCTAGTCACACTCAGTGGTCTTCTGATTGGTGTCTGTGGATATTTGGATTCCCTAGGCCGGATGTAAGTTTACTTTGCCTTTCCTTCCACCCACCCCGCCTTATGCAACCAGTGATGGTCTTAGACTCCTGTTCCTTCTCCATCCTCTGTTTAGAAGGTAGAGTGTGGTGGACTTGTGGAAACTCACTCCTCTGCTTAAAGGAGGCAGTCATGGCTGTTGGTGGCCTGTTCCCTGACACTGGCCTTAAGGTGGTAAAGACATTTTAAAAATAACTCCTCAAGAGTAACAAATAAATCATCAGGACTTGAATCATAAACAAATTATAGTAACAATATTAATAATAACAGCAATAAACTTTCTAGAAGACAATCTCAAAGAACAAATCGAAAAAGTACAATACTTTTTGAAAAGGTCAAAAAATAAGCAGTCCTTGGTTTGCCCAGTTCTATGTTCATGGAAACACATATGAATTGGAGCCACAATTTGACTTTGTATTGTTGTCATTTGCAGAGTAAATTGTTTTGTAAACAACTTCGTACCGTATCAAAAAATTGTCTATTTCAGTGAAGGATGATAGATTCCCTTATCATGAAAGAAGTCAACAGAGATGGGAGGTCATGTCACGATCATCGCAAATAGACTAATGAGTACTCACAGTGACCGGCTTGTCATTTCAGGTAAGCAGGCTGCTTTGCATTGATAAGATTCATTTGGAAATGCCAAACCTCCCCTGTCTTCCTTTTGCTTTTGCATAATAGCCACCAAAATGCAGTTTGTGCTAGGCTGTAGAGTAGTATTGAGCAACCTGGGTACCATGTTGATTTCTCACTCTTGCAAATCTGTTTGCAGGTATAGGTGACTGGGTCTCAGTCAGCTCTCTCCGTGAAACATCCCATGATTCAGGACAGCCATACTGAACCTCTTAGTTGGCAGGACAATGCAAGTCGTTTCTTAGACTGACCATTAAAAGGTTTGATCAAGAAAGAAGATGATCTTCCTCTGTTCTGGTTCACAACAAGCTGCAGGGAAGCTCAGAGCTCTCATGAGCTTATCTGCCCTGAAGGCAAGGGTGAAACAAGCAAGCAAGCAAAGGAACAACAGGAAGGGAGGGAAGGAGAGAGGGAAGGAGGAAAGCTGGGAGGGAGGGAGGGAAGAAAGGAGGGAGAAATGAATCTGGTTAGCAGCAGACACAGCAAAAAGTACAATACTTTTTGAAAAGGTCAACTGCAGATTTCAGTTCAGATAACATTCTCAGCTTCTTCTGCCAGCACAACACAGTTTCTGGTATTTTACTTGTCCTCTGTAAAGCTCACTTTGAAGAGCAGTCAGTGATGTCATTTTCTCTAGAGAGTACAATGGTCTGAATGTATTCTCCAAAGTCCTGTACTGAAATGTAACTGTCAGTGTGATAGTACTAAAATGGAGAGCCTTTAAGACGTGATTAGGAGGAATTAATATCATGATAAAGCAAGTCTCATCTGTCCCTTTGGCTCTCTGACCTTCTGCCATGTGAGGTTGCAGCAATAAGGTGTTATTCTGAAAGCAGAGTGTGGGCCTCACTAGACCCTGATAATGCCCATGCCTTCATCTTGGGCTTCAGTTTGTGGAACCTCTAAACATACTTCTTATTATTTATAAAGTATCTAGTCCTTATTATTTTTCACAGTATTCTAAATGGACTAAAACTGAGATAAAATTCAAGGGTGGAAAAGAGATGTCTTCACTTATCTGGTCATGCAATTATCCATCACCCATCCATCCATCCATCCATCCATCCAGCCATCCAGCCATCCATCCATCCATCCATCCAGCCATCCATCATCCATCCATCCAGCCAGCCAGCCAGCCATCATCCATCCATCCATCCATCCATCCATCCAGCCAGCCAGCCAGCCATGATCCATGCACCCACTTGTCAATAGCTGTCTACCACCCATTATGTTTAAAGTGTTGTTCTAAGTGCTGGAAGTTCACAATAATTGAAATGTGCAGAAGAATCCCTGTTTTCTTGAATGTATATTTTAGTGGGCAAACAAACAAACACATCACACATCAACACGCATGTATTACTATTACAGATTATAATTAAGTATCATAGGAAATGAGGCCTGGGAAAGAAGCTTGGGAACCATTTTAGCTGGATTGCTCAGGGAAAGTTTAGGGGAGTTTAATTTTTGATAAAATCCTTTTTTCATGTAAAGTGTTTTTGGGATTTTGAGAGATGGCTTGGTGGTCTTCTTCTGTTTTCCCAGAAGACCCAGGTTTGACTCATGGTCTTGTTCCAAAGGATCCAAAACGTTTTTCTGACTCTGCAGGCACCACAAACACACACACACACACACACACACACACACACACACGGTACATACATGCAGTCAAAACACATATATGCATTGAATAAACGTAAATGAAACTTTAATTTTTTCAAGTCTTTTGCATATGAGTAGTTGGAAGGTGCCTTGGGGAGAGATAGAAGTTCTGTCCTCAAAAGATTTTCAATAGGAAAAGGTTCTGGGAAATATACAAAATGAATATAAGTCAAATATGATTTTTAAAAGTAGTTAATTGTAACTATTAACTATGTAGCAGGCTTGTAGTCCACAAACCAATGTGCATCTTATTTTCCCCAAGCAAACACAAGCTTGGACTGAGCAAGGCTAAGTGACTTATCTGAGGTAACACAGCAAGGAAGGCACAGACCTGCGTCCCAACTCCAGTTCTCTCCAAAGCTGTGCTGTGGACATTCGTTTTCATTCTTTTCTTGTCACTTGTATTTACTGTGTCACTCCAGAGCTGCCACTGAGAGCTAGTCTGCTTCTACCAAGGGAAGAAACAAAACAGGTATTGTCGGAGGAGGTAGCACTCAAACTTCACTTAGGTAACTGGTGGTGGTCAAGATGGTGCATTTAAAAAGCCTCCAGTAAAATCAACCAGGTTCACAGTGTGTTTGGAGAGGCCAAAAAAATTTGTTTGGCTAGAATTGATGGGCAGAAAAATGAGAATAAACTTATAAAAAACAAAACAAACAGCAAAACCAAAACCCAAAACTTAAGTCAGATCCCAAGTCTGAAGTGCTAGACAGAGGAGGTGGAACTTGGTTGATGACTGAACCTACTGAGCAGAGCAGGCTGAGGCAAGGGGCTGTCTCCTCAGAAAGCAGCTGGCCTGCTGTGCGAAGGGCAGACTGGATAGGACAATCTGCTTAGGAAGAACAAGGAGCCCTGGAAAGGGCAGAGGCAGCAAGTTGAAAACACAGGAAATGAAGGGACATTCCCAAAGAAGAGTGGACCACAGTTGTGAAAGACTGGTCGGGGAGAGCCCAGGAAGAGGGAAGGAGAAATAAGTTACCCTAGTGAAGCTGTAGGCAGTTCTTTATTTTCTTACATTTTCCACTCTGTTTCTGCTTTACCGTTTATCTTTGATGCCCAGACAGGAGTCAAACGGGAGTTTTACTGCAGGCTCTTTGTGAGATCCTGTGAATGACGATGGAACAAAGCTCTTTAAATTATGACCTAAAAGGCCCAAGTCGCTTCACCCAATGAAAATCTCATTAGGTACTGTTTGAAAAGCAACACACTCAAATCTGACTTTATTTGGCTTGTATGGTTTGATCCCTCTAAAGTGATAGTTTCTCAGTAGAATTGCTGGATGCATGACAGTTCAATAACACAAGTAAGAGGTCTGCCTTCTGGGGGGGAAGGTGTTACCTTCCTGTTGCTAGGTGATGCTCTCCAAAGCAATCATTGTCTTAAAGGACGACAACACTTTCTAATTCCTTTTCTTTTGAAAGCAAACACATGCTTAAGACTAACCCCAAATTCCCTTCTCTGTACCCTAGCAAACGGGGTCCTTGTATAGACGGTTTGCAATTCTCTCTGCCCCTCTGTAGTTCCTTTCAACACAGACCCCCTTAGCCTAACAAATGACTTTCACCAATGAGATGGCCGGCTTGGGGATGTAACTTGGTGGTAGGGTGATTGCCTCACATGTGTGGGGCCCCAGGTTCGATCCCGTGAACCACACCAGACAAACAAACAAATAGTGGAAGAGTAGCAAAGGCAACTAAGTCTGAGATTTGGAAAATAGTCGGCATTGGGCTTCATAGTCTCTTTCTCCTTCTTGGAATCCTGATGACAACTCAGGTTGGCCTTTGAAACACGCGAGACCAGCCAGAGCAGACAGGCTCCATTGCAGTGGAAGACACTGGCAATTCATGTGCTGAGAATTAGTCATGGGAAGGAGGCCATCTACCAGGGATTGTCTAAACCATACCTGAAGGAAATCTCCAAAGATGGAAAGAATTGTAAAAGGAAGTAAATCAAATGCTGGATTTTGTAAGCCATTTAATTTAAGAGAGATTTGCTATAGAGCAAAAACTAACTGGTCTGAACCATTGCCTTCCCCTAAGATCCCATTTCTACCTAATGGGTATCTAAAGTAAACAGGTTGTCTTTCACCTTAAACAGATCCAACACACCTTTCATAAGCTGGTAACATTTAAAAGGAATTTCATTTCATTTTCTTGACTTACCTGATCAATTATGTACACTTTAATATTTTACCTTTTGTAGCTCACAACCAATATCAAAATTTTTCTAATGTCAAAGTTCCACAATTAACTGATCAATATTTAATTAATCAACAATTAATTGCAATAAGTGTCATAGTGATTTTTGGTTTTATTTATTTATTTTAAAGAAAGTTTTAATTTAATGTGCATGAGTGGTTTTTTCTCCATGTATATATTGTGCCCAGTGCCCACAGAGCCAGAAGAGGGTGTCAGGTTTCTTGGAACTGCAGCTGCAGACAGTTGTGAACTGATGTATGGGCACTAGGAACAAAACCTCTGAACCACTGAGCCATGTCTGCAGCTCCTCAGGTTTTCTTTTTTAATTTTTTAACATCCTGACCACAGTTTTCCCTCCCTCCTCTCCTCCCAGCCCCTCCCCACCCTACTTTTCTCCTGTATCCCCATTGTCTCAGTTTCTATTCAGAAAAGGGCGGGCCTCCCATGGATATTGACAAAACATGGCATGTCAAGTGTAGTAAGACTAAGCACCTCTCCCTGTGTTAAGGCTGGGGAAGGCAATCCAGTATGAGGAATAGAATCCCAAAAGCCAGTAAAGAAGTCAGAGGCAGCCCCTGCTCTCAGTGTTAGGAGTCCCACAAGAAGACCAAGCTACGTAATTCTCACATATTTGCAGAGGGCCTAGGTCAGTCCCATGCTGGTTCCCAGATTGTCAGCTCAGTCTCTCTGAGCACCTAAGAACCCAGCTTAGTTGATTCTATGGGTTTTCTTGTGATGTTCCTGACCCCTCTGGCTCCTACAATCCTTCCTCCCTCTCGTCAGCAGGATTCTCTGAGCTGCCTGATGTTTGGCTGTGGGCCTCTACATCTGTTTCCATCAGCTGCTGGATGAAGCCTCTCTGATGACAACTGGGCTAGGCACCAATCTACGAGTACAGCAGAATTTCATTAGGTATCGTTACCTTGGCATATTTTTACTCCAGTTGTGTTTGGTTCTATCCCTGGTCTCTGGGCCTTCAGAGTCTGGGTCCTGACCCTCCAGGTATTGTACTTTTAATCTTAGTATTTATATGATGAGGGTTCTTAATAACATAAATATTTTGATTTTATATTTCACATTTCCAAAATTCGTGAAGTGTTCATCGCTGTGTTAGCAGTGATAAGAAGTGGGGTAAGAAGTGGAAGGTTCTCAATTCTAATGGCTGTCGGAATGGTAGCTTCCCCCAGATCTAGTGCTTCCCTTCATTTCCAGCACCTAGAGCCACATGCTAGGTTCTCAGTAACTCTGTGTGAATGAGTTCTGGACCGTAAAGACTCCATTAAATTGTATGGTAAAATGGTTTTTCAGTTTTTCTATCCTTTGTCAAATGGACTGCTGCCTTCGTTCTTACTTATACTCCCTGGATGATTACTAATGCTGGAAAATATTCAAATAGCTTCTTTTTAGAAGTAATATAGTAATTTTCCTTAAGTCAAGAAAATCAACTGTTCCAAAAGAGCTCTAGATGGACACTGCTCATATTATCTCTATTTATATTCCCTTTAATCTAGCGAGGAAGTGAGCCCGCCAAGACCTGTAATAACTGATAAGACCATTCATTACGCAGTCTGAAGGCACAGTTCTCCATGGCGGTGGTGAGCACAGAGGGCTGCCGGGGGCTAAGTGCCAATCGTGCCTTCACATGTGCTGCTATATTAAGGAAAGGTACTGAGGAAAATGTAAATGTTGAACTGTGGTTTAATCAGAAATTATTTTTACAAGGGCTGTTGGATTCCAATTATATGGGATTTGTCAAATGGTTCCATTAAAACTGAATTCTTAGGATGATCTGAACATTTATATTCCTCAAGGTTTCTATAATAAACCTTCTCTATGGTGTTAAGATGTGTTTTCCTTCTTAATTTTTCTGTAAAGAAACCCATTGTCTACTATTGCTGTAAAAGGAAAAAATAGGAAAGAAGAAGGGGGTGAGAAAGGGGGGGGTGAAAAAGAGAGACAGAGACAGAGAGACTGGTGATGTCTCTTACCCAGTTCAAACTAAATGAAGCTAGGCCTGGACATTTGAATTTGGGATTTACTGATGTTCCCTTCATCTGACTTGAGAATTGCCTTGAAGTACTGTGGGTTCTCTGGCCAATACAGTGAGATTCTTGCCAGCAAATGGGTAAAGAAGCTGGAATTTGTTTCTGTTTTGCTTTGATCTTGTTTGTTTTATTTTTTCAGAAAAAAATCTATTGGTTGCAGACTATGTGGTACAAGGAGGCATCGTGGGTGTGCGTGGTGCTTAGGGCTGGAAAGAGGAAGCCCTGTTGGGCAATGCATCTATCTATCGTGCTTATGGAAGAGACATCTCAAAGCGCCATGGAAATCAATGGATCTCTTCATCTGATTAGCAACTTGGTTACCTGTCTATACAAGATAAAGGACTTGAATTTAGCATCTCTGAGCACAGTGGCTTCAAGAAGACAAACCCCTTCCCCTGTAAGTTTGCAGCAAGATAGTCTAAATGTTGGCTCAGGGTCCTAATTACAGCAATAATGGAGCATCCTTCACAATACACTGCAGGCAGGAGCCTAATTAATGAGTTCAATTCATCTGAAGCAGAGTCCACCTACTGTGCAAGAGAGACGCATATCCATCAAGCCTGAATGAGATGTGGGCCTGCAGAATGTGCTCTATCAATGCCGTTTTAACATCTTATATCAGTGTCTCTTGGAGCACTTTGTAAACATTAACTCTCATGTACTCTTGGGAAAGTTTATAATAGCATATTGTTTGGCAGGCAAATAAACCGCAGCCTTGGATCACACCAGTAATGCTACTCTCCAGTGGCTGAGGGCTCATGAGCTTTGGCTGATGGAGACCAAAGTAGGATTAAGCAGTGTTTTTGGGGCAAAAGAAATGTGGCAAGCAGTGTTTCAGATGCACAAATTTGATTCTCATCAGAGCAGGAGGCAAACCCCAGACTCAGTATCTCTATGGTGAGCTAGGGTTCAGTGACCTAGGGCTTAGCACGTAAAAAGTTGAGCCTTTGATCACCAGGACCACATAAGCCAGGTGTGGTGGCAAACATCTGTAGTCTCAGCACTCGGGAGGTATAGGCAAGAGGATGAGAAAAGGTAATGTTAAGCTACATTCCAAATTAGAGGCCAGCATAGGACACATGGAACCCTTGTCTTCAGAGGGCATGAATGGGGGTGTCATTTATTTTGAGGTTCCAAGGACTCTGAAGATAAGTGATTTGTTTTAGGGGTTCTGTTCGGCTCTTTGAGCCCTGAACTGTGGTTCCGCAGTGTATTGTAGGACATTAGTAACACTTCTTGCTGCTGTGACAAAACCCCAGACAAAAGCACCTAAGGAAGGAAGAGTTTGTTTGAGTCATGGTTTGAGAGTCCAGCCCCCATGGCAGGTGTAACACGAATGGGGCCTGCTTGTTGGGGTTTCTGTCTTCCCATTAGGTAGCCCACAGCCAGCAAGTCCCAGAGAAAATCACACAGAGATCTCTATAAGTTATAAAGCTGATTGGCCCATTAACTCAGGCTACTTATTAGCTCTTGTAGCTTATATTAACCCATTATTCTGATCTATTTTTGCCATATGGCTCTGTACCTTTTTCAGTTGGCAGGTCACATCCTTCTTCCTCAGTGATCTGTGCAGGAATGGGAGGAATCAACTTCCTCCTTCCCAGAATTCTTCTGTTCTCATTGCATCATTTCTCTTTCCTGTCTGGTTTTCCCGCCTATACTTTCTGTCTGGCCAATCAGTGTTTATTTAAAACATAATTGACAGATTACAGACAATTCTCCCGCACCATGCAGGAAGGGCATGGCAGCAGGAATACAAGGCTGCAGATCATGCTGCTCTGCATCTGAGGTCAGGAAGGATAGAGATGAATGCTGGTGCTGAACTTGTATTATTACAATGAAGTTAAACTTTTCTTTCTCTTGAGAGAGGCCACCCAAAAGCCCACTATACAATCTGGGAAAGATGGCATGAAGGTCCAGAGAAGCAAGTCAGTCTACAAGCATGAGATGGACAAGATTGGATAGGTTGCCATTCAGTCTGTGAGGAGTTTTTACTGGCCTGTCTTTTGGCTACTATCTCTGCCCCATCTAAAGATGAACCATTATATTTGTTTCTGGGTGTTTCTGTAAGAAAGAAACACAGACTGAGTGGCTTAAAAGCAACAAGAACTTGTTTCATTTTAGAAAGTCAAAAGTCTAAAAACAAATTTTTGTCTGAGTTCTGTGAAAAAGCTTCTCTCTAAGCTTCTGGAAGTTTCTGGGATCCATTGGTTACCTTGGTTGTGGGCAGAGGAATCAGATCACTTTCTCCCTGATCTTTTCCACATGGCCTTTTTCTCTGTGTTGCGGCTCCCAGCTTCGCTCTGATGCGGTCATTGGATTCCGATCGCCTCTACACAAGTGTGACCTCGATTTGCATACACCTACAAAAGCTTTCTTTCTGAGATCATATTCATACTGCAAGAAGTGAAGACTCAGTCATATTTGTGTGTGTTTGTGTGTGTGTGTTGGGATAGTTAAGCCTATAACCCCTTGGGAAGGTATCAGTCACAGCAGAGGCCATCCTGTGCCATCTTCACTCTATACAGGATGAAAAAGATGGCTCTGGTAAATGGGCTGCTGGAACCCCTGACAGCCTCTGGAAACAAGTCTTGATCATCAAGATGCTCATAACGTTTGTGTCTGCCTCTAACTGGCAACTACCCCCATCAACAACCTCACAGCAAACCCCAACTGATTGTATCCTTTCCTCAGGACTTGGAGGCTTCACAATGGTGTGCCTTATCACTCAGCAACAGATGCTGCTTTTGAGGTAACATCTTATTTGCCATATTAAATGTGTGCTTGCAATAGGTACAATTCAATGGCTTCAAAAGCAGATTTCCAAGAATATATTTGATATTAGGGTTTATACATCACCCCAAACATTTCTTTATTAACAATGAATGTCAATCCATTTGAATATGAAATCTCTTTTTCCCAGTACACAAACCATACCACCCTTTAGCATTTCTTCTTCATACGCTGCTGAGCTTATCAGTTGTTTTCCAGAGGAAAAGGAAGTTATAAAGCTTCTTTTGAGAGACACTGGCTCAACTGATATTCTAATGCACCCGAAAAGGTACAAGGAGCAAGACTGCAGCTGATGGGGAGTGGATAGGTGCAAGAGGACAAAAGGAAAGTTGCCGTGTGCGCTTCTAGATATGGGCATTTAAGGTGTTTTCGCCATTTCAATAAATGGCACAGTGGTTGAAAAGTTTGCACATTTGATGGAGATCAGCCAAAACAAACTAAAGTTTGAACAAACAGCATTTGAGATGAATATTGTTATACGAGTGGAGATGTCCAGGAAGCCAATTGTTTATAGGTACTCCAAATACATCACTCAAACACAGTCTAGTTAATTGAAATCTTCACTCCAGCTGGCTGGGACTACACGCAGTGTTCAAGACCTAAGTAATAGCACCAAGTGTTTAGGGAAAGGGGTTTTTAAAGGCAAAAATCACATCCTGGTACCTCTCTCAGTAGCTGCAGAGGGTGGTTTTCTGCAAACAAGTGATTTAACAGAAACTAAGGAGCATCTTGACTTCAGGTTCCTAGAACAGAGATGGATAATTTTCCATGAGATTCTGCATCAAAAAGATGAAATTCTAATTACACCTAAAATGGCCTCAGCAAGAATACAAGCTGAAGGAGCTTCTGAACTCTCCTGCCCTGTCACACAATGCCTCTGACCTGGAGTGATATCTGTTTTGTAGATACTGACTTAGGCCGAAGAGTAAAATGTGCAGAGTAAGACTAAACTTAAACCTTGGATTGATCTGGGGTCACTTATGCACAGAGGTTGAGAAGTCCGTGATTAGGACTGAGAGCAGCAAGCAGGGAGGAGACAGGGTCACCAAAGAGGTGGAGACAGACCTGGTGCTAGTGTGACAAGGGACATAAGCAATTAATTAGTTCAGAAGGGAGAATCAGGATTGCAGCCAGACAAGGAGAAAAAGCCTTTTAGCAGCAAAGCAGGCTTAGTAGGTCAGAGAAGACTCAAGTTCAGTATAACTGAGCACAATGGCTTCTCCTCTTTGTGACTGCAAACTGCCCTCTAAAGGCTTATTTTTGTACCCATGGAATAGTGCAGCTCTGAGTCGTTGTCTGAGAGGCTGCTCTCTGCAGTGGATGGTAGTTAATACAGAAACCATAGCTGGTCAAAGTGCAGAGAAAAGTTGTGCTCAGCTATAAATGGGACATCAATTTCCCTCTCTTTCTTCAAGACTCAGGGAACATTTTGGAAAGATTATAAGAAATCAAAGAAGAATGCTGAGAAACACTATTTTCTGGTCATGACAGACGATTGCATTTATGAACTCATGACAGTTGTGGCTGCCTATACAAGGCCTGTGCAAGATCTAGGTAACCCACATTCCAGCACGCATGGGGGAGGCTCATGTGGCCCCACCCTTAGCTGAGGAGCTATTGACAGTTGAGAGATGCTCGTGTATGCAGGAAGAGTTGGTTTTCCATAGGGATGTGGTCCCTAGTAGGTTGCCATGCTCCAGTGGATATCCCTATGCCCATGTGCATAATGGTGACACTAAGTGGCTTCAGTGGCATGAAAAAAAACACACACAAAGAAAACATGAAATTGGGAGAGGATGTGGTAGTGGGGTCTGAGAGGAGTTGGGGGTGGATTTAAGCAAAATACATTGTATACATAGTTGAACTTCTCAAAGAATAAATAAAACACTATATTAAAAACATGTTAAATGATTCCTACTCTTTGCCTGACATCTGCATCAAGTGTAACTCTTCAGGGTCTTTTTCAGTGTCCCCATGATGTGGCATACTTTGACCTTTCTAGTTAGTCTCATCCCCAAGGTCTCCCCAGTTTTCTTTCATGCATGGAGTTGCTGTTCCCTTCAGAAAACATACTTACATTTTTCTGATTCCGTTCATGCTGCTTTTTCCCTTTGAATAGCGTCACTGTGCCCCACCCCTAATGAATCCTGACCATTTTCGATGGCCAACTCAAGTATCATCTAACCCCCTCTCCCTGTCATTGAGCTATACATATTTTTGCTCTCCTCCCTTTCTCCTCTCTCCTGCTCTACCCTCTCCTATGACTCCCATGCTCTCAATTTACTCAGGAGGTCTTATCTTTTCCTCTTTCCTAGTTAGATCCATGTATGTCTCTATTAGGGTTCTCTTTGTTATCTAGGTCCTGTGAAGTTGTGGACTGTAGGCTCCTTTTTCTTTGCTTTATGTTTAAAAGCCACTTATGAGTAAACAAATACTATAATTGTCTTTCTGGGTCTGGGTTACCTCACTCAATGTGCTTTATTTTCTAGATTCATCTATTTGCTTGCAAATTTCAAAATATCATTATTTTTTACCCCTGTATAGTACTTCATTGTGTAAATGTATCACATTTTCTTTAGCCATCCTTTGGTTGAGGGACATCTAGGTTGATTTCAGGTTCTGGCTATTATGAATAATGCTGCTATGAACATAGTTGAGCCCATGTCCTTGTGTTATTATTGAGCATCATTTGGGTACATACCCAAAAGTGTTATTGCTGGGTCTTGAGATAGATTGTTTCCTATTTTCTGAGAAATCACCATACTGATTTCCAAAGCAGCTGTGCAACCTTACACTCCCACCAGCAATGGAGGATTGTTCCCTTATCCCCACCCTCTGCATCCCCATCCTCTGCATCCTCACTCTCTGCAGCATAAGCTGTCATCATTTTGGTCTTGGCCATTCTGACATGTGTAAGATAGAATCTCAGAATTGTTTTGATTCACATTTCTCTGGTGGATAAGGATGTTGAACATTTAACTTCTCTTTTTATTTGTTTGGTTAGAGTTGTCTCTCAACATTACATCACTCTCTTTTCTCTGGTTATTCATTTTGCTCAGCAATGCACACTATAGTTCTTTTAGTTTTTTCTTTTTCCATATATATATATGTGTGTGTGTGTTGTGTGTGTGTATGTATACACACATATATATATAGTGTGTGTATGTGTGTGCACATATATATATGTGCACACACAATTTTTAAAAATGATTCTTTTTTATTTTTAATGGGTATTATCATTTTGCCTGCATGTATATCTGTGTGAGGTGCTGGTTCCCCTGGAAATAGAATCATAGATGGTTGTGAGCTACCATGTGGGTGCTGAGAATTGAACCAGGGTTCTCTGGAAGAGCAGCTAACACTCTTAACCTCAGAGCCATCTCTCTAGTCCCAGCCCTTGCTTTATTATGCTGA
Source organism: Arvicola amphibius (assembly GCF_903992535.2). Taxonomy (NCBI): domain Eukaryota; kingdom Metazoa; phylum Chordata; class Mammalia; order Rodentia; family Cricetidae; genus Arvicola; species Arvicola amphibius. The sequence goes on along the minus strand of NC_052058.2, from coordinate 108,677,299 downwards.
AAACTTTTGTTCTGTAGGTTAGGTTGCAAAATCCCCAGGGCAGGGTCCTATGTATTGTAATACCTTTCTGTCATTCTATGTCACATCTAGACAATGGAGAGACATGGTGAGCTTTGATGTGAACAATTTTTGAGACATAGGAAATAGGTTGGTTTGATGCAATAAGCAAAAGGTGGAGGGTGAAAAGTATTTGTCAGTCCAGAACAGTGAGGAATCTTGTATAATATCCTATAGTTATTTAGTGGCAAAGCTAGGATGTGAACTCACAACTCTGGACTGTCTTAAAGCTCACAGGCAATTGTTTTCCTAGTGACATGAACTTCGGACTGAGTTTGCTTCCACTTGACTTGGCTTTAATGCCACCCATTCTCCATCCTTGTGTGCAGCCCATCTCTCATTTATTGTCATGTACACAGAGAATGGGAAGCATGGTTTGAAGATGCCCTTACATATTATAAGCTCATTCTTCAATACTCTGGCACTGAGCAGCTTGGGCTCTCAAGAGGCATGCACACTGACATGGCCACATTGTTAAAAACAGAACAGAAGCTGTCAACTGGGTTTCATTTAGAAAATCATCTGAGACTTGTCCGAGGAATGTAGTGAGTAGTGACAATCTGATTCACTGACCATTAAGCAATCCAGAATGAGTCTTCTTGAGATGGATACCCATTGCCAAGGTTACTAGAGTAAGCTGGCCACTGTTTGAAACTAGGGTGTTTTTCATGGAACATAGTTTCTCTTGTAGAAACTGAATGTTAAAGACTGTACTGCTAACCAAACCAACCTGGCTTACCGCAGCAGGTCCCCGTGATTGCCCAATGAGTTAATTATATTAAAGGCACCAGAAAGCTGGGCATGGTGGTAGGTGCATATAATCTCATCACTCAGAAGGCTGAAGTCAAAGTAGAACCCTGAGTTCAGGCCTCACTTTAATGAAGAGCGAGCTTCAGTTTCTCAAAAAATAAAATGCATGTGTCACCATTGTGGCTGTAACAAAAGACAGAAAATCTGACTTAAGTCTCTCCTAATATCTAATGTCAAGTCAATACCTGATTCCAGCAAATGACGACTCTCCCTATTTTTGTATTATGTTACTTTGCATGAGAGGACTTCTGTTTTCCAACAGTCTAAATCTACAATGAACTTATGTACTTTAAGGGAAATCCTTATTTCAATTGTTTTAATTTCTTATCTAAAAGAAAAACAAATTTAGACCTTCCAAGAAAAGGTATTATTACTTCCTAGAAGACAATTGCCTTCAAGAGAGTAAACCCAGATCATTTAGTAGTGGATGAGAGCATTGCATTCCTTTGATGGAGGAGAGTTATCTGTCTATATTACTTTCATTGGTTAATTAATAAAGAAAACTGCCTTGGCCCTTTAAGAGAACAGAAAATTAGGTAGGCGGAGTAGACAGAACAGAATGTTGAGTAGCAGGAGTGGGGAGACGCTTCAGGTAGTCGCCATAGTGAGTCGCCATGATTCTCCTCTCTGAGATGGACGCAAGTTAAGATCTCTCCTGGGCCGGGCAGTGGTGGCACACGCCTTTAATCCCAGCACTCGGGAGGCAGAGGCAGGCGGATCTCTGTGAGTTCGAGGCCAGCCTGGTCTACAAGAGCTAGGTCCAGGACAGGCTCTAAAAAAGCTGCAGAGAAACCCTGTCTCGAAAAACAAAAAACAAAAAAAAAAAAACAAAAAAACAAACAAAAAAATCTCTCCTGGTAAGACACGCCTTGTGGTGCTACACGGATTACTAAATATGGGTTAAAGGAAGATGTGAGAATTAACCAATAAGAGGCTACAGATAATGGGCCAGGCAGTGTTTAAAAGAATACAGTTTCCGTGTAATTATTTCGGATGTAAAGCTAGCCGGCGGCCGGGTGGCGGGACGCAGCCCAGCCGCTTCATTCTACATTCCTTGTTAGTTAGTGATATGTAGCCTTATTTCCATCCCCTTCCTTGTTTCAAAGGTATAGTTGAATTTTAGTTTTTCTATGGAAAATTGTCGAAATTTTACTGCAATTATCACTGTTACTCAAATTGTAACACAGATGCCACATATTCCAATCCCATTACATAAAAATCTGACATTGCAAATTATATGTAGATCATAATTCATTTCAAGAAAGTGTTGTCATGAAGTGTGATTTATGCAATTTACAATTGCCACAGAGCAAGCTATCTTTTCCCATGATGATAGTGCTGTAATTGAGGGCTGTGTCTCTGATACAGAATGCAGAATCTCATAAATAATGGATGTGTAAAATTTGTGCCATAAAATCAAATATACAAAACTATTAACCTCTTCAGTTAATTAAGATAAGAGGGCCTATAAATTGAGCATAAATCTACTATGCAGTTACATAACAAACTCCCAATGGGTGATAAAGTACACAAATAGTACTTAAAAATTATGGGCAGCAACTCAAAGATGTGACCTAAAATAGAAACTGAGGTTCACTTTAAGTCATACATTAACAATACTCTTCTCCGTTTTATTAGCCAGTGGCAAAAGCTCTTGTGGGTGTTTGTTTTACAAGATTACAAAGATAATTTCAGAGAACAAGAGTTGGGATGTGTGAATAGTGCTACCAGGGATGGGGGCTACAGAAGTACCCTGGGTTTCAGGACACTTAAATTTTTTCCCAGTGTGAAGTGGACAATGTACATGCTTCAGAGTTGGTACAGCTCAGGGCTTTACACCCTAGCTTAAATGAGAAGTAATGTCCTCTCACTCCAATGCCCTACAATTCAAGAACCTAGAAAACTGTGTGACTTTCATTTGGATGCATAGGTTTCTTGGGAAGTCTTCTAAAGATATTAGGACCTGTATTGATATTTTTCAGGATAGTCATTCCATTCATTCTAGCAATCTTAAAAATATTTGATTAATTCCTCTTCAAGTAGATGTATGTAGGCTGAGATGGAGTAGTGAGACTCATATCTTCTTAAAACATTTCCTTCTGAAGACAGGAAAGATGAGTGATTTTCCAATCTCCCTTGAAGCTTCATATACACCTGTTTAAAGCAAACAGTGTATGGGTCCCTGGAAAACAAAAGACTTTAAATTATTTTACTAAACCCATGGTTGACATTCTAAAATTAGTTAACACTAATTAGAATCCTGTAAGTATTGAAGACTAGTTTTCCGTTTCTGGAAAAAGGCTGGAGTCAATGCAAAATTACCATAGTAAACACTAACGAGTTTTTCCTACTTCATTAGTGAGCTAGCCAGAAGGCAGTGATACTGAGACCAAAAACTAAATGCAAGCTTTAATTTACTGAACAAGATGAAACAGTAACCCACCCTTTCACCTTGAGTAGCATTATTCTGGCCTAGTGAAAGGGAATATGGTGTCCAAGTCTTGAGCTAGAGATAGTTGCAAAACCTAGGACTCACATATTCAGTGTCTGAGTTAGAGTTATCCTATAGAAAGTGAGAAACTCAAGAGAGTGTCCTGGCAAGAAGGTGACAATAAATCCATACAGGGCTGAAGGCAAGGAGAATTTATGAAGGGACTGTACATCTTGGAAGTGAGCTGAGGGAGAGCCAGTCCTTTTTGAGCATGCAGAAAGATAATCCCACCTTCTTAGGTGATATGGGAACTTCTTCAGCCGAGGCTTAAGAAAAAAAAGAAAATGAGTATAGCCAGTTATAGAAAGAAATAGTTTTAAAAATAAAACAAAGTCTTTAAAGAGACAGAACAAGTATCACTTTAAAATCACTTGTCATAAAATGACTTTAGATACACAATAGGGCAGATTTAAACATGAAAAACCTCTAAACAAGACAGAGTGTTTTTACAAAATGTACATAGGCTTGTGAGAGAAAAGAAAAAGAGTATAGATAGTTATAAAAAAGACAGTCATAGATTAAAGGAACAAATATAATAAAATAAATATTAAAAAGTAATAGAATAAAAAATAAACCCTGTAAAGATGTAAAATACACAAGAGTCTGTATTATGTATAGTGTTGTGTTTGCTTTGAATTTTTTGACTGTGAATGAACTAAGTACAGAGACATTTCATTTTATGAGCTTCTAAGATAAACCAACACATATATTTTAAGGGTATCTTGACTTCAAAATTTGAATCTAAGGTTATGTTACTTTGGAAAAGAGGTTCTGCTTTTGTTTTCACAGAAGATGAGAACCTGTGGATTCCTTCCAGCTAATACTGTTTGATGGAACAAGACTCTCTGAAAGGTCTTCATAAACCCTAAAAATACTTCACCCAACAAACAGCAGGAAGCAGTTTGGAGAAAACTATGCCAAAATTCCCCAAATGATTGTTTATAAATGTATATTTTCAATTTAAAAGGGTTAGTTATAAATGATAATAGTCATTGTCAATTTCTAGAAAAATATAATAAGGGGGAGAAGATATAAAGATATATAGTTTGTATTGGTATGGATCATGGTTTATTGACACAAATTTAAGGTCAATTTTGTTATACTGTGTATGTGTATATTTCTACTCTTGTTTAAGGTATTATGTTTGTGCAGCTCATTTAAAAATGTAATGTATAATTTAAAATCTCAGATTAATAGATAGTCATTTATAATAGTCAAACTTGTAGCAGTTAAGGTTTTTAGATATGCAGAGATATATTTCAGTTAGATAGGCAATCTTCAACACTTAAAAAATCTACAGAATGTGACAGTTAAAAAGTTTTGAGAACTTAGAATTTTCTCACCAATGAGACATGTCTGCTTCTAGCAGTACCAATTACTTCAGAGAGGTTGATGAGCATTGAAGAAACTTGTTATGGAATTTGCCTTCAACGTGACAAGGCTAGTCATTTGGGCAAGAAACTGCTCTTGCCTGGACTACTTGATGATATGCTGTATGAACTGGACATGCAAGAATTGCAGGAAAATGACTGCTGAACCTGACTAAAGAAGGCGAGACAGCCTTTTAGGGTTCCTGCTTCATGAGAGTCTGTGAGATATTCTGCAGGACACAGAAGAGAGTAACTGACAAACTGCCAATATAGATGAAACAGTCTTTCAAATTTCCTGCTTCTTGAAAAAATCTGCCAGTTCCTATGGACCTATGGATGCCTCAACTTTAACAAAAGAACTTCGGGTGACTGACAGAGACAGCAAGGTGTCCTTTCTAGAACTCTGGAAGTTGCTTACAATGCACTTCCTGTTTACTTAAGTAACATTATATTCTTCTGGAGTCTTTGATGGAGTTGAAGACAGATAATTAAAGCTTTTCTTAGTTATAATAAAAGATAAATTAGTATAAAACTTTAGGCTCACAAAGAATATAGACAATATAATATTTCCTTTAATTTTGCCAGATACTAATAGACTAAATATTGAAACTGTAGTTCTTGCTTGGTACCTGTTTAATTATATGTAATTTTACTATGCTAAAGTTAAAATCTTCCTTTTTATTTAGACAGAAAAGGGGAGCCAATAAAGTTTAAGATACTGGTCTGCTTTTGGCATAGTCCCTTGTACTGTAAGTGCAGATAAAATGCATGCATGGGGGCCTTTTTTTCTGCTGGTTCCAGTTCCCAGCACACTCAGAGGACTGTGGAGGATTGCTACCCTTGCTTTGGGTTTATCGCCAGATAAATAAACCTTTGTTATATTCCATCCTGGACTATTGTGGAATCCTTTGATACCACTATACTTAGGTATTTACTTCCAGTATTTAGAATCCCGGTAATTCCTAAGACCTCAAAGCAAGAGTTGGTTATGGTAGGCCAGGATCCACTGGTGCTCCAGATGTTTGGCAAAAGAATTGGATAGTTTTTTTTTTTTTTTTGAGAAAAAAGCCATCTGTACACAGTCCTGAAAAATTCTCCATGTCAAAGTTCTATGCACCATAACGACCCAGGTAAATATTACCAAAAAAGGAAACAGAGTGTGGCAAAATTAAACCAGAGGGAAAGTCAGAACATCTTCAGATGGTGGAATGGTCAGGTGCAGAAAATAACTTTGCTAAACATTTGAGGAAAGAAAATATGTGTCGAATGAGAAATTAAATTTTACCAGAATGTTAAATATGTTCTCATCACTAGAAATACTGCAAGTTTCTCAGAAAAGTAAACACAGATAATGGGGGAATTGTAAATTAGGAGAAGGGTTCAGAGTAATTATCTAAAATACAGGACAGGGCAAGAAAGAGACTGAAATGTGGCAAGGAAACTAATGGAAGGTCGATTAGGATGCTCTAAAATACATCTTATTTGAATTTCTAAAAGGAGGTGGATAAGGTGGGGCAAAGGAAATACTTGAAATTCTAAAAATCTGTGAATTTCCTATGGCAGTTTACTTTTAAGAGAGGAAGCCTAAGGCAGAGGTCATAGTTCTTCCATGCCTAGCTACAGAGCTGATATTGTACCAGTCGACGATTGTTTGTTCTTAAGAAACAAATCATTAAGTTCAGTCCAAAACCATTTGAGAGTATGCCAAACTGGTTATCAGGAAAATTTAAACTAAATCCAAACTATGAGTGCATTGGATGCATTTCCCCCTCCTTCCCTCTCTCCCACCCTCCCTGCCTGCCTCTGTCTTCCCTTTCTCTGGTTTATATCTATATGAAAAACTTTTCTCAAAAACAAATAAACAAATAACTAAACAAATAAAACACTAAAATGTAGTCTGAGGTTGTAGCACAGTCATATACTGCTTGCCTCTTGAGTTTGAGCTTCATCACTTCAACATGTGATTTACTACGCTTCTATTAGAATCACTAAACTGATTTTAAAATTAGGATAATTATGTTGCCAAAATCATAAAGCAAATGAAGTTGTTTATATGAATATAGAACTGGAAAACCTTCTGGAAAATAATTAGATGGTTCTTAAAGAGTTAAACAAACACTTATTCTAAGTCACTTTATTACTGTGTTTGTCCACAAAAGAAATGAGTGTGTGTGTGTGTGTGTGTGTGTGTGTGTGTGTGTGTGTGTATGTGTGTATACGCATGCACAGGAGCACATGTATTTGTTACAGGAAGACGCAATAATAATGACCTTATCATATTTGTTATTTCCAAAACACTAGACCCAACCCAATATAGATCAAGAAATAGACATAAACAGGTCATGTCATATTTACACAATAGAACGTCATGCAGTAATAAATAGAAGAAATTGTTGATATGTACAATAACACAAAGTAAACCTCAAAATAATTACAATGAGAGAAAGAAATCAGATCTAAGAGACTACAAAATTATTTTATTAGTAAAAGATTCCATGAAAAAGAAGCTGATCTGCAGTTATAATAAGTTGATTGATGATTGGGGCTAGGACTTGGTGTGTGTGTGGAGTGGGGGACAATCAACTCCCTTACACTCTCTGAAAAGTTGATGTGGGGTGGGCTGGGGAGAATGTGGGGGGAATGGGAGGGGGAGGGAGAGGGAACTGGGATTGGTATGTGAATTGAGGAAAGATGTTTTAAAAAATAAATTAAAAAAGAAAAAAGTATTGAGAAAAACCCATAATGTGGATTTCTGACTGCCACATGTCTCCACAACATATGCACACATATGAACATGCACACACACACATATAAAAAACTCATATTGTGGCAATAAATAGTAAACATGAAACATTTTTAGAAAACGTGATCAAAACAGCAAAAAGTAAGATGGGGTTTTGGTTTCCTGTGGCTATTATAATACACCAGGGCTTATTACCGTGAAATTTGAAGGGAAGGTTTTAGCATTATGTTCTTACATAAGGACATTAACAATGTCAGGCTAGTGTTGTCTAAGCTGAGAATCAGAAAAGGACTGAGAATCAGCAGAGTAAGTCCAAAGAAAATAGAAGGTAAGAGTAAAGAAACAGAGCTGGAGAGATGGCTCAGCAGTTAAGAGCACTGGCTGCTCTTCCAGAGGACTGGAATTAGGCAGCTCGTAATTGCCTGTAACTACAGTTTCAGGGGATCTAACAGCCTCACACAGATATATATGCAATGCACATGAAATAAAAACAAATTATATATGTATACCCACACACATATATATGAGTAAAGAAGCAAGATTCGGACTTTGAAGAACAAAGTAGAAAACGCACAATGGGTGGGATCAGGAAGGAGTCATCGGACTGAACACTGCACACCTGCTGGAAGATCAGTTCCAGCAGGATGAAGGGAAGCTGCGAGAAGGAACCATGGTGAGTGAGCAGTGAGAGGCTACTTGAGGCAGGTAGACGTTGTCCCTTGAGAACAGTGGTGCTTATCTTCCATAACTTTCTGAAAGGTAAGGTTTGATACAATGAAGGAGAATGTCTCTGGAAACTGGGGTTGGGTATATTAGTTCCTCCTAAGGAAATAAAAACTCACTCTGCTGTATTCATCACCAGGAATCTTAGTTCCCTAGATGTGTCTACCAGACACGTCTAATCTTTAACATTGCTCTATTGATGTTGTTTTCAATGAAATCCATACTCGAGAACTATGAAATTAAGTTACAAAACTAATTGAAAAAAAGAGAGAGAGAAATCTCATAATGTTGTAAGTAAGTATACAATTCAGGTTGGTCACATGTGGCACAGGGGCTACAGACTGGCCATATATATGACTAGAATAAGAACCATGTCCTTTGAAAACTAGAGCACACACAGCTCGTGTGTTTTTCTGCTAGTGCACATCATAGCCTCGTTCACTAGGAGCCCTTTGGCCTTCTTGCGTGACAACAACACTTTAGCACTATGCTTTTAACATCTTAAACAGTGAATCACTAATACTAAGCACCAAATATGGGACTTGAACGGACCTTGGAAAGGGTGCTTGTTTGCCATATGAGATATGAAACAAGGTAGAGAGGTCACCTTGTCAGGGCTAAGAGACCTGTGTAATAAATCACTCTATTTTTTCTCTTACTGTGTACCTGCCTATGTTCACACATGACCCGGGGAATATTGACTTGGAGGTTATGAATAATATTTGACAAGTAGGTAGATTTGCAAATATGGACTTCATGAATAGTGAGGACAGAGCAGATTCCTGAAGGTAAGAATGAAGATAGTTGTAGAGGCCACCAGTGAGATTTCAAAAATAGAAATGTGTTAGTGACACTTGGCATGGCTGTGAGAAGCTCCTGAGAGAGCAGGCAAAAGGAGTAGGCTTTAATCTGGCCTACGGTTTCAGGTTTCAGTCCAGGGTCAGTAGGATCTATTCCTGTGGGGGTTGGAGGGGGAGAATTCCATGGGGCAGGCACGCAGGTGTAGAGCTGTGTCTTCACAGCAGTCAGGGTCAGAGAGGAATAGAGAAGGGTTGGAGATAAGATGTGGTCTTCAAAGGCACACTCTCAATGGCCCACCTTCTCCTCCTGTGCTTTACCTTCTAATAAAGCCATTGAATTATGATCACATGAGCAGGGCTGTCAAGGCCGTCAGCGCTTTCACGATGCAATCCTTCCCTTTTCACAAGCCCGTCTTCCATCAGTATCCCTATTGTTGCTGTGCTTCTTGTGTGGACACTAATCTCCTCAGCAACCACATTCTTTCTCTTTATGGCTGTCAGCACACTCCTATTCTGGCCAAACTACAGTTTTTTTTGAGTCTTCCTGCTCTTCTCTTTGCTCCAAATTTTTGCTGTCAGCCTGCCTAAAAGTTTCCAGCAATAAACATGCCACAGTCTGAATGCTGGGCTGCCTTGAAATTTACTGTGACAGAACCAAGGATATAGGACAGTGATAGAGCATTTGTATAGAATATTCGAGATCCTATGTTCCATTCCCAGGGTGCAAAAAAATGAAAATTTCCATGCTAGATTAATAGTTCATTGACTTTAAAATTCCTGAAATATCATTAAAGTATGACTTCATTATTGGGTTAATTCATTGGTGAGAGTAAAACTCTCATGATCTAGTAAGTCTCCAAATTCCCAAAACCTGTCAGTCAAGCCTTTAACATGATTTTGGGGGACTCTTCATATTCAAGCTAAATCAAATAGATAAACATTTTTATATGAATTTTTTGATTATTTACATGGAAGACCCCAAAGAAGCCTATAAAAATTACACAGTGAATCAGAGTAAAAAAGTTATTTCATGAATAAAATTTAATCTACTTTTATACAAGTCATAAACACATAGAAAGTATAGTTTATGACAATAAAATGAGAAATATATATCTGTATATATGCAAAATACCTTGGTTAAAAATCTCATAGTAACAGGAAAAGTTTTATGGTCAAAATTATTAAACATTTTTGAAACACACTGAGTTGCTAGTAAAGAACTATAGAGTAATCTACACTAGGATACATATGTTATTGGACAGAAAAAGAGACAACTTCACAGAGAAGTCAGTTCTTATTAAATTTAGCTATAAATGATACAATTCTACATTGGGGTCGTTCTGCTTGAATTTGATGAGTTGACTTCAAAATTTCTATATAATAGCAAAAAAAATTATAAGCCTACTGCTTCAGAGCAAATGAATGTTCTGTCTAACCGGAGGCATCCAGCAGTCATAGATAATCTTTATCTGGGGAATGGGAGTGCTCAAGATGATCTGTGCCCTGTTCTTAAACTGATTCGTCAACCTCTGTGCTGTTGTTGCTTATACCTTTATGCATATGGACACATGCATGCACCCACATGCACGCGCACACACACGCATGTGCACACACACATGCACACCTGCATTTTGTTACATACAAGGTGTTTAAACAAAAGTGAAAACAGTGAGCAGGCTAGGAGATGACCCTTGCAAGTTTTGCCTGTAAAGAAGCTGACTCCCAGTCACCAGGTCCAGCTGTCTGGGCATTCTGACTTACATCATTTTATTCTCCGTTAACTTTCATTGAAACAACGCTCACAAGAATGACTTCAGAGCAAAGCCATGCGGATCAATAACAGAAGATGGGATGGGAATTTGAACTGACACCTATGACACCAAAAGAAATAGCTCTCACCTCAAAGGAATAAAAGGCATGGCTTACTCTGGAATCAAATTTGAGTGGCTGTGGCTTGGGAACCTAGATTTATTCTGTCTTCCCTAAGTACAATGTTCTAACAAGGAAGCAGTTTCATCAGATTTTTATAGCAACAGAACAAAGAGAGTTATATATAAATAAAGGTATTAAAAATACAGTGGTTAAGTCTTGCATGGTGGCACATGCCTTTAATACCAGTACTGAGACAGAGGAAGGCAAGAATTTACTAGTTTGAAGCCTTTCTGTTCTACATAGTGAGGTCCAGAACAGCCAGGGCTACATAGTGAGACCTTGTCTCAGACAGACAGACAGACAGACAGACACACACACACACAAACACACTCACACACATACACACGTAGAAGCATTAAGTGGGGAGTTACAGCAGGATGGGGAATCTCAACTATAGGCCTCAGATGTTTATCTGGTAGCATTTTCAGCCTTTCCATGGTGGTCAATGGAATTTTGTTATTTATACATTTCAATTTTTAAAAATCTGTATGTGAGAATGCTGGGTATGACAGAGAGATGGGCAAGGAATGGCTCTTTAGGGCCTGAGGATAGAATGAGAGAAAGTGTAATTAGGTTCCCAGGCCTATAATACACCAAATACTCCAGGGTCATTGCAATTTAAGTCAGTCTTTGTAGACATGGCTCTCTTTGAAGACATGGCTCCTTTTTATGACTCCCCTTCACAGAATCTATCTCTCTCTCCAAACATGTGTGAAGGTGAAGAGCATGAGGTACAGCTCTCTTCCTCACAGATGACAACTAGGCTCGCTTACTTTTTCATATCTCAGACTGACCTTGAATTTAAGGTATAGCCACAGATGACCTTAAATTTCCGACACTCGGGCCTCTACTTCCCCTGAGGCTCCTTCAACTCAACAGCAGAGCCACTGCAAGTCACTGCGAATGGTTGTTTGCCAAAGGAGTGAAAAACCCCTCCTCCACAAATGCTTGTGTAGAAACAAGAAATGCGGTGGATGTAGCAAACAGAGTCCAGCACAGGCCACCGAAAGCGCATGCTCGGAAAGTCTCCAGCCTGCCAAGGTAAGCGATGGGGAGTCAGGCTGCTTCCATGGCCTCACACAAGGGGCAGTTAGTCCCCAGCTGAGTTTGCAAAGGCGAAGACTACAGATGCTGCTGACTGTCCTGAAGCTGCTCCGCAGATTAGGCCATTCATCAAGCCAGGCATCCCCCAGCTTTCTGTTGGGACCAATTAGCATCACTCTTGGAGACAGATCCTCTTCTCAGAGCTACATCTTTTAACAGCGAGCTAGAAAGAAAACAACTTCCAGAGGTGATGAAGGCTTCAGAACTCAGCTAGAGGCAGAAGTGTCTGGCCTGGTGTGGCTCCTGGAGACACTGAAATGCTTTTCCTGGGCTGGGCTTTATTTTATGTGACTTGCAGACAGAAGTCTTCAGATCCATTTGTCTTTCCTTCCGTGGCCCGTTTTACTTCCGACATTACCTTTTTAAAACTTGGCACCAAAGAGTGAAGTTGTGCCATTGGCTCAAACACATTTCGGTTTTAAAATGGGACTTGGGAAATATTCAGCGTTAAGTCCCCTGCAGCTGGCTCCCTACCACAGCAAGACAACAAAACTCCAGGCTCTCCCACTAGCTGGAGTCCTTGGATTTCACACTGCTTATCCACTAAGTTTCCTGCCAAGTCCCATGGCCCCTTCCTCACTCAGATCTGCAGCACAGGGCTCCCTTAGCTTTTCAGTCTGGAGATTTCCTGTGTCTTGTTTCCCACCCCCAGTCTATCCCCAGTGGAAAACAGCCTCACACTATGTAATTGAGCTTTCTGGATGAGAAGCCACAGCTCAGATATTTAGCTATATTTTTCCCAGTCAATAAATGAATAAATTGAAGAGCTCACACACAGCTGTGGTTTCTGATGCAGAGAATCACTGTCTTAGCCAGATGACTTCACATCTTACCCCTCCTTCTAAAACTGAGGTAAGTTTGGTGGGTGAATTTAGTCCAGCTTCCCCCTTTCCCTATCTGAATTTGGTCAATCAACCAAAATTTCATTGAAGTAGGAAATTCAGTAGCAGAGAATTTGGAGTACACATGAGTGTTCCTGATGCCCACTTCTTCTTTTGTTGGCAAAATATGTGAACACACCATTTCTGCTTTTTAAAAAGTGTACAGTTCCATGCTTTTGTAGCTTACAATGTTTCGTAGCCATTATCAGTATCTTTTCCAAGCTTTCAATGGCCAGAAGGGAAACTCTGTTCCTGTTTGTAACATAGCTGAAAACCTCCCTCCAGGAAGGAGGGGAGAGACTCCTAGGCTTAGGAAGCTGAGGAAATGGATTTATTTATTATCATATACAATATTGTTTTTTATTTATCTGCTTTATATCTTTTTATTTATTCTTTGACAATTTTATACATGTTAGAACCTATGAAGGGAATATTTATCATCACCCTCTTCCTCTCTTCTCTCCCCTCCTCTTTCATTCTTTGTTTGTTGTTGCTGTTTTAAGAAGCCACTGAGTTTAATTAGGGTTCCCATGTGCACATGATATAGGTCATTTATTAGATCATGGATAGCTTCACCATAGCTACAACACTGAAGAACAGTGACTACCCTTCCCCAGCAACTGTGTAGATTGTGTGCAGGTCAGAATGGATGCTTGGTACACGTGCAGGTCAGAACGGATGCTGGGTACATGTGTAGGTCACCACAGATGCTGGGTACATATGCAGGATGCAATGGATACTGGGTATATGTGCAGGTCACAACGGATGCTGGGTACATGTGCAGGTCATAATGGGATGCTGGGTACATGTGTAGCTCACAACAGATGCTGGGTACATGTGTAGGTCATAATGGGATGCTGGGTACATGTGTAGGTCACAACAGATGCTGGGTACATGTGCAGGATGCAACGGATGCTGGGTACATGTGTAGGTCACAATGGATTCTGGATACATATGCAGGATGCAATGGATGCTGAGTACATGAGTGCAACAACTGAGACACCATTTCTAGCACTTCACCGCACTTTCCCCCTCCTCTGGTGCTTCCATTCTTTCTGCTTCCTCTTTCACAGACCCTGAATCCCCTTCTCTCCTCTGTGCATGTGTGAAGATGTCTCACTCAGGACTTAGTAATCAGCAATCTCTCTCTCCCTCTCTTTCTTTCTCTCTCTCTGTCTTTCTCTCTTCCCCCTCTCTCGTGTGCATGTGTGAAGTGAAGGTTTCCCCATTCAGGACTGAGAATCAGCAGTCTGTCTGTCTGTCTGTCTGTCTGTCTGTCTCTGTCTCTCTATCTTGTGTGCATGCCTGAAGATGCCCCATTCAGGACTGAGTATCAGCAGTCTCTCTTTCTCTCTCCCTCCCTCCCTCTCTCCCTCTCTCCCTCTCCTCTCTCCCTCTCCCTCTCCCCTCTCCCTCTCCCTCTCTCTCTCTCTCTCTCTCTCTCTCTCTCTCTCTCTCTCTCTCATGCACGTGTGAAGGTGCCCCATTCAGGACTGGGTATCAGCAGTCACTCATCTTCAGCACTTTGAGCAGTTATGAATCCCTGTATTAACAACTAGCTCTGGAAAGGGAAGCCGAGAGCAGTGCAGATGATGGGGTCTGACCTGTGAAGTGTCAGAAGGAGTTTAAGGGTCCATTTAAAGACTTTCAGTCTTTAAAGACTCTGCTGGGGCTACTTAGTATTTGAATTAAGAGTCTTGTCATCAGAGCAGAAGAATTGGCTGTGATTAACAAAAGACCAGAACACTAGCATGAAACCTCTGTTTTGTGGTGGTCTGCTGGGCCCGAGGAATCAAATATGATTAAGAAGAGGTGGGCATCACTGAGGTGAAAACTGCTGAGAAGTTTCTCCTCAGGGTCAGCACACAGAAGTTGTTTCAGAGAGGGCCAGGGCTCTACCCTATGCTGGCAGCCAAATTTGACAATGTGTAGAGTTTTGCAGGTGGTGTTTGCTTTGGAGGCATAAAAGGGTCAGGGAGAGTCCCTGAGGCTTCACCCCATGAGAGACCATGTAGCCTCAGTTGCAATAGGAACCCCAGGATTGAAGGGATCCTGGACAGAGATTGAGGCTTGAGGCAATGTTGAAGGGTTGGAAGGCCCAGGAGATGCTGTCGGTGAATGTGCAGCTCAGTTGGAGATGCCAGTGCCATGGTAAGATCACGAAGGACAGCAGCAACCACAGAATGGAGCTGGCCTGAGCCTATGAAACAAACTGAGTGCTTCAGGGGCAAGGTTGGAGAAGTGGGTCCCCCCAGAGGGTCATGACAGGGTCCCAGATGTCAAGCACTGAACCTTTTACAATATTTGAGTGTGACTATGCCCTGATTTTTTCTTCTTGGAGTAAGAAAGTGAATAGTTTATTACTAATTTTGTAAGAGCCAATAGATAATGGACTTTAGAATTTTCAAGAAACTTTGGATTTTTAGAGAGACTTTGGACATTTTACATAGTCTTTGAACTTTGAAAGAGACTTTGTATGTTTTAAAGAAAGTGCTTGAATTTTTATAGACTGTGGGACTTTTATATGTTTTAGTTTTTTGTGATATTGGTATTTACATGAGATATTGTGAGTGAATATAAAAGGAAATGTTAAGGATTAATAAATGATATGTTTGCGTACCAAGGTTACAGGGGTTAATTGTGCCAGTTGACTTTGTCAATTTGACATAAAGCTAGACATATCTGGGAAGACAAAATCTTAACTGAGAACATGCCTCTATAAGACTGGCCTGTAAGCAACTCTGTGGGATATTGTCTTGTTTAATGATTGATATGGGAGGGTTCATCTGTGGGTGGTGCCGCCCCTGACAGATGGTCCAGGATTGTATAAGAAAGCAGGCTGAGCAAGCCATGAGGAGCAAGCCACTAAACAGTATTCCTCTGTAGTTTCTGCTCCCAGGGTCCTGCCCTGAATTTCTGATCTATCTTCTCCTGATGACAGACTATGATTGGAGAGTTGGAAGCTATAACCTTTTCCTTTTCAAATTGCTTTAGGGCATGGTGTTTTATCACAGCAATAAGAACCCCAACTAAGTCATCAAAATTGAGAGCATCACTAATCTATGACTAAAAGAATAAATATTTAGAAAGTAGTTTGACAACATGTTCATTTGCAAAAGCCAGCAGTCAGTAACCCACTAAAGTCTATGACTTTGTTAACCATAGACTTTTAACCAAGTTCACAGTATCAGGCATGGTCTTCCCTTTGAGTAGGGGGCCTTGAATCAAATAGAAAAGCACTTTTTATCCCCAAAACATTCATGTCATTACTGTACCAGTCTGATGTCAGCGTATCTTATCTGGCAAGTCAGGACTACTGCATGCAAAGGGTCTACCATTGGGTATGACACTGATGATTTTCTCCCCTAGAGACCTGAATAACGTCTTCCAACACTGTGAAAGCTAACCAGAAAAGAAGTTTTCAAGTCTGTTCCAGTTTGTTTTCTCTAAGTAGATGCTGTCTTTCATGGTTGGGTCTTACCATCTAGTTCTGGTGGGCAGCCAAGAGCAACAGCAATAACTTGTATTGCTTTGAGGAGCTTCTGGCACCTTCTTGATCTCATAGGAGGTATCTCACACCTGGCCCTGGAACTTTTGCTTAACATCCCATGGCTTCTTGGAGCCATGTTTTCTACCCATGCAGGGTACCCCAGTTATACTCCTTTAGAAATTTAGGGTGTTTATTATGAAGTTCAGAAACACAGAATTCAGGGAAATCAGAAAGCTACAAGACCGAGAGGTCTCTGCTCAAAATTATGCATAAGGGAAAATCCCCCCTAGGTCAGGAATAAGAGAAGCCCATGGTTCCAGGAAATCTTTCGCCCATGGAATTTCTGGAAAACAGCTTCCCCCACTACAAGTCTGGAAGCCCAGAGTCACCTGAAGTCCTGAAATGTAGTTTATCTAGAAAAACAGTTTCTGGGTCTGGCAAAGCCATGACTTCCTCACTCCCTACTCTCAACTACAAAGATTGCTCTCAAATTGTTCCTGGTGCATTTTTGTGCATCCTCAGGAAGCTGTAGCCCAAGTCTGGGAGGCGCCGCCTCTCAGAACAATACAAGCTTGATGTCACGATCACTAGAGTGTTCTTTCCTTCCTAAGCCTCTACCTGCTTATTTCTTGTAGTGTGACTACATAAATAGTCAGTGCTGTGCCCAGTCCGTGGGGACCCCAAAAGACCACCAGGGAGACCGACTCACTGAAATACAAAAGCAAGGTTTGTTATGTGCATGATTACAAGCCAACAGGGACCTCGTCAGCACAGTAGCTAGAGGAGGTATCCTGCCCTTCTAGAGGGCTATTTAAAGGCATAAACCAGAAAAGTTACATTATCAGGATGTGGGGTGACAGATTCAATTCTGATTGGCTGACATTTGTCTAGGGTTGTTCTGGTAAAAAGCAATGGGTGTGTGCTGGCAGGTGACCCTATCTACAATGGTTGGAATATTAGGAATTTCCTTTGGACGACTGTTCCTGGGTGGTGCCTGGGTGGTCTCAGCTTACAGTCTTTCTTGCAACCAGGTATTGCCTTAGGGAAAACTACTGAGACCCAGGCCTCTATTGAGCTTGTCATGGCTGAGTCCTGCAGTCAGCAATTGCAGGGCAAGAGGATCCTCTTTGGTGGAGCATTGGCACAGAACTTCAGAATTACAGTTCTGGTAAATCTTCACTCATTCCGGTGTAGAGTTTTCCATGATATGGTTAACTTTCAGTTACCCCAATAAACTCATTGGTTCACTAAACTAGAGCAGAATAATTTCTTTGGTTTGCCATTCATGCCCTATCTGGGATGAATGACATTTGTTTATGTCTCCTGAGGAAAAGTCACACAGACATGCTCAACAATATTTTCAAGGTTTACTCTGATTGCAGGATGTATAAAGATTTCATTTCTTTATGGGTGAACATCGTCGTGTGTATATACCACACTTTGCTTACCTGTTCATCAGTTGGTGGACATTTGGGCTGTTTTCAGCTTTTCACTATTCTGAATAATGCTTATATAAAGACTGGAGTACAAATAATGAAGTCCCTGCTTTCAAGCCTTTAGGTCTACTCCTGGAAATGAAATCTCTAGATCACAGGGTAAGCTTTTACTAGCTACTTTAAGCAAAGAGTCTATTTGTTGACACAGAGTGATAGCAGACACAAAATGCTCCAACCGAGAAAACAAATTTCTCTCTGGAGCAGAGGATTTTGGAAGTCTGGGCAAGCTGGAGAGAATAGGCAAACATTCCTTTTGTAAGGTAACCTGGAAGAAACATTTCAAAAACCTTTAGTCACCATGTATCCCACTCATACTTAAACTTGGTCAGCAAGCTGAATACAATGTCACATTTATCCCTGGACTAACATTTACAGTCCCTTTATTTCCATTCAGTAACCTTGGATAATATCAAAGTCATCATATAGTTTGAGGAGATGACATCGCTTGTCCACAGTCCCTCCAGTAGCAGGTGGTGGAGCTATCATATTACCTGGCGGTTCTTCTCGGTGTACTGTCCAACATGGGAAAAAAAAAACATGAAACGAATGAGTAAATGACATCATGGCTCACAAATCCCTGACCTCTTAGGACTTGTTAGTTCAAATATTGGTGATGGGAAACATTGGACAAATGTCTTATAAATACATGGACTCATCACAGTTAATTGTGTGGATGCTGCCATATTAATACAGGGGACATCTGAGCCTCCCAAGAGAAATGGATGTTTTTACAAATAGCACTGTAAGGTGGCCAACAATGTTTAACACCCTGAGGGAAGAGTGTATGGGAAGATGGATAAGACATGTTCCTTGTTCAGAAGTTCTTACATCATAAAAGGACAGTTCAGAATATTGTGAGATCAGTATTATACAAATTATTCATTCCATAATACTATTCCTGGCCCTAAGTAGAATGCACATTTTCAGCCTTATAATAATTGAATAGGTTAGTCATTGATGATTGTGGTATGAACCTGCGGTAGTATAGGGGGAGTTCAAAAAGTGATGTAGGTGTGTCTTCTATCTATCTGATGATTTCATTGGATAATTAATAAAGAAACTGCCTGGCCCATCTGATAGACCGGCCCTTAGGTGAGTGGAATAGACAGAACAGGAAGAAGGAAGTGAGGTAGATGGCTCAGTCAGATTCCATGCCTCTCTTAAGTTAGGCAGACCGCCATGCCTCTCCTCAGAGAGAAGCCAGACGCAATGAAGCTCCAGCCCAAGATGGACGTATGCTAGAATCTACCTGGTAAGGCACCACTTTGTGGTGCTACACAGATTATTAGATATGGGTTAGTCAAGATGTGAGTAAGAGGCTGAAAATAATGGGCCAGGCAGTATTTAAAAGAATACAGTTTCCATGTAATTATTTCGGGTGTAAAACTAACCATGCGGGAGCCGGGCAGGATGAAAAGCAGGCCTGCCCATAGCTCCTCACTACAAAAAAGGAGAAAGACTTTTTTGTTTTGGTGTTTTGAGATAGAATCTCTCTATGACACCTCAGCTGGCCTTGAACTCATTATCCTCCTCTCTCCAGCCAAGTACTGAGATTATAGGCTTATATGACTAGTTCTAGACAAGAACTAAATATTTATGGATCAGGAACTCTGTGGAACTCATTTAATTGTAAAGTATACATTAATGGCCCCATTTTACAGAGATAGGAAAGTAAGACCAAGGCAGTTGCCTATAATCACATAGCCAGTAAGACTGAAAGGTCATACCTCTGCACCAGCTCTCAAGTGTCCCACCTGGCTACCCTTACAACACGAGGATGATTCCCTTATAGTTTCATCTGATTATTGCTATGCTACCTCAGCTCTTCTAAAGAGGCAGGATTGCTTGTTAATTGGTGAACATAGGTATAATAGAGGATCATTGTGTATTTTTTTCTCTTATTTTGACTATGTAAGTGAAATTTTGGTTTGAAATATTGCAGGAGAGGTGGGCTGGGTGCCTACTTGTCTTTTGCTCCTTTAACTATTGTGTGGGCCCAGTATGCCATAAACAACAAGCATTGTCTATTATAATGGTTGAAGGGATAAAACTAATATACACTGTGTGATAACTGTGGTGTTGTACCAGTGTGGAGACCTGGTTCTATTCTAACGATCACAATTTCGAACACCTCTAGGATACCCATCCTCCCACTCACTCCAAGTGTGTTAGTGAGTCCGACAGCTGGCAGCCCTGTAGCTGCAGGAGTATAATACATGTCCATTGGGTTTTCCTCCTTTTCTTGAGTGTCAGAGTGTCACAAACTATGATCTTTCCTTTCTTGGACTCTTAATGTTCTCAGGATCTCTAGACAGTTATTAATCACCCACATTTTCTGATAATTAAATGAAATTGAGAGAGATGCTCACAGCCAGCAAGTGACAGATCTGAGATTCATAGCACACACCCTCACACACAGTGATTCCTCTCACTGCTCTGCTTAATATTGTTGAAAGAAGTGTTGGGGTCCAACTCCAGGGAATTGGTCATCAGCAGGCTTGATTGTTAACAAGTGTTTGTATCCTCGGGGGTCCTGGAAGTAATCCTTCAAGTAAGTATTTGAAGGAGCAATTAAATGCCTGTGACTGAATGTGCCTTTGTAAAAAGATGATGGAACATATGTGAACATAAATAACTTTTTCTTATCTGGAGGTGTAGGCTCAATGAAGTGAGCACACTCATCACACAAGCCTGAGCACCTGAGTTCAGATCACAGAACCCACATAAAGAGCTGAGCATTGATGTATGCACACACACACACTACACACACACATACACTACACATCTACATACACTACACATACACACACACTACACATATACACACTACACACCACACCACACACACACACACACACACACACACACACCCTACACTGCTGTTGAGCACACAGTCAAGAGGATTTCTGGGCTTTGTGGACCATCAGATTTGACCCTATATCAAAAGAATGAGGCAGAGATTGCTAGGGTAGGAGAACTGATTTCATCTTCTGTCCTCCACACATGTATGCACACCTGAACACATACGTGTGCCTATCTCCTTCATATATCCCCACACATATATACCACAATCATATGCTGTCTTAGTTTGGGTTACTGTGGGTATGATGAAACCCCATGACCAACATGGGGAGTAAAGGGTTTACTTGGTTAACACTTTCACACTGCTGTTCACCATTGAAGGGAAGCAGGACAGGAACCTAAACAGCAGGAACTCGGAGGTAGGCGCTGAGGCAGGAGTCAGAGAGCAATGCTTCTTACTGGCCTGCTCCTCATGGGTTGTTCAGCCAGCTTTCTTACAGTATCCAGGACCACCAGCTCAGGGATGGCACAATTCCAATGTTCTGGGAATCCCCCATCAAAAATTATTTTAAAAATGCCTTACAACTAGATCTTCTGGAGGTATACCCACTCCAACAAAGCCATACCTCCTAATAGTGTCACTCCCTATAGATTATGGAGGCCAATTACATTCAAACTACCACATTCCACTCCCTGGCCCCCATAATCTTGTAACAATATCATAATGCAAAATGCAATAAGTCCAACTTTGGAAGTCTTAATTTCAGTTGCAACAATGTTTAAAATCCAAAGTTCAAAGTCTCTTCTAAGATTCATATAATCTTACTGTAGTGTCTTATAAAATCAAAATAAAAAAAGCAGATCACATAGTACAAACATAGAAGCACAGGACATATATATCATCATTCCAAAACATAGAGAAGGAAGCATAGTGAGGATATACTAGACCAGACCAGAGGAAGACCAGTAACCAGATGGACAAATTCCAAGCTCTACATCTCCACGTCTGGTATCAAAACACCCTCCACATCTCCGATTACTTTCAGCTTTGTTGACTGTAATACACTTTCTCTTGGGCTGTTTTTCCACTCCGTGTTAGCAGCTGTCCTAGGCATCTCTAACATCTTGGGTTTTCCAAGGCAATCCAGGCTTCAATTGTGCAGATTCACCCAATGGCTCCTCTACTAGACCTCCATTCAGGGAGACCCCTGAAACATGCCTAGCCTCAGTGGTATTATTCCATAACTCCTTTCTTCTATCTGTAGCATGACTAATAAAAACCCAGGGACTGATATTGGGGTTCACCCTGAAGGTCAGAAAAGCAAAACAGCCAGCCATTCACTTGTACCTCTACCACAGTGTGAAATGGTGACCTTGGCTCCAAGAATTCTCAGAATAAGACTAAGGGTGAGACCCGTCTCTTCCACTCTTATATTCCTCATTAGTGCTGGAATTAAAGGCTTGCATCACTACTCTCTGGTTTCTATGGAAAACTAGTGTGGCTATTGGGATTAAAGGTGCCTGCTCTGCATGGCTGATTAGTGCAGCTGTTTAACTCTCTGATATTCAGGCAAGCTTTATGAAAATACAAACAAAATATCAATACATCTATCCTTAATTCTAAACCCAGACCCATGTGGCTGAAGCTGCCAAGTTCTGCTGTTTGCTGGGCTGAGAAAGGCTCCTCATTCAGTTACATCTTTGCCAGCTTTCTGTTTTCCTTCATTGCATAAGCTTGGCTGTCCTGAAACTTGCTCTTTAGATCAGGCTAGCCTCAAACTCAGAGATCTGCCAGCCTCTATCTTCCCAGTACTGGGATTTAAAGTGTGTTCCACTATACCTGGCTCTAACCTATTCTTTAATTTCTTCTCACAAGTTGGAAACATAGCTGGGTGAGATCTTTCCCTGTGGTCACCACTCCATTTATTCCATTTCTTAATCCATTTATCTCCTTCAGTACAGAATTTAGCTCCGTTCCACTCCTTGCTGCTCTTTTTGTCCTCCTCAAAATTTTCATTTTGTAATTTATCCTGCTCATCTTATTCCTTTTGTATGCTGTGATTATGTTTTATTACTATTGGTTAATAAAGAAGCTGTTTTGACCTATAGCAGAGCAGAATATTGCCAGGCTGGAAGAGATATAGAGTGAGTTGGGCAGAGTCAGAGAGATACTGAAGGAGATAAATGGATTAAGAAATGGAATAAATGGAGTGGTGACCGCAGGGAAAGATCTCACCCAGCTATGTTTCCAACTTGTGAGAAGAAATTAAAGAATAGGTTAGAGCCAGGTATAGTGGAACACACTTTAAATCCCAGTACTGGGAAGATAGAGGCTGGCAGATCTCTGAGTTTGAGGCTAGCCTGATCTAAAGAGCAAGTTTCAGGACAGCCAAGCTTATGCAATGAAGGAAAACAGAAAGCTGGCAAAGATGTAACTGAATGAGGAGCCTTTCTCAGCCCAGCAAACAGCAGAACTGGTACGTTGGTACCAGTAAATCACAGCCTCATGTCAACACACAGATTAATAGAAATGGGTTAATTTAAGATGTAAGAGCTAGCTAAAAATATGCCTAAGTCATTGGCTGAACAGTATTTTAATTAACAAAGTTTTGTGTGATTATTTGAGTCTGAGTGGCTAGGAAATGAATGACCTGTCTCCACTTACAAATGGTCATACCAACGTGCGGCAACTACATCCACATAAAAACTGAGAGAGCTTGGGTAGGAATTCTAGACACACACACACACACACACACACACACACACACACACACAAATAAGCACAGATTCTTGGAAGCCACATTTTTTTAGATAGACTCTGTTTGCTGGTGGCAAACAGAGGCACAGCTCCTTTAAGAAGGTCTTCCTGACTCAGTGTTAGTGGCAAAAATTGCATGGCTTCTTTAAGATCGGGCTTCCTGCTTCATGCTGACAGTAAGAATTAGACTCTTCTGGAAAGTCCTGCTAAAGAGCATTTAAATGGGGTTTGTGAGCAGTGTATTACAAATTGCTTAATGGTGACGTAGACCTATTGTGTCACTACAGCTGGGGCAGTAAGCATGGCTCATAGACATGGTGAACATGCCTCTGCCATGTTGGACTGGGTGGAACAAATGTACAGGGCTCTGAAGTTGGTTCTATCCATGCCTGCTTAGCAATTTTTTTTTTTTAAAAGCAGTCCTGGTCAGAAAAAGATTACAGATATGCAATAAAGACAGATTCAGGTGAAATAGACTTCTGAATGCCTCACAGTGTTGGATAAATATACATAGGCTTGGGAGAAAGAAGAAAAAGAATATAGGCAGTTATAAGAAGAAATAGTTTTTAAAAATAAAACAAAATCATTAAAGAGACAGTAGAAGTAATATGAAAGAATACAGATAGTCATAGATTAAAGGAATAAAAAAACCATGTAAACATGGAATTTACACAGAGAGTCTGAATTGTGTATATTATCGTGGTTTCTTTGAATTTTTTTGACTGAAGAGAGATATTTGATTCTGGGGGCTGCTAAATTAAAGCAACATAAGGGTTCTTAACTTCAAAATTTGGGTCTAAGAATATGTTGCTTTGGAAAAGAGGTTCTGCTTTTGTTTCCACAAAAGATGAGAACCTGTGGATTCCTTCCACACTAACATGGCTTGATGGAACAAGACCACTTAAAAGGTGAACCCTAAAAATATTTGACCCAAGAAACATCAGGAAGCATTTTGGAGAGGACAATGCCCAAACTCCCAAAATGATTGTTTATAAATGTTTGTTTTCATTTAAAGTATGTAAATTCATACCTGACATCAAGCTCTATTACTGAGCTACAGTAATGAAAACAACTTGGTACTGGAATAAAAACAGAGAGGTTGACCAATGGAATTGAATCAAAGATCTAGATATTAATCCACACACCTATGAATACCTGATTTTTGACAAAGAAGCTAAAATTATACAATGGGAAAAATATGTTCGGTAAATTGTGCTGGCAAAACTGGATGTCAATATGTAAAAATATGCAAATAGATCCATACCTATCCCCATGCACCAAACTCAAGTCCAAATGGATTAAAGACCTCACTATAAATCTGACCACACTGAACCTGATAGAAGAGAAAGTGGGAAGTAATTTTCAATTAATGGGCACAGGAGACTACTTCCTAAATATAATCCCAGTAGCACAGACACTGAGAGCAACAGTAAATAAATCAGACCTCCTGAAACTGAGAAGCTTTTGTAAAGCAAAGGACACTGTCAATAAGACAAAAAGGTAGCCTATTGAATGTGAAAAGATCTTCACCAATCCCACATTAGATAGAGGACTGATCTTTAAAGTATATAAAGAACTCAAGAAATTCTACATTAAAATTCTAAATAACCCAATTAAAAATAGGGTACAGAAATAAAGAGAGAATTCTCAACAGAAGAACCTCAAATGGCCAAAAGATACCTTAGGAAATGTTCAACATCCTTGGCTATCAGGGAAATGCAAATTGAAACAACTCTGAGAAGGTAATCTTACACCTGTCAGAAAGACTAATATCAAAAATACTAATGATAGCTTATGCTAGAGAGGATGTGGACTAAGGGGAATACTTATCCATTGCTGGTTGGAATATAAACTTGTACAACCACTTTGGAAATCAGTATGGCGGTTTCTCAGAAAATTGGGAATCAACTTACCTCAGGATCCAGCAATACCACTCTTGGGCATATACCCGAAAGATGCTCAATCACACTACAAAAGCATTTGTTCAACTATGTTCATAGAAGCATTATTTGTATTAGCCAGAACATGGAAACAACCTAGATGCCTCTTATCCGAAGAATGGATAAAGAAAATATGGCACATTTACACATTAGAGTACTACTCAGCTGAAAAAAAAAAAAAACAATGACATCTTGAAATTTGCATGCAGATGGATGGAATTAGAAAACATTATTGTGAGTGAGGTAACCCAGAAACAAAAAGATGACTACGGTATGTACTCACTCATAAGTGGATACTAGCTATAAACAAAGGAAATTGAGCCTATAGTTTATGATCCTAGAGAAGCTAATTAATAAGGAGAACCCAAAGAAAAATATATAGAGAACTACCTGGAAATTGGAAACAGACAGGATTGACTGGCAGGGTTGGGAGCATGGGAAAGGGTAGGAGGAGAAGAGAAGGGGAGATGGGGGTAAATGAGAACTAGAGGGAATGGGATTGTCAAGATGGAGGAAGGACAGAGATGAGAGCAAGGAGAGAGATATCTTGATTGAGGGAGCCATTATTGGGTTAGCAGAAACCTGGCTCTAGAGAAATTCCTAGGAATCCAAAAGGATAACTCCACCTAGGACCCTGGGCAATAGAGGAGGGGGAGTCTGATCTTGACTTGCCCTGTAGTCAGACTGATGATTATCTTAAATATCACCATAGAGCCTTTATCCAGCAACTGATGGAGTCAGAGGTAGAGACCCACATCAGAGCACTGGACTGAGCTCCCAAAGTCCAGTTGAAGAGTGGCAGGAATGAGAATATAAGCAAAGAGGTCAAGACCAAGTGGGTGATGGGTTCACCCACTGAGACAGTTTGCC
This sequence comes from Arvicola amphibius, assembly GCF_903992535.2. NCBI lineage: Eukaryota > Metazoa > Chordata > Mammalia > Rodentia > Cricetidae > Arvicola > Arvicola amphibius. Next base: position 108,651,032 of record NC_052058.2, on the reverse strand, counting down.
TGAGCTAATGTGAGCTCACCAACTACAACCAGACTGGGAAGGAACAAGCATAGGACTGAACTAGTCCCTCTGAATGTGGTTAACAGTTGCATGGCTGGAACAGACTGAGGGGCCACTGACAGTGGCACCAGGATTTATCCCTACTGCATGTACTGGCTTTTGGGGACCTATTCTCTTTGGATGCATACCTTGCTCAGCCTGGATTTAGTAGGGAGGCCTTGAACCTTCCATAAGGCAATGTGCCTTACCCTCTCTGAGGATTGGATGGGGGTGGAGTGGGAGGGTATGTGGAGGAAATGGGAGGAGGAGAGGGAGTGGGAGCTTGGATTGGTATTTTTTAAAAAAAATTTAATAAGTTTAAAAAATAATAAATAAAGGGGTTGATTACAAATGGTTTAATGCTCATAGTTAATCTCTCTCTAAAAAAGTCAGGATTGATAGAAATTAATGCTTTCCATTGGTATGGGGACCTTGGTCTAGTGATACAGATTTAATGTCGACTTGTTACACTGTGTATATGATTTCTGTTCTTATTTAAGATATTCTGTTTGCACAGCTCATTTAAAAAATGTAATGTATAATTAAAAATTTCAGATTAATGGATAGTCATTTATAATAGTCAAACTAGTAATCATGTTAGGTTTTCTAGATTTACAGTGATATATTTCGTTAGATAATCTTCAACACTTCAAAGACTTTCAGAATATGATATTTAAAATGTTTTAAGAACCTAAACTTTTCTTGAGAGTAAGACATGTCTGCTTCTGGCAGTACAGTCTACTTCAAGAGGATGATGGACATTAAAGAGGCTTCTTATAGAGTTTGTTAGCCAATTGGGCGAGAAACTGCTCTTGCCTGGACTGCTTGATGGTGTGCTGTATAAACTGGATGTGCAGGAAGCATAGAAAAATGACTGCTCAACTTGTCAAAAGGTGAAACAGTCCTTCAGGGTTCCTGCTTCATGAAAGAAACTGCTAGACATTCTGCAGGACACAGAAGGCAACACCTGATAAACTTTGTCATTACAATATAAAACAGATCTTCAAATTTCCTGTTTCACTGAAAAATCTGCCAGATACCATGGGCCTGTTGGCTGAAGGTGGATGCCCCAATGTTACAGAAGAACTTTGGGTGACTGTCCAGGCAGTGAGATGTCTCTGTCAATTCTAGAATTTTGAAAGTTGCTTACAACAAACTTGCTGTTTACTTAGGTAATATCATATCCTTCTGTGGTCTTTGAAAAGTTGAAGACAGATAGTTATAGTTATAATTTTCCTTAGTTATGGTAAAGAATAAATTAGATATAAAACTTTAGATTTAAAACGATAGGATACATGATAGAGTATTTTCCTTAATTTGTCAGATGTAAATGGACTAAATATTGTTTGCTTGATAACCGTTTTTTATATGTAATTTTACTATGTTAAAGTTAAAACATTCCTTTTTATTTAAACAGAGAAGTGAGATGATGTGGGATTACTATCTGTATGCTATGAATATGTTTTTCTTTTTTTTTTTTTTTTTTCTAGACAGAGTTTCTCTGCAGCTTTTTTAGAGCCTGTCCTGGAACTAGCTCTTGTAGACCAGGCTGGCCTCGAACTCGCAGAGATCCGCCTGCCTCTGCCTCCCGAGTGCTGGGATTAAAGGCATGAGCCACCATGGCCCGGCTATGAATATGTTTTATTACCATTGGTTAATAAAGAAGCTGCTTCAGCCTATAGCAGGGCAGGATATAACCAGGCTAGAAGAGATATATAGAGAGTACGTGGGGTCAGAAAGAGACACCTTGTAGCTGCTAAAGGAGTAACATGCCAGCCCACAATACAAAGATTATTAGAAATGGGACAATTTAGTTGTAAGAGCTAGCTAGAACGATACCTAAGATATTGGCCAAACAGTATTGTAATTAATATAGTTTTATGTGATTATTTGAATCTGAGAAGCCAGGAAATGAACAAGTAATCTCAGCCTACATAAATCTTCATTAGAGTTCTTACTAAAAACCACATTACAGAGTCTATACTAGGCTATTTTGAGATTTCTTCTGCCAGCAGAATTAATCCAAAACTCTTCACGTTAGCTTCAGGCAGACTCTTCATACAAGGGAAAAACAGCCATTTTCTTCACCAAAATATTGCAAGGATGATCTTTAGGCACCATATTAATATAACATGCTAATATCTCCTCTGTAACTTCTTGAGCAAGCCCCCCACAGTTCATTAAATCAATTCAGCACCACTGTCTTCCATGCTCCTACTAGTATGACTCATTCCACTGCTTTCCAAACCCAAAGCACCAAAGTCCAACTTCCTCTAAACAAGCACACGGACCAGCCTATCACAACAATACTCCAATCCCAGGCACCAACTTCTGTCTTAGGGATTTTACTGCTGTGAGGAGGCACCATGACCATGGCAACATTCAACTGGAGTGGTTCACTTACAGATTTAGAGGTTCAGTCCATTATCATCATGATGGGTAACATGGTGGCATTCAGGCAGATGTGCTGGAGCCGAAGTGCTATGTCTTGCAGGCAACAGAAAGTAGTTTGTGAGACTGGGAGGTGTTTTGTGCATAGGAAACCTCAAAGCCCACCCACACAGTGGAACATTTTTTCCAACAAGGCCATATCCACTCCAACAAAGCCACACCTCCTAATAGTGCCACTACCTATGAGATAATGGGGACCAATTACATTCACACTACCACAGCTAATCTTCCCAACACTCTGAATATTGAGCTGGGAAGACTGAGTTCTAAGTCAGCCTGAGCTACACAGTGCAAGGCTAGCTTGGGGTATGTATCAAGATTCTGCCTCTAAAAGCTAAACAAACAAATACAAATAAAAGAACAAACAATAAACACATAGACCTGAATTTCATTGATGTCTTTGCCTGACATTTTACATGTAATACCTCCAGCTTTTCCCTGACAGTGCCTGTAAAATTCGTAAGTCTAAAATGACTTTGTGATTGGCAGGGAGGAGGCCTGGGAGTACAGGGCAGGTTGGGAACAAGCATCTGTTTCCACTTTCCTCTACAACTTTCTTGAGAAGCTTGTTTCTACCAGAAGAAGATAGGACCATAATCTTCTTAGGAGCATGGAATGGCCTTGGTCAGAGGTTCTCCATGCCCTGTGATTTATGTGTGCAGAGGCTCTTGCCCTCAGAAGCCAGCACCTGGAACAGAATTTCCTGAGCTCCTTCTGCCATCAGACTCTACCAAGTGTCAATAGAGAGTAACCATTTTTCTTTCTCCTCTCCAGAAAGCAGATGAAAAACAAAAACTATGGTTTGCAGCACACGTGTAGTGAACTATCAACAGTCTAAAATTGGGTCTTGTCATTCTTTTTCCTCAGTTTTCAGAAACAGCCAATCTCTGAGAACTCCATGTCCAGGACAGGGAGCGAATAAGACAGCAAACTCCCCCAGCTACATGGTACACCACTGCATATGCCTGTATACTCTCGTCTACAAATAACCAAGCAAACAAAGCTTGTTAACTTATATAGTTTCTGGAAAACCTTGAAGCCTCCAGGAAAAAAAAATTCTTATTTAAATGAATTATAACACAATCAAAGCCTTTAAACAATCCATATCTTCCCAGGGTCTGGCTTGCTTCTCCCTTGTCATGTTTCTTTAAGAGTTATGTGAAGTCTTTAACAGCACAGCATTATAAAATGGACACCTCAGTAAGCTCTAGGAATCATTTATTTATGTAGTCATTCAGTCAATAACCATTTACTGAATCCTAGTTATGTGCTGCCCATATGTTAAAGGGGTGGGAGTTAGGTTGTCAGTGGTCCCAAGGCTCACAGTTTCCTGCAGTTGAGTGTTTCAGTACAAAATGTTGCATTCACACATAACATGGGGAAGAAGACGTCACTGTTGGTGATAGCTGATGGGGAAGCTAAGACTGGGTGAGATCCATTGCTGTTTTTGAGTTCAGAGACTTAAGTATGAAGCTTAATATTATTTCTAAGTCGTCATGCTATAGTTTTACCTTACATGAACTTTAGTTACTAGGTTTTAATCAAATAGATCACCAAACAGAAATATATGAACCAGACCATTGACATTTATAGATTTGAATTTCTTGGCTTGAATTATTTGCTAGATCATTTTGGGGTACAGTTCATGATTAGTGAACAACCTGGAAGGGGCTTGACTTAGAAATCCATTTTTCTCAGCCATGATCTATATCTCTTGCCCTAAGTGGTTGGGACTAGGGAACTGGTGTCTGCCATCTCCAGGGATTTATCAGGTACCTGCTTGTCCATGCCAATCCTTTATTCCTTCTGCAAGAAATTTGTGACACTGGCCCCTTTATTATTAATAGTGTTTCTGAAAACTAAATTGCCAAGAGAAACTCTTGAGTCATCCATTGTCAGTGCAAACACATCGACGTTGAAAACCTTAAGTGCATTTTGGGATTTTGCAGATAGAATGCCACTTCTAGTAGGTCGTGTCTCCTGGGCCACTTGGGTCCGTGCAGCCTCTTTTACCATCCTCGCCTTGTGCTAGGATAGTGGGCAGAGCTGTAATTTGTCTGAATGTGGGTGGGAACTGGATTGATTTTGCCTGGGTGAGCATGACCTTCAAGGAAATCCTTTAGGACCCTGCAGATTCCATAGCTCCCAGTGCCGACTTCTCATACAGAACAGTGGGTGTTATGGGGAACGGATCATTTTATCTGGCTTGGGAGAGTAACGATGGTTTTAGGAATCACCTATGTAGCCTGTGATTCCTATGGTGAACAAGTCTTCCCTGGGCGGTCCTCTGTGCTGCTTATGACCAGGGAGGTCCAAGCCAGAGGCTTCATCAAACATCCCATTTCCATACTGTGCCTCATTTGGAAGAATCTCTTGGGGGATGAAACACTCTTGATACTGAACTTCAAAAATCTTATTGGAATGGGCGTTCATAGCATAAAAACCCACATATTAGTTAAGGGTGATTTTAATAGAGTAAAGAAAAAAATGAATTGGTTGGGAGTTAGCAAGTCCAGACTAGCAAAGCTGAGAGTATGGTATGGGTTTGGAGCAGCGGGTACCAGCTCAGCAGCCAACACAGTCATCATCTGCAGTAACAGCTGGATGAGTGGTATTCCAGGCCCTTGTGACTCAGCAGCGCCATATGCTTTGCCCAAAAACGAATGTGAAAAAGAATCTAATTTTTATCATTAGTCACCAATGACTTTAAATATTAGGTTGAGATACTGTGGAAATAGTTTGTTACTAACCATATGCTAATATCCTTGTGACTGGGGAGTTGCCTTTAAACAATTTATGCCATGACCGTTGTTGCTTTTAGTAAATATGACATTTGATTTACTTACTAAAAAAAAAAAAATCTACTCTGCTATCCTTTCAAATTGTACATAAAAATACTTGAGAAATGTTTCCAGAGGTCATGAGCAAGTCTGAGCCATTGCTTGCTGTGAATGACAGGTTGAATAACTTCTGTCTGGTTTTTCTTTGCCCAGAGCTGACCAAAAAACAAGGCCCATCTTGGTTTTGTGTGGCATCAGTCTCTTGCTCAGCATATTCTGGAGTTATGATGCCTGAGTCTATCAACAGTTCTTCAGGTGCTATGAAAACGCTGCTTCTGCAGATCTGAACATTTGGATATTAATCAAAGCTTTGCTGCAATTCCGTGGATATGCATAATGAGATTTCTTAGCTGTCAATCATCATTTTTCTGACAGCTGCAATGAGATTCTGGTTTAATGTGCATTTGTCAATGACCTGGGGCCCACAGCAGGTGTTATGCTCTTTAAAAGTTGGCTTGCACACTGTCAACCCATTTGGTCCCATCTGGAAGCTCACAAAGCAGTCTCCCATAGTGGGGCCTCGGGGACGAGGACAGGCAAGGTGCTAACACCTTCCCCTTGCTACCTCCACAGTGAGTGACGAGATCCACCTGTCAGTAATCTAATAGTGGGACCACATAATAAAGGACAGTCCCCCCAAAAATGCAAAATGCTGGATCCCAGAAGTTTTATTTCAATTCCAGAGAAAAATTCTCTAATGAGACAAACTAACTTATTCTTGGCAACAAGACACATTTACTACCACGCAGTTGAGACAATGAAATAGCATTTAGACCAGTTTTTCCTTCCTGGAAAACTTGAAAACAACAACAACCATAACAAAAAGCCTCTTTCAGTTTCTGATAATTATGCAGCATATGAAATCATATCCTGTTACCCTACAAAGTCCCGTAGGCAAGAAGAGCAGGCAGGGAGTGTCCAGGAGTCACAGCACCACTAATTCCCATAAGCAAAAGCCGAGTCATAGGAAACAGGAAGTCCAACGGCCTTCAAGGTAGGGAAGATGGCTCATGCACACTGTGTCATTCTGGACCACATAAGACACACCAGTCTGTTGCTGGAAATTTGACCTTCACCCTTCCTTTAATTAGGGGTGTCTCTGTATTTATCAGACTTGGAAAAGTTGTCTCAGTCCCATCCCCTCAAGGTGAAGCCAGCATTGTCTTTAGGTTTTCGTGCTGTCTATAGTAACCCTTGTAATAAAAGATGCCACCCTGGGATTCTGAGGAAAGGAAATTAAAAACGAAATGTATTATTTTTTTCAAGATTTTTAGGACTAAAATTGCTTCCTCTGTTCCCATGTTACTTGTCCCTCTTACTGAGGACTTCATCATGGAGGAAGGTGAGACAAAGGAACACTCACTGAATTGAAAATAGCTGAGCTTTTCTAGGCATCTTCAGCCACGACTCAGCAAAAAGGCCTCATGGAACTCAGCAGCGTGAGAAGGTGGGGAGGTCCATGTGGGAGGCCACTGCAAGCATCCTAAATGAGCAACCTCTCTCCATCCCTCCTTCCAATCCTTTTAAGTCTGGGAGAGAATGGTTCATTCGCTCTGAAGCCCCCACTTGACCGTGGGCTCCTTCCTCTTCTTGATTTTCTCAGAAAACATTCACAGTCCTCACCCAACAGACTGAAAACCATTTTCTGCAGCTCATCAACCCTTCAGGACAAATTTCATGAACCCTTTCCCCTTGAACTGTCAAGAGATGGTCGAGTCAGGAAAATTGCAGGCTGCCATGAAGCTCGAACAGTTCTCTTTAGCTGTGTGGATATAGGGAGGCCATCCGCAGTCAGCCACAATGGCAAAGGGACATTGTGAACGGAGCTTACATGAGCCTGGAAAACTGGAGTGAGGGTGAAGGGACACCAGACCTCTAGAACACCAGGCTCTGGCAGGCCTTGCCCTTCTCCCTCGTTCCGTCTGCCTTGCTAAAAATCCTTAGATTTCATTCCTAAAACTAGCCACTAAGATATCTTTCCTTATTTGGCCACTTCCTCCTTCCCAGACTAAGTCCAGGGATCAGAAAAGTCCCCTTTGGTTCACCTAATTACTATGCCCAGTTAAAATTAAACAGCTCATCCTAACGAAGGTTCCCCCTTTACCTTTATAAACTGCCATTTGCCTACGTGCTTCCTCTCTATCCAGAGGAGTCCTTTGTCCCTCCCCGCCCCTTCCCTTGTCCTCTCCCCTTCTCCCACATCCCCTATCTCCTCTACCACTGCATCCCAGTCCGTTCTAACACAGACTCCCCCTTTCTCTTCTTAAGAATGACACCTACAAGGTCATTTGCAGCTGTTTTACTGCCAGAGTCAGAAAGCAGCCACTTTAACTTTGCTTCCCTGCTTAATAAAGGATCTCTCTGTGAAAATAGGTATTTGGTTTGTGCCTGATCTGGGGTCTGGAAGGGAGCCTCTGCTGTGTGGGAGACCGCTTCAGAGGGTCCCTCCTCAGAGGCCACATCTCTGGGGATATGGTCAAGAGGTGCTCAGTCACCTTCTTACCTTCTTCTTCTTCTTCTTTTTTTTTTTCGAGACAGGGTTTCTCTGCAGCTTTAGGACCTGTCCTGGAGCTAGCTCTTGTAGACCAGACTGGTCTCGAACTCACAGAGATCCGCCTGCCTCTGCCTCCCGAGTGCTGGGATTAAAGGCGTGCGCCACCACCACCCGACACTCAGTCACCTTCTTGTCTGTCCCTTTTTGCTCACACACTTGAGGAGCTGTGGTTGACCCTCTGGTCTGTGTTATAGGTACAGCTGTCTCTGTTATCCTCACTGGTTTCAGGGCACAGTATATATCGCCTTGATGCTAAAAATGTGCAGTTCACACTGCTGACCAGCCCTGCCTCCAGTGCAGGCACATGCTTCTGTACAGTTGTAGGGTAGACTCCCTGGAACTCTGAAAACACATTCTGTAGGGCTAGGGCACTCAGGTAGCTCTTTTTTGTCCTCATGTGTGGAGAGTTGAGACATAGTGTGATTGTCATTGTGCCTGTTACCTTCGCTGTAATAGGTCAAACATGAAGTTGGCAGAGAGTATCTTTCAGGTCCTAAGCTCTTCTTTGTTTTTATGTTTGGTACTTGCCAGTGCCGGAGAGTCCACTTGTTCATTGTCCATAGGAAAAAGCGCAGTAAGTACAAGGAATGGTATGGGCAGGACAGTGGCAGCTACATCGGATCAGTTGTATTATAGCGTCATAGAATCATGGGCCTCCTTACCCGCATGGTGGATTATGATGCTCTCACCAGCCATGGAGTTTAAACTGAAACTCCAGCACCAGGGTGGGATACCTATGTGTTGTTCTTCAGGTATCCTCCTACAGGCTATGGTTCCCTAGAGGAACAGAACCAAGGGTCCCTCTCCCCTCTCTCTCTCTCTCTCTCTCTCTCTCTCTCTCTCTCTCTCTCTCTCTCTCTCTCTCTCTCTCTCTCTCTGTGAATCCAGTGCTTGGCCTTTGAGGTTAGTCCCAGAATGGCTGTCTATCACTCCTCAAGGCTGCTTGCCTTAGTAGGTCCAATCTGGTGTGTCTGGAAAATTCCTGGAGAGCTGTTGAACCCTGTTCCAGGATGAACACTCAGAAATGCCGATTCTATTATCAGTGAAGGAAGGAACTGGCAGCAGTAACAACAGTGTAAATCAACTTGTTGGCAAGAGAGAGGCCAAGCTAGCAAAAGGCAAGGGAATGAACTTCCTTCTGAAATACCACCATCTAATCAATCTTGGTTCCTACCTGGAGGTACCACCACAATCAGGGTGAACCTTCCTGCATTAATCAGGACAGTTCTCAGGTGACTCTAATTTGTGGTAAGGTGACATTAAAGCCACCATATCACAGGCTATTGCCTCTGCTCTTGGCTAAAACTGTGTAACAAACCCTGTCACCACAGACTGGATTCAGAACACAGGGAAATCAATCAGAAACTGATCTGGAAGCTTCCTTCCTGCTGAGTGGAGCTCCTGGCACTAGGCAGGCAGCTGGGGCAGCCACAGTCTGACCTGCCAGGCAAAACTTGCCCACTGGTACGATGGTGTCACGACCATTTGGGGGGTAGCCAGCTTCTTTATGATCAGCTTTGAGGCCTGCTTCCTGGGAAAGGATACTTGCCTGACACGGGAAACCTGGTTGAAAGCCTGTGACTGCAGAGATCATAGGTCTTGGTGGAGAATCTATTTTGTTAAATGGGCATGTGGACGAACTGTCTTCTAAATATTTACATCCACACCCACGGATTAGTGCTGTTTTCAGCCTTGGTCAGGGAAGTTGCTCTTTGCAGCAGGCAATGGTTAGTCTAGAGACATGCCTGGTCAGGGTGGTATGATATGTAATTGTGGAGTCCTCACCCTTTGTAGGACATCTTTGTCATCTCCAACAAGTTGCAGGGAATGCCACAGAGGAGGCCAGATAGTTGGAAGTGGTGTCTTCTGCATGTGGTGTGTCAGTGCTGTCATGAACACATAGAAGCTCTGGATACTTGCACAAGACTCCCCTTTGCCCCCCACACAAATACATAAAAGGGGGCTGGCTGGAAAGGAAAAGGGGAGTCAGCAGGAATGTGAGGGATGCAACAGAGGATGATCAGGGGATATAATTACAATATTGTGTATGTCTATGAATTAGCATTTTTTTTAAAACTGAAAAACAGCACCATGGGCCTCTTGACTCAGTCTGAAGCTGGCTTCCAGCGCATGCAGCCCAGGCATAGGACAGTTTGTCTGTAGACAAGAAGCCAACTGTGTGTTCTGTATAAACAAAGGTGTTTATGGGGAGAAAGGCAGAAAATAGAGTGCTCATGCCAACTGGCAGCTGAACAATAGGTGCAAAGAAAGACAGGAGTCTGGTTGTGTAGGTGAGGGATGAGAGAATGGGGAATGAGACATAAATAAAAGCAACAGACAGGCAGGGCGGGAAGGCCCCTGCTGGCAAGCGTGAGGCTGACTGAGTAGCTATGCTCACTAGGTCAGAGGAGCTGTGGGGATTTGTGTACACAGGGTGCACTTAGCTTATTCTGTGGTTACAGCAGAAATTGAGGGCAGGACAGAATATTGGGCAAAGTCCTTGCCAGCTATAAGACTCAGAAGCAAAACTGAGAGGGAGGGAGACAGCAAACAGAAGAAGGAAAATAGATTTGTATACTACTTAACCTAGAAGTGATGCTTAAATATTTGACCTTGTCGTTTTAAAAGAGGCAACTGACTCCAGGGAGGTTACAGGCCATCCAGTGAGCCTTGTCAGAAACCACATGGGAACCTTCCTTTCTTATCCAAGTGTTATGGATCAGATAGTTCCTCTGCACCTCATGAAAGCAGCTCAGGCCCCACCCCGTAGCCCTTGAGAACCTGCCTTTAGAAAAGGGGTCTTTGCAGAATTGTGTCGTCAGGGCCCTCAGATGCTGGCTGTGGTGCTACGAGTGCCATGGTTCAAAGTGCGGAGGCCAGATCAGCATGTGACCAGACCAAAGGGACTCTGAGGAGAACAGGGAAAAGAGGCAGGGGAAGCAGGAGCTGTCAGAGAGAAGGGCAGAGGGGTCTGCACTGCGTGTGGCTGCAGCCCTGAGCTCACCAGCCATTTCTCATACAGCTGATTTCTTACCTATGCAAACCACTTGGTCTCCTCCATGTGAGGGTTGTCTATGGCAAGGAGGTGTCACTTGCTGTGTAAGAAAGTGGAAAAAGGGCAGAGAAAGAGCTGTTATTCTAGCTCAGGTAGGAGCCTGGAAAATTCCCCCTTCTCTGATTAAATCTGCCACCATGTGCAAAGACGAGATCATTTCAAGCCTGGCACATTAGAATTGTTTTGGGCATACCTGCTAGTTCCTCTATAGGACTGGTACCTATTATTACCCTTGCACACACAAGTCAAGACTCCTGGAGGGGGGTGCCATGCAGGCAGCCTGAAACTCCATATCAGGCTCAAAACCAGAGGAAATGCCATTCAGTGGTTGCTCCTATGTCTGTGGCATCCAACAAAGGAAAAGTCTTATGCTCCACATAGGCATCTGAACCTCTAGAGGAGAATGAGCAAAAAGCATCATCATTCACCAAATATCTGACCTTAGGAGTGTATCTTGTATTCTCCAAATCCAAGTAAAACAGGACACTCACTGGCCCCAAGCAATGTTTTAATAGTCACTTTGCCCATCAGTGTTTAAAATTTCACAAAAAGAAGACTGGAGAGATGAGTTTGAATACCCAGCATATGCATAAAAAGTTGGGCATGGTGGCACTTTCCTATAATTCCAGTATGAAGGAGGTCAAGAAAGCTGGACTCCAGAGGCTCACTCCATCTAGCCAATCAGTGAACCCCCAGGTTTAGTGAACGACCTTGCTACAAAAAAAAAATAGGATGGAGAACAATTAAGGATAGCACTTGATGTCAACTGTTGGTCTCCACATACACATGTATCCACATGCACATGTACACACACCTGTAAACACACATGCACACACAGAGATAACCAAGGCAACTCACAGAAGAAAGAGCAGCAAGATGAGAGCTCATTGTCCGGCAAGTACAGAGGAGAGAGAGGGAACTGCAAATGGCGTGAGTCTTTAAACTCGCAAAGTCTGCCTCTACTAACATATTTCCTCCATCAAGACACACCTCAATCTTCCCCAAATCGCACCAGCAGCAGGAACCAAGTATTGGAGACGATGGTGACATTTCTCATCCAAGCCACCCCCAGCCTGCAGCTGCCAACCCCTACCACCACACCTTCACAGAGAGAATTGTGCTGGGTTGAAAGGCTATGTTCTGTTTAAATCTGATATGATAGCTGCTTCCCATATCGCCTGGTGTTGACAGTACTCTCTAGGATTTTTTGGCTAAGACCTAAGAAGGTGAAACCGAAGCTGTCGTTTAAGACATTTGCACAGTGGCCTGGGCTTGGTGCTCTGTGTAGAACTGTCATTGAGGTTCACTGGCTGAGAGGGCAAAGAGCACAGCTGTTTAGAGCATGGAACTCAGACTGGCTGTGCTGCGCACACACACCTGAGCTTTGGCACCTGTGCAGGCCTCCTTCTGCCTGATTCCTCATCCGTAATATTAGGCTATTAAGCACTTACTCTCCCGGGTCATTGGGAAGGTTAAATGGACTGGCAGTGCCAACTGCACATAGCTGTATAGGGTACAGTGCCAGTTCACTCTTATGTGTGCCCATGGCTTCCTACTTTTAAGCCACCATTGGCAAGGAGCAGGCACAGCCCCCACTGACAGTGACTTGGGCTTCATTCCCCTCCGTCCACACCTGCGAAACTTCTAACATTCCTTTTGTAGTTGTTTGCAATTATTTTTTTTTTTTGTTTTTCCTCCTAATACTTCCTGTTTCATTGAAGACGTTCTAAGAACTCAGGGACTAACAATGCTTTTAAGTAAATTTGGCGAAAGTGCATCTTTTTAACTACCCCAAAGAAGAAGTACATTCTCTATTTTCATTGCGATTCCTGGGCATCTTTGGAGTTGTGCCTTTGAAGGAACTGTGCTGAGGATTCATGACAGTCAGATCCTGATTAGCTCATGCTGGTCACTCAACAAAAGGATTTGCTCATTAAATGGTGTGTCAGCCTGGACTAGCAATGGAGAGGCTAAAACTTTCCTTGCCCTCGCACAGGGATCATAATAAAGCAAACACTACTGCTTTTCAACTCTCTCTTCCTGTATGAGCGAGGAGGAGATGGTCCAGCGATCTGACTTCACACAGAACTTGGACCACCATGACTGGTTTGTGGCTCCTGTCTACAGTCAGTTAGTTGGACCGTGGAATTTTGTCTTGGCCAATTCTTTTTTTAAAAAATTAAAACTACATTTATTTAGTGTGACTGTGAGTATGTGTGTGATATGAGAGTGTGTGAGTGTTTGTGTGTATGTGTGTGGTATGAGTGTGTGTATATGTGTGGTGTGAGTGTGTGTGGTGTATTGTGTGGTGTGTGTGTGTGTGTGTGTGTGTGTGTGTGTGCGTAATTTAAAGGACAACTTGAGGGAACTGATTCTCAGTGATCACTCAGGTCATCAAGTTGATGGTTGGTACGTTTATCTGGTGCTCCATCTCACTGACCCTTGTCCAATTCTTTGGCTCAAAGGTTGCCATATTGGGTACTACTTTATGACAGGGTTTGGCATCATGTTGACATTTAATCAGGGTCCTTTTGATCCAGTAGGCACTTACTTACAGGTCACAGAGATTTTTTACATTATTACTTTTGCCTGTAGAAACTGGGTCCATAGCAGTACCAGTCCTGGAGTGTCTAGAAGGCACAAACAAAGCACATCAGAGGGAATAGAAATTCACAGACTTGCAGATGTGAGCGTTTGTGTCTGTGTTTGCATGTATGTGTGTGTGCGTGTGAATGTGTGTGCGCATGCGTGTCTGAGTATGTGTATGCATGTGTGTGCGTGTGTATGTGTGCGTGCATTTGTGTGTGTATGCGTGTATGTCTCTCTGTGTGAGTTTGTGTGTCTGTGTGTGTGAACATTTGCATACGTGTGTGTGTGCATGTATGTGTGAGCCATTGGGCAACCTGTGTTTCATTCCTCTGGAACTGTTCATCTCATTTTCTAGACAGAGCCTCTCTTTGGGCTGGAGCTCACTAATTAGGGTGGGTTGGCTGGCCAGTGAAGCCCAGAGATTCATCTGTGTGTAGGTCAATCTTTGCAGCCTGGGATTACAAGTGCATACCACCACATACAGGTTTTTTTTAACCTGGATTCTGGGAGCAGAGTTTAGGTCTTCACGGCAAAAATTTACCAGCTGAGCTATCTTGATTTCTCCCTTTCTAGTTTCTGTGAATTCGAGGACTTAGGATTTTTTTGCCAAGGAAAATGACGAGTTAACAGGGCTCAAGTAAACAGAACAACCATATAGAACTTCTCTGCTGAGCTATGCTGTGGAAAGTCATCCTCTGGAGCAATTTCTTTCATGGCTAATTATCAAGACATTAAACCAATTCTTTGTGAAACTCCACCCCCGAAGACCTATTGTGTACAAAGTATTCCAAAGCTATCCTTTTTACTCCTTGCGTTCTCATAATGTATTCTTTGCTTCCTCTACTGGGAAAATGGTTGCTCTTTTAAATATAGCCCGTAGAACTTCCGCATGGGGCAAGAACCACCGGCTGAGGGAGCATACAATCAGAGACTTTATATAAACACTGGTGTCCCCTACTGCAGGACAGTGACCACATTTCCTACCCCTGCCCTTCTACACACCTTGGCGCTGGTTCCAGAGTCACTGTGAGTCACTCATCCAAAGGGAGGGCTTTGGCTGCTCTTCTGTTTCCTCCTGCTGCAAGCTCCGACTGCTTCAAGCCTGCTATTGTTTTCCCTGCCCTAGGCAACACCTTTGCACTGTACCTCCCAACCACAGTGTCTGTGACCCCAGGAAGAAAAGCCAATGAGTCCAAGAGAAGCCAGATGGCTCTTCCACTCTCTAGTGCCCAAACTGGCATTTCTCTGAATGTAAGGTTTCCACAGATGCTGGAAAATTATTACTCTGGCAAAGAAATCACTCTGCTACACAGAAGGCATGACTGTTTATGGTTGGGGTTTGCAAAGGCTGTGCCTCTGTGCTGGCTAAGGATCATGTAATAATCTGCCCAGAAGGCCAAGAAAGCTCTAATATTTCCAGGTAGAACTGGTAGAACTTTGTGTTTTCTTGGATGAAAAAAATACATTACCTGATGGATCGGTGCATTTTCTGTAACAATAATGAAGTATCTAAGACTGGATACTGTGTGAAGAAAAGAGGTTTATGTATTCCAGCACACAGTTTCAGAGGTGGAAAGTTTGAGTAACATGGTACTGGCTCTGGTGAGCCTCTCCTGACAGTATCCCACTGTGGGGGGATAGCATCACGTAGGAGCCCATAGATTGAAGAGAGACATCACTATTATTCTCTCCTCTGTGGACTCTCCTGAGGGAGGTCTGGAGTCCCAGGGAAACTCCTGATTGTCATCTAAGAACACTAACCTTCTACCAAACGCTCCTCAAAGTCCCCTCTCCTCAGAATAGCCACACTGAAGACAGACCTCCAGCGTGTGAACTCGCAGGGAGCAAACCTCATTCTAGCTGTAGTGGGTAACAGGCTTTGCTGCAGAGGAACTAGGAAGGACTCACTTTTTATTCTGTGTCCCACAACAGTTTCTATTAAAGGTTGTCTTAGCTCATTGTAGATGAACAGAGATCTAGCTGAAAAACATGCATCTTGCACATTTTTCATTCAGGACGAGACACTTGGGTTCCCAGGCCACTGTCCCCAGTGAGGAGCAAGGATTTCCCAATTCTGGTGTCTCGCTGAAGGTTTCTGGTTGCCAAAGGAAAAACTATTTGAGTACGGTTCATACAAGAGCTTCCTATGGAAGTGTAAAGGTTTGTTTCACAATTTGAACAGAGTGTCTGTCTGGGGAAAGGTTCATAGTGCAGTTAAAAGAAACATTCCTGGAATAGTAGCTACCCCACTGCCACTGGCAGATAACCACGGAATGTTTCCTAAGACCAGGAGCTATGCAGGGGGAAAAGGCAGAATGTGCTGTTTAAAACAAAAGCAAAGCCTGGGAGTAACTGCACCTTGCTAGGAAAATCCTAGCACAGAAATCAGGAAAGCACAGGCATGAGTAGCGATTTTGGTCTCGAGGGAGCATCACGGGTACTGAAGCTATAAACTTGGTGGGTCTCTGTTACAACTCTCCCGCTCTGCTGTCTTCACAGGACACAAGGACAAACAACGTGTGAAGGAGCGGGTCCAGAGCAGGTCCAAATAAGACTGTGGACTCCAAAAATTTAAATTTTCATATAGTTCTCTTATTCATGAAATATGACTTCCTAAACTTTTAAGGCATCTGAAAAATTTACCTTTTATACTATCACATGTCACACATACACACACCACACACACACCACACACCATACATACCACACACACCACACACACCACACACACTACACATACCACACACACACCACACATACCACACACACCACACATCACACACACACCACACATACACAACACACACCACACATACACACCACACCACACACACACACACACACACACACACACACACACACACGCCAGAAGTCAGGTTGGGGAGATAGTGTGTCTGCCTCCAGGACCCCACAAACTGGCATAAAGAAACATCAGCCCCAGACCCGCTGTGGTTGGATGTGAAGTGTCTCCCGATCTGAGCACTTGGCCTCCAGCATGTGGCACTGCTTGGAAAGGCTGTGGGACCTTTAGGAGATAGGGCCTCTCCCTGGAGGAAGAGAGTCACTGGGGGTGGACCTTGAGGCTTTCCAGCTCAGACTCCCTTCCTGCTGTTCTTCCCTTCCTGACTGGGAGCGATGTGACCAGCTGCCTTGGTGCTCTCAGCACGTGGGCAGTGCCCTTCTTAAACTTTTGTCAAAGCGATGAGAGAAGCAGCTGGCTCGAGACCTTAAGAGCCCAGGTGGCAGTTCTTTTTAGAAGTGTTTGTGTCATATGAAACCTTGAAAGCAGTGCAAATACTGTGACGAGAAGGCGAGGGTCCCTTATCTCCACAGCCTACTCCTGCCACGCTTGTGTCGTGAGATCATGCTTGTTTACAGCACTGGTTCTCAAAGCATGGCCGCTAAACAGCATCCCTGGGCAGTTAGTTAGAAACCCACTCTTAGTTTTTTTTTGAGACATGTTCTCACTGTGTATCCTTGGCCGACCCAGCACTCATTATGTAGACCTGGCTGGCCTCTGCTTCCCTAATGCTGGGATTAAAGATGTGTGCCTCCACATCTGCCTAGAAATCTGCACGGTAACAAGTGCTGGGGACAGTTCTCACAAATTCTCAATGTTGAGAAGCACTGATGTAGGATCAGGCAAGGTGGGCGGCTCAGGCCAGGATGTTGACTGGACCCCTGCCCCGCCTCACCCAGACATCCCTGAGGACCAGCCTCAGCTTCCTTACTGCAAAATGAGGTGGGACCAGGGTGGATGGAAGAACACACACTGGTGAGGAATAGAAAGGAAATAGTGGTGTTCAGTCAATTAGAAAAACGTTATTCAGGACTCTTTTTCTAATGACCATGGCTAGAGAAAGGAGAAGGACTAAGGTTTGAAAAGTTCTATGCATAGTGTGATGTCTCCACTGCCTTGGGGGTATCTGTGGATGGACAAAATGAACTCAGACAGAAGAACTAAGTTGTGTCTGCAGGGCAAACAGTCAGAAACCCCAAAGATGAACAGGTGGAGAGAAATAAAGGAATTCATAGGTGCAGGGAGGCTCCAAAGCAGGCAGACAACCCCTGTTAGCTGGACCAGCTCAAAGGTATGGTCTATATCCTGCAGTGTCTGCTGCTCGGCCGATAGGAGAGTTGTGTGAGGATATTGAGACAGAGTGGAGAGGCCACACTGGAGGTGCCCTGAGAAAGATCTTGGGATCTTGAACTTCCCCCTAAACTTAAGCCAAGAGGTAAGCCAATTGTGCTCCAGACTTGAGCAACAGAGGGTTCGCAACTAAGCCTGGACTGCACTGGTATCCATAACGAGGCAGCTGTGTGCACCAAGGTGAGCAGAGTCATGGGATCTAGTACTTCACAGACCCCAGGACTAGTGTTGCGTTTCTTTCTGAGATTGCCAAGATCATTATAATGATAATGCATTCCATTTTGTACAGTGAGGAGTCTTTACTACTACTATTATTGTTATCGTGGGTTTATAAGAGAGACAGAGACAGACATAGGGGTGTTCATGAGTGTGAGTCTACACACACCACAACTTGCACTTGGAGGTCAAAGGACAAGTTTGGGAGGTGGCTCTCTTCTTCGGCTGTGGGCTCAGGGGTCGAACGCTGGTTGTCAAGCATGCACAGGAAGTGCTTTTACCTGCCAAACCATCTTTTTTGGTCTGTAATAAAGACTCTGAATGGCAAATTCCACTGTTTCTCAAATAATGATCATGACAGGGTGCTTGCTCGTGACACTGGTAGGCCTCTCATCCAGGGCAATCACCTCACAGGCCCTTCTCCAAGGCAACTGGTGTGGAACCACCCTTCCTACTGCCCCTAGGCTTGAAAAGGTACATTAAAATATTTCCAGCTGAAAATGTTCACCTCTTCACATAAAGTTTGAATTGTCTTGATTTTAGCCCTGGTGGACATCAAATTTCATAGTCACGAGTAAAGAAGGCCATGTGTATGTGTGTATGTGTGTGTGTGTGTGTGTGCATGTGTGTGTATGTGTGTGTGGTATGTGTATATGTGTGTGGTGTGTATATGTATGTGGTGTGTGCCTCTGTGTGTGTGTGTGGTATGTGTATGTATGTGGTGTGTGGGGGGGGTGTATGAGGGGAGGGAAGCCTGAGTAACTCCAAGTCTGTCCAAGTCCAGGAACTTTGAACTATATGTTCAGTCCCATGAAATGCCCAGGGCTCATCTTATCGGTCCTTGATCATTCCCCACAGGCCATGACCCAGGATGGAAAAAGAGTCCAGATTTCTGAGGCTGCAGACACACACCCTCTGCTGCCTCAGACTCCCTGGGAGGGAAGCTGGTGGGGACAGCTGGCTCAGCCTGAAGAGGGGCATCTTGGGGACAAGGAAACAGACTGTTAAGGAGACCTGAAGTGAGGTTGAGGCGGATGTCTGAGGGGATTCCAATAGATCCTGGTTTGGGGGTCTGCGATCTTGGCCACCTCAGCCTTCTGGTTGTCTATGTACTGTGGGCAAAGACTTCTTTTTTTTTTTTTTTCGAGACAGGGTTTCTCTGCGGCTTTAGAGCCTGTCCTGGAGCTAGCTCTTGTAGACCAGGCTGGTCTCGAACTCACAGAGATCCGCCTGCCTCTGCCTCCCGAGTGCTGGGATTAAAGGCGTGCGCCACCACCGCCCGGCGGGCAAAGACTTCTTAAGGAAGCCTGAGCTTCATGTCAGTGCTATGTTTGATACACCATATAAGGCAGCAAGTGAAGGACCTCTGTTCTGACTGCTTACAGAGAATGTGGTTCATGGTCTTCATCTCCCCTTAACTCTCCAAGTGCTAGGAAAAGAGAGCACACATGGCTCCCGGGGCCTCCTTTCCCTGACACTCACTCAGAACCATTCAAGGCACGTGTCCAGTCGAAACAGGCATGTGTGGGACATCAGAGTAAGGGAGACCATGAGATCTGGAAACGGCTTCTCATCAAGTGCTTTGTGCTTTTTTTTTCCTGATCCCCTTTGCATGGCAATCAGTCCTGCAGAGTGGAATGTGAATGGAGAAACATTCTTCTTAGAGGGAAAATTCCCATGACCTGGCCCATCTGAACTCGAGGCCAAAGCTCAAAGGGCTCTGGGTGACTGTGCTGACATAGCAGGACCCTGGAAGTCATAGCATGTCCCCCGAGAAAGCCATTGATGGCAGATAAGTGACTACTTTAGATTCCTTAGGTTGGGGATCTGGTAGAGGTGACACTTCTGGGTGGCTGTGTTGGTCTGGTGGCCTGAGCAGGACATGAAGAAGCTAGACCCGCACAAAGGTAGGGCCTCTCGGCAGATGCCCTGCTGCTGCAGTGTGGCACGGATACCTGTTGTTCCCTTGGCATTTTCAGGGTAAGCGAGGTCACACACGGAGAAGGTTGTTTTAAGCTCTCTAACAAAAGGGACCTTGTCCGTTTTATTCCCTGTGGAATTTCCACTGCCCAGAACAGCATGTGCCTCATGAAAGATACCCAAATATCTGTTGGGGAGGGGTAGGCTATAAACCCCATTTGCAAGAGGAAAGCAGCTTAAATAGAAGGGCGAGCTACTATCTGGGTAGCGGCTGGTTCAGCACCCACTCTGCGGACTCCCTTTCTCTAAGCTCTGTCACCTGTTCTGTTGAGCCTTCGCTGTGCAGTCAGCTCCTCTGGGCTAGGTGGGCTCCAGCTGGAAGAATGAATCACCACCCCTGCTCTGGCTGACTTCCTCTCAGGCTGCACTGCACACCATTCTGGCTTTTACTTCAGGTTTAGACACGTGTAGTTTCCCACACGTTATAGTTGAATAGATGATAGTGTACATCTTGCCAGTCAGAAACCAGTGTTCAAATCCTGGCTCTACCATTTCCCAGAAGTTTAACCTTAGGTAGGTTATTTTCAGGCTCCAGCCTGGGGTGTTTCATCTAATAATGTGGAGCTATATTAATAGCATCACTTGCTATATTTAGGGAAGCTTGAAGGATGTACATAGTTTCAGATCTCATTGGCTCTGTGCAGTCTTCTCTAGAGGAGCTCCTGGAGCATATGAAGGCCCAGTAGATTTTAATTTTATTATTGATGACTGTTTTCTTCTGTGGCCAGAGTATTCCCTATTCCACAGCCCAACTCCTCCCAGTTCCCTAAGGCTCAGGTCTGGAGTGCTCCCCATTCCACAGCCCCACTCTTCCCAGTTCCCTAAGGCTCATGTCTGGAGTGCTCCCGATTCCACAACCCCACTCCTCCCAGTTCTCTAAGGCTCATGTCTGGAGTGCTCCCCATTCCACAACCCTACTCCTCCCAGTTCCCTAAGGTTCACTCGCATCAACTGTCCAAAACTTTAGAATGATGCATCATGGGATACCTCCCTCTCAGGAGCATCCCTTTCTGCTTCCATGGAAGCTTGCTTGCTTATCTGCCCTGGTATGATTTCCAGCTTCAGTATCTGCTTCCCCACTAGACTGAGAGCCGCTGAAGCCAAGAAAGTGTTTTATTTAACCCTCTTCTTTCTAGGACACACATTTGTTCTTTATTATCAGACGTTCCAATATTTGCTAGATACATGATTATAAGGTAGCAGTGCACCATTTAAGCAGATGTGCTATTGTCACAGATGTGTTCAGTCAAGCTCAGAGGAAGGGGAGATGGACTGCACTTGTGGGGTATTACAGAGTCAGACACTTTGATGAGCACAAAAGAAAGTCTGCATGTGCCTCCAATATAGTATCCACTTCAAATTTATATGCCAAAGACCTTACCCGGAAGGTAACTTTTTACCTGTGTTAAAGCAAAAGAGGCATCAGAGGGCTAATTCCCCTTTCCACCATGTGAGGACAGAGAACCAGGAATCAGGCCACCAGCACATGGATTCTGCTGGTGCTTTCATGCTGGCCCTTTCAACCTACAGACCTGCAATAGCAAACGCCTGTCAGTCACAAACTACCTGGTTTATGGTATTTTCTTTGAGCAGACTAAGACAACATTGCTTGATTATCTACAACTTACCTTAAAGATATGCTATTTAAATGTCAAGACATGCATTGAAATCTGTTTTACTCTAAACATAGATACATATTAGAAGTTGCCTAATTTGCATAGGGGTGCTTTGTCTTTTCACATTCCATCCTGAACACTATGATTTTAGTAATCAGTTTTTGCTAGTTTTCTAAGAAAACCGCAAGTTTTCTTCATTAGCATCCAGGGTGTAAATGTTTGGTTTGCATTGGCAGAATGAGTCGTGTCTGTTGGAACAACCATGGAACTGGACAGGCAGTCTGGTCTCTGTGTGACCAGGGCGTGAAGAACTCATCCCTGGAATGACTCTGAGGTCTCCCACTGGAGAGCTTATCTGATCAGGGAGATTTCTGTCATCTGACTCCTCAACTGACTCTTGTCACATCTGCTTTAGTTAAAGGGCCAAGAGATACCACAAAGCAGGCAATCTCAAGTTTTGTTCCTGCTACCTGGGAAGGATCTCAGTGCCTCAGAATTAGCCCTGACACTTGCACACTTTCAATGTGATGGGGTTAGGCTATGCACATTACTCCTAATAGATGAAGGTTGCCAGAAGGCTGGGAACCAAACTCTGTAAGAGAGAATGATCACTGGTGTAAGCCAATGGGAAAGAGTAACGTTTGAGTCCATTGTCGCAGTGAGTACAGAAATCAAAACTGTGTGGAAGAGACCCAGAGAGATCAGAACCAGCAAGATTTGGTGGCTGGTTAAATGTGGCAGCAAGCTAAAGGGTACACTAAGGTGTCCATATGGGAGTGGGGTAGGGGGATGTGCCCCTGCAATGCCAGCGCTGCGGTGCTTGGGAGGGGGAGAATCAGAAGTTCTAGGTCAACACAAGTCACATAGCAAGACCATGTAGCAAAAGTGAACATCCAAAACAAAGCAAGGAGAGAGTGAGGCGAAAAGAAAGAAAGCAATAAACATGTCAAGGGTAGCAAGGTCACAAAATATGTCCATGTAGTTTGTCTGGTCATCACAATGGTTTAGACAGACAGATGGGACAGTCACTAGGAGCACAAAGCAATCAAAACTGTCCCCATGGCATGCTTGAATTTACTTGACCAATAAGTCATGCTGTTGCCATTCAAATGCAGTGTTTCTGGCCCCAAGTTAGTCTCTTTTCATTTTATCTCCTGCGCTTAAAGATGTAAAGTTTGCTTGGGAAGAAATGGAGAGAGGTGGCAAGAAAGTAAGGAAGGCTGAAGTGATGTGAAGGAGGAATGCAGGTGGGAAGCAGGCTGCAACAGATGGAGGAGGAGGAGTCCGTGGAAGAGGCGGCCTTCTGCTGCTGTGGGTGTTGACAGGACTCCCCACAGGAAGAGCATGACGTCTTTGCCACTCGCGCCTTCACCTCCTCCCTAAATGTGAAGACAGTTCTGCCTGGAACCCAGTCTCTTCAGCTCACTGTCCAGAACACAGACATTCTTGGTATCTTTCCGGTAAGAGGTCTCCTCTCTTATCCCTGTCTTCTAGGACTAAGAAACAAAAAAGTGGCACATGCGTTCAAACTAAGCTTCAAACTAAACTAAACCATGGCAGAGGAAGGGAGGAAAACAGAGCAGCACATTGGTGGCTACTAAGAATGTGTGAGAGAGGACCCTGGATGGTCATTTGGAGCGTACTGGGCACAGCCTTCCATCTCAGCCTCTTCCTGTCACTTCCCAAAACAAGTCATTAAGTGAGATGGATGGGACACCTTGTGCTCTCAGTTGCTGAGGAATGAAAGTTGACACAAATCCCAGGCTTTGGCTTCTCCTGTATGGTCACTTTTATTCTGACCAATCATTTCCAATACTTGCAGGAGCCTTTTAAGAACATACATCTCCGAGCCTGGCTTCTCCTGGGTCTGATTTTGCATCTATAAAAAAGAGAGACTGTGTGTATGGTTAGGAAAACTTTGTTCTTTTGTCCTAGGGTAGGTTACAGGCTGAAATGAACACAGACTTCCCTGTGCAGCAGCCACATCCAATGCTCTTGGATCTTGGTTGGAGATACCCATGGGATGGAGATATACATGGATCTAACTTGGTTGGAGATACCCATCGATTTTGGGTAACAAAAAATGATGAGTAACAAATTGCCTTCAGGCCTAGGCCAACTCAGTTCTTCTCGAGTGCATTCCCAATGTTTCCATTTGGTCTTAGACTTCAGTTTCTAAATTGGCCCTGACAGATTTCGAAGGTGCCTTGGAGGCATTCCTGGGCCTGCTGAACAACTTCTCTTGGCACAGGATTCTGGGCAGGGCAGGATAAACGATGGGCAAGAGTAGGGTCCACTTGATTAAGTTTCCCACAGAGAGCAGAGAAGGAATGTCTAACGGTCTGAAGAGCACAGACAGGATGAGGTGAAAACTTACTTGATTTGTAGGAGAGACCACAGAATAAAACGCAGGGGAAAGAGTGGGAATCATGCGGGACTGCAGCCATTTCTCTGTCTTAATTCTTTTTTTTCCAGTTTATTTACTTTTTATTAAAAATTGCCATCTCCTCCCCTCCTCCTCCCCCTTCCCTCCCCTCCCCTCCACCCACACCCCCACTCCCACCCTCTTGAGGCCAAACAGCCATCAGGGTTCTCTACACTATGTTGAGTCCAAGGTCCTCCCAACTCCCCCCAGGTCCAGGAAGGTGAGCAACCAAACTGACAAGGCTCACACAGAGCCCGTCCATGTCGTAGAATCAAAGCCCATCGCCATTGTCCTTGGCTTCTCGGTCAGCCTCCACCATCAGCCACGCTCAGAGAGTCCGATTTGGTCGCATGTTCCATCAGTCCCATTCCAAGTCGACTTGGTGGTCTCCCATTAGTTCTGTCCTGCCGTCTCAGTGGGTGAACGCATCCCTCATGGTTCTGACTTTCTTTCTCACTCGTGAAAAATTAAGTCTCTGTCTTAATTCTTCCTCTGAAAAGCGTAACTGTCTTAAGTACTTCAGGAAGTGTTAACTCTCCTGGGTGGGCTGCATTATCTTACACCTCAGGAGAATGAGCGATGAAAACCTCTCCTGAGACTGGGCACACAGAGAGAAGGGCAGCTAGAGCCCAGCACGCCACACTTGGGTGCTCAGCAGTGTTACTTGGATATGGGGACGACAGAAGCACACACAGAAGGCTGAGAACAGAAGAATCTGGGCTGCCATGCTTGCAGGAAATGTTGCACATAGACACCTTGAACAGGATGGACACAGGCGCATTTCTCATTGTGTGAAGTCTCTATCTTTGAGGCATCGCCCAGGAATGTGTTATAAAGCAAGGAGAAACTTCAGTAGTAAGCTGTATGTTCGTATGAGTTATGCAGGGGATAATCTTGGCATACACGACTGTAAAAGTTTTCTTATTAAGTAAAGCATATGAAATATACTGATTATTATGTCTTTTAAAATGTGTACTCCAGAGAGTGACATTTAGTACATTCACATAATCTCAAAACCATCACCACAGTCCTCTCTCAGGCAAGTGAGGTGGTCCGGTGGATAAAGGCACTTGTTTTGCAAACCTGAAATCCTAAACTCAATTCCCAGAATCCACAGTGAAAAGAAAGAATCAACTTCCAAAAGTTGTGCTCTGACTTCTGCTGCACTGTGGGGCAAATACATCATCTAGGATACAACGTACACAACACACACACACACACACACACACACACACACATGCACACACAAATAACAATAATAATCATATAACAACAAAGACCCGCCTCCATCATGCAGGAAATCCCAAGAAAGTTTGTGCAGGTGCAGTGTGAGGTAATGGCCCCAAGTATTTCTTCAATTTTGCTTTCACCCAAGAATAATCTAAGACCAAGAAACAGCAACAGCACCCAGAGAGGGCACTGGCCATCTCCATGCACTAAGCACTTTCATTGAGTTCTGAAGCCAAGCTCTTCCTGACTTTCCACTGGCCCTGTCATCTCCCAACATTGTCTGGGGAGTACTGAAGGCAAGCGCCCCAGCCCTGCTCAGGGAGGAGAGTTAGATCAGCTCTCTCCCAGGGGCCTGGCAGGTGGCCAGTGGGCCTGTGAATCTGAGGAGCCTGGGACTATCTCTGGGCAGCTCCAGCTGTTTAGCCACACACAGAGTATGTTCGTGACCCAGTGGGTTCTAAGACCATAACAAACAGCAAAGCAGATAACTCCAGCTCTGTTGGAGCTGATTCCCTGGCCAGCCCTCCGACTCTTGGGAAGACAGGATCAAGGTAGCTAATAAGTAACTTGATCGTAATTTTTTTAAAGCAACATGAACCTAACAGGCAGCTTAATTGCATTGTATAAGTGAACCATGTAATCACAAATTGGCCCCTTTACAACTGTCACCTGTCAACAAGAGAAAAATTCTTAGAGTGGAGACCCTTACTTTTGCTTGGGTTATGCCGAATCAAAGAGGCCTTTAAAGCAAAGGAGGTGAGGAGAACACACATTTATCTTTTAATGCAGAGACCTTAAAGATTCAGCCTTGCCTGAGGCAAGCAGCAATTCCCCTCTGCCTTCTGTATCCCCGTGTTAGCTTGCCAGAGAGCCTCAGAATCCCAGATACTGATTATTGATCAGCATGCTTGTTTAATTACCCAGCAGAGTGGGTTCTCCACCAATCAATTTCTCTTCTAAAATGTCAGCATCTTGCTCCAGAGGGAAGAAGGCCTCCATTGATCTTTGTTTGCTTTTTCATTCCTGTTCTGAGCAGAGTACATTCACATACAGGTTAATTTTTAAATCTACTCCCCTCTTACTTCATTGCCTTCTTACTTCACCCTGGACACCCAAGTGACCCTGGAAACCCTTTCACCTCTTTTTACTGCTTATTTAGCTTTGTTAAATTGCTTCACAAATACGTATCCTGCTCATTTCCCAGATCTCTTCTTGTCAACACAGTCCAGAGTCCTTTTGGTTTTGCATCCCAGCCAGAATTCTTTGGGGGTAGAGAGGAGAGAAACTGCTGACCCCTCTTCTTGTTCACCTCCAGGAGAGAAGGAAGGGGCCACTTCTGCTTAGGGCTTACCTGGTTTGCTCCTAGGGCCCCTTACAGGATCTGAGAAATGTGTGGGTTCAGGATTCTCTGCATTTTCAGGTTTTGAGAAGCAGGACTACATACTGCAGATCAGAGCCCTGTAGATATAGAGGAACTGCAAGCCCAGGGCATTGCATTTTTCTGCTGTGAACTGAATTTTGACAATAACACTTCTCGGCCTTTAGAGAAAGTTTTACCCTTTGTATCTAATGCTAATTTTTACCTAATTTAGGCTCAAAATGAAGTCACATCAAGGCTGGGATTATGGCAGTTGGCATCTGCTCTGAGAGTAGCCTCTATTGCTAATACTGACCTCCCTATTTATAGATTGGTAAAGTAAACGAACACATAGCTTGACCCCCCTCTGAGCCTGCAGAAGCCAAGACTGGCTCCATGCTAGTTCTTGGCAGCATCCAAATGCAGCAGCTTCCATTGTTCCTTGCCTGGGTCTAGCCTGCAGTTTATGATCAGCCAGAAAAACATTAAGGGGTCCTGTTGAGAGTCATTCCTGCATCTATGAAGCCTTCCTATATTTGGCTAATGTGTATTTTCTTTTGCCCAGTATAGTGCGAAATGTCTTTAAACTCAGGAAAGCATCCCAGGGGGACGACTGCACTCCACTCTTTCCCAGGATATTAATGTTTTGGGACTTAGTCACTTTTAGGCTTCAAAACAGTACAACTCAGCTGGGAAGCAAACAGCCGACCTTTTGGGTCTGTGATCTTGTATTTTCCTCCTGGGATATTTAATATGATAGCTAAAAATAAACAGACTAATGGAGACTTTTTTAAAAATAAGGCCTCTCATAAATATCAGAAAACTACCAGGAACTAAAAGCTCCTGGTCTTTCAGTATCTGATTGGGAAACCGCAAGCCAGCTCTCCACTAACCTCCAGTTCAGGTTCAGCTGCCCTCAGGTCCCAGGAACTGGGGTTAGTGCAACTCTAACCTTGTACAAATTGTTCCAGAAGGAACTGATAGCATGTCAGAGACTGGAAAGACTGTGTTGTGTATGAAAACACACATTAAACTGGAGGTGACAGTAGTACCACGAGCCAGACCTCGGGGGAAACAGCAGCTCCCCACAGCAGTCTTTCCCAAATGGGTTTCTCACAGCATCAATTCATGATATTTCCAGAGTGTTTATGTCTCTTCCCCTCATATCCTTCCACTCTTGCTTGAAAAGCCACAGGATAGAACTGGTGTGTGTGGACTTTTGTGAACCCAAGACAGTTGGTTGAGAATGAAAAGATAAATGTTGAACCACTGGGAACAGGTCCAAAGTACCTTCCCATTGATCTGAAAACACTGTGGTGACTTTAACCATGCAGACTCTTAAATGGTATTATGAGAGTCAATGTTTATGTTACAGGTTCTGTGGCTTTGAAAGCCAGGATGACAATCTAGCAGTAACCAGGACTTGTGCAAACTCTGAGCTGTGTAAAACCATGGGGAAGGGAACAACTGTGTGCATAGGGAGGTGACTGTCCCATTGCTGGGATTGAATGAATCACTGTGTCTGTCAGTTCCTAAGCTCAAGACTGGCAAAGCAAGAAAAATAACACACACCACACACATACACAGGCACACACACCACACATAGCTACACACCACACACATACGCAGGCACACACAGCACACATACAAACACATACCACATACACATTCTACACACACACACACACTATACACAGACACTTACGCCACACATACACACACACCACACATAGACACACACATACCACATACACACACCACACATAGACATACACACACCACACACATACACAAGCACACACACCACATACACACATACCACATATACACACACACTCACACACACCACACAATACACAGACACACACACTACACACAGACACACTCACACACAACACACAGATACCATACACACACTCACACCACATACTCACACACACACCACACACACTCACACACACATGCATACACACACACATTTGCTTCCTTCTTTTGCATCCTCTGTCTCAGCTTATATTTTTCTGAAATCAAGGTCTCAGAAAGGTTCCCCTCCTAGTAATTCACATGACACACAAGCACCAGTTCCCAGGGACACAACAGGGACAGCAAAAATTAGATTGACCTTTCATTTGTCAGCTGCTACAAGTATTTGGGCCTTCTGGAGCCTTCTAAGGAGCCTTAGAAAATGCTCTTCCAACCGCTAACCAGGGAGCCAGCAAGGGAGGCTGTTATACACAAGTCTTGTCATGGGTGAAAGGGGGAGCAGGGCCCTGTAGTCAGGCTAGAGGCAGGAACTAAGGAAGGAGGTGCAAGGCCCTGAATTCAGTATTCAGTTCCTAGGATGAGAGAGAGAGAGAGAGAGAGAGAGAGAGAGAGAGAGAGAGAGAGAGAGAGAGAGAGAGAGGAATGAATGTGGGAAGAAAGAAGGCAGTGAAAAGCTATAATAAATGCCATTCTATATCCTGCCTGTGATGTATGGCTACAAATACCACAGACCCAATCCCAGTCCCCACAGCACCTTACCATGTGTTTCTAGTTGAAGTTCTATGGAGATAGTGCTTGAACAAAGTAGGTACTACAGGAGCTTCTGCATGACAACATTCTCTGGTTTGTTTCCTCCAAAGACCCAAAAACTCAAGAAGGCAGCTGCATGGCATCCAAAATTTGAATTAGGCATAATTAGGGCTAAATTCCACGTGTCCTGCTTGGCTCGGGTGATCCTACAATGGGGGCTGTGAAACGTAGAAACTGTGCTGTTGATTTGCATCCAGAGAGAAACAAACAGAAGCTACATATTCACTTCACAGCTTAAAACAGTAGCAGCTAAGGTAAGCAGGTAGAAAAGAAAGGAAAGCATCTGCTATATAAAATGCTAGAAGTCGGGGCTGGAGATATGGCACAGTGGCTAGGCAAAGTTCTGCCTTTGCAGAGGATCAGTTTCTGCCACCCATGTCAGATAGCTCACAACTGCTTATGACTCCAGCTCCAGGGTCAGGCTGGGGTTGGTTCTAACACTTTACACTTTCTTTTGGCCTCCTTGGGCACTTGCACTCAAGTGCACATACTCCCACACATGTATATTTGAAAATAATGTTTAAAATGCTAGAAATTTCAGAAATGGAGGTCAAAGTAGACAGAAGCTGAACTGTGGAGCTCTTATTTCTTCCCCTTTCCCCCATTCTGGCTGCTGCTTAGCAGTTGCTGAAACCCATGATGCTTACTCTGGGTTTACATGCCCAGGGATTCTAAATCCTTGAACACTTATATGTCCTTGCTCATGTAATGTACTCAGAGAAAATATCTTTGCACAGAATATGTCTTGTGGAAGGCCTGTACTTACAAACTTAATGATAAGAAAGTAAACAACTCTATTTTAAAAATAAAAGATATGAAAATAAACTTTACCCTAGAAGATATTGTCCTGGTTAATTTTAAGTCAACTTGACACAAACTTGAGTCACTCAGAAAAGAAACTCTCAATTGAAAAATGGGCTCCATAGATCTTGTAGGCAAGCCTGCAGGGTGCTTTTGTGAACAATCATTGATGTGGGAAGATACAACTCTCCATGAGAGGGTTATCCCTGGGCTAGTGGTCCTGGGTGCTATAAGAAAGCAGGCTGAGCAAGCCATAGGAGTGAACCAGGAAGCAACAATCATTCATGATGTGGGATTCCACTCTGTATGGTGTGAATACCATTGGTTAATAAAGAAACTGTCTTGGGCCTGTGCAAGGAATAGAGGTAGGTGGGGAAAACTAAACTGAATGCTGGGAAGGAGATAATGGAGTCGGCAGGAAGCCATGTAGCCCCACTGGAGACCAGATGCCAGAACTTTAGCTGGTAAGCCACAGTCATGTGGCAATACACAGATTAATAGAAATGGGTTAAATTAATATGTAAGCGTTAGCCAATAAGAAGCTAGAGCTAATGGGTCAAGCAATGATTTAATTAATACCATTTCTGTGTAATTATTTTGGGACTAAGCAGCCAGGAACCAACAAGAAGACTTCTTTACAACAAATTGACACCAACATGGCCAACTAAAATCCACACAAAACCTGAGAGGGCTTGGAAAGGAATTCTAGACACTAAAAAACAAAGTTAAGCCACATTTTTGTTCCAACTGGGCTTTGCTTGCTTGCAGCTTGATACAGCTCCAGTAAGAAAGGTCTTCCTGATTCAGTGATAGCAGAAAAAAAGCCACGCCATTTTGAAATTCTGGCTTTCTGGGCCATGCTACCAGTACAACCTCTGGCTCTTTAAGGAGGCCAAGCATTTAAACGGGGTTTGTAAGCAAAGTGTTGTAAATTGTTTAATAGCAGCATAGACCCTTTGTGTGCCTGAAAATGGGGCAATGTGCATGGCTTGCAGGGGCGATAAATGGACTTCCACTATTTTGGACTGTGCAGAGCAAGCAGGAAGTAGTGTAAATACCCTAGCAATGCTGCAGCTTAGATTCTTAAGCACTTAGCATTTTAAGAAGTGTTTCTGGTCAGAAAATAATTACAGTTATACAATAAAGACAAATCAGATTTAAAAAAAGACCTCTAAATGGGTCACAGTGTTGGATACATAAAGATGGAAAATTCACAGAGAGTCTGAATTATGTATATTATTGTGGTTTTTTTTTGAAATTTTTAACTGTGAAGGAGCTAAGTAACAATCATGTATATACTTTAAAGGTATCTTGATTTCAGAATTTGGGTCTAAGACTATGCTGCTTTTGAAAAGAGGTTCTTCTTTTGTTTCCACAGAGGATGAGAGCCTGTGGATTGTTTCCAGGCTGAAAGGTTGCCATGAACATCCCCCAAAATTACTTTGCCCACCTGCTGACTGAGATGAACTTAGCACACAGGATATACCATAAAAGACCTGATTAATAGCATCTCCAATCAGCAGGAAATAGTCTAAAGAACTACAACCAAATTCCCAAATATTGCTTATAATTGTTTCTTTACATTTAAAGGGGGATATGCTATAGACTTGAATAATTTTCATTGGTATGGATCTTGGTTTATTGATGCAAATTTAAGGTCAATTTTGTTTTACTGTGTAATGTATATTTCTGCTCTTGATTAAGGTATTATGTTTATGCAGCTCATTTTAAAATACAATGTATAATTAAGAAATATAGGTTAATAGATAATCATCTATAATAGTCAAGCTTGTAGTCATGTTAGTTAGATTTTCTAGATGTATAGAGATGTTTTTCAGATAGATATGTATTCTTCAAATCTTTTGGAGACCTTCAGAATACAGCATTTAACTTAGGACTTTTAGCAATGAGACACATCTGCTCCTGACAGCACCATTTACTTCAAGAGGAAGATGGGCATTGAAGAGGCTACTTATGGAGTTTGCTAGCCATTTGGACAAGAAACTGTTCTTGCCTGGACTGCTTAAAGAACAGGATATGCTGGACCCACAGAGAATGACAGCTGAAGTTGCTTAAAGGTGAGACTATCATCCAGGGTTTCTCCTTCATGAAAGAGTCTGAAAGACATTCTGCAGAAGAAAGTAATTGACAAACTGCCAATATAGGCAGAATTGTCTTTGACTTAGCTTCTTCGTGGAAAAGTCTGCCAGATACTATGGGTCTGTAGGCTAAATATGGATGCCCCAGTGGACAAAACAACTTTGGGTGACTATCCAGACAGTGAGATATCTCTGTCAATTCTAGAGTTTTGGAAGTTGCTTTCAATGTACTTCCTGTTTACTTATGTAATATTATTTCTTCTGGAGTCTTTAATGGAGTTGAAAAATTTATATTTATAGTTTCCTTAATTATGATAAAAGATAAAGTAGCTATAAATATTATAGCTGTAATTCTTGCTTAATACCTGTTTTGTTATATGTAATTTTACTGTGCTAAAGAAAAGCCTTTTTATTTAAACAGAAAAGGGGAGGTAATGTGGGATTTCCCTCTGTATGCTGTGAATTCCATTGGTTAATAAAGAAACTATCTTGGGCCTATGTAGGGAATAGAGGTCGGTGGAAAAAACTAAACTGAATGCTAGGAGGAAGAAGGCAGAGCCAGTGAGAAGCCATGTAACACCACTGGAGACCAGACACCAGAACTTTAGCTGGTAAGCCACATCTACATGGTAATACACAGATTAATAGAAATGGGTTAAATTAAGATGTAAGAGTTAGCCAATAAGAAGCTAGAGCTAATGGTCCAAGCAGTGATTTAATTAATACAGTTTCTGTGTGATTATTTCAAGGCTAAGCAGTCAGGAACCAACAAGTGGGCTTCTTTACAACACCTCCATGCCCTCTGCATCAGCCCCTGCCTCCAGGATTCTGCCCTTTGTCTTCCTGCCCTGACTTCCCTCAGTGACCCACTTTGATGTAGAACTATAAGGAGCTTTTGGCCATGGCATAGCAAACCTAGGACATGTGATAGGTAAGTAAGCAAAGCTGCCTACCATCATCAGTCATGTGAGAAACACAAATTAAAGCTATAAGAGGTACCACTGTATATCCACCTGGAAAAACAACAGATAAAAAATTTTAATGTATGGGTGTTTATAAGAACACAAAGTGAACTCTGTGAGAATGAAAAAGCAGGGCAATCAGTTTGGAAATTTGGGTTGTTTGTTTCTCATGAAGCTCAGAACACATTTTCTAAATAACCTAGCAATCACACTTCTTAGTATTCACACTAACTCCAGATGAGGAACCAGTCTACCATCCATACCACAGCTAAATGTGTGGTAGTAAATCAATACCATGGATTATTACCTGTAATAAAAAGAATGAGCCACTGATATATACAATTAGGAATAGCATGTGCTAAGTAAAATCTGTCAGGCACAACAGTCAAATGCTGCACAGTCCTATTAATGTTGTAGAGAGAAGAAGAATGTTTTCTCTAATGATCATAGATTCCCAGCTGGCATGAACCCCTATAACAAAGACAGACTAACAGGCAAAAAGCAAACAGAAGTATAGTGACATGCACACTTCATAGAAAGGCAGCTTGGCACACCTTCGCATTTGGGTCATGGTCCTCCCTCCTACAGCACCTAGAGACTGTCCTACAGAATACTTCACTGGCAATCCAGCTTAATTTTCTGAGCACCTTGGTGAACTCTCCTGCCTGAATAACAGGTGAATTCTGGACACCAGTCTTACTCATGGCTTTTTGGAAAAGCTTTGTCCTTGGAGACTGAGAAGGGTAGTCCCAAAGCACAATGCTTGTTCGAAGTAAAATTCTTAATTCTGAGGCCATTCTGTCTGTCCATTTTCCCAGTTCCAGAGGTCAGAGAGAGTATCAATCACATTAATACCTATACTTTTACAGCTTTAGAACATAAATACTGCCTTGCAAAAATCCAAGTTTTCTGCAATGATTTTTTTTTTTACACATCACCCTCCCCATGTTAACTAACAGTGCTATCTAGGAATGGATTTTGAAATAAACTTCCTATATCATGTTTAGAATTATGTGGAGACCATCAGCAAGTAGATTTTCAAGCTAAGTTTTGTGTAGTTAAAGCAGGGGGGCAAATCAGACAGTCTTTGTGTTAAACCTTTGCTCTAGCACATACAGCGTGACTTTGAGGAAATTCCTCAATCTTCAGAAGCCACCTTTTTCTCTCACCAATGAGCTTGTTGTGAGGGCTAAATGGAAGCACATAGGAAGCATTCAGGCTAGTGATTGACAAATAGGGAGAGTTCTTAAAATAACTAACTGCAAATGCACTAATATGTTAGGCATAGGGAGGGGAACGTTCAGCTGCTTCTCTGAATCATGCTGCCTGCCTGGTTTTTCTCTAGACTTTGAAATAAGTAAAGAATGAATTTTCAAGGGATATAAATGTAATGCCATCTTACTCTTACCCCGTTTGCCTAATGAATCCCATCAGTGTCGAGTAGTAAATCTCTCTCTAAACCAATGCTCAGGAAACAATTTCGTTGCTTGGTTTTTGGTGGTCTATGGAGCTGTAGTCCCTTCTATTCTTATTTATAGTTATTATATTCTTAGATGTTAACAAGTTTCTTTCTTTATCCTCTGTTCATGTATCCAGTGCAGTATGTTCTAGTTACTACGCTCAGTTCTTCAGAGGGAGAAAAGATAAAATGTGATTTGTTTGTTTGTGACAGGGTCTTACTATCTATCCCTGGCTGGTCCGGAACTCATAAATGATCACCTGCCTCTGCTTTCCCAGTGCTAGAGTTAAAAACACATGACACCACATCCAGGGAAATTGTGATTCTTTCCCTTAAATTTCTCATAATCTAGTGAGGGGGGAAGATCAGATAATTCAATGATAATTAAGATAATTTTCTGTAATAACTTGGGCAAGGACAGGGTACTTAGTAGTTCACTCACAGAAGTGGTCTAAGAAGGGCTTCCTGAAAAGGTGGAAGGTGAGCCAAGGCTTAGAAGATGGCTACGATGGGCTGGGAAGTGCCATTTAAGGGCGTTCCAGGCTGGAGGCATGCTGTAAGGTACAGAAACACAGAGAGTGCATTTTGTTTGAATGCACTGCAGTTTGTTTAGTGTTGTTGGGATTTGAGATTCGAGGCAACTTAGGGCTTGCAGTGGTTTGAATAAAAATGGCCCTCCAGGCTCATATATTTGAATATTTTGTCCCTAATTGGCTAGCTGTTTGGGAAGAATTAGGAGGTGTGGTCTTGCTGGAGGATGTGTGTAACTGGGGGATAGACTTTGAGTTTTCAGATGCTACCCCATTCCCAATTATCCCTCTCTGCCTTGCTTGTAGATGAAGATGTGAGCTCTCAACTGCTGCTCAGGTGCCGTGACTGTTTGCCTACTGCTATGATCCCTGTTATAATGATCTTGAAATCTATAACCCTCTGGAACTATAAGCCCCAAATAAATTCTTCCTTTCTTATTTGTCTTGGTTGTCATTTTAATTAGGAATAGGAAGGTAACCGAGACAGACATCAATTCCAGGAAGGAGACTTGCTGTGACAGACCTGACCATGCTGCATTTGGGGGAATGTGGGAGACTTTGGGCTAGAGAAGCAGTGGAACTCTGAGCAGAGCTTAATTGGCCATCCTCAAAGGAGCTTGGAAGATGGCGCTGAGAGCAGCGAACTCTGGAGGTCCAGCTCAAGAGGATTCAGAGGGGAACAGTGGTAGCAACCGGGCTAGAGACAGTTCTTGTGATTTCGGCAAAGCATGTGTCTGCTTCTTGCCTGCTGTGTCCACTGTCACTAGCAAGTGCATCTGGTGTGCTCCTGAGGTGTGCGCTGGGGTTACACCTACTTCATGGGACTCCAATGTAGGCTGGAAAGCAGTAGTTCTCTAAAACTTTCCTGGTATCTAGCACCATATTGGGACTGCCGAGACATCCAGTCTTAAGGACTGAACAACTTCCAGGGTCATGGCCTTTCTGTCAGGAGCCCCCACCGTTGGACTATGCAGACCACAGCCTGTAAGCTGTTTCAGTGAATTTCCTTTCAACATTTTATGTATATAGTTCCTATAGGGAATCCTAATTTATGCAGAGATCAAATCATAAAGGTCTAAGAAGATCAAAAACATTAAGGACTTTGAACGCATAAAGAAAATGGAAGGTAGAGGTAAGTGCTTTAAGTATGTCAAAGTCTGGAGTGACATAAATCAATCTACACTCCTAGAAATAAAACTGGTAGCAGTATCAACTGGAAGCAGAAGGAGACGACAGTCTGAATGTAGGAGAGATTAAGACATTATTAACACATTACAAATGCTGGCACTGAAGCCATTAGGAAGGAACAAGGGAACAGCTTTAGGAAACTGGATTTGAGCAACAGCTCTGTGGGCACAAAAGCTGCAGGCAAAGAGAAAGGCCATGATCAGGGCGTGACTGTTGCTGTAAACACAGAAATAAAACACCAGAAGAAGATGGTGGGTGGGGTGAATAAAGAATTCAGACTTAACAGTCACCTCTCTTAGACGTGCTTCCTTTCTCTCTCTCTCTCTCTCTCTCTCTCTCTCTCTCTCTCTCTTTCTCTCTCTCTCTGTGTGTGTCTGTACGCACGCATGTGTGTACGTGTCTGTCTGTGTGTGTGACTTATACACTTGTGTGTGTGCTCATGTGTGCACCTGCAGAGGCCAGAGACTGATGCCAAGTCTCCCTCTCACTCTCTTTCCACCTTACCCTTGGAAACAAACTCTCTCATTGGACCTGTGGACTAGACTGCTTTGGGTGACCATTACGCCTCTGGGATTGTCCTGTCTCTGCTTCCCAGCACAGGGTTTCAGGCACAGGTCACCATCTCCAGCTCTTACAAGGTTGCTGGGATCTGGGAAAAGTCCTCTCTTTCACATCAGTTTACCCTTTGACCTATGCCCTCAGCCCAGATTGCTCAAGCCTGACTCTGTTTCATAAACTCCAGTGTCCCGAGGGATTGTAAGTCTCTTTAGTAGACGATTTTAGAAATCCTACATATATCTGAGCTTCAAAATGAGACTTTTTTTAAAAAGTTACTGGTATTGTTTCTGTTTCCATAGCAAACAGGAATATTTTTAATTGTCAGTTGTTGCCAAGAAGGTGAATAAATACTCCAGGTTGCTGGTGCTTAGGCGTGACACTGAAATTCACTGAGGCAGGAGTGGTCGTGACTGCATAGTCGGGACCAGTCTGCTCAGTATGAAGCTGTGACTATTTTCACACTGTTGTGTACCAGGGCTGTGTGAGTCCACATATCACCCGACCTTTGGCTTTAGAAGGTCAGGAAATCACACTCCTTGATTTTCCAAAGATGTTGACTCACTCAGGTAAACTGAGGCCCCCAAAAATTAGTGTGGGAGACCAAGTGAGCCGGACAGAGGAGATCCCATTAAGCTGTGTTCCCACAGTCACAGATGCTCCCAGAGCAGGGTGACCTCACTCTTGGGCAACTGAGGAAAGCCACAGGCATGGCCCTGCAATGCTGACCTGGGGAAGAGTGCGCGCTTGCATGCTCAAAGCAGCACTTTGCTGAGTGTCAGAGTGGATTCTGGATAAAGCCATGCTTTCTGCAAGTCTTTGGACAGGACAGGCATTTATACAAATGTAAATGAAGGGCCCATGTGAAGAGAGAATGAGTTCTCTCATTTTGTAGTCAGCCCAGCTTATCAAGTGCCTTGTCGGAGGCGGACACTGGAATGTGGAGATATGGCTGACATCAGGACGTGGTGGCACAAACAGTTAGAAGGTGGGAAGCTGTCTTCGTGCCTGGATGTGCAATTGTGTCCCGGCTGGTGGATTACAGTCCTGCTGCTGCTGGAATAAGAAGCCATAAATACCATGGCTTAAAGTGATTTTACAAATGGATTTTGACACATCGCTAGAAGTACACAAGCGAAATCAAGGTGTTCCCAGGGGCAGCTCCTTCCATAAGCTGTAGGGAGGAAACTGTCCTTAGCAGTGTTTGCCAGCCAATGCTCCATTATCACGTGGCTCTCTGCACTGTCTTCTGGCTGTGTTTCCCTGAGTCCAAATTTCTCTTTTCTTTTAAGAACTTTGGTCATTGATCTAGAGAATCAGCTCAGTGGTTAGGAGCACATGTGGCTTTTGCAGAGAACTGAAGTTCCATTCCCAGTGCACATGTCAGGTGGCTTACAGCTGCCTGCAATTCCAGAACCAGGTGACCCAATGACCTCTTTCAGGTGCTGTGGGCATCCCCATACACACACATGAGCACACTCACAGACACAAATTAAAAAAAAATCTTTTAAAAAGGAGAACTTCCTCTGGCATTTAGGGTTTACTCTAGTTCTCGTATGACCTAATCTTAATGGCATCAGCAAAGGCCTTATTTCTAAGTAATGTCATGCTCACAGACTCTATGGCCATGGATTTGAAGAGACTGCTATTGAGCCTGGTGCTGTGTTCTTGTAGCTTCTGTGTCTACTACAGTGCCAAAATGAGAACTTGCTGTCCACACAAATTGGGAAGGTGACTTGTATGTCCTCATTGTTGACAGGGGACAGTGAGCTCATCTCATTCGCACTACCTCAGGAAGGGGCATGTGGAGGTCAGGGAGTGGGTGGGTGTTCTGTGAGCTCCCAGCAGGGCTGTGAAGCAATGGTGACCTGCCTCTCCTCTTCCCCGGGCACTAAAGCCAAGGAAAGGTGCTGGCTAGCACACAACACAGTGCCATGTTTGCAACAGCCTTGAAGCTGTGGACCCTGTGTTGGGGGTTCCAAAGAGGATGACGAGCACCCCTAGGTCTGGTGGCTTGGTGTGAAATTGAAAATTTAGGGTGTACGCACATAAAAAAGCTAAAGGTTATCAGAGGGAAAGGCAATAGATTTTCTTCTGCAGAGGGGACTGTCTAAAGTTAGCTGGGTAGAAAGAATGGCTGCCACTATATTGCTGTTAACTGTTTTGCTGTTAACTACATTGTTGTTAAACACCCTTGGAAGTTGCTACCATGTTCACACTGTCTCCCTGTGTGGGAGAAGACAGTTCTTCCCCATGATTTTCAACAGCCACTAGAGGCTTCTGGAAAAAAGTTTTTATTCTGTGTTTAACGGCACAGGTTGTATACAGAAAGTAGGCACAATAAGGTCTTTAAAGACAGCGGACAGGCAGGAAAAAAGGATGTGAAGGACACGAACTGAAAGAGGATACGGGGTGTGAGGATTTGTTTGGGCAGTGTGTACTCTGAAATGACACCACGGCACAGCTCTGCATTAAGAAGACTCAGCAGTATATTCCCCTCAGCGCGCGCGCACGCGCGCATACACACACACACACACACACACACACACACACACACACACACACTTCTAGCGCTGGGGATCAAATCCAGGGCCTTGTGCATGTGATGAGTTACAAGCCCTGTTCACTCAATAGTATGTTAATACCTGTAGCACGTATTGTAGTATACCAACATTTGTAGCAGTAGATGACAGTTCAGGAACAGCCCCCATCTATACCACGCAGCTCTGCCCCAGAATTCTGCATGTATAAATGATATGATTTTCTTTCTTTATCAAACCTCACTATTTATAAATGTATGTGGATATATTTATATATTGAATTCTAAGCTATTTATCTAGCTTATTTATTAGTATGCATGTGGTTCATGTGTGTGTGCACAAGCCAGGTGTCCTATCCACCCATCTTCTTATTCCCTAGAAACATTATCTTTCACCAGACTTGGAGCTACTTGGGCAGCTAGCAAGCCCCAGTGCCCATCTTGTCTCTGCCTCCCACAGGGCTGAGGTTAAACGCCCAACAAGCCCCAGTGCCCTTCTTGTCTCTGCCTCCTACAGTGCTGAGGTTAAACGCTCAGCTTTTCACAAGGTGATGGGAATGTGAACTCCAGTCTCATGCTTTCATAGCAAGTGCTTTATGTAGTAAGTCAGGGAGTTCATAAGTTTCCCAGAAGCTTTGGGGGAGTTGTACCTTTGTTTACCATTGGAACCTTAGGAAACAAGATCACAAAGGAATAGAGAACAATTTGTAAATCAATACTATAATGGAAATGATTTCAAATAATAAATGTGATAAGATTCTGTTGAGAAAGCCTCATGGAAATAATAGAAAGACATAGAGCTCAGAAACTATTATTAAATAAAGTAAAATAGAATGCATGGAATAAAATATTGCCCCAGTAAATTTTGTGAGTCATCTGTATGGAATACTTGTATATAGATAATAAATAAATCTGTAAATATACATGGAGCCCTAGCCTGGCACAAAATAAGTGTTTTACAATGCTTAGAAAACTGATTCAGTAAATAAAAATGTAAACGATGGACACTGGTTTAGCAGGAAATTATGCTAAAACAATGCTGGGATAATAAGAGACTGGACTTTGGGGTGTGCTTGTGTCTAGGTGGAGAGTGTGGCAGTGCCAGGATCGTTACGTGTTTAGGCTGAATGGAAGGAAAGAAGTAGAAGCCAAGGAAAATCAGGCAGGAAGTGTGAGCTTAAGCTCAAATAGGCAAGGCAGCCTTCCCCCACCAGTGTCCCCCACCAGTGTCCCCCACCAGTGTCCCCCAGAGGCCTCTTCAGGACATCAGTGAAAAATGATCAGTAGAAACTGTCTGGTCCAAAGGAAACTCTACTCCCCTAAATATAGGGTTCATTTCCTTCTACCAAAGGAGCCAGTCCTCCTTGTAGAAAAAGCAGTTGACAAGTGTCTGTCAACAGCTGGAGTGGATGGTTCTGCA
This sequence comes from Arvicola amphibius, assembly GCF_903992535.2. Taxonomy (NCBI): domain Eukaryota; kingdom Metazoa; phylum Chordata; class Mammalia; order Rodentia; family Cricetidae; genus Arvicola; species Arvicola amphibius. The sequence continues at coordinate 108,610,403 of NC_052058.2, read as the reverse complement.
AAGTGTTAACTTACTTTCCTCTCTCTATAGGGCTGGCTATAGAGACTAGACAGGGGTGTTTCCAGCAGAATGAGGCTAACTATCAAGTCTATACTTAGAAAGCAATCAAAGGAAATGTAAGATTTTGAGCTTGAGACTGTGATAGTAATAGTCATCAGGCTAGATTAATAGCTGGTCAGAACTCTATTGATTAATTGTGAAACTCTGAACTTCTGAAATCCTAATAGCAGAGGGAGGGGGAAAGAAATCCAAAACATTTCTCATTTTTTTTGAATAGATTAAGTCACTTCCCGACGGCATGGCTGCTCGAGGGTACGGCTGAGGAGAGCTTTCTATTGTAGGTTTGAGGGAGAGTACAGCCAGAGGCATCTGGAAGCATCCAGAGCGGGGAGAGAGTAGTAGACTCAACATGACCGCTAGGTTGGGCTTGGCCATAAGAGAGATAAAGGAGAGAGTGACCAAGAAAGAGAGGAGGGTACAGGGAAAAAGGAGACCAAGTGAGAAGGGCAAGATGCAGAGGCAAGAGAGGATAAGGAGAGGGAATTAAGACAATGCATGGCCAAAAGGCAAGTTTATATATGGATGAGAAACTGGGAAAGAGACACACAGGAACTGGAAGAGTTTAGGTGGGAGGCAGCAGGGTGAGTGAACCTGGAGGTCAGCATGAACTTTGGTATGCTAATAGGCACTACAGGTGGCCAGTTGTCCTCTCTGGTAATGATGAGGAATGGTTCCTTTGGTAAAGGTGAATGGATCCCAGAATTTGGGGCAGTGGCATTTCCTTTGGGCCTGACAGAGCAACCCTGGAGGCATCTCTACTGCATCCCTGTTGGAATCTGCTGTTACCTTGTAGACATCTCTACTGCACACCTGTACAAGTTTCTAGTGTACCCCTGGAGGAGTTTCTACTATGCTCCCAAAATAGTCTCTATTTAACCCTGTAAGAGTCTCTACTGTGCCCTATAGAAATTCTTACTCCTATGGATCTATAGAAATCACTTCTCCAGCTCTGGGGAGTGTATATTAGGGAGATTTTGGGGAACGGGGATTTGGTAATTGTAACAGGCAATACAGTTCAACCTCTAGTTTTAGAGAAAAGATCTCTAGGATTTCCAAAGTCATGTCTTCAGACAAAGCCATCACTCATGTCCCCATTTAGCTCATCATTCCCTCAATGCCAGCTGTTTCACTTCTATATGGTTCCTTTGCCTTCAGGTCACATTTCTCCTAAGTAATTATTAATTCATGTATACACTGGATCTCTTTTTTTTATTAAAAAATTTCTGCCTCCTCCCCCCCTCCCACTCTCCTCTCCCTCCCCCAACTCCCCTCCCCCTCCCTCTACAGTCCCAAGTGCAGTGTTCCCTGCCCTGTTGGGAGTCCAGGGTCCTCCCCCCTCCATCCAGGTTTAGGAAGATGAGCATCCAAACAGGCTAGACTCCCACAAAGCCAGTACATGCAATAGAATCCATTGTCCTTGGCTTCTCAGCAGCCCACATTGTCTGCCTTGTTCAGGGAGTCTGGTTTTATCCCATGCTTTTTCAGACCCAGTCCAGCAGGCCTTGGTGAGCTGCCATTAGATCAGCCCCACTGTCTCAGTGAGTGGGTGCACCCCTCGCGGTACTGACTTCCTTGCTCATGTTCTCCCTCCTTCTGCTCCTCATTAGGACCTTGGGAGCTCAGTCCAGTGCTCCAATGTGGGGCTCTGTCTCTATCTCCATCCATTGCCAGATGAAGGTTCAATGGTGATATGCAAGATATTCATCAGTATAGCTATTGGATCGGGCCATTTCAGGTTCCCTCTCCTCAGCTGTCCAAGGAACTAACTGGGGACATCTCCCTGGACACCTGGGAATCCCTCTAGGGTTAAGTTTCTTGCCAACCCTAAATGGCTCCCTTAATTAAGATATAAATTTCCCTGCTCCCATATCCACCCTTCCTGTATCCCAAGCATCCCATTCCCCCAAGCTCTCCCCATCCTCCCCTTCTCACTTTTCTCTCCCCATCTCCCCTTACCCCTATCCCATCCCACCTCCAAGTTCCCAATTTTTGTCCGGCAATCTTGTCGACTTCCAATATCCAGGAGGATAACTATATGTTTTTCTTTGGATTCACCTTCTTAATTAGCCTCTCTAGGATCACGAATTATAGGCTTAATGTCCTTTATTTATGGCTGGAAACCAATTATGAGTGAGTACATCCCAAGTTCATCTTTTTGGGTCTGGGTTACCTCACTCAGGATAGTGTTTTCTATTTCCATCCATTTGCATGCAAAATTCAAGATGTCATTTTTTTTTACTGCTGAATAGTATTCTAATATGTATATATTCCACACTTTCTTCATCCATTCTTCCACTGAAGGGCATCTAGGTTGTTTCCAGGTTCTGGCTATTACAAATAATGCTGCTAAGAACATAGTTGAACAAATGCTTTTGTAATGTGATAGGGCGTCTCTTGGGTATATTCCCAAGAGTGGTATTGCTGGGTTCTGGGGTAGGTTGATCCCAAATTTCCTGAGAAACCACCACGCTGTTTTCCAAAGTGGTTGCACAAGTTTGCATTCCCACCAGCAATGGATAAGTGTACCCTTTATTCCACAACCTCTCCAGCAAAGGCTATCACTGGTGTTTTTGATTTTAGTCATTCCAACAGGTGTAAGATGGCATCTCAAAGTTGTTTTGATTTGCATTTTCCTGATCACTAAGGAGGTTGAGCAAGACCTTAAGTGTCTTCTTTTGGCCATTTGAACTTCTTCAGTTGAGATTTCTCTGTTCAGTTCAGTGCCCCATTTTTTAATTGGGTTAATTAGCATTTTATAGTCTAATTTCTTGAGTTCTTTATATATTTTGGAGATCAGACCTTTGTCTGTTGCGGGGTTGGTGAAGATCTTCTTTTAGTCAGTAGGTTGCCTTTTTGTCTTAGTGACAGTGTCCTTTGCTTTACAGAAGCTTCTCAGTTTCAGGAGGTCCCATTTATTCACTGATGTCCTTAATGTCTGTGCTGCTGGGGTTATAGGTAGGAAGTGGTCTCCTGTGCCCATATGTTGTAGAGTACTTCCCACTTTCTCCTCTATCAGGTTCAGTGTGTTCAGATTGATATTGATCCATTTGGACTTGAGTTTTGTGCATGGTGATAGGTATGGATCTACTTTCATTCTTCTACAGGTTAACATCCAGTTATGCCAGCACCATTTGTTGAAGATGCCCTCTTTCTTCCATTGTGTACTTTTGGCTCCTTTATCAAAAATCAGGTGTTCATAGTTTTGTGGTTTAAGATCCGGGTCTTCTATACGATTCCATTGGTCGACTTTTCTGTTTTTATGCCAATACCAAGCTGTTTTCAATACTGTTGCTCTGTAATAGAGTTTGAAGTCAGGGATGGTAATGCCTCCAGAAGTACCTTATTTTCATGTCTTTATTTTCATTTTCTGTGCATTGGTATTTTGTCTGCATGTTTGTCTGTGCACCATCTGCATGTATATTGCTCATAGCTGGAAATAGAGACAGTTGTGAGCAGTCATGTAGACATTGGGAATCGAACCATAGTTTTCTTGAAGAGCAGCCAATGCTCATACCCACTGAGCCTTCCCTCCAGCCCCAGCCCTCCTATTTTAAAACAGTAGCCTGTATCCTCTCATTTTACCCTGCCTTCTCCTTCATTTGCTTTCCACATCGCCGACCATGCTCTTATCAACAGCTTTACTTTTTCCTCTCTGTCACTCTCTTGACAGTAGTCAGTGGTTTCTGTCTTTTAAGTCACTGTCCTTAAGGCCTGGAAGCTACCTTCTTCATTGTTACCACATGGCTCCCCAGCCCCATTTTTAATTTAAATGTTTCTATCCTATATCAAAACTGGAGAAAATAATGCAATAAATATTTAACTATCCTTCAGCTTAACCAAATTGTTATTTTGTCCGGTTTCCTTCTCACAATCCCACCTCCCCCGATAAAGCTCTTTGTCTCTCTCTGTGTCTCTGTCTCTGTCTCTGTCTCTGTCTCTCTCTCTCTCTCTCTCTGTGTGTGTGTATTGGCAGAGCCCATACATTGTCTCAAACTACGGTGTTTCTTTGATCTCTGAGTCTACAATCCTCTATTCTGTTTTGTAGGTTGTGTGATGGCTTCCATTTTTGTGAAGCATTCAGACCAATTGCCTTACAGAATGCCTGTCATTTGGACTTCTTTGGCTTTCGTCTTCAAGGTTAGACATAGATTAAGTACTGACTTTTTGTTTTATTTGTGTCTTGGCCATAAATCTGTATAAATCATGCTATGTGTTTCTAGCTGCGTCATATCATGATGTCAACTTTGTCCCATTATTCATAGGACTAAGTTTGTTTATTATATTGTCTGCCAAATTTCCTTATTGTGAAAGTATCTTTTTCCATTTGTGGTCAAGAGGCAATGTTGTGAGACCTTGCTCTGCTCCCTCAGCTTTCCCTTGTGGTTCTAGGATGCACGAATTATCTTTTCCAATAAGCAACTACAACCTAGACAATTGCAAAGCAGAAATGTTTTAGTCTTTTTCTTTATTACTGATGTTTTTATGTTGAAAATAAAATAGAAAAATAAAAAGATATACCTTACTCTCTTTTTGTGTCTGAGAATTTCTTTTCCTTTTATTTTGTAATTCAAAACCATCATTATTATTTTTTATACTCTGATTATCAGGCAAATGAGGCTTCTAGGAGTCACTTTAAGCCAGATCTTATGGTCTTTTATTAAAGGCTCTTTAGTCCTTCCATCCTTTCTTGCTGTGTCCCTTTTTGTCATTATGATGAAATACCCCAGCAAATCAACTCAAAGGAGACTTGGTTCATATTGCATGTTTCAGACTGTGAGCACTTTTACCCCATTGTCGTGGCCTACGGAGGCAGAAGGGCATGGAGGGAAGACCTGTTCTGCCTCTCAATAACCAGGAAGAAGACTGGGAGGGGATGGTCCAGGGAGATGCTCTGCCTTCAAAGTCACATCACCAGTGACCTGTTCTCTCCGAGTAGGCTTCACAATGATTTCCACCACCTCCAAACAATGTTGTCAAATTATGAAGCCATCAGTGGTTTGATTTATTGATTAGGCCAGCACCATCATGATCCAATCACTTTCCCATGGGAGCCTGTTGGGCAGACATTTCATTTTCAGATTCTAACACCTATTCTCTGACCCCAGGTGTTCCAAGGTTGCCCTGTGTCATTCCTGCTCCATGCTTGGAATTAGCCTCTCTGTGCAAAGCCTGTGTGTATTTCTGTTGTTAGGATGTTTTCCTTTCTCTGAAGCACTGGGTTGTATTACTGTAGCTCCTTACTTGAAAATGATTTCTTAAGGGTTATTTTGTGTGTATACAAACATGTATGTATGCATGTGGATGTGCACATGCCCTGATGTGTATATGAAGGTCAGAGGACAACTTAGGGAAGTCAGTTCTCTCCTACTTAAATAGGTTCAGGGTTGAACTCAAGTTGTCGGGCTTAGTGGCAAGCACCTTTACCCACTGAGCCATCTTGCAGGCCAAAACTCTGTCTTCATGAGTTTGTAACATGACTGTTTCCTGGTTGCCTAAAGGATTTTAGTGTGACATATTCATGAGAGATATTACTGTTTTTGAGTGATTGTGACATGCTGGGCAAATAGATACAGCTTCTACCCTCAGGAAGGTCTCACTCTAGCTGGTAGCTTTGAGATCTGTCACTGAAGTAGGAAAAATTTAAAGCAAAAATAGGTACCAAGGAGTCATAAGTTGGTACTATCTTAGGCTCACTGGGAGGTATCCACTACCGCTGACAATACCTGTATCTATTTTCCACTGTTAAGTTAGGTTCTTGAAGTTCCAGCTCCAAGGGGCAACCCCCATGCCTGAGTACATGCAGCCATCTGTTTCAAGGAAACCAAACCAAAGCTTCTTACCAACTTTTTAAGGGACTCAAAAACCCAGATTTCCTCCTAAGGCCCATTTGCCTCTTTATCCTTCATCCTCCTGCTAGCCAGCTTCAAGTTAGAGTGTGTGCTCCCTGTCTCCAGTACCTGGAAACCTTAGAATACAGTGGGTTCTTGTGGGTCAGAATGATCAGAAAAGGCTCTTGACTTTCCTTTGCATGAGTGGTATATCCATGCCATCTGTGCTCTGGGTTCTCTCACTTGGCATGTGCCTATCCTGCTTACATCTAAACCTAGTCAATTCTCATCAACTTATAATCAAGATCCCAGATTGAGTGGATACATCCTCTTGCCTTCCACAACAGCTTCAAATGTGTGTGTGTGTGTGTGTGTGTGTGTGTGCGTGCGTGCATGTGTATGCACAGCTGTACTCTACAAGAGGAAAACAACCCTAGACCTAACTGCAGAGAACACACAGTGCTAGGGTGTGTTTATGTGGATGGATTACCATCACATGACCAGGTAAAGGCAATGGGAGATGAAAAATCTGCATGGTCTTCCCTGCCCCTGTGTGACTGTGATCTATGTGGGAAGATAAGAGTCATAGGATAGTACCATGAGGACAACCCAGTGAATATTGAATGTGCTGTGTTTATTTCTTACGATCATTAAATATTTCAATCCAAATAAGGAGAAGAAAGCAAAGACTTTTTTTTAAAATCATGACACAAGGAACCAACAAAGTTATTACCATCTTAATACCCCAGAACACAAAGTACCCATACCCTAGGTCAAGATATCCTGTTAGTAACCACACCTTAAGTTAAATGTCCTGTCAATAACCTTAAAGGAGTAAAACTAGGCTTAAACACTCTGAACCTTAGCCAAGGTGTAACAAATGCACTTCTGTGAACTCCCACACAGGAAGTAATCCAAAGGGTATTGAAATCTGGCAGATGGATGTTTTCCATTTTGTAAAATTTGGAAGACTAAAATATGTACACCACACCATTGATACCTATTCAGGTTTTTAATGGGCAACTGCTTTGAGTTTGGAAAAGGCTGATTCAGTAATCACACATTTGCTAGGAGTTATGGCCAGCAAGGATATACCTGCACAAATAAATACAGATAATGCTCCAGCATACGGTTCTAAGAAAATGTAACAGTTTTTTTGCTTATTATAATATAAAACACATTACAGGTATTCCACACAATCCTACAGGGCAGGCAATTACAGAAAAATCAAATTGAACTCTAAAAAATATGTTAAATAAACAGAAAGGGATTATGAAGACCCTCAGAAATAGAGTGCATAATGTTTTATTAACTTTGAATTTTCTAAATGCTAAAGAGACAGGAACAACAACTGCAGAGAGACGTTGGATGATAGGAAAAAAACTACAGAATCAAATGAGCTGGTAAACTGTACTGCAGTCAGTAGGATGTACAGACTTCAGAATGGAAATTAGGACTTGTGTTACATTGGGGAAAAGGTTTTGCTTTTGTTTCCACAGGAGAAGAAAAGCTATGGATGGCATCCAAATTGATAAAGATTCAAATTGAACAAGGGACACTTTTTAATTAGAAGAGGTAATAGTTCATTAAGCAGCATGGCTGTTTAATCTAAACTAACCTATAAAACTAACAAATGTTTTTCATTTGACCAGAAAAAAACTTGCCATAAGGGAACCTTCTCAAAATTACGGTTGGGGAAAAGTTTTCTTTCTGTCTTTTCAGGAGAATAAAGGTATCCAGCTAAGGATTCTGAAGACTACTGGACAAATGAGACATCTAAAGAAGAAAGACAAATCATACAGAAAAAAAATGTCCCAAGAAAAAGAGTAAATTGGCTTATTGGAATATCACATTTCCAACAGGATAAAATTTCATAAATCTTCCCAAATATTTCTTTCTGCTATTCTCTATAGACACATGATGCAAATGGTCTTTTTGTAGTCCCAGTTTAGTTAAAGATTAAAGCTGGCTTTGGAATTGGAGTGTGGCTCTCTCCTTCTCTAAACCCAAGTATGCTTGGTAAAGCAAAATTCAAAATATCTCTTGTCAGAAGAGCCACCTGATATGGGACAGTAGAAAATAAATATTTAAAGACTATTTATTGCCACTAATATCATAATATTTTGATTTTATATGGACTTTTTAAACAACTTTTCTTTTTTAACTTTTTTATTATTGATTTTATTGAGCTATACATTTTTCTCTGTTTCCCTCTCTTCCTCTCCTTTCTCCTTCAACTCTTTCCTGTGGTCCCCATGCTCCCAATTTACTCAGGAGATCTTGTCTTTTTCTACTTCCCATCCTGGGGGAGGTACCTTTATCATTTGTTGTCCAGTCTCTGTATAATGGGAAAGTGCAGGACTTGTCTCAAGTCTTGGCTTTAGAGTAGTCTGTAAGGCTGGATCAACTCAGCTAGCCACCTCAAAATTTTTCTGAGCAGTTTTTAGTCCAAAACTGATCTTTAGGTGGTATTTTTCACATTAGTGGTGTTATCATAGTCTGGCAAGAATCATCATTATGGGGCCCCATCCTCCTTTTGGAGACTTCAAAGGTTGATTACTGAAAAGAAAAAAGTGAGGATATATATATATATATATATATATATATATATATATATATATATATATAAAGGTAGAGTATAGAATCCACTTTTAAAAAAGCAACTACTAGTTTTAAATGTTTACTTTGGATTGGACTTTTGTATATTTCATATAAATTTTGTACATTGTTAAAAATTTGAGATCAATTTTGTTAAAACTACTGTACATATGTTTCTAATCTTGTTCAAGTTATTGTACCTAAATAGTTCATTTAACAATGTTCTTGAAAGTTATTATTACCAACTGTTTAGAACAATAAGGAAAAGCAGGTTAGTAATTAGTCATCTATTACAACTAAATCTGTAGTCATATTAGGTATGTTTTCAAGGTCAAACAGAGATAATGTTAAAGAGACAGGTCATCTTCAAACACTTTAGAAATCTACAGAATATGACATTTAAGATGTTTTAATAACATAGGTTCTATCTTTCTATGACAATGAGGCATGTCTGCTCTTGGCAGCAGCAATCTACTTCAGAGAAGATGATGGGCATCAAAGGAATGCAACATGGAGTTTAATGTCTTTGTGGAAAAAGTAAGCCCCTGGGCAAGAAAATTTCCTGGCCTCGACTACTGACAACGCTGTCGCAATTGGACAAATAAGACAAAAAAGAGAGCGACTGCCAAATCTTGTCAAGATTGGTAGGACAGTCCTTCAAAAATACTACTTCATAGAAAAGTCTGTCAAATATTCTAGGCCTTTAGGCTGAAGATGGATGCCCCAACTTTGCAGAGGAACTTTGGGTAACTGTTCAGGCAGCCAGATGTTTCTGTCATTTCTTGCTGCAGTCTGCAGGAATCATGCATTGAGATTTCAGCTGATAGAGCAGAAGGCTAACCCACAAGAAACAATGCATTCTGATGGAGGCAAACCCAGTTCGCAAGGCGCTGGGCCCACCATCTTTTGCATATCGACTGATTCTCACAGTGGATCTCTTGTGAAGTCATAAGCAGTCTTCCTTTTTGTAAGATTCAGCAGAGTATGAATTATTGAGCATATCTCTTTCCCATGCACTGGTATACTGGATCATACCCCCCACACACACACACTCTGTGGGACCTACAGTGGGAAACTTAGTCACACAGTCAATAGCCTTGGTTCCCACAGTCTAATTTCTGCTTCGTTCCCTGAGATACATTAGAAGCCACCTTCCTGCAACCATCTTCCATTTGGCAGGACATGCAGTCAGGAAAGTAGTCTTTCATATAGATCACATTGGGACCTTCAAAGATAAATGGATGTCCAAGCTCAGAGAATTGCCTTGGTTTTGCTTTACAGAGTAGGAGGAGAACAACAAGAGAAGAATAAAGAATCTGATGCAGAAAAGTACATAGTGGAGAGTTCATTTTGCCCTCAGATCTAAATCCCGTACTTGGTGTTAATCCTCTTCTAGACCCTGAGTGGACACTGAGACTGGCACTCAGAGATCCCCAATAACTTCTTACATTTTTTGGAAGTCACTTGCTTACACTTCCTTCTTACTTAGTCAATACTATTTCTTTCTTGGGTCTTTGAGATAGTTAAAGACTAGGTAGTTATAATATAATTTTCCTTGTTTATGAGACTCAGAGAAGAAATTCACTAAAGAAGTGTAAAGTGTATAATGTTGAGAGATATTAAAAGATAGTTTTGAATGGTAATGCAAGTTATGATAGAAAGTAAACTAGGTACAAGACTTTAGACTCACCAAGGTAGGATTAAAAATGGAGTATTTTCTCTGAATTTGCCAAATTCAAATGGACTAGACACTGTTGATGTACTTATTGCCTGTATGTATTATATTCAGTTATTGTTCTCATTGCATATAGTTTTTCTTATATTGGTTATAACCTTTTTTGTATTAGGCAAAAAAGGGTAAGTATAGTGATATATTGTTTATGATCTAACAAATAAAGCTTGCCTGAAGATCAGAGTGCAAAGCTAGCTACACTAGTCAGCTGTACAGTCCAGGAAGTGGTGGCACACACCTTTGATCCCAGCAGCCACACTAGTTAGTCATAGAGGCCGGGCAGTGGTGGTGCACATTTTAATACCAGCACTAGAGAGGAATATAAGGTGGGATGAGACAGGAAGTTACCCTCTTTTAAGTCTGAAGATTTTGTAGAAGTAGAAACTCTCTAGTGGTTAGCTGATTTGCTTCTCTGATCTTTCCATCTGAATCCTTTAAAGATCCTGTACTGATTGATGACTGGAAACAATCAGCTGTGTTTTCTGTACTTTAACACAGAAGATAGGAAGTAAGGGAGGTTTGGTAAGATGCTTAAGTGTCCAAGGTTCTTCTGTTGATACAGAGATGAGCGGTTTTGATCCAATTTAGAATTGGTTAGAAAAATAAGCAGCTCCTCCTCATTCCTCACCTCCTGCATCAGATGGAGCCTTCCTTCCAAGTCTTCTGTAACCATCCAGCACAGTTCCTTCATATTTTACTCCTTCACTGCTTAGCAGCCTAACCATTCATTGGGTGCTCTGTTACATGGAGTCACTTGTCTGCTCAGTGCAGAGGGCCCAGGTTCTCCAGTTCTGCAGATTAACAGTTAGGAGTGAGCTGAGCAAAGCCTGCCCAGCCGATGCCTTGCATCTGGCACTGCCTCTACCTAGCTCTGTGAGCTTGGATGTGTTGCCAGCCACACTAGGGCTCCTCTAATCATTAGAGTGAGTTGTCCTAATACCTATTACAGCAGAGAATTGGCTTATCTGCCTGCTCCCTTTCACTTCCTGAAGAACTCAGACTATCATCATGGATGGGTGGCTTGATGAGAATGGCCCCAGAGGTTCATATATGTGTACGCTTAGTCCCCAGGTGCTGATGTTTGGGAAGGATTAGGAGGTGTGGCTTGTTGGAAAAGTGTCACTGGAGGTGGACTTTGAGATTTCAAAAGCCCATGCCAGGTCCAGTGTCTCTCTGCCTGCTGACTGCAGATCAGGATGTAGCTCTCGGTTGCTGCTCCAGCACCATGCCTGCCTGTCTGTCTGTTGTCATGCTCCCTGCCATGAAGATAATGGACTAACCGTCTGAAGCTGTAAGCAAGTCCCCAGTTAAATATTTTCTTCTTTAAGTTGCCTTGATCATAGTGTCTCTTCACAGCATTAAAACTATATCTAAAACAGTTGGCAGTGTTGCATGGCCAATGAGCATGCACCAATAGCCACCTCACACCTTCTCCACCTCACACCTTCCCCACCTCACACCTTCTCCACTTCACACCTTTTCCACTTAGGTGCTCTTTCTTAACTCTTCCTCACCTCTGAGCCTTGCTTGAGAACTGGTCCCCAGTTGGCTCTGAGGTGAACACTAGCAACTGAACTGAAACCAGGGAGCTATTAGCCGGTAGTGCTCCTTCTCCAGTCTTCTGGACTTATTGTGCTGTATCGCTAGCCCTTGGTATACACAGGGCAATGGTTCAAGATGATCATGTTCCTTATGTATTTGCATACAACTTGCTTGCCTCCTATACATCATACTCATAAATGCAAATGCCACACATATAGTTTTATATGGTATTGCTTATGAAATGGAGCCAAGAAAAACTAGTCTGTATATGTTTGGTACAGACTCAACCACTGCAGACAATATATGTAGGGCATGTCAGTAGGAATGTAGCCTGTTTGCTGAGTACACTTGCCCTGAATGTGGTTGAAATATGAATGCAGAACTCAGGGTCACCTTATTTCCCATGACTTCCTTCCTCTGTTGCATTCTCTTGTTATCTTCATTCATGCACAGGATTTTCTCCCTAGATTCTGAAGAATGACTTGATACTTGGATACTTACATGAAGCTTTGGGCCTCATATAGATCTTGCATGTGTACAACTGTCCCACTTTTAGATGTTTGTTTCTGCTCCCACCGGTATTTTCCAGTCTGCGTTTCTCCCTTGCCATTCCATCATTTCTCTCGGCCTAAGCCAACAGATTCTTCTCGGCTTACTGGATTCCAAGGGATCATTCTTTGTTTCCACTGCAGCATGACAGCAGCACATGCAATATCCACACAATTACAAAGGAAAAAAAAAACTGAAAGTGGATTGGAATGGGGCAGCCCTTTCAGGAATACTGGCTCACTCTCAGTGCTTTTCTCTCTGGCCTAGAAGTCAAGTCAGGCAATAGGCAGAGAACGTGAAATGCTATCAAGAAGATTTAACCCTCGTCTCCTCTCAAACATCCCAGCATCGATTTGGGACTACACCTCTACTTATGTTCCTTTTGGTGTAGCCTTTTCTTTCCTACTGTCAGCTCTTAACTGGCCACTGCCGAACATGACTTCTTCACTTAGTAATAATTTTTGATGGATCAGATTGGTGTTCCAAGAGATAACTGATTAACAGTCCATAGTAACATATTCTTATTAGCTCACTCATGCATGCCAGTCATGTGGCATAGCCAATGTACTGAGATCAACACCCACCCTGTCTGTGAGTGAGGAGTCCACCCTGGGTGAGCTGGGTCATCTGCTTCTGGGACTCTTACAGGCTCTGGTGATGTGTAAATTGGAGCTACAGTCTTGTCTGAAGGCTCACCTTGGGAAGGAGGAAACATTCCAGTCCTTTGTGGTTGATGGCAAAATTCAGTTCCCAGATGATCTGAGGGTTGCAGTTTCTCCTTTGTTGCTGTCCAGAGAGACAACACAGTTCTTCTTGCTGAATAAGCAGAGAGTGAATTATATCACATTTGCATTCATAAATGTAAGCCATATATCATATCCATACTCAGTGGAGGAAGTGACGTGAAGCATAAATACCCACAGGTGCTGGTGACAAGTCCCCAGCTGACAGCATGTTCTCTAAGGCAGGAAAGCCCAGCAAGACAGCTGTGGACCTTAGAGTCGGCAGCATGTTCTCCACAGGCACCGAAGCCCAGCAAGACAGCTGTGGGCTTTAGAGTTGACTGCCTTCTTTTCAGCTTCCGTTTTCCACTGGGTGTGGCAGCACCCACTTATTGTGTTCATTTCTGTCAGCTTGCCAGAGCTAGAGTCTTTTGCAGGGATACTCAACTGAGAAAATGCCTCCATAAGACTGGTCTGTAGGGAAGCCTATGTGACATTTTCTTGATTAATAATTGATGTGGATGCGCCAAGCCATTGAGGGTAGCACCACCCATGGGCAGCTGATTCTGGGTGGTATAAAAGAAGGCTAAGCAAAGCATAGTGAGGAGCCAGTAAGCAGTCTGTTATATGGCCTCTGCTTCAGTTCCTGCTTCCAGGTTCCTGCCTTGAGTTCTTGCTTTGACTTCCCTCAATGAAGGACTTTGACCTGTAAGCTGAATTTTTTCCTCTCCTCTTTTCCCTCCTCTCCTTTTCATTTCCTCTCCAAGTTGCTTTTAGTCATTTTTTTTTATCACAGCAATAGAAAGTCATGAAGATCCCACTTAGGAGGCTAGTGTAGGCTAACATGGTTCTGCTACAAAATAAAGGCTGGAGAGTTGGCATAGTGGTTAAGAGCATTTGTTTCCCTTGCAAAGGACCCAGGTTCAGTTCCCATCACCACAAGGTAGCTCACATTCTTCTGTAACTCCAGTTCCCGAGGATCCAATGCCTTCTTCTGGCCTCATCGGGCATCAGGCATGCAGCTTGCACAAACAGACATGGAGGAAAAATGTTCAGACACATAAATTAGAAATAAATAAATCTTAAGAAACATGAAGCAAAATGAAATAATTCTGCTCCATTATTTGTTACTGAATATTATGAGTTCACTTCTTGGATGAGTTCAAAGCCAAAGTAAGTCAAAACATACAAGTGGAGGAATACCTGTGGCCTGCAGCATATAAAGAAAGCACGGGAATTATCTCTGAAGCAAGAGTCTCTTCCAACAAAGGAAATATGAGGTTTTGCATGGGGAGTCTATACATAGTCATATATCAGAGGATGTTTAGGGAAGTCACATTCTTGAGCATGCTCAATTTATGAGGACATCCCTGAGCATGGTTAGCTTAAGTCACACTTCAAGACAGGGATCATATTTTATGGCATGTCTTGATATGGCAAGGTCTTGATACAGGGATATTGCAAGGTCAAGCAGACGGGTACTTTGCGGCATGTCAGCTTACATCGTTAAGTTTTAATCAAAAAAAAAGAAAGGCCACTCTGAAAGTGCATTAGTATAGGAGTGTGCCTGTGTCTCCCTCAGTGGCCAACACACTGAGTACCGGCACCCGTGTGGGCACAGCAGTGATCAGGACAATAGCTCACCGAATTGCTGTGTGTACTACTGAGTTAGTATGCTGAAAGTACTCAGAAGGACCTGTGCAATAGTAAGTGTTCTGTAACTGCCAGCTAACTCCATTATTCCTTTCACTGACGCTCCGTGTACAGGGGCTAAGGTGACCCGTAAGCAGTATTGCCTTTCTCTCTGTGATTTCACAAAGGTAAGTCAGGATCCTCCTCAGTTGCTCAGGCATCCCTGTCATGTGCACAGGGTGGTTTAAAAATCTTTGTACATCAACTGCGTGTTACAGACTGGACAAATTGCCTCCTATTGATTTATGTCTGCTTCCTCCAGGGGAAGGTGGGATGCCACAAATGATAAGGAAGGTGCCCAAGGCCAACCATTCAGAAAGAGTCTTTGGGGACCAATTGATACTCCACACTGTGGTTTCATCTCTCAGAACTAAAGTCAAGCCATCAAATATTAAAGGGCCCTCAGCAGGAGCTGTTGTCCTTTAAACAGCTGCTAGAGTCTTTCACTGGAGTTCCTGAGGAGAACTATCACCTCAAGCATTTTGGAAAGCATTCCAAAATGATCTTTGGCAGAATTTTAGCTTTGTGATCGGAAAGTAAAAAGAGCAGATCCCACAGGCATCTTCATTTAAGAAAGTGATGTGGACCCTCGGGAAGAAAATAAGGTTGAAAATCAAGCCAGACAGATGACCCCATGTGATGCTACTGTTCTTGCTTCCTGACATACAAACCCTGAAGCCCTTGTCTTATTATCCAATAAGATTAGCAAGCATGTCTTTGGGGTGTTAAAGAGATAGTTGGTGACTGTGGGCCACTAAGCATCTTTAGTCCCCAGAAAGACCCAGGAATGATTAGAGGGGCAAGAACGGTGAAAGAGAGAGTCCCCGCTAAAGTTATATTGTCAATGACCAATAATTTGTTTATGTGTGTATGTGTGCATGTTTGTGTGTGTACAAAGGTAGACACCGATGTGTGTACATGTAGGGGGAAGAGGTCAATATCAAATGCCTTCTTCTATTGCTGTGCCTTTTTTTTTTTTTTTTTTTTTTTTTTTTTTTTGAGACAGCTTCTTTTACTGACCCCGGCATCCACCATTTCAACTACCCTGGCTGGCCTGCCTTCCCTGGGAATTTTTTCTTCAGCTCTCAGAACTGAGTTAGAGAGGTTTGGCAGAAAGGCTGGTTTTCATGGCTGGTAGGGATCTTTGAACAGTTCCTTATGCTGTCTCAGCAAAGACTTTAACCTTAGGGCTATCTCCCTTGCCTTTGTACCTGACTTCTTTGGGTCATTAGCCTGGGATTATTCACTACATTCACCAGGTTGGCCTTGAATTCACAGAGATCCGCCTATCTCTGCCTTTCTTAAAGGTGCGTGCCACCATACTTGGCTACATTTGCCTTTTTAATGTAAACTCTAGGGACCAAACTCTGGTCTTTGTGCTTATAAGGTATTATTAGAAGAAATAATTCTCACTTCAAAGAAATAAAAGATGGTTTGTTTTGAAGCAAAATCTGAATGCCTATGGCTCAGGAGCATAGATTTGGGTCTTTCCTATCATAGTCTAAAGGAAAAGCAGTTTTGGGGAGTTTTGTGGTAACAGAAAAGTGAGGTCTAAGTCAAGGCATTTTCAAAAGTACAGTGTTGGAAACATGAGAGAGGAGGATTACAGCAAGACAGGAGGAACTCTCCCGTAGCCTTCATGCTACCTGACAACATGCTTGGCCCTTTAATTGGGGAAAACTGGTGTTTTGCTAAGTAAACACATTTTAAAGTGTTTTTATCTGTTGTCAGGATATTAGTGGTTCTGTCTTAGAGTCTTGGTTAGCTTCATTTCTCTGCCAGTCAAAAAATTGAAAGGCAGGAAAAAATCTTGAGCATAACGGGTAGCTGTGGAGACAGCACACAGAACCAGCAACTGAAAAATGACTTTCATTAATAATAAGAAGTCACACATACAGCAGGTACATAAGGACAAGGAGAAAAAGCCCTTCTTCATAGAGGGAGCAGGGGGCCCGCAGGAAGCCAAAGCATTCCAGTCTCTTCTTGAGGGTTAAGGTTTCTCAACCTCTGAAGGAGTCTCTGAAGGGTCTTCCTCTGCTAATTTAGGATTGGTCAGTTTGGAAAGAGACCTGGTGGTTGATTAGCCCATAGTGCTCTCTCTTTCTCCTCCCTCCGTCCCTCCGTCCCTCCCTCCCTCCCTCCCTCCGTTCCTCCCTCCCTCCTTCCTTCCCTCCCTCCCTCTCTTTCATATATATATGTTAACATCTCCTGATCTGTGCTGAATTTGTTGAGTCAGTTCACTAACAGGTGCTCCACTGGCTAGAGAAAAATCCCACAGTCTTCATTTTAAGGCTTTTGTCACAGGTCAGGAGGGTGAGGAGGAAGAAGCCAGCTGTTTTTGAAGTTCGCCATTTTTATTACCTATTCATGGCCTTCTTCTTATCAGTCTTCCTACCAGGGAATCTGCCTAGTAGCCCCTAGTCCCTCACTGGGTCTGGCTAGTAGTGAGACATTAGGTATGTCATAGGGACAAACAGGGAATAGCTATGTAGTAGGATAAAGATCACCTAGATAAATAATAATTAGGATTGGGAACTGCAATATTTCATCCTCTCTAAGTCGTTGAAGATTTTATCCAGTTGATCAGCCTGGGCAGACTGCTTCTTTCCAAGAATTCTTATTCATAGTGGTAAACCCTTTACGGACCAAGCTATCTCTCCAGCCCAATGGTAAATTATGTAACCAATTACATTTATATTATAATAAGATTTCCATAAAAGAAACAGAGCTGGATTTGAAGAACTTTCTCATGGTGCCTTTCCTACACCTATGTGAAGTCTTTCTTCCATCTGGATGTTCTTAAATGTATTCATACAAGTGTCAAGGATAAAGGTCAACATGGCATTGTATCGTCTTGAGGGACTTAAACGAAGTTAGGAACCTACACATGGCACCCAGTCTGGAATTGGGCTGCAGATCCAGCCCTGATGTGAACTGACTTCTGAGACATTGCTAACTTCTGCTGACCTTTCACCAAACACTCAGAGACCAAGACCAAGCCTGATCTCTCTTTTTAAAAAAAGAAAGAAAAGAAAAGAAAAAAGAAAAAGCTTAACTTTGTTTGCACCAGCCTGAATTCTTCACTGACAAGTGACATTTCAAAGTCCTTTGCAGTAGGAGAGTCATTAATTGAGTCACGATTTTGTAAAACTTGGTAACATGTGACTCACCTCTGTGCCATCAGAGTGCCACATGTCACTCACGAGACACAACTCTGTGACAGCAGAACGCCATGTGTCTCTCATGTGATGCTCTGTAACAGCAGCGGATCCATATGCTCCTCACGTGACACACCTCTGTGACGGCAGAGATCCCTGTGTCTTTCGTGTAAGAGACCTCAGAAGATCCATGCGTCACTCACATGACACACTTCAGCATCATCAGAACTTGACATGTTGCTCGTGTGACACACCTCTGTGACAAAAGATATCCCGGTGTCACTCCTGTGTGACTCTCTATGTCATATACTTCTGTGACATCATGGACTTCACTCACACATCTTTGGCTGAACTCTCTAATGACTTCTCTGTCTCCGGACAGCAGCAGACTCTGTATAGGGCATGTTCAAGTTTATGTTTAATCAACTCCCGTCTGCTCATGTGCTGGTGTTCCTATAGTACAAGAGTTCTGATAGGAATGAAGAAATCTTGGAGACACTTATGCCCTTCCCTTTAGTTATTTAGGTATTGAAAAAAAATGTATCCTAAGAAATTGGCATTTCCCCCAGGAATCTCAGGCTTGGGGATGGAAAAATATGGGAGCCTTGTCCAAGCTGGAAGTAGAAGAGTTTTTCCAGAAAAAAACCAGCAACAACAACAACAAAAACAAAAACCACTTTTCAGAAGACACTAGAGCTAAGACTGTGATGGTGGCAGGACCACATCCTGGCCAGGACTGCTTAGCTATGCATCCTTTGCCTTAATTTAAACCTAAACTGAATGTAAGGGCACTGAAGATAGATATGGGAGGATGGGGCCCTTTTTTCTCCCCCGTGTGGCCACAGAACAACTCTCTCTCTTCTGCTTTTCATTGTTTGTTTCTTTCTCTAGCCTCAGGGGGGGGGGGGGGGGGAGCGGTCATAGCTGATCAGGCTCTGGCCCTAACAACTGAGGTGACATTAGGAAGTCACACAAACAGGAAGCTGAGTATAGCAGGGTAGCGGAGAACCAGGAAAATCTGATGCTAATAATCACCTGACTCATGTGTCTAAAGGCAGACATCTGTCTGGTCTTCCCTTCTCAGTGTGCACAGAGATCAAGATCAGAGTTCAAGAAGATATAGCTCAGTAAATGAAGTGCTTGCCTGGCTTACACAAAGCCCTGGCTTCTGTCCCCAGAACTAAATAAACTGAGCGTGGTAACATACATCTGCCATCTCAGCACTTGGGCGGTGAAGCCAGGAGGATCACAAGGTTGTCTTTAACTACAGAGCAAGTTAAGGCCAGCCTGGGCTACATGAGTCCCTGCCTTAAATGTTTTATACACCGCATACACGCACGCACGCACACACATGTACACCTGCGCGCGCGCGCGCACACACACACACACACACACACACACACACACGATTCCTATGTCTGATCTTGGGTGCTGTCACTTGCATGGTACAGCTTCTAGCCATTTGTGCATTACTACTTACTTGCCCAAAGCAATGAACATCAATACTGCCTGTTCACCAAAGACTCACCCTTGCAGAGTGGAGACCATTTCTTGTTTTCCTTCTTCTAGAGAACCCAGCGGCTGCTAGCTGACACACAGCCATGCTTGATCAATATCTGATTCACCAAGTACCCAGCCTTTTCCTCTTTGACTGTGTTTTCTATCCCATGGTCACACGGCCAAGGCTAATAAAGCAACCCGCTGGCATATCGCATTAGCCCTCTAGGACTGAGCATTAAGATTCTGCAAGCTGCACTCTGCTGTTTGCTTTCCATTGGAAGGCAAGATGCTTTCATCCAAAAACCTAGTGTAAACCTGTAGCGCTGCAGGCAGGTGAAGTGCTGGCTCAGATGTCTGTATCACCACATTGCCCATATGACATGGAAATCATTTGCTAATTCACGTTGATCATAGTGTTCTCATTTTGAAAATAAAAATCAGGCTACATTACAGGGCTTTCTATCTTTGTAAAAATACCAATCTTTTTAAATTTTGATATGAGTGTGTACTGTACATGAAGAACACGCCCTCCACCTCACTTTTATCCTCCCTTCCTCCCATTGGGCCTCTTTGTTCTTCTGGACAATTATTAAGGCAGATGACAAAGCATAGCAGTTGGAGACTGACATTCTTCTGTCCGGGATGTGTGATGACAGTCACGAGTGTCCTGAGACTGTCTCCATCAGTGGGTGGTGCTGGGAGGGAAGCGGGACTGGGTAGGAGAGAAGACAACCTCTGCCAAGCCCGATTCCCATGGAAGACCATACCTCGCTGGTCCTTAAGTGAGCTTGCGGAGTGGTGTGACGAAACTGCAGCCACGTGCTCACCCCAGCACGCGCCCAAATCATTTGGACACTTCACTGACAAGAAAAATAAAACGCTGAGCTGAACTCATTTTCCATTTGGAAGGACAGGTTTTATTATTGTTTTTTTTTCTTTTTTGAAACACCATTCTGAAACCCACATGGCTTGTCTTATCCCTCAGCCTGTGGGAGCTCTAACCCTGCAAAGGGCATTGATTTCCTTTAGTGTGCTCACTTCCTCACAACTCAATTAGAACACATTTTTCCAGCGGGCAATGATTTTGATCCCATTAACATTCATGAGATGGGCTTGTGTCCCACTTGTTGTTTAATAAGAAAGCAAGCATCCAGGGATATTTATTCCGTCTAGTAGTCCATCACCTTGGGACAGCATTGCTACTGCAATTCCATTAGAAAGCACCAGCAATTGGAGGGGAAATGGCAATAACAAAAAGTGGTGGCTTTTAGACAATAACTAAGAAAAACAAACTTATTTATTGTGGATCTCCTCCACTATTTAATCAAGAGAGAAGCTGCCATGCTCCGGGCAGCTGAGAACTTTGCAGTGGCTCAGAAATGGCTGAGCACAATGGCTTAGCTACAGACAAAGATGTAACGCCAGCCAATGCTTCAATACTGCCTCAAGACTCCTCCTATCCCCAGGAAGCCGGGCACCCACACAGCCTTGTCCAGATTCCTTCTATCACTGTTTCATCAAATTCTCACGGTAATGCCAAGGGGGAAGGTTTTATACCCCATTTCTATAAAAGACGTGGTTCTGCGTCTCACTTGGGGTTATGTACTGCTTCTGACTCCTCTTCCTGACTTCTCTGCTTCCTGGTCCCAGAAAGAGCAGAGCCAAGTAACCATGAACTAAAACCTTCACAACCAGAAGTGCCATAAACATTCCTCTGAATCTCTTCTCTCACATCTCGTAGAGTGAGGGAGCATCTCAGATCTCGTATGTAAAGGCACTAATCCAGCCAGAGCACCCCATCATTATGGCCTCAGTCCCAAAGCCGCATCCCAAACATCACCAAGCAGAAGCAGTCACACTCTGCCCCTGCTCCTCCACTCTCCTTATTCTGCAGCTTTTCCTGGCTATTGATTTCTTCTCCAAAACACTGGAGGAAGCAGAGAAAGCCACTGAAGTTCTGCATGATCCAAGTGAACCATTGGTTTACAAGGTATAAACGCAGTGTTTTGGTATGTTCTTGGTGCCCAGACTTCTTTCCCCACACCGTGCTTGCATCTTGGGTCACACAGACACCATTCCTGGCCGTCAGCAGCAGTGCTGAATGACAGCTGTGCTGTCCACCCACAGTGACACCTGTCTTAAGCACATGCTCCCAATACTGCTCAGGCTTGCATCAGCATTTCTTTTTCTTCCTTCTCCTTAGATTTCTGGGTTCATTTTATTTTTCCTTGTCTTGTTTCAGATAGCTGACCAATCTTTCAGGAACCACAAATGTATGCACATATGCCTACAAAGCTTATTAAGAGACCTGTGGTGCCAAATGCGGTACTGTATGACTGTAATTCCCATCCTTGGGAGGCTGAGGCAGGAGGATCGCTATGAGTTTGAGGACAGCCTAGGCTTTGTAGTGAGTGCAATAAAGCCCTGAATGGGCTGCCTCGGAACAAGAACAACAACAAAATTTACAAGACACAGGAAATGTGGTGGTACATGCCCATAATCACAATGTTTGGGATGTAGAGACAAGAGAATCAAAAATTCAAGGTTATGCTCAGCGAAACAATGAGTTTGAGGTCATTCTGGGCTACAAGAAATTCTGTTTTAAACAAGGAAACAAAAATGGAGGTGGCATGAGGGAGGGATGAAGAGAAAGAGAGAAAGGGAGGGCAGAGGATTTAGTAAACATCAGAGAAGGGACAGAAGTGGGGCTTCTCATCCATGCTGTGGATGGAATTTAATGTGTTAATGTAGTTTATGGTGCTAGACATCAAATGCCAGGGTCTGCCCTGTGCTAGTCAGGCTCTGTAGTACAGGCTACAATCCTAGATTATGAACTGTTGTTTAGAAAAGGCTTTTCCTATCCCCCTTTAGCCAGAGAATACTTAGTTACTGCCACATGGATAATTTAAAAAACCTCTTGTGATCAGAGGCAGGAGTTTTTCTATGTCCACGTTAATCTAACTCCTCTGGCAAAAAGAAATCCTTATAAAAGATAAGGCCTCTATAGCATTTCTTTTTAATATGGAGCCTAACTTCCTTTCATTGAATGGTTCAGAAATGACTCCATTTTCTCTTAAGTGGGTAGCTGAAATATGTAGAGAGAGCTAGAGCAATACCCTTGAAGTTTTCTTGAGGCTAAGAAACTTCACAGTGGCTACATATGTCTGTGGCCATTTTGAGGTAATTTGAAACAGTCCCTCAATAATGAGGAAAGAGGGCGTGAATGAGGATAGCTGGAAACTTATCTGGGAATGTGGCTCTGAGGCGTAATGAAAATTACTGCTTTTTTACTTCTATGAGAGTTCAAAGATGTAGGGTGATCTTCCCAAATGGCTTCAGCTAACCTGATATAGGAGAAAAGATCAGAATTAATGGCATCCTAAGTCTAATTAGTTCTCAGGCTGGCTGAGTTTCCTTAATTCATCAATGGGATTCTGGGAAGCCAGGCAAGCAAATCAGGCAACCGAGCTAAGTCAGACAGAAGAACACAGGCTAAAACAACAGACCCAAGGGATTTGCTCCACGCTGTGAGCCACCTGGTTCAGAAGCTATGACCTGTCGGTTACCTGGTAAATGGACTCCAAGCAGAAACTTGGAATAGTGGCACATTTACACTCTGATTAATTCTCTATAACTCAGGATTCTATTAGCAAAAAGATTAAAGAACCATTTGATCTTCAAAAAGAGGTTTATGGTCGCTTTGATGATTAAGTACTCGGGGGCTGGGGAAGTGACAGATTATCATGGATAATGGATTAGGAGAAGGGGGGTATTAGGAACTCTCTGCCCTGGTCAGATACAGATGATGCAGAGGTTAAACAAGGACTGGGTTGACCATGTGGTGCCCTTGAATGGATGGTAGAGATAAAGTGAACTTGGCTAACCTAAAGGAACCCATTTTCTTACTTCTTGGAGGAAAATCAGGGATTAGTAGAGCTTTGAAGTCTAACCTCCATTATCTAAAGATGGCAAATGTTTGGGAAAGTAGTTTGGCAAGTATAAACTAGGAGAGAAAAAAGAACAAAAAGACATGATCTTTATTTTCTTGATAAGAGGTTAATTTCTGTCCGCTGAGTATCAATGACCACCAGACAATGGCAACCCATGGATATCTCTGCTGTGGAGTAAAAGGGTCCTTTGGCTGGTTTCTCCATGTAGATGTTGCTCTCAGATCTGTTTAGAGTTAAGACCTTCAAATGGAGGTGGAGGAATAACTGGTCTCCAGGCTGTGCTGGTGAAGAGAAAGATGGTAGAAGAAGGGGTTGCACATGTAACTGTGGCTTCCAGCAGTGTGTGAGATTTATATTCAGATGGCTTCTTCCTTGTAGTGTGCTTTCCTGCCTAAATGAAACAAATGTAAACTTTGCTCTTCCAAGTCTTATGAAAGAATGTATCAGAAATTTAAACTTTCTGATCTTTATAGGTAATTGTAACTGAAGCAAAAATGCTGGCTAGGGGGTGATTGTTGACACCTAATTTGTTCTCCAGATTCCTCAATGTCCCCTGAAGCTTTCTGCCATGAACTCTTCACCAGACTGAGTATTGGGGACCTCCTGGCTTCAGTGTATTGTAGATGGAGCCGGGTGGGAGGGGGGCTGCGTCCCGCCACCTGGCTAGCTTTACACCTAAAATAATTACATGGAAACTGTATTCTTTTAAACACTGCCTGGCCCATTAGTTTCAGCCTCTTATTGGCTAATTCTCACATCTTGCTTTAACCCATATTTAGTAATCTGTGTAGCACCACAAGGTGGTCTCTTACCAGGAGAGATCTTAACCTGTGTCTATCTTGGAGAGGAGAAGCATGGCGACTGACTATGGCGACTGCCTGAAGTGTCTGCCTTCTCTCTCCCAGAATTCTGTTCTGTCTACTCTGCCTACCTAATTTTCTGTCCTATTAAAGGGCCAAGGCAGTTTCTTCATTAACCAATGGAAGTAACACATAGACAGATGACTCTCCTCCATCAGTGTATCTGTGTCCTGGAAACACCACTGAACCTCCTGGAACTATAGGAATCTTGTGTGTGAAGGATTATAATTATGTCTACTTTTTACATTTTTTTGAGGAAACCAAAGCATAAATGAGATCTTGATGCAAATGTCTGGAAAACTGTTATGAAGAAGATCAAGTCGCAAGTTTAGATTGGTTTTAGATTTTTTTTCTCATGGTTTATTTTTTTATATTTAAAAATTTCCATCTCCTTCCCTCCTCCTCCCCCCTCCCTCCGCTCCCACTCCCCCCTCCCTCCCCTCCTTCTCCCCCTTCCCTCCCCTTCCCTCCACCCATACCTCCCCTCCCTCCCTCTCAAGGCCAAGGAACCATCAGGGTTCCCCACTCTATGCTAAGTCCAAGGTCCTCCCAACTCCCCCCAGGTCCAGGAAGGTGATCGACCAAGCTGAGAAGGCTCCCACAGAGCCTGTCCATGCAGAAGAATCAGAGCCCAGCGCCATTGTCCTTTGCTTCTCAGTCAGCCCCCGCTGTTGGCCACATTCAGAGAGACGGGTTTGGTCGCATGATCCATCAGTCCCATTCCAACTGGAGTTGGTGATCTCCCTTTAGTTCTGTCCCACCGTCTCCATGAGTGAACGCACCCCTCATGTTCCTGACTTTCTCCCTCATGTTCTCACTCCTTTTGTTACGTGTCTGATTGCTTTTGCCTGTGAGTATGTCTATGTACCACATTTGTGTATGGTGGGCATCTGACCCCTTGCAACCACCATGTGGGTGCTGAGACACAAACGGGACTCTATGGTATTATCATTTAGGTAGCTGAGGCTGAAGGATGGAGAACATGAAGCAGCTTCATCAACATAACAGGAACCTGCGTTTTTTAAAAAATGGCGCATGACATTTCACTAAAGCTGAAAGACTAGTGCTCTGGAGAGAGCCTGTGGAGAGGGTGGAATGGCAAGATGTGTGCAAGCTGCATGGATGATAACATACTCAAGTCCAGAAGGTATAAATAGCTCACTAATAAAATAAACAATTCAAGTAAAAAATAAGCAATAAGTATAAAAGGTCACTTCACCCAAGGAGATAAATAGATGGTAAATAAGCACATGAAAAAAAATGTTCACATCCTAGAGTCAGAGACAGATCTCTGTGAGTTAGAGGTTTATCTGGTCTACACAGAGTCTCAAGACAGTCAAGGCCACGTAGAGAGACCTGGTTCAAATAAATAAATAAAATTATCATTATTATTAAAACAAAAAATGTTCAGCTTCACTAGCCGGCCAGAAAATATGAATTAAGACAGTGATGGGGTATTAGCTAAATATGTAATGAGGAGTAAAAAAAAAAAAACTACTGACAAGCTTAATTCTAAGACAGCGTTAGAGGACCTGGGTTTCCCAAACAGTGCTGGTGGGAATATAAAATTAATCAATATTGAAAATAGTTTGGCAAGTTTAAAAATCTGAACCTGGATTTGTAATACCATTGCTAGGCATTGGCCCCAGGAAAACAAGAGTTTGGCATACACAAAACCTCTATGAACTATTCATAATAATTTTATTTGAGAGCCCAACTCTAGAAAGTTATATTACGGGAATGGCTCAGAAAACTGTGCTATATAGTCCAATACTTGTGTGATTGGAAGCAAGAGGATCAAGAGTTCAGGCTCATCCTATGTTATATAGTAAGTTTGCAGCCAGAATGGGCTAGATGAGACCATGTCTCCAAAAGACATAACAACAACTAGAAGTAATTGCGCTTTATCTATTCCATGCCATTATTCATAAAGAAAAGAGACCACACTAAGCTGCGGATGAGCTCAGTACTTGCTTAGGTCCTGGGTTTGATCTCCTGCATCACTTGAGCCAGGCTGGTAGCACACACCTGTGATCCCCGCACTTGGATCCTGAAAGGTTAAGTTCAAAGTCGTCTTTGGCTACAG
The DNA here is from genome assembly GCF_903992535.2 of Arvicola amphibius. Lineage (NCBI taxonomy): Eukaryota > Metazoa > Chordata > Mammalia > Rodentia > Cricetidae > Arvicola > Arvicola amphibius. Next base: position 108,584,126 of record NC_052058.2, on the reverse strand, counting down.
CGTGAGTTTGAGGCCTGTCTGGGCTACAGTGAGACCTTTCTCAAAAAGAAAGAGAAGAAAAAAAAACTAAAAGAAAAAATGAATAAACTAATAGACTCAAATTGATAGGGAACATAGTGCCCCTCCCAAAGGATCTAGATTCTAAGTCCTCCAACATGAGACTACAGCATCTTGTGGCACAGGGACTTTACAGATGTTAAAGAATTTGAGGAGGGTAGGTAATCTTACATTGCATTCCTGGCCCAGTGTGATTTCATGGGGCCGTAGATGATGGGAAGGTCAGGAACTGAGGTCCAGGGATGTACAATATAGACCTAGACATGTCCATAAACCGCAGCAAGGTGAGCCTGCAGATTTGCTCCTTGAACTTCCAGAAGCCTGCCAACGCCTGGATTTTAGCCCAATGGAACAGATTTTAGATTTCTGACCCTTAGAAGAATAAGAGAATATATTTGAGTTTCTGTACATCACCACACTTGTGGAAATCTGTTATAGTGTAATAGAAAACTAATTCTAACAAACTGGACCTGGGTGGATCTCAAGGGGGATCCTCAGGAGGGAAAGTCCACCCATAAAGGTTGCATACTACATAATTACATTTATGTGGTAGTTTTGAAATAGAAGAATTGTAGAGATTGATAACAAATTAGAAGTTGCCAGGGGTTGGATAGTGTGATGAATATTACTACAAAGGGGTGGGGTGGAGGGGGCCATTGCAGCAGTGGGAAAGGCATGCACCTTGACCACGGGGGTGAAATGAACCTATGTCTGTAATAGATGTCATAGAGTTGGAGACTCACATTGTGTGTGCTGGTGCCTGTCTTCTGATATTGATACTGTGTTGTGCTTATGTAAGATATAGCCATCAGGGGGCCGTATGGTTCAACGGGCAGAGTGCTTGCGTAGCATGTACAAGGCCTGGCTTTAATTTCCAGCACTACATAAACCACGCATCATACTCTCATCACTGAGGAAGTAGAAGAGCGAGCATCACAAGTTCAAGGTCATCTTGGCTACATATCAAGTTTGAGGCCAATTTGGCAGATATGAGACACCAGAAAAAAAGATATAACTAATGAAGAATCAAGGTACTGGATTTATGGGTACTCTTGTGCTATCTTTCCAAAGAACTTAGGAATCCATAATTATTCTAAAAGGAATTAGCTGAAGTTTTTAAAGTTTAATTTATTTTGAAAAACAAAAGAAAAAATGATGACTAATAACTTGTAACAAAGCACATTTAAAAGAATTATCTTTGTCAAGTGTGATGGTGCATGCCTTTATTCCTAGTACTTGGGATGCAAATGCTGGCTGATGTCTGTGAGTTTGAGTCGACAGAGTGAGTTCCAGGTCAGCCAAGGATACATAGAGAGACACTGTCTCAAAACCACTCAAACAACTATATTTGATTCTAAGTGTCTATGGAAATACTTGTATATGGCAAGCTTTACTCTTTGGAGCTTTTGGATAATACAAGACTGAGAAAACTCCAAAGTGATCATTTTAATTCCTGAATATGAATCCCCAAACTTAGTAGTTTACAAGTAAGTTGCTCTTCACTTCAAATACCTGAAATCTCTGCACGTGTGATTTAGCTCTTGGTCCATCAGGGAATTTTAGACTGGCCATGTATACATAACGTAATCCTTTCCATCCGCAACAAAGGGAGGGATGCTATTTTTAAGGAAATGGGCATGAATGAAATAATAATACTAAGTGAGAAATAGTCAGTTCCAGAAAGGCAAATATATGTTTTCTTTCATTTGTCATTTCTGGACTTTATATAGCTATATAAAATTCTGTGTGTGTGATGTGCATGTATGTGTGTGTGCATATGTGTGTGCATGTGTATGTATGACATAAAAGTGGAAGCAGAGTTGTCTAAGAGGAGAGAAGGAACAATGACAGGGTAGGAGAGACAGTAGAGGAGTACTACGGTAAGATGCTTAGCATACAGCACACACATTTAGAAAATGTAAAAGCAGCTAAAGAGTAGTGATGTGGGATAACCTTTTGAATCCTGTGAATGTATTTTATTACCATTGGTTAATAAAGAAATTGATTTGGCCATTAGCAGGGCAGAATATAGCTAGGCGGGAAAGCTAAACTGAATACAGGGAGAAAGAAGGCAGAGTCAGAGATACAGGTAGCCACTGGAGAAGCAAGATGTGAGGTAATAAGCCACAAGCCTCATGGTAAAATATAGAATAACAGAAATGGGTAATTTAAGTTGGAATAGCTAGTTAGTAAAAGCCTGAGCTAATAGGTCAGCTTGTAATTAATATTAAAACTCAGAGTGGTTATTTGGAGACTTCCAGTTACAGAGTCACTATCCTGGAGAATTTCAACAAGTCAAATAGGGTCTGAAGAAGATGGTCCCCGGTTGATGTCCTCAGTAGCCTGTGCTAGTCAGCTGGAGGTGCATAAAGAAGTGTACAGACTGAGTGGGTTGGACAAGTTAATTGCTCTCAGCTCGACTGCTGGAAGTCTGAGATGAGGGAGACAGGGTGGTCAGGTCTATTGACGGTCTCTGTAATCTGCAGAAGGCTGTTGCTTTCCCCATGGTGCGCCTAGAGCTGAGAGAGGGAAAGTAAGATTGCAAGTGACACCTCTGATACGGTCAATAAGTCCACCCAGAAACTGACCAGCATGGCCTCCTTCAACCTAAGTGGTTTAAAAATCTGTACTTGCAGACACCACTACACTTGGGGTAGGGCTTTGTAAATCAAATTGGTGATGGGAAGGGGCACAGGCTGAATTCATGATAGACCCAAAATGGGTCCTCCAGGCAGAAATGAAGATGTGTATTGCTAGAAGCAGATAATTTGGTGTTCAGTGAGCTCAACTGGTGTCCTGGAAGCTGATTCAAAAACTACAGAGTAAAGAGTATAAAATATTTTCAACATAAGTTTATATTTTTATAAATATTTGAAATTTAGAAACAGAACTGACAGATGATTCATTGGGTAAATGGACCTGTCTCCAGGTCTCACAACCCAAGGTCAAGGAAGGACCCCCGCAAACTGTCCTCTGCCTCCCATGTGTGTGCCAAAGCATAGGAATGTCCCCATATGCTCACAAATACACAACATAAAAATAAGAATAAAATGTAGAAACAGACATAGCCAATGCAAGTCTGTGGAGTTGCTCCCCTTCCACTTTGTCTTTGGGTGTGTTGCTCCCTGTGCAGAGGCTCCTGGCTCCGGTTAGGTTGAGGGGTTGGCATTGTGACTGTGGTTGCTGAGATCAATGAAATCCTATAAATGCCTAAGCACATTCAAAGTGTAAGAAACATTAGTGCCCCCTTTTCTGTGCTACTACCTAAAAAATAAAAAATAACATTTACTGAGAAATATGAATTTTGCAAGTAGGAAAATGGATGAAAGATTCAAAGCTCGGAAGAACTGCAGTAGGAAGGAGACTCCGGCAGTGAACGGCAAGGTCAACATCTCAAGGCAAGGAAGACTCCGCAAAAACTGCAGGTGATACAGCAGGCACAACACTTCCAGCCTGAAGTGACCACCAAACTGACAAGGTCAAGGATTTTTAAAATTACCTTTCCTATGGCTGATAAACCAGGATAGCACCGCAGTGATCCAGTCCACTAAAGCTGAACGAGTCACCAGGGCTTGAAACAGCAACATGACTTCACGTTTCAACACCCCCATCCCTCCTCCAATTTGAGGCTAAAGAAGAAAGTCTTCATATTTCCTTTAAGGGCTTACTTCTTATCAAGAAATAAGAATTTCTCCCTTCTTCCGTGCAGCAGCAAAGCTGTTCTCACACACCGCAGGGCAAGCTTCTCCAGGCAGAACGAAATCCAAGGCTGACCATGGGAGACTTGAAACAGACCTTAGCTGGGCTGCTGCAGCTGTGGTTCCTCACTCTTTCCAGTTAACCCCGAGTTAAGGCAAAGTCAAACTGAAACAGTCAGTTTAATGCAGATCATGATCATGGCGTCGTCCAACCGTGTTGCTTTGGTTCTGATGGGCAGACGTAGTCTCTCTCTTTTTTTTTTTTTTTTTTTTTTTTTTTTTTGGTTTTTTCGAGACAGGGTTTCTCTGTGACTTTGGAGCCTGTCCTGGAACTAGCTCTTGTAGACCAGGCTGGTCTCGAACTCACAGAGATCCGCCTGCCTCTGCCTCCCGAGTGCTGGGATTAAAGGCGTGCGCCACCACCGCCCGGCTCAGACGTAGTCTCTCATAAAATAGGCCAGGCTGGAGTGAGAGGGATGGATCAGCTGCTCTCCAGAGGACCTGTGTTCTGTTCCTATGAGCCACATGGCAGCCCACAACTGTCTGCAATGCCTATTTAATATGATCTGATTTCTGCATTGCTGTGATCAAACACTGTGTAGCCCAAGCTGGCCTCAAAACTGTGATCCTCCTGCCTCTGCCTTTTTCTGCAAGTCATACTGGCATGTACCCCCACGACTGGAGATGAAACACTGGAATGAGAGCAACATAGAGAAGGAAACTTGTGTTTGAACTTACGGTTTCAGAGGGATGGGAGTCCACAACAGCAGAGCAGAGCAGTGGTAGTCAGGGCAGAAAGCTGATCACCTTAAACAGGAAGCTGAGAGTGAGCTGGAATGGTGGGAGTCTGAACACTGAAGGGCGGCGGGCAGCGCTGTCCTCCTCCAGTGAGGCCACACCTGCTAAGCCTCCCCATCAGCACCAATTGGGAATCAAGTATTCAAACACCCAAGACTACAGGGAACATCTCATTCAAACGACAGAAGCCCTCTTTTAACCTCCGTGGGCACCTGTTATAGACGTGGCAGGCAAAATACTCATACATATAAAAGTAAAGTAAATACATTGCTGGGAGGCAGAGGCAGTCAGATCTCCATGAGTTCAAGGCCAGACTGTACTACAGAGTGAGTTCCAGGACAGCCAGGACCACACAGTGAGACCCTGTCTCAAAGATTGAAAAGGAATAAATGAAATAAATGTATTACTACTTTTGAATAAATAGGTCCGGCCCCTAGAGCGCTATCAGCAAATCTCTACCCTGGGCTGGAAACACTACATTTGTCCAAATGAAAGGTCTGGGAACTACCACCTGTTGTTCTAACCACTTCAATACCGTGGACCGAATGTTAAACATTCTTCTGAAATACGGCTGAAGTGCATGCTGAGGGAAAGCCTCCATTTACCTGGTTGTATGTTCACATGGGGAGAGACTAATCCTCTTTCCTCCACCACATGGATGAGTTAGCTTACAGCAGAAGTCAGGGCAGTGGGTACTGAACTCAGCCTTGCTTGAAGGGTTATCCTCCAGATGAATCTGCTCTTCGTTTCTCAGAGGTGGGGCTCTGACTGGCAGAGCTACACACTCCTCCGACCTCCCCCAGCCTCTGATTTAAATGAACTTCTTCCTGGCCCCTCTGGATTGGCTGTGCTTTTCTGTGTGTAGTTTTTTTCTCTTGTGCTACCCTTACACACACACACACACACACACAAAACTATTGGTTGCCCACACATGCTCAAGCATTGCCGGGGAATAAATGATGATGCTGATGGTCCCCCAAGCCTTGCCTTCCCTTTGCCAAATCCCATTTCCCCCTTATTCTGCTGGGACATATCACCCAGAATGTGTCTTCTACATCAAGACAACCCCCCCATCTCCCAGGGGATTCCAGATTCTGTCAGGTTGGCAACTCATCATCACAGGTTTGCATTTCTTTGAATATGATTGGTACCTGATGGGCAGGCCAGGATTGTGGGCACAGGACCCATGTAGTAACAAACATGCCATCATTTTGTTAGGATGGAGCTGGACTTGGTTTGCTGCTCCATCATTGCTACCTTGAGATTATACTTTTTTTGACTTTCAAAAGAACTTTTTAGAACAATCTTTTTTATTTAACATACTGATCTCAGTCCCCCCATCTCCTCCCATTCTCCACGCACCTTCTCCCCACACCACCTCTCTACTCCTCATCTGCTCCTCAGAGAGGGTAAGACCTCCCACAGCAAGTCAACAAAGTCTGTCACAGCAAGCTGAGGCAGGACCAAGGCCCTCTCCCCTGTATCTAGGTTGAGCAAGGAATCCCTCCATAGGGAATAGGGTCCAAAAAGCCAGTTCATACACCAGAGATAAATCTGGGCCTCACTGCCAGTGACCCCACAAACTGTCCCAGCCACACATCTATCGCCCACATTCAGAGGGCCTAGTCTGGTTCTATGCAGCCACCTTGAGATTATTTTTCAGCAAGAATTCCACAGCTTTTCCATTAGAACTCACTGTGCATTTGGCCCTGTGGGCTGTATGCAGAAGCCTATGCTGAAGTCAGTTTCTCTCTTCATTTTTCTGCCACTGCTGTTTTCTCTTCTGGTATCCAGTATTGCTGTTGAAAAGTCTGGCACTGTTCTGATTTCCTTCCTTTTGGCCTTTGTTCAATTTTTGTTTCCTGAAAAGTCCTTACTATTCTACCTCCAATCCAGAGAACCAACACTTTTGGATGCTGTCCTTGGACTGGGTCGTCTCTGTGTCAGTCAGACATTAGTCACGGAGGCAAGATACCAAGAGAAACAGTCTAAAGAGGGAAGAATCGAGGTTAGCTAATGGTTGGGGTTTCAGTCACGATCTCTGCTCCACCATGTATCTGCTCATGCTGATGGAGCATGATGGCGTGGCAGGAAGAATATGATCAGGAAGAGCAGGTCACTTCACACTAGACTAGAAGCAGCAGGAGTTACAGAAAGAGGCTGGGATAAGGAACACCTTTCCCAGGCTCACCTCCAGTGACCTACTTTCTTTAGCCAGGTCCTATACTTTGTAAAGTATCCACTGGCCAAGGCCTCAACCCTGGGGCATGTGCGCATGCTTCATATCAAACTGATTGTCTTGTACATTGGTGTCCCCTGAATCTTGAGACACAGCACTGAAACCCAGAGGAGTTCTATGCTATTGTTTTAATGACTTTTTTTCTTTCCATGATTTCTCCTTATGAAATTCTTTCCTCCTTTTTTTCTGGTGTTGGAACTCAAAGCCAGAGCCTTCTTTCATTCTGGAATTATTTGAGAAGACTTTTTTCTGTATAAAATTTCTGTTTTTATCTACTTTCCCCCTGTTGCTTTTTGGCTATTTTGTTCTACTTCTGGTATTTTTGTCTTATATTTTAATGCTTCCATTATATATTTAGTTTACCATATTTTTTTAAGTCTTGATTATCTTTTTTTTGCTGGGTCTCTTTTATCTTTTAATTTGGGCATGCTTTTACCTATGTGGCTCCATAATAAACAGCATAGCACATGTACATTAGATGCAAATACCACTCTTAAAAAATACCTATTATTGACACACTCAGTTAGGAGCCTGAATGGACACTCTCCTAATCCCTGATCTCAGGAAATGGAAGCAAAAACATTAAACAGAGACATTGAGAATTCAAGTCCAGCTTTGGCAAAATGGTAAAACCATACCTCAAAAAAATAAATAAAAATAAGAGTGGTATTTGCGTCTAATTAAAGAAGATATTTAATTTATTATTTATTTATTTACGTATGCATGAGTGTGAGTGTGGTGTATGAGCACACATATGTGAGGGTGCACGAGGCACTTTCTCTGTCGGCATGGACTGAAATGTTCTGAAGCTGTGAGACAAACTCAGATTTCTCTATTTGTTTTGTCTGATAGTTTTTCTCGATGACACAAAGGTAATCAAGGAGTCTCCAGGTTCTGAGTCTTTCCTGGGCTTTGCAAGGCTACAGGACTTGTCTCCTGCTGTTACTTCCCCATGGGAGCATACAGCCTGGTTGAGCTCCACTTCCCTGGCTGGCTACAGCAGTCCCCTGCCTATTCATGTCCATGTTATTCCTGTCCATGTCTATTTCTCTCAAACACATTGCGCCTATTGTCTGCTTCCAGACCTTGCCCTGCTCTCTCTCTTCTTGACTAACCTTCTTAAATGTCTGTAATTCCATGTTGGAGTATTGTAAATTATTAAAGAGGTGTTACATTTGTTTATGCTGTGGAATATTTGTTCACTGATGCAAAGATGTGTTGCATTCTTTTATGTTGCATTTGTTTAGCTCTGTGAAGCTTTGTTACTATACCTGTCTAAAAAATCTGATTGGTTTAATAAAGAGCTGATCAGCCCATAGCAAAGCAGGAGAAAGGATAGGCAGGGCTACCAGAGAGAATAAATAGAAGGAGAAATCTGGGAAAAAGAGAGATTAAGAAGGAGCAAGAACAAGGAGAGGAGGACACCAGGGATCAGCCACCCAGCTACAGAGTCAGCAAACAACTAAGGATAAAAGATACAGAAATAGAAAAAGGTAAAAGCACAGGAGCAAAAGACAAATGGGATAATTTAGGTAAAGCTGGCTAGAAATAAGCCAAGCTAAGGACGGGCATTCATAAGGAAGAATAAGACTCAGTGTTTGATTTATTTGGAAGCTGAGTGGAAGACCACCCCCACCCCCAAAGAGCAAAGAACAAAGAACCAAAGAGGAAAAGAAAAAAAAAACAACTACATTGCAGTGTTTCAGGAGGGAACAGAGACACATTTCTTTCAATGCAGCACCTTTAAGTGAATTCCTAAGTAACCTTCCAAAGTCTTTGTAACACTCTAGGTCCATGTCAACATTGAACTGGAGATGAAGTGCTATGGAGAGTATCCAAGAGAGGGATAAACAAAATAAGAGAAAATCAGAATGCTATATTTGACAAGGAATGTCCTAGCTCTATAAATAGATCTTTAGTACCAAGGACAGACAGGAGACTTTTCTTTTGAAGGTCATTCAGCTGTCTAGGTTTTGGAAAATAAAATTAAATGCCCATGTAGGGGAAATTCAGCCCTTCTAAATGAAAAGGAAGAAAATGTATAATGAACCAACAGATTTGATTTGCTTTGGATGGACTTTCTTTCTATGAAATATTATGTAAATTTATTTTAAAATTATTTCTGGAGGGGAATGACCTTGCTTAAAGAAAAATGAAGCAGAAGGGGTGTCTTAGTTATGGTTTCTGTTGCTGTGAAGAGACACCATGATTGTGGGAAGTCTTAGAAAGGAAACATTTAATTGGGTTGACTCACTTATGGTTTCAGAGGTTTGATCCATTATCATCATGGCAGAGAGCATGGTGGTGTTTAGGCTCATGGTGCTGGCTGTATCTCAGTTAGAAGGCAACAGGAGATGGACAGTCTGTCTCACTGAGTGAAGCTTGTGTAAAGGAGACCTCAAAGCCCACCCCACACCTACATACTTCATCCAACAAGGCTGCATCTCCTTCAACAAAGCTATACCTCCTAATAGTGCCACTCACTTCAGGGACCATTTTCTTTCAAACCACCACAAAGGAAAAGGAGTAAAATGTGTGGATAATAGAATTAGGCTTATAATTCACTCTGAAATATACTCATGTACGTGATATTTATGCATACACACACACACACACACACACACACACACACACACCTGCACCAAGAAAGTAAGATTAATATTCAGAATGAAGTCTCTTCTGCTTTTCTGGGATATTTTATAGTATAATGCTAGAACAAGACAAAAGATTTTAGTGTCAGAGACAGACAAATGTGCAACACCTCCAGATTCACACTGACCCTCAAAAATGAGCCAGAGAAGACAAGACTCATGTCTTTGTGGGGAAATATTTCCTCAAGGCTATTAGAATGTCTGCTCTAAAGACCTGGAGTTGATGTCCTGTCTGGGATCCATGCTGCTTTGAATTTGATATGAAGACCAACCAAATTCAGTCTTTAGAATTTGGAGATTCCCAATCTAAAAAACGAATATTCAAGAAAAAGTAAATGATCCCCATTGCTGTAGTCAAGGTTCAAGGCTGAATCACTGATAAACTGGTCCAGAGCAACAGTTTTTTGCCATCTGCCTCATCTTTATCTGTATTTAACCTTGCAGTTTCCATTGTCCAGTTCTGAGGATGACAACCTGGGCTAATGGAAACGGAGAGAAATTGCCAAGTGTCCTTTAGCGTAAAGTAGACTTGATATCAGAATTACAGACTCAATCAGGCAGGCCAGTTTAGTTTATATGATCTGTCACCCTTAGTCAGAAATATAACTTCGGTCCTCATGTAATCACTTGGTGTGGCTACCTACGTGACAAGACAATGAAATGGGAGTTAAAACAGGTTTATCTCATGCACATTTACTGTCCCTTTTAGAAAAGTAATTTACTATGGCCCCAGTCGGCCCTTGATACGATTAACTTTTTTGCTGTTTATGAAGTCATGTGGGTGCAAACATTTTTTCATTTTAGAACACTCTAATAAAATGCTTTACAAGTTGATAGTGAAAGAATGCAGACAGCTTGCTGAAGAAATTATCTTACAGAAATAGAAATATTAGATGTGCATTTATCATATATACCCATCTATTCGCCCATTGCTGTTGCTGCTGCTTGGGACATTGTATAGAATGTGGCATGACTTGTTGTGCAGTCAGGGTCGTTATGAGGTGTGATCACAGGTTCTGAGAGAGACTGCAGCTCCAACCTGATGTTTGCTATTCCTTAGGGGATAGTCTTTCAAAGCTTCTCTGAGCATGTTACCATCTGCAACTCTGCAATGATAATTCTTTCATCTTTCTTCATTTCTTTCCATCAAACTCTATGAGCAAACACTGGTGAACTTTTTTTTTTTTTTTTTTTTGGTTTTTCGAGACAGGGTTTCTCTGCAGCTTTTTTTAAGAGCCTGGCCTGGAACTAGCTCTTGTAGACCAGGCTGGCCTCGAACTCACAGAGATCCGCCTGCCTCTGCCTCCCGAGTGCTGGGATTAAAGGCGTGCGCCACCACCGCCCGGCAACACTGGTGAACTTTTAAAAATTAATTTGAATTATGCCATATTTTTGAATGCTCTGCCAGTACTGTAAACATTATTAAAAAGAATTGCTTACATTTCCACACTTGAAGGAAGCTTAGTGACTTTAGAGCTGTCCCTTAATTTTACACATGAAAAAATGGGGGTCCGAGGATCTATATAATTTGCTTTGGATTATAGAAGGGGTAAATACCAGAGTGGTTGCTGGCACTTGCTCTCCTGGTCACTGGTGAGACTTTTCTCTTAATGATATCTCTAGCTCTGTTCAAGGCAGGGTTTCTGTTCTGGTTTGCTTATTATTTAGCACATCCTGCTAAGTGCCAAGGCAGGAATAACTTTGTTCATAGTTGTTAGGAAACCAATTACTCTAAAACAGTATTTCCCCTAATAATAAAAAACAATCTGACTAAAGTGAGCTAAATAGTTAAATAAAAACTTCCACAAAGTAAAATATGTCAATAACTGTAATACCCTGAATATTTATCATCATTTATCATCAGAGAAATGCCAGCATAATCCATGATGGGGTCAATTGATTACACTCACTGAAACAGCTTATGTAAGAAAAACACATAAATGCCAAGTTTGGGGCAAGATGTAGCAAATCACAACTCGTTTGTTGTTTGCTTGAAATAGTCTAAATATCAGTAATACTGGACCAGAACTCACTATATAGCCCAGGTTAGCCTTCAGACTCTTGGTCCTCCTGTCTCAGCTTCCAGAGTGCTGATTATAGGTGAGTATCACTAACCCCATTGTAGGTAGAGCCCTTTGCCCATGTGCTGGGAAGGTGAACACAGATAACAGCTTGGAAGACTTCCTGGAGGTGTTGCAAAGTTGGATGCACTTTTGGATGCCACTTCCTGAAGACGACAGTGGATGCACATGTGAAAGCTTGTGCACACACGATCCATCCATGGATTGATCTGCAACAGTCAAAAACTTGATTTTTTTCTTTTTTGAGTCACGGTCTCATGTAACTCAGGGTGGTCTCAAATTTGTCATATAGCTGAAGAGAACCTTGAATTCCAGACCCTCCTGCTTTCAATGGAGAGTGCTGGAACTACACACATGCCTGGTTACCAAGCTGAAAAGATCTCAGTGCCCATTTGTAATGACCAGATTGATGGTGTAGCCATATAAAGCCAAGACCAAGGTCATGCATGTGACCTTACTTAGAATTAGGGTCTTCTTAGAAATATGAAGGTAAAATGTACCAAGACAACATTCTCCTGTGCTGAAGATGGACCCTAAGTTGTCTGATTAGTTAATAAAATAAAGGACACAGACCCACGAAGTAATCATTGTGAAGAAGTAGCAGACCTGAGCGCCTTTGCCACAAGCCAAGAAACCCAGCTCCATCAAAAACTGGAGAAGAGAAAGCCACCTGTAGAACCTTCAGAAGGAGTGTGGTCCTGCTCAGGCCTTGGTGGCAGACGTCTAGCCTCCAGAGAAAACATTTCTGTAGAAAACATTTCTGTAGTTTAAGTACAGACAGTGAGTTCTGATTTGTTACTTCAGTCTTGGGAAAATCATATGCTATATGAGTTTGCTTTTATAGAGAAAATTCTGGCTTATCTGTAGTGACAAAAAGCAACATGCCCAGTAATTTCTTGTCTCTAGAGACTAAGCGAAGGGTGGACTGCCAAGGAAGGCTAGGGTAGGAACGAGTACTCTGAATTTAAGTCGTGTTAACATTTCACAGGTGAGTGCATTCATCAAATTTTGAATTTGTGCATTTGATTGTAAATGTTACCTTGCTAAATGTATTGGTTAGATGCAGTGGTTATTTCTAAATACAGATGGTCTCTGAGCATACAGAACATGTGAGAATACCCATGGCTCGGTTATAGCTTTACTCCAGTTGAGCCTGTGATTAACGATGTATGATATCTTTTCCTGCTTTGGGGATGGAGTGGCAGAGCCGTGTCTGACTTTGTATTCTGCAGGATGTGAACCAAACGATAGGAAGATAGAGGCTGTGTTAGGTAATATGCTTTGTTACTTTCCAAAGTTTAAAGTCAAGGTTGGAACATTAAAAAAAATTAAAAAGCTATGAAGCTGTTTGTACTGGTCCCATCTGTTTTCCCCAAATAGAGAACATTGCTTAGAGCGGTTATTGTACTCGCTGCCTCCTCCTCGTCACCCCTCCCTACTGTGTGTGTGTGTGTGTGTGTGTGTAGTATGTGTGGTGTGTGTGGTGTGGTGTGTAGTGTGTGTGGTGTGGTGTGACTGTGTGGTGTGTGTGTAGTGTGTGTGTGTGGTGTGGTATGTGTGTGGTGTATGTGTATGTGTGGTGTGTGTGGTATGTATGTGTAGTGTGTGTGTATGTATGTTGTGTGTTTGTGGTGTGTGTGGTGTGGTGTGAGTGTGTGGTGTGTATGTGGTGTGTGGTGTGTGTGTATGTATGGTGTGTGTTTGTGGTGTGTGTGGTGTGGTGTGTGTGATGTGTGTGTATGTTTATGGTGTGGTGTGTGTGTATGTGGTGTGTGGTGTGTGTGTGCGTGTATGTGTGTGTGGTGTGTGCTTTGTGTGTAGTATGTTTATGGTGTGTGGTGTGTGTATGGTGTGTGGGTGGTGTGCAGTGTATGTGTGGTGTGTGGGTGGTGTTCAGTGTATGTGTGGTGTGTGGGTGGTGTGCAGTGTATGTGTGGTGTGCAGTGTATGTGTGGTGTGTGTGTATGTATGGTGTGTGTTTGTGGTGTGTGTGGTATGTTTCTGGTGTGTGGTGTGTGTGTGGTATGTGGGTGGTGTGCAGTGTATGTGTGGTGTGTGTGTATTTATGGTGTGTGTTTGTGGTGTGTGGTATGTGTGTGGTGTGCGGGTGGTGTGTGTTGTGTTGTTTGTGTGTTGTCTGTGGTGTGTGTGGTGTGTGGTGTCTTGTCTGTGGTGTGTGTGGTGTGTATGGTGTGCGGGTGGTGTGTGTTGTGTTGTCTGTGTTGTGTGTGGCATGCATTGGCAGAGGAGCTAGCAATATTTCCCTGAGGAAAAAAACACATACTGTTGCAGGAGGCAGCCTTTCCTAGCCTTGGGCTTATAAATCCTTCAAGGCAACCTTACTTAGCTGCCAGCCCATCACCTGAAACTGAGCATTTGCTCAACTTAGCTCTGGGTGTGATTCAACTCCTGGAGTGTGAATTTTCACCAAATTTCCTCAGTCGTGCCTGGACCTGTGTGTGTCTCCTCAGTCCTGTCTGGAGCTGTGTCTGTCTCCTCGGTCCTGCCTGGGCTGTGTCTGTCTCCGCAGTCCTGTCTGGAGCTGTGTCTGTGTCCTCAGTCCTGTCTGGAGCACCAGGAATCCTCATTAACTGCTGCTTCAGGAGTCTTCATCAGGCAGGAAGTTGTTTTATTTCATTTTCTTCATTATTCATTTAATTATTGTGTCTTTTCCCCATTCCTTCTTTCCTTTTGGACCTCCTCTGGGTCTGTTTCCAAGCTCCTTTGTTTGGTCTAGGGACGTCTGTTCTTTGTTGTTTATACTGTAGAAGACATTTCTTAAGACTTTGGAGATGAATCTTGACTGTGACTATGAATTTTGACAAACTGGCTATTCACAAATTAGATTAATATTTAAGTTTTAAATTTTTTCTTTATTTTTATTTTATGCACATGTGTGTTTTGCCTGCATCTATCTCTATCTCTATCTCCATCTATATCTATATGTGAGGCTGTATGTGCAGGGCCTGAGAAGGCCAAAGAGGGCATTAGATACTGTGGGACCAGAGTTTCAGACAGTTGTGAGCTGCCATGTGGGTGCTGGGAATTGAACCTGGGTCTTCTGGAAGGGGAGTCACTGCTTTTAACCACTTAAATATCTATCCAGTCCCTAATATTTAAGGGCCTAATAATGAAGTGAAGACTTTTGTCTTGATTCCCCAAACCTTCTGTATGTGTAAGTCTCCCTGAAGCCTCTCTGTTGCTGTTGCACTGTGGCTCTGTTCTGACTGTGCTCAGGCCTCATCTGTGGGAGCTGTTGTTGTGACTTTCTCCTTGAGTCTTCTTCCTTTGGTTGCCCACACACTTCTCTGCTCGGGGCTTCTCTGGCTTCAGATGTTAGGTCGTCCTCTCGGGTTTCTCAACTCGTGAGTCCTACCTCTTCTCTACTCTCTGAAGATTCTGTTTATAACTTAGATGTTGATTAGAGACACATTAGGGGCTACAGTGTCAGGTGTGGTGTGTCAAGGGAACACAGCACAGGTTTGAGGCTCATTGATGTGGGCTCTCCTGGTTATCAGGCTGTTTGGAAAATAGATGAAGATATTTATAATTATGCATAATGATAAAATATGTAAAAGTATACACACTTTACTAAACACATTTTATTAAGTACACAGTAGCCCCTTCCCCTTATCCAGTTTTACTTCTCATGCATTCAGTTACCTACAGGAAACAGTGATAAAAATTTACATGAGAAATCCAGAAGTAAACAATTCATGTTTTAAAAGATTTTATTGCTGCATATGGCTATGATGGTTCTATTATTGTTGTTGTTAATTTCTTATTGCATCTATTTATAAACTAAGCCTTACTCTAGGTAGGTATATGCAGAGAAAGTATAGCATACATAGAACTCGAGCTAGCTTCAGCTTTAGTTATGGACCAGGGGTCTTAAAATACATCTTAGGAGAAAGAGAGAAAGAGATGACTTTGTATAAAAAGCTCTCCTCTCTCTCTCTCTCTCTCTCTCTCTCTCTCTCTCTCTCTCTCTGTCTCTGTCTCTCTCTTCCTCTCCGTGTGTGTGTGTGTTCATGATTACCTACACATGCTTGTACACAATATTTCTTCTCATTCTCCATTCAATGTTGGGCCTAAAAGTCCCCTCCTTGGGAAGAACATTATGCCCTAAACCTTCATGGAGATGTTCAAGAAAATGAGGCATAGATGATAACTCCCAGACCTTCATCTGACCAAGGCAGAAGGGGCCTCTTGGTTTACTCATGGTCTAAAACAGTGGTTCTCAACCTTCCAAATGCTGTTACCTTTTAGTACAGTTTCTCACTGCCACTTCATAACTGTAATTTTGCTACTGTTATGAATCATAATGTAAATAGTTTTGGAGATAGAGGTTTTTCAAAGAGGTAGTGACCCACAGGTTGGGAATTGCTGTTCTAGACTGAGGGACAGTTGGGGTGCAAACCCTTGGCCAAAATAGTGTGTGTCTTGAGTGTCATTTTGCCCATACCCCCCAGTAGCTTTTAATTGAAGTTCTATGAGACTTATCTTCCTTGTGTCCAAACTAATAGTTCAAACCCATTCAAGGAACCTTTTCAAAAGAATTTCTCTTTTCCAAACCCAAATTTTAGTTCTTCCTTCACTGTGCAATTCAAAGCAGTTCTTTTGGAAGAACGTTCTCTAGGACCAGATTCCATTTCTGTGGCTCAGATTGGTTTTCAACTGTTAAGAACAGCAGCACCACCAATAAACAGAGAACTAAAATATCTAAGAAGTTTTAATTATCTCCCAATAATAGAGTACAGGGAAATTGATTGAAATCCAGGTAAGAATTGGGGTTTTCTTCAGCCGTATTCTGGCTGACAGGAGCTCTCAGTGAAGGGCAGTGTTGCTGCTTGCTTAGTTTTTACAAAACCACTGTTCTGTTTACAGAAAGTGACCCAGCAGATCTGTGCAAGAGCTGGGAGGCTGAATCATCAAGTACACAAGAAAAGCAGAGTTTAAGTCATGGTGAGATATTTACGTTTTTAACTCAAAGGAAATGCTTGCCTGCTTTCTAACTCATCACCACTGTAGAAAGCAGACTTTTACACCGAGGCCTTCCAACCATGAGCATCCTGGGTTCAGGAGCAATCTACTTTGCCTGGAGCCAACAGGTTCTGGGAGACGAAGACCAGCTACGTGTGGTCTGGAGAGCCAGTTACAGGCTCGTGGGAAGGTTGTCTACTAGTAGTTTACATAAGCCTTTGCTTTAAAGGTCCTTGTGCATGAAGTCTTGCTATGAATCCCGCACTAGCCCTGAGATGTCCCACTTGGCAGTGAGCAGAAGCTGAATCTCTTGGTTCCTGACTTTTACCCCCTGGAGATGGCAAGTTTCTTGGGCTCTGGAGAGATCTCATCCTATTTGCTCTCTTTCTCTTTTGACAATGGAGGATCGTTAAATTGCAGAACAGATTAGATGATGTTAAATTTCTCCCCTTTTCCTTAAAGGTACTTACATAGAATTCCTTTGTCTCTGACCACAATGGAACTGACGAATCAAACATGGAATCTATTTTGCTTTGAAACTGTTACCTTTAATTGCCCAGAAGCTGAGGGCAACCCAGTACTTGACATCTGGAGAGTCTCATGTTTGCAAGGGAAGTGCACAGTCTTCTGAAAACCTTCTCCACACCTGATGGGTATTGCTCTGGAGGTTGGCCCTTTCCTAAATACCTTTGACATAAGTCTCTGCAAGTCATCTTGTCTGGGTAGATGTTGGGATTTTCCTCTGTTGCTTAAACTCTAGGAACCAGGCTCTGAATTGGTTGGAAAAATGGGCTCACTTTTCACATCACAACCACCATCCACGCTCCTGTGTATTCTCAGTCCCATCAGTTAACGTGGAAGCATCGAGGCTGAGCTCTCTTTCCACCTGCCAACACCAGCTGTAGCTACTCCCAGTCTATTTGGCAACCCTGATTTGCATTCCCCCCCCCAAAAAGAAAGAGCTGACCTGAATAGGAGGTAGGAGAATTAATTTCTTACCATCCTAGTTACAGACTGAGTACTGTTCTGGCTTGGATCACAAGTATGATCCAAGGCATAGGCAGGAATTTTGACCAAACTAATGTTTCTATTGGGAGCTGGTGGAGACTTTCAGAGGTGGACCTGATGGAAGGGAAGGAGGTTGGCATCCTCAAAGAGGCCCCTTTCTTTCTCCTTGTCTCATCCCAGCAGTCATGGTGAATGTAGCTTTACTTCTCCATACACTCCTGACAGTGATGTGTGTCTTCAAAGCCATGAGTCTAAGCGAATATTGGCTGAAATCTCAGAAATCAAAATCATTACTTTCTACTTTGAAGTTTTTGTCTCAGGTCTGTCATCGTTCCGACAGAGGGCTGACGACCTGCTTACGTTGCCTAGGCTGCTTGCAGAGGCTCAGTGTGACAAGTGAACTCCATCCACTAAGATCAGGGAGTAGGTTGTCACTCAGGGGACACACCAAACCGGAGGAGCAACATCAAACTTGGTTATGAAATTTAATTGGATTCAGTTCATTTTCCCACTTTCAAGCCAGAACAACAAATTCATGGATCAAATTTAAGATCTGTCTGGGTGAAGAAGTCTGGGTCAAGCCAACTCAGCCTGCTGTTAGAGATTGCTTTAGGTGATGTGCAAACTTTCTCCTTCCACTAGTTGCACTATTGGTCAGAGCTTGGGTTTTAATTAGTGTCATTTGCTCGGGGTTCCTCAGAGGCTCTCCTGCTTGTCTCTTCCAGCCTCTGCCTTAGAGGACCCGATGGCGAGCGGTATGTCAACACTCACTGTGTCATGACCGTGGCGACATACTTGACTTGTTTTAGTCTCCATTGTCTGTCCTGTAAAGTGACACCGTCTCCCTGAGTGACAGCAGTTGCTCTGGGCACTGCCACCTTTCCGGAGGTGTGACCCCCCAGCCTTCCATTTCAGCCGACAGCTTCTAAAGTGCATTGCAATAAAACTACCAAATCTGGAGGGATGAAAACAGCTCTGGAATGAAAAGTAAAATCCTTTTATGAATTTCTTTTTTGACCTACATTTGATAAAATGCCGGGGCTGAGACAGAACTAAAAATGGGGGAAAAGAAAAGAAAAAAAATCTCCCACAAGAGATTGAATTCACTGAACTCCCCCTGTGTTTATTCTCAGGCCTTAGTGCATTTCAAATTACAACCAAGTTGTTAGTGTTTTCCATTAAACCCGGCAATGTAATGTCAGCACAGTGTTTCTGGTAAGCCACAGTGGTCTTCAGCCAGGCTACCAGCTGACAGGGAAGGAGTCTGAGCCACTGGGCTCAAGGTCACTGTCACTGTTTTCTCATTTGCTTCACCATGTAAGTCACCGTGCTAATGCTCTCTCTGAAACACCCCATGTTAGCTGTGCCATTGCTTTCTCCCCTGGGAGCAGAACAAATACTGCAGCCCACACCATGCATAGCCAGTGCTAGATTAGCACAGCGATTCATATTTTGAGAGCGGTGTTCCTGAAGTACAGAGAGTGACATTCATTTCTACCTTCTAAACTAAATTCTCAGAGTTCTGATGAATGAGTCACCAGGCACTGCTGGCTGCTAAATGGCCTATGGTGGCATCTAAACCTGAGAAGGAGTGGGGGCTGTGTAAATTGGGTTTTGTTCTGAAATTCAATAAGGTTTGAACTACACCAAAAAATGTGCTGTTTCTGACTGGT
The DNA here is from genome assembly GCF_903992535.2 of Arvicola amphibius. Lineage (NCBI taxonomy): Eukaryota > Metazoa > Chordata > Mammalia > Rodentia > Cricetidae > Arvicola > Arvicola amphibius. The sequence goes on along the minus strand of NC_052058.2, from coordinate 108,564,938 downwards.
AGATTTTGAGAGGTCGGAGAGAGCTCACTGGGGTCTCAGCATACCATTAAGCCTCTTGATGCCCAGCTAGATCTTCTGCCTGACTGTCCTTGTTTAGTTGAGAATTGTGTCCAACAAAACCAAATGTGGTAGTTAGCACACCTGTAATCCCAGTTTTAGGGTGGTTGAGGCAACTCGGGCTACACAGATCTTGTCCCAAACAAAGTAGCAACAGCTATAGCAAGAGCAACAGCAATGAACACTCAAAAATAACTTTACCCTTCCTGTCCCTTCCCAGCTTGCACCCAGAATCCTCCCCCCCTCCCCCTGCCTCATCCTCCCATCTTTGGGGCCACAAAATCCCACAGCTCAGCCTGTTTGGGCTATGGGGACCTGGAATTGAGTGCACCCAGGCCTGTGGGAGGTCCCCTCCTTCATTTGACTGCCCGGAGCAAGGTAGGCCTTTGTCTGAGAGCTGCTTGGCCTGCAAGGGGACCTGACAGTCTGCAGGAGGATCCATCATTCTTTGGGGGGTTATTCTCCCCGGATACTGCCCCTCTCTTCCTGTCCCTTCCCAGCTTGCACCCAGAATCCTCCCCCCCTCCCCCTGCCTCATCCTCCCGGCTTTGGGGCCACAAAATCCCACAGCTCAGCCTGTTTGGGCTCTGGGGACCTGGAATTGAGTGCACCCAGGCCGGTGGGAGGTCCCCTCCTTCATTTGACTGCCCGGAGCAAGGTAGGCCTTTGTCTGAGAGCTGCTTGGCCTGCAACGGGACCTGACAGTCTGCAGGAGGATCCATCATTCTTTGGGGTGAGTGAGGAGTGAGTGCCCGAACCGCGGCAGCTGCCCGGAGAGGGTCCACCGACTCTCCACAACTCCCCCTGCCACCAGCACACTTCCTGCTCTTCCTGCAGGGGTTATTCTCCCCGGATACCACGTCTTTCTCCCTGTCCCTTCCCAGCTTACACCCAGAATCCTCCCCCCCTCCCCCTGCCTCATCCTCCCATCTTTGGGGCCACAAAATCCCACAGCTCAGCCTGTTTGGGCTCTGGGGACCTGGAATTGAGTGCACCCAGGCCGGTGGGAGGTCCCCTCCTTCATTTGACTGCCCGGGGCAAGGTAGGCCTTTGTCTGAGAGCTGCTTGGCCTGCAAGGGGACCTGACAGTCTGCCAGAGGATCCATCATTCTTTGGGGTGTCCTGCTCCAGTTCTAAGGCCATCCACCCAAAGGGGTCAGACTCTGGCCTCCAGGCAGGTCTGAGGATTCCTGTGGAGGGGTGCGGACTCCTTCAGATTGTGCTGCCAGGTTCGCTGTGTGGTATTCCATCCCGCCCTGCCCCCACCTTGGCCCTTTTGTCTGGGCTGCGACCCTGGGCTGCCTGGAATCCCTGATCCTGTGCCCTGACATTCCATCTGAACTGGACACCAAACACCTCCGCGCTCCTTTTGAAGGAAGAGATGGGCAGGCGCCAATGCAGGAGCTCCTCCAACAACATGAAAGGCAACATGACATCACCACAAGCCAGACATCCCGAAACAACAAGAATTGAACACCCTACCCCAGAAGATATAGAAGAAACCGACATTAAACAGTACTTTATGAAAATAATAGAGGACCTTAAACAGGAGGTAAAAAACTGCCATAAAGAAATGGAGATGACAAACAAAAAGGTAGACGAAATAAATAAATCTCTCAAAGATACCCAAGAAAAACAAGAAAAAGCAATCAAACAGGTAAGGGAAACAGTACAAGACCTGATAAATGAAATGGAGGTATTGAAGAAAACACAATCTGAGGGACGACTGGAAATGGAAACTCTGAGTAAACGAACAGAAACTTCAGAGACAAGTATTTCCAACCGAATACAAGAGATGGAAGAAAGAATCTCGGACTCTGAAGATACTATAGAGGAAATAAACTCACAGATTAAAGAACTAAACAAATCTAACAAATTCTTAACACAAAACATTCAGGAAATCTGGGACACCATGAAAAGACCAAACCTAAGAATAATTGGGGTAGAAGAAGGAGAAGAATTACAACTCAAAGGCCCAGAAAACATATTCAACAAAATTATAGAAGAAAACTTCCCCAACCTAAAGAAGGATGTTCCTATGAAGGTACAAGAAGCCTACAGAACACCAAATAGACTGGATCAAAAGAAAGCATCCCCACGCCATATAATAATCAAAACACAAAACATACAGAATAAAGAACAGATATTAAGAGCTGCAAAGGAAAAAGGTCAAGTAACATATAAAGGGAAACCTATCAGAATTACACCTGATTTCTCAATGGAAACCATGAAAGCCAGAAGAGCTTGGATAGATGTGCTACAGACACTTAGGGAACATGGATGCAAGCCTAGACTATTATACCCAGCAAAGCAAGGAAGTAGCAAGGACTAGCATGTGGGAGGGAAGACCACACAGACCAGTGAAGTGTGGAGAAAATTCCGAGCTTGCACTAAAACCGAGCTTGAACATTAAACCTGCAGAGTAAACAAAATCTCCTTCAGCAGCAAGAGGCTAGATTGGATTCTAGGATAAAAAAGTGTCTGGGTCTGCAGCTATTACTCAGTTTCTGTAAGCTATACTTAGGAAGCATCGATGGAACAGTTATTGTGAAAACTCAAACCAACCAAACCCTGCTGTCAGGCTGCTGGTGGTATTAGGCTGTCTTCTCAGTGGTGGAGTTTGGGCTTAGCAAGCATAAAGACCTTGGCTCCACCTTTGGCACTGCAAAAACGCAAGCAGTTATAATAGTAGTTTTGAAGGAGGAAGTTCCTGCCCACCAGCTAAAGCATTTTACAGAGTGGAGAGCATTTCCCTTTGTAAGCTCTATGATGACGCAGCATACATGACTTAGGTCCAGTCAAAGATCTGTCCTATAAGTCTGGCACACAGGGTTCAACCCCAGGAAGGAACCAAATGCACAGCTTTCCTATGATGTAGAATAGCTCTCCCACTGACACGTGAGAACCGGGAAGTCATGCGTGAAGGCATGGTGTTCAGAGTTTTTATTGGGGCTCTTTTACACAGACATGACTCAGTTACTTGGTAACCAATCTCTAGTCCTCATCATTACGACACAAAGCCTGCACCCTCATTGGTTAGTTCTGCTTGCCAAGGCTCCCCGTCAGCACAGCACTCCCAAAGCTATTGACTCTGGACACAGTTGGCAAGGAGAAGTCAGATTTCTTTTGGAGCAAGGCTTCATTCCATACTGTATATCTCTGAAAAGCTGGCTCACTTCATTGAAGTCATGTGCCTCATCAGGGTATTTTGCAATTACTAAAACTCAGGGGGCTAGAGACAGAGATGGCTCAGTTGTTGAAAGTACTTGCTGCTTTTGCTGAATATCCAAGTTTAGTTCTTAGCACCAATGCTGGGTAGCTCATAAGTGCCTGTCACCCCAGTTCTGGGGCTTAATGGGCACCACATACATGTATATAGATACCCAAACACTTAAGTAAAAATAAAATAAATCTTTTAAAAACCCTCAGTAATTTTGGGTGGGATGTAGCTTAATAGGAATGAAAATACAGTAAATCTCACTAATACAGGCTAGGGATTACCCTAGTAGATAGAGGCTTTCCTAGCACGGTTGAAGCTATAGATTTAATTTCCAGTGCTCCATAAACTGGGCATGGTAGTGTACACCCGTGTAATATTAGTGCTTGGGAGACAAAGGCTAGAGTTTCAGAAGTTCAGGGTCATCTTTTGCTACACAGAAAATCCAAGGCCAGCCTGGGATGTATGAGATCTTAACTCAAAAGTAAAACAAAAACAGAGAGATAGCTGGGTGATTAAGAGAACTTGCTGCTCTATCATGAAGAGCTGAATACAGAGCCTAGCACCTCCACTGGGTATCAAACATGCCTGTAACTCCAGTGCCAACCGGTCTGAAGAACGCTTGCGAGTTTAGTGTCAAGATCCTCTTTTGGCTTTGCATACTCTCACACAGACACATGCACACATACATGAAAATAAAATAACACAAGATAAAATTATAATAATAGCACTCTGTGCAGCGCAGAAACCTACAAGCTCTCATGACTGGTATGGAATATGAAGCAACAGAAATGTGGTTATGAGTTTGGATTTTAGACCACAGTGTCAGGCTACATGCTGCTATTTGCTATGCAACTTCTAGCAAATTCTCTCCTTTTTTGTGCCTTAGTTTTCCCATTCATAAGCTGGGTGAGTAACAAATCTGAACTATGAATCAGTACATGCAAAATACTTTAAACAAGATTTAGCATATATAAACTATTTGACTTACCTTTGCAAATTTTTAATCAGTTAAAATGCTAATAAATCACAATATAAAATTTATCCAAAATTGTTGGTCTTTTCTCTTTTCATTTAATTGGTGGCCTGATGAATGTATTTCCATTTCAGAAGTGTAAATTAATAAACATTGGGGAGCTGGACTATACAGAGTCTTCAAGTTCAGTATTTCACTGACTTACTTATTTTTAAATGAATTGGAGATTTTGAAGTTATTTAGATATTGTATAAGTGGGTAAAACCTAAAACATAGTGTAACTGGCATCTTTCTGTTGAGAGGAGTTGCACGCCACCTGGGTTATCGATGCCATGAAGTCCCTTTGATTGTAAAGTCACAATAACAAATGTGTGTCCCTACACAGTCCTGCTTGGCTTCACAATTCTTTCATCACATAGGTGTGTAATATTTGTCAGGAAATACTGCTTTCCTAATGTTGAAGCAAACAACAACAATAACAACAACAAAAAACTCACGGAGATTTCTGCTCACCTCAGAAGCAAAGTTCTTGTTTTTCTATTGTGAAATAGAGAAGAATAAGAAGGAGAAAAGAAAAAAAAATGAAAGAAAGAAAAGAATGATTTCTTTTTAACCACTATGCTAAAAGTCTCCAAATATAAATACAGGTAAATACAAATACATACAATTATATCAAACTAAGTGACTATTCGACAAGGCTGTCAGGGCCGATGCCTCCCTCAGGTGAGGTGCTGACTCTGCCAGGGTGAAGGATAGGCACGAGCGCTCGGGCCTGGGGCACCATGATGGAGGGGACACGCAGTGTATGGAATGTGAAGTGTGGCGCCATGTGCGTGACAATATTGGAAATAAGGAATAATTTACTGACTCCGGGATGGTGAGACAAGTCCCCATCAGCCAGGGAAGGTGACCTTGTCACCCAGCGTTTTCAACTCTCGTGAGAGAAGGGAGCATATGTGTTTTGGGAAGAAACAAACAGCTGCCTTGAAACATGGCCTCTGATGTAAGCAGTTCGTCTCCCTTTCAGCCTGAGACCTAACTGACTAAACTAACGCAGCAGGCGTTTGTAGAAATCCGTCTTGCCTTTTTAGAGATTTTCAGTCTTTGCCATGCTACGCTGACACTAACTTATGAGGGTCACAAACCCCATGAGGACAGTGTTCTCAGTCCTGTAGCATGAGGACGGTGGTTGATTCCAAGGCTGTGCTCAGAGCAGGACATGAGAAACCTGACTTGAGTCGTGGGTCTCCTCGTGTCATTCTTAGTTCAGCTCACAATGCTCAGCTCCCTCTTCTGCTTTTTCCTTTCCTTTTTAATGGGCAAGAGTTTTCAAACTGCAAGGCATGCTGGCGACATTTCCATTTTAAGTGGTTTAAAATTTTAATTCTCTTTTCCATCTCATCACAGCAATTTAAAAAGTTTTATACTGCTTTTTATTATGTTCTATTCTGAACATTTCCTACCACTTGGATCCTGACCCCTCCCCACCTTCCACAGTGCCTGATTTTCTAGAACTCAGAAGACAGCGAGTGCCGCAGGTGGAGAGTAGCCTGTCAAGTGGAAATAGGTCAGGACCCCTCTGCTTTCCGAGACCCCATTACGTGAAAGAGACCGAAGGCTGACAATGGATTTAGATCTGTGGATGTAGTAGCTCACGTCTACACGCACTTTACCTAGCCTGCCCCTGACTTCGGGGTGTTGCTGAGTCTGTCCCTAAAGCATCCAATGGCAGTGTCCTCCTCTAGCTGTACCTGCTGAGGGGAATCAGGGTGCAAGCCTTTCAGTCCATGCCTGACACTGGTGGCATCTTCTGAGTATCCAGTGACACACTCATTAGACTTCAGAAAAAGCAACTAGTGTCTCCATTAAAATGTCCTGAACTATTTGGGCTTCACCCTTAAGCAAGTGCTTAATTGGCTTCTTTCCCTTGAGACTAAACATTTCCCTGTGATGGGAACAGAGGAATTAATAGCTTCTGGGACAGGACAGGGGGAATCCTGGAAAGGACTTTCTCATGTATGAGGTTCTTTTTTAATGGAAGGAAATCTTTGTTAGCACTTCAGCAGGCCTAATTCTTGCATTGTAAATATTGCCTAAATTTATATCTGATTATTGCAAGTCTGTCATTCAAAGGACTGAAAAGAAATAAGCAACAATGTCTACAACAAAGAAACTAGACATAGGCTAGCAGTGTGGCACTTACAAGTTCAGGCAAAAAATAGCCTGCTGTTCCTGGGAAAAGGAAGAAAACCTGTAAGTCAATGGCCGCTGACTTTCTCGGCAGCTTCTTGGTTCTTGCCAGTAAATCATCACTATGCTCACACTTGTAGACCATCTCTATGTTCACATTTGTATGTGCAAAGAATGTGCACAAAGAGCATGTGCTCCTTTCTTCCTTCCGTCCTTCCTTCCTTCCTTCCTTCCTTCCTTCCTTCCTTCCTTCCTTCCCCCCTCTTTTTCTCCCTTTCTTTCTTGATTTACATCTCCTTCTTTATTTTTTTATTGTGTGTATGTGTCTCTGTGTGCATGCCATACATGTGAAGAGCATACCAAGGCCAAAAGAGGGCATTGGATCCCGTGCAGCTGAATTTACAGCTGTGGGATATAGCAGACCACGCAGCATAGGGATTGGGAGCCTAACTCATGTTCTTCAAGAGAGAAGCTAGTACTATTAATCTCTGAGCCATCTTCTGTTGAGGTCTCTACAAGAGTAGAGTATCAAACATATAAATAAAGTGTAGAACTTGTTTGAATTCAAACTACCTGGTTTTGAATTTTCATCCATCTATTGTCAACTGGTTAAATACTATTGTTCCTTTTCTGTGGCTAATGCTAGGGCCTATTTATTCCTGTATTTTCTCTTTCCCTTCTTTAATTAACCATGTACTTAATTGTTCAATGGATATTTATTGAGTTCCTTCATATCAGTTTATATTCAATCTTGTCTGGGTTTATGACGATAAACACAAACCATTAGGTTTAGCATGTGGACCCACACCCTTAATGCCAGCACTTAGGAAGCAGGGGCAGGAAAATCTCTGTGAGTTGGAATCTATCTTGGTGTTTAGAGTCAGTTTTAGGCCAGCCAGGGCTACAAAGAAAAAAGCTATCTATAAAAAAACCAAACCAAGACAAAATAAAAAGGAATCAAAAAACAAACAAAAAGCAAATCTTCCCAAATCAACAAACTATAATTTCTACCTTTTCTCCTCCTAGAACTTAAAGATTTAAGATAACATTTAAATATGTTTGGTCATGTATTTATACACAAAAATGTCTTTGTGTGTTTGTAGTACAAGCACTAGTGATAAAAGCTATGAAGAAATAAAGGTTAATAGTTGCTGTCCCAGCATTTAGCAGTTGAATCAGGATGATCACCATGAGTTTAAGGTCTGCCTGGGCTACATAGTGAGCTCTACAATAGCCTTGAGTGATTCTCTATTTCAAAAAATAAAACAAAACAAAATGAGAGAAACAAAGAGAACAGAAGAAAGTGGGGAAGGATGAAAAATTAACAAAGAAAAGAGGAAAGGAGAGAAGAAGGAAGGTGAGGAGAAAGGAGGAGAGGAGAGGAGAGGAGTTCCTTCTGGAAGGTTTCCAGAGGGACTGACCTGTTTGGGGACTGAATGACTGATATGAGCAGAAAAGAGCGGTGTGGTCATCAAGGACTTCATAGTTCTCCTGCTAGAAGTGTTAAGCAAGACCGTGTGAAGGAATGAGCCTAAGTTTAAACGAGTCACTCTGGTTGTTGAAGGGATAGCTGATCTGAGGCAGTCTAGGGAAAAGAGGGATTTGGGTATCAACAAAGAGGAGAGAGGTAAGAGCGCCAACCTCTGTCTTGGCAGGAGAAGGAAAGTACACGCTGGTTGGCTGGATTTAGGAATCAGGTGGAAGGTGACATACAAAACATGACCCTCCCTCCCATCTGTGCCCTGTGATTTCCCTTCAGGTGACCTTTCTTTTTGGACTATGTCCTCATCTTGCTCTCAGTCAGAAATAAGCTGAGCTGGTTTTTCCTTCCATACCAGGACCTTGGCTACGGAAAAGTCCCACACGTGACCTCTCACGTTGGATAAACACCCAGAGGGTTTTGTTAGACCTAGCTCTTCTGCAATCAAATAATCTGGACGTGACTAAAGCCACATTCTTCAGCAGTGATGATTTGTAGGTTTATAGTACATGTGATGAGCCATGAAACAAACTCCATTGTCCCCTCAACTCCTTTTCAATTCTGGGTGGGCTTCATTCTTCATCAGTATCAGCAAAGAGAGTGGAGACCCGGAGACCATCCCTCCTCCAGGTCTGGGGTGTTTCTGATTGATTGGTTTTCCTGTATTGCCTACCCACGAAACCTAGGTAACAATAATCTTCTCTTGGTTTTAGGTCTATTGGGAATAATTCCTTTCTGTTTCTTCTCCAGGTTTACAGAATATGTCTCCATCAGGTGCCTTCCACAGGAGACTTCATCTCTTTCCAAATTTCTTTGAACAGGCTTTATTAGTGATAGCCACAATAATATGCCTGCTCACTGCCATATATCATATGATTTGTCACCCTGCTTAGCTCTTTTCAGCTCTTCCTTTTAGTGGGGTGGCATCACCCTCTATCAAAGCCATTTGTGGCAGAGGTGGACTCTGAGCTCAGGCGGGGGTTGTTTCAAAGCTCTTGACGCTGATCTTGGGTATCTGAGAGAGTAACCTGAGGTTCTCTGTGATAGCCACACACTGGTGTGGCCTGTGATCGACTCTGTGTTGGCAATGAGAAATCTTTTAAAATATTTCCATGACATACATCTGTTTATGGAGGGGTGTATACCATGCTTCACAGGTGGAGGTCAGAAGACAACTCTGTCTTCTGTCAGTTATTTCCGTTTACAACGAAATTCCTAGGGACAGAACTCAGATTGCCAAGTTTGGTGACAAGTGCTTTTACCGTCTGCACTATCTTTCTGACCCATGAAGCTCACTTTAAAAAAATATTTTATTTAATTTTATGTGCATGGTGTGAGGGTGTCAGATTCCCTGGAACTGAGTTACAGACAGCTGTTGAGCTGTTATGTGGGTACTGGGAATTGAACCTGGATCCTCCGGAAGCAGCAGTGTTCTTAACCACTGAGCCATTTCTCCAGTCCTAAGAGGTTGCTTTGAACACACGAAGGAAAACTTTATCTAATCACCTCCAGGTCCAGCACTCTACTAGTTTTTGCATTCATTTTTTGCTTTTTCTCTTTTCAGTTTTCCTTCAGTTGCATTAAAAGAAGAAATCATTTTTGTGCAATTTCATATTTTTTTGCCTGAGCCAAAAAGCTTGATTAAATCAGCACAGTTGATAAAGTAATAGTCATGATATGGTTGAATTAAGTGAAAAGATGTGTCCTAGGCATGGGTCTGCCAAGTAATGAGTATTTCTAATGTCTAATGTGGATACTATCATAAATACACCATTAATGGCTTCTTCATATCAAAGAACAACGGTTAGCATAAAGCATTTATATAATCTGTGTTAGTTAGTGTTTAATCCAGAACAAGGTGGAGCTAAGAATCCACTCACTTGTTCCACAAGTGCTGAAGGCCCTCTGTGTGCCTGAGGTTGAGGTTCAATGATGCTGAGATTTAGAAAATCCAGAGTCAGTAAACATGAGTTCAAATGTCAATTTGTGCAATACTGTGAGGCTCAATAAACTATTTTATCTCTCCAAGTCTTAAATGACTCCTTTAATAATTAAGCCTAGTCCGAGGGCCACTTTTACAGCACTGTTAGTGTAGTGAATGGGAGTGAATAGAGTTTATGTAGAAAGATACCCAGCATATTCTAAGTGTTCAGGGAGCATCACCCGTTATTACAATAGAGGAGAAGACAACTACACATCAGGGAAATTTATTTCAATAAGCATTTATTAAGAACACAAACCCACATGTACAAACATAGCTAGTTAATCTATCATTTATCTATTCCCCAACCTTCTTTCATAATAATTTTTTTCACTCAAATTCATATTGTATAGCCCTAGCTATTCTGTAACTCACTACATAGGCCAGGTTGAGACCCACCTGCCTATGCCCCCCCCCCAGTCCTGAGCATACACCACTACACCCAACTGAGAATAATGACTTTTAATATCAGAGAGGTAGAGTTATAAATCATTCTAAAATTATTTTTGTAGGATAGTACATTTCTATAAAGCACAGATTTAAATATCAACTTAGCAATCTATTTTCTATTGGAAGGAAGTGAGACAAAACATAGCTTTCTAGACCAGAAGAGGAAAAATAGTAGAAACGTAAACAGGATTCCCGGTGAGTGGAAGCTCTGCTTCTCAGAGGGGCCTGGATAAAGAATAAGGAAGCTTGAATCAACCATTTTGATGTCTTTTGCTGTTTCCATAGTATATGATCCTATGAAGAAAGGAAGACCTGAATTTTCATAAAACTACAGATGACACTACAACCCAGCACAAACTAGATTTTGCTGCTGAAGGCAAGCATGGCCTAGTGAACTATGCACAGAGAAACAGGCTGGGCAAGGCCACCCTGGGAGCCAGTTACTGGTGCTGGGCTGAGGTTGAGTGGGGTTTTGGGGTGAAGTGTCATTCTTCTGGAATTGGGAATAAGGCAGCTGACCTCAGTGTCCTCTGAAGCTTAAGGGAACAGAGTCCCAGTCGAGATGAAGTTCCTGTGACATTTTAACAAGGGTAGTTTTGTTTTGGTTTGGTTTGGTTTTGGTTTTTCAAGATAGGGTTTCTCTGTAGCTTTGGAGCCTTCCTGAAACTACCTCTTGTAGACTAGGTTGGAACTCATAGATATCTGCTTGCCTCTGCCTCCCGAGTGCTGGGATTAAAGGCATGTACCACCACATTCTGGCACAAGGGTGTTGTTTTAAGGAGCAGTTAGTTCATTCTATTTTTCCTGAGGACTGCCTCCATCTCTGACACCCATGTTGCAGCAGACCTAGACAGGAGGACGTTTAGTGGAAGGCAAAGTCACCAATGAACAAGAAAACAGATTTGCTGCAGGTGGGAGAGAGAGGATCTGTTGCAGGTAGAGCGGGTGGGTAGGGTCCCTGCATGAAGTGTGTGCCTTCGGCGGACACTGCCGGGGCATGTGATCAAGTAAACATGCCACACGCAGCAGAATTAGTTGAATTAGACACAACGGAGAATAAGGTAAGAGACAAGGCATGAGCTCTGCCTGGTGGCACTTTTAAAAGGTGCATGTGTCGTATAACTGATGGTGGAAAAGGACCTCGTGACATTATTTGAGAGTTTGTTTAATGAAAGGGGGAAATGTAACTTAACAGGTTTCATAGCTGCATAGAGGAATAGGAGAAAGAATAGGGAGGGGCTTGCAGCAAAAAGGGTGGAATAGGGTACCCCCTTCCAACTATGGGATCACTGGCAGAATGTTTCAAATGTCCTGTAAAATATCGGGAGTAAGGTACCTGGAAGCAGACATTTGGATTGCTATCTCAAGGGTATCTGGGCCAGATCTGACTGCTAAGATGGATGAGCTTACAGCAGAAGATGCAGGTCCCATGAGTGAGGTAGGGAAATAAGATCCAATGGCTTTGTATGAAGCAAGGATGGAACGAAAAAGAAGCAAGTCACCCAGTGACTCGTTAGTCAAAGAGCCAGGGGCAAGGAACTCTTGGGTTCAAGAGAGGAGAAATGAGGCCTCACTAGTGGGGGATGTCCAGAAGTGATTGTTGGCAAAAGGGACCAGTGGTAGGGCTGAAGGCGGTGAGTGGGTGTTCCCCCATTCCCAAGGACATCAGAAGGATGACGGATGCTTGGTGGTTTCTTCCATGGCTGGGAGAAGGGAAGCTTGCCAATTCTGCCAGTGTTGTGTGGTTGGCCCAGCAATTTGTTAATTGGAAAAGTGAGGCAGTCACATGTGAACTGGATTCCTGGGTCCTGGCACACATCGGACTTCTGGCAGGCAGAGGGAAACACCAGGAAAGCCCTCTGGGATCACAGCACCAATTTTACAATTTAAAAAGCGGTGTGAAAAAGATGGCTTGCAACAGAGCTCACAAGGAGGGTTTTTATGGGGGGAAGGGAATGGGAAAAAGGGGGAGGGAAGGGAGAAGACCGGCCTCTGTGGCCAGGAGCAGCAGAAGAGAAGAGAGAGTCTGAGAAAGAGAGCAAGATAGAGACAAAGAGAAGGGAGGTGGGCAATGTCCACCTTTTAAAAGGGAACGTAGCAAATGTGCACAGGAGGTGCTCGTAGTGGCTGACGCTGAGGACGCATCCTGTCAGAACTCTAACAGCTGGCCAGTACAGATGTCTGAATACTAACAGTTCCCACAGACTGGAAGAGTATGAGATGCCAGAGCTGGGAAAGAAAAGGTGAGGAGAACTCAAAGTACGACACGACTGGCAGCTGCCCTCATAGCAGCACGTAAGGAGGAACAGGGTTCTAATCTCCGGAGTTGGTTCAAAGCGGGAGACAGGCCAGAGCAAGGTGGCAAGGCAAGGCTTATTTATAGACCTTGAACTCTAGTCCCAGTAAGACTTGGGTGAATAGGGCGCAATCATTGTTGACAACCTATTGTGGTGACACAGAAGGCCTCAAATCTTTCTCACCTGTGCTTGAGTGAAAGGGTCAGGTATCACATGTGGTAAGTTGGAGGCAGGTGTAGAGGCTGAGAAACCCAGAATCTCCACAACTACTTTATATTTAATTTATAATAGTCCACCATATTGCTTAGTTACAAAAAACAGTATATACTACTAAATGGTGGATTGTGTCTAGGAATCAATCGTTTGAGTCAGTTTTATTGTGTCTAATCTATGTAAGTCATAAGCCAAATTATCATGTGTATATACATATATACATATATTACTCATTTGTGCACAGTAGAGGCCAGGAAGTACCAGGTGTCTTTCGTATCTCTCTGTTTACTAGAGTCAGGGTCTCTCACTGAACTTGGTTTTGGGTTTATTTTATTTTTTTTTTTTTGCCTGGACTTGCAGCCCCCAAGCTCCTGTCTCCATACCCCTCTCTTCTGCCTGGCATTGGGGTTCCAGGTGTATTTGAGAGCAGGCGTAGTTTGTCTTGTGGGTGTGGGGATCCAAACTCAAGTCTTGAGGCTTGTGCAGCAAGAGCTCAGACCCACTAAGTCATCAGGAAACTTTTCTTGGAGCCAACCCTTTCTACTTCCTGTTCTGTAGATTTTGTCTGGGAAACTAGTTCCTGTAGTGAAAAGTTCTGGGGAAGAACATTATTATTTGACAGGAAAATTGATCACACTGGTGACAGTTCTTTTTCTAAGGAAAACAAAGTGCCCTTCAAACTTGTGGTAGCACACTGTAGGTTTCTTTCAGGCAAGATCTGATTGGAGCATACTGATACCCAATAAATGTCTAAAGGGGCTCAGCACAGGGAAAGACTCAAGTCACAGTGTCCCCAAAAGTAAAGTCCGGGCACTTCATTATTAACAGAAAGAGAACTCACTCTCCATCATCTGGGAGAGCAAATGTGATCTAATCCATTTCTCCTTCAAACCCGCCTCTTAGGATTCTCTTCCTAGCAGGTCTCGCAGCTGTTCTGGAGGGCATCTGAGTCAAACATCTTGCATTCATCCATCTGCAAGGGAAATTTGCCCTCTGCGGGAATCCATGCAGTGTGGCAAGGATGCCCTCTGGGTGGTCTGATTGCATGGGAGCCCTCTTACAACTTTGTAATTGTATGTAACTGACAGGATGCAAAATAATTCTTAGGTATAGATGTTCAGAGTTCATCGTGCCTCTCAGAGCTTTGCACCCTGCTGCGGAAAAAAAGCTAGTCTTGCGGCCATTTGCACATTCATTTCAATATTCCTGAGCTGTAAATGTGTCTGTTTTTCAGTTTCTCCCTTGAATCTGATCTAACATCTGCCTGGCTCCTTTTTCTATGAGGGAACTAACATCTGCAGCACGTGTTCAGTTTATGCTCTCATAAGTCATGATTATACCTTCTGTGAGGGGCGTTGTCTTTCAGCACTGCTTTGTCTTCTGTTTTGTTTTTTACTGCTGCTCCGCATCCTTCACTAGCTATGTGTAGGGTTTTGGATTTTTGGGAGGCTCCCTAATTTGCTTTGTTCTCTGAAACAATGTCACTGCTGTCCTAGCTGCGGTAGGTAGATGATTTACTTTGATAAGTGTGTGTACAGATACAGTTATGATCAAATACGTGACAAGACACAGTTTAAGAAAGGAAAAATTCTTTTTGGCTCATGATTTGAGGAGACGCCCTTCGAGATGTGCTAGCAGAAGCATGAAATGGCCACATTGTGTCTGCTGCAGGGAAGCAGAGAGATGAATGCTGGCATTCATCTCATCTTCAGGGTTTCCCCATTTTAACTCAGTCTGGGACCCTAGCCCACATTGTTGCTCCCATATTCACTATGGGTCTTATCTTTTTCTCTTCAGTCAAACCTTCCTGGTAACATTTTAATCTATGGCGGGGAGAGGGGGGTTCTGTCTTACTATTTAGATGAAGACGACCTTGAAGTTGGGATCCTCCTGACTCCACCACCAGCGTGTTGGGATGAGAGACATGTACTACATGTACCACCATGCTCAATGTATGCAGTACTGGGGATGAACCCAAGACTTTGTGCACGGTAGTCAAACATCTGCCAAATGGGTCCCATCCCAGTCATGATGATAATTTTTCACATAAATCACCACAGCAGCATCCTAATTGGCATCCTTTAATGCTGAGTTCCTCACACTTACCTAGATTCTACTGCATACACTTTAGCTCTTTCTTCCTCTTTGAGTTCCTTAAGGGTTTGTATCAACCTTAAATCATGGGCTGTGTTAAGAATTGGGGCCTTTAAGATATACTTGAGGTCAACATTGAGTGTCTTCTTCAGTTGCTTTTTTTCTTTTTGAGAACAGGTCTGTCTTCGAGATTACTGATTACCCACAAAGGTTCGTCAGCAACTTCCAAAGATCCCCCTTCTACCCCTTCCTCTGCATGGTAGTGCAAGTCTTTTGCATGAATGTTGGGGAGCTGAACTCAGATTCTTATGCTTGCCTGACAAGCCCTTTACCAACTGAGCCATCTCCTCAAGCCCTAGTGCACCTTTACTACTTTGAATATTCCACTCACATCCAGGCCTTCCCTCATACACATACCTTTCTGTCTTCACCTACATTTACTGAGATAGTGTCCACAGTCTTTCAGCTCAGATCTCACAGGTCACTTTCATTGGGAGGCCCTTCTCGGTTATCTTCCTTATTTTATAAGTACGATGATACTGAGGGGCTACAGTCTGTCTCCCAGAACACGGATGCTTCCATGGTAACAGCTGTTATCTTCTCAACTTTCATTGCTTTGTTGTTAATTCTAAACTTCAGTGGTATTTAGTGAGATGCACATGACTTGGGGTCAGCTTCGGGAGATGGCTGGCTTAGCAGTTTTTATTTTTCTACTAAGATTTTACCATATCATTAAACAACATAGCAAGAGTGGGGGCCACTGAAGATCCTTCTTCTCCAAATCTCTTCTTTTAAATAGAAAGGTTAATCTGTCTTCTTAGAGGACACATCCAGGGAGGTTATCAGCAAGGAGGTTAGTGGCATAACTCTGAAGCTATAAGTAAGGAGTGTAGGGTTCTAGAATTTTGTGAGACCAAAGTGTCCCTTGGGAGCTTGCTAGAAAGTCAGTATCTCATGCCTCAAACCCATATATCCTGGGTCAGAAGCTACATGGTGTTAAGACACTAGGTGTTCTGATTGTACAGCGGAGTTTGCAAAAAACCTATTTAAGTGTTCCACATTTACTCTGAGTCATCACAAATTATTTACCCACCACACAAATTCTTCTGAAATTATAAAGGCTCTCTACTTTATTTTTACGTCCTAAGGCTGCTGAGACATTGAAGGTGTTGGTATGTGAGAAGAACTTCAGATATTTCATTTAGATACACCTGGACAAGCTCTTGCTAACACAGATGCACACTGAAGAGTAAAATATACCCTTGGCTTATGAGACACTCATCTGCAGAGAGACACTGCAGATAGGTGCTCTCTTGTGAACTAGGGTGTTAACACTCCCATTTGGAGATTTACTTCGGATATTTTTTTTTGTCATCTGTGTGTGACCTACCTCACATAGGAGTGATATGTTTGTCTGAGCTTATCTTCAAGAGGATTTTATGAATAGTTTCCGGATGAAGGACAGAGCCAGGCCATCTAGACTTTCTATGAATTTACAAATTACAAGTGAATTTCCTGGAGATTTCTTTCCTATTACTCACTCTAAGTTCCTTTGCTTTTGACTTAGGAGAGTGGGTTGAAAAGCAAGGTCTGGAAGATTTTACACAGTCTCCAACACTACTGTACAAGAAAACACAGTTGCTAAAATGAAGGCTAGAAACACATACACACATACACACACATACACACACATGTGCATGCACACACATGCACAAACAGACACACCACAAATAGCAGAGGCCCATAAGATAGCACAGGTTCTTACAGATAAGCACTGGAGAAACCAGGAATGTTCATCACACAAGGTTATCTCTTCAATGGAGGAAATGTATATCTCTTTCCCACCCAGAAGGTTGTAATGGATATTGTTAACTACCTGGTAACCTTTCCTATTCATAGGGCCAGGCCCTACACGCCCCCCCAATAATGTTTATCTAAGACTCTCCCTCTCCAGACCTTATCTTTAGCTTTGTTTCTCAGTTAACAAAACCTATCCTTAGAGGAGATGTTACACATATACTTTATAGCCTGCTGACCACCATGCTATCCCAGTCAGAGACCACACCAGATCCTAGGCTTTAAGCTATGGAACCCATCTTCATGGGAGAGGTCACATGAACTTTTTGGAAGTGTTTTGATGTAGTCAAGCCTTAAGCTTTATTGTGCATGTGGGATTGGCATCATTGTTACCAGGAAACCTTTATCCAAAACTGTACTGTACTTAAATAGGTCTGGTGCAATCCTTTAATCCCAGCACTTGGGAGGCAGAGGAGGGCAGATTTCTGTGAATTCAAAGCCAACCTGATCTACAGACCTAGTTCCAGGACAGCTAGGGCTGTCACACAGAGAAACCCTGTCTCAATAAACAAACAAACAAACAAATAGATATGTCTAAAGTAAACTGACCTGGCGTCAGACTCTAGAAGTTTGACCAGAACCAGCAAACTAGGTCCTGCAAAACTAACTCTCCATCTTCTATCACTCGACTCATTCCCCCACCAACTGTGGAGCTTGAAGGGACCCCACAGAAGCTGACTGGAACTGGCAGGAGTCACTGAAGTGGGCACAAGAGACACCTTTGAGTGTCTGAAGTTAAGTTATGATTTATTATAATATTAAAATACACACCCTTTGGTAGAGAGTTCAGATACCAATAAGACATAGGATTCCTAAAGTTCTACTTACCCCTACATGTAACAAAGGCTTGAGGAAGGTCACATTAATGTTATTTAAATCCCCATCCTCTGAACAACTTGAGTATTAGAATTAGCTCTTTTTCTCTGTTCTGGCTCACCTTGCAAGTCTTCTATTGCTTTGCAAACTGTGCCTGCTTCTGCTGTAACAATGGGTCCATGCTGAGGTTCTGCTTAGGGACACAAGAACCTGGATCCCAGAAGCTGCTCATTGAACACTAATATCTGCCTGCCAACATGGCTTCCATGCAACTCACTCTCCTCTTCTCTCTATTTCTATTCTTGCTTTTTCTTTCTTCTCTATGGCTCCCTTTATTGCCAGAGACTTCCTCAGTGAGTTCTGAGCTCTTCCCAGCCCTCAGATCAGGCTAAGGGTTGTGGGCGGGCTTCTGTCCAGATGTGAGTGATGTGAATGCAGGATGAGGAGAAGACAGAGGTACGCTTGAGGTCGGGAGCTTCCACTTCTTCACACTTTTACTCTCACAAAAGTGTTTCCTAGCTTAGCCTGAGACTATGACACCAACTGAACTTGAATCATGGTAAAGCCCTATTATCCCCTCCAGCTAGGAGGGAGTGAGTGTGAAGCCCAGTCCTCTGCAAAAGTATTTATTGAATCTTGGGGTGTCAGTCAATGAGCCATGGGGAATGAGAGATGAATTTCCAAGACCATGGTCTTGAAGGACTTTTCACTGTTCCATCATGTGGTGGTCTGAGAAACAAGGGACGGGTGACTTTTGGAAAAGTCTTAGATAACAAAATAAGGCTTGTGTTAGTTACTTTGCCTGTTGCAGTGATTAAAAAAATACTCTGACAATAATAGTTTAAGGGAGCAAGTGATTATTTTGACTAATAATTGGATAGTCAATCATGGCAGAGAGGTCACATACCAGGAGCTTGGAGCTGGGCATGGTGCATCCACAGTAAGGAAGGAGAGAGAGAGAAATGCTGAGGTAGCTTTCTCCTTCGTGTGTTGTCCAGCACTCAAGCCAAGGAAATGATGCTGACCACCATTGGGATGGGTCTTCCCACCTCATTTAAACTTCATCATGATAATCTCACAGCAACGCCAAGAGGCCTGTCTCTTAGGTTATATCAGCTCCTGTGAAGCTGATAATCAGCACCAACAGTCACAGATGGGTGTGGTGATGATGCTCTCTTTACTCTGAAGTTTTTACATTTCATTTTACTACTCTCACACCACCATTCTATCACCTATCTTTATATCTGTACAACATTATCTTTATACAAATAGAATGAGTCTCTGTTTTATACTCACATTTTCTTGTATGTAGTTTTCTACAAATCCTTTTATTTAAGAATATATTACAGTTGCAAGCGAGGGGAAGAGAAGGGTCTGAGAGAAGTTGGGGAAGGGAGAGGATGAATATGATCAAAATATAAGATAAGAAGTCTTCAAAGAGATAATATGAATGCTATATTTTCAAAAGAATATATTACAGAAACTTTCAGATCAGCATCTATAATGGAGCTCCATCTTCTGCATGGGTTTAATTATATACCCCTGATTATATGTGCCATATACATACCATTGTGCATGTATGTACACATTATTGTAGAATCAGATGATAGATGTGGATTTGCTAAATCATTAGGCAAACATGATATAATTGAAGGGTAACTGAGAAAATGCTTCAAGATATAAAATAAAGACCCCCAAATTCTATAGCAATTTATGTTCCTACTATCAGAATACAAAAGATAAGGTTTTTCTTTACAAATACAATTTTTGTCAATAAAAGAGAGGAAGAATACTGCATTATAGATCTGCATTTCCTTAGTAGATTGATTATCATATGGTGTAGGAGGTTCTTCTGTTTGTGTGTTGCTTTCATTGGTTGAATAAAGAGACTGCCTTGGCCTCTTGATAGGGCAAGAGTAGACAGAACAGAATGCTGGGAAGAAAGGAAGTGTGGCAGATGACATGAATCTCAGGCCTGAGACAGACATAGGTTAGAATCTTGCAGGTAAGCCACAGTCACATGGTGATACACAGATTTAATAGAAATGGGTTAATCAAGATATGAGAGTTAGCCAATAAGAAGCTAGAGATAATGGTTCAGGCAGTAATTTAATTAATACAATTTCTGTGTGATTATTTTGGGTATAAGCTAGTGGGGCTTCCGGGACAAACAAGGGGCCCGTTCCTCTGTGCTACAATCATACATTTTAGGACCATTGATACTTTTCAAAAATATTTATTTATACATTCTGTTGTTTTTTTAGTGTATATATGTGTGCCTGTGTTTTATCTGTATGCAGATATGCAGACATCTGCAGAGGCCAGAAAAAGATGCCAAATCCCCTGGAGCTGGAGTTACCGCTGTTGGTAAGCAGTCTGTAGGTGCTGGGAACCGAACCCATGTTGTCTGCAGGAGTAGTAAGTTCTCTTAACTGCTGAGCCATATCTTCAGGTCCCACTTGCATTTCTAATGTGAATTCCATGGTCCTGTTCCCACTCTTTCCTTTCTTAGGTTTATGGAAAGTCTTTGAACAGAGCTGCCATTAATCTGGTAGCTACTGTCTTATACATGTTATATATTCCCCCTATTTTTTAATTCTTAATTTTGAGACAGAGTCTTACTCTTTTATATACACTGGCAACTTCAAACATGCAATGTCTCTTGTCTCTTAGTGCTGTGATCAGAGACAGGTGCCACTGCACCCAGCTGTCTCATTGTCTCATCTCTTAATTCATTTTGCCTGTGTTCTTTGTTTTTGTAGTTGCCACACAGAATTTTATTTTCTTTCTTAAAAATGTGTGTGTGTGTGTGTGTGTGTGTGTGTGTGTGTGTGTGTGTGTGTACTTGTTAGTGTGGGTATGGAAGCCTGAAGCTGATGTTGGGTGTCATTCATCAATGTCCATATTTGTGCTTTAAAACAGGGCCCCTCATTGAATTGTATTAATTTTCCAGGCTGGCTGGCTAATAGGCTCCAGGGATCCTTCTGTCTTGGTGACCCTTAACCCACAGCCCCTCTGAACCCCCACAATCCCATACCCCAGCAGTGGAAATATAGATTTGCCATTATACCTGGCTTTTAAATGGGTACTGGGAATTCAAATTCTGGTCCTCATCTTGCATAGCAAGCACTACTGACTGAACCATCTTACAGCCCTATTATTATTATTATTATTATTATTATTATTATTATTATTATATTATTATCATTATTATTATTATTGATGTCCTTAGACTTTCCTTTTATCACTTTTGAGTTTCATTTCATGTCTTGTCTTGTAAAGGTCCCACATCAATGCCAAGAGTAAAACCTAATCCTGAGCTGGGAAGGCAGTTCAGTGAGTGACTGCTTGGTTAACACACCCAAGGTTCCATCCAAACACTAAAACTAAAACAAAACAAAATCCCCAGCTAATATTGAACCTTAAATTCCTGAACATGAGGATGATTTAATTTGGTTCATCCATTGTACTTTATTAAATAAACTATAGTTTAAAGTATAAAAACATGGTAAGGGGCTGGGAGTATACTCAATGATAGTGTGTGTGCGTGCTTAATATGCTTTAGGCCCTGGGTTCCATCTACAGCAAAAACAGATAAATAAATGCATGATACAGCTACTTTGTACCTTGAATTAACAGAACCTAAACTTATAAAATCATCATTCAATTGCCTTAAAAGCATGTTTGTTAATCAGAGTATTTCCCATTTCTACTAAGATTGAGTTCTTCATGCTTGCCGTAGCTCTGAGTGTCCTTATGTTTATTATATCTCTTGGAAAAACCTGCAAAGCCTGTTGGTGGCACGTTCTTGCTTTCTTTTGGTATGGAAAACACAGGGACCTTGCTTATTGTATTCCTTATCTGGTTGTTTACTTAGGTCGTGTCTAGGGTGGGACTTGCTTAGTGAGTGTTCCCAAATGCCTCCTGGAAATCCAGAAGTCACATGTTTAGAGACCTTAGGGAAGTTTTCGGGGCTCCTAAGGAAGTCATCAAGTGCTACCACAGGTCAGAGAAGTCAAAATTGATGGATGAAACTGACTCATTGTAGAAACCAGGTCCCTAATGAATCAAGGTCATCAGTGCCCAATCCTACCAGGTCCTGGCCACCCTTCCTCACCTCTCTTCTTCCAGGTCACTTAGGTATCACCCTTTCTGCCTGGTCACCTATGACAACAAGAGTCCTTTAAAGGCCTTTGAATATCCTCAGGCCTTCCTTCTAGAATCTTCTAAAGAGTGGAGAGAAACCAACTTAAATGATAATTTAAACTGTCTTTTAAATCTATTCCTGTGCCCCTCCCTGGCTCAAGAAAACAAGCCAAATTATCCAGACATGAAGATGGATAGCTTTATTTTTTAGTTCAGAGAGTTGGCAGGTGCTAGTTTACTCATCACAGAGACAATATGTCTGACGAAAACAACTTAAGGAGGAAAGGCTAGTCTGGACTCAGAGTTTGTGGGTGACGTCCATCACTATGGGCAAGCCATGGCAGCAAGAACATAAGAAAGCTGCTTACAGGGCACCCACAGTCGGGAAACAGAGAACAGTGATTGCTGGTGCTCAGCCTTCTCTTCTCCTCTTGCATGGTTGGAGATCTCTAGCAAGGGGGTCAGTGCCACCCACACTTAGGATGGTGTTCCCACCTCAGCTAACTTCAGGTAGTCAGTGCCTCACAGACAAGCCCAGAGCATCATCTCTGTGAGTCTCATTTCTGTAGAGTTGACAGCATTAGCAGGTGTATATGTTACAGGCATAGATTCAAGTCTGGAGGGCACCTTTTTAGGTTTCCACTTTCTTGTATCCTAGAACAATGAATTGGACCAGGTATACACTGACAACAGTAGAAATAATGACAGAATGACAGCCTATTAAGGGGGAAAGGCACCCTGAAGAATGGAACTGAGCCAGAGAGGTAGTAAAGGTTAGAACTTCAAAATAGACTTATACCAGCAATTGTGACCCTTTATAGGCTGTTTACATGATGCCCGACTTTTTGAGGTTTTCTCTGGCTCTTGTATGTAGTCTTGGTAGGGAGTATTTCTAGTCTTCCTTTCATTGGCTTCTTTCAGATTTTAATCTAGATGCCCCTCTCTGCCTCACTCTACTGCCTAAGAAATGCCCCCACCCCATCACAACTTGTTTCTCAGAAAGTGAGAGCAAATTCATTTTTCTCAGAGGTCCATGCTAGCTGGAGTAGCACTCTCTGATAGTAACACCCAGGGCAAACCTAACCTCAGTCAGTAGTTCCTGGGCCCAGCAGAATGGCCACCTCTCTGGGCTTTGCTGCCAGTCATGTGAGCTGATAGTGGACTTACCCTCCTATTGAAGCAGAAGGTAAGGACAGATAATTCTAAGAGTGAACTCAGTGTCATCCAATTAATGGAGAAAACCAAGGTGAAGCTTCGGACAGATTCCACTTTCTCTTTGGAATTTGGCATTATTTCTAATGCCAGCTTGAGAGGAGTTGGTACAGTGGAGGGAATTTCTTAAAGTGTGTAGTCAGAATTTAAAAATCCAAGATGGGTGGTGGTGGTGGTGCACACCTTTCATCTCATAACTCAGGAAGCAGAGCCAGGCAGATCTCTGTGAGTTTGAGGCCAGCCTGGCCATCAGAGAGAGTTCCAGGACAGCCAAGGCTACACAGAGAAAACCTGTCTTGAAAAACCAAAAAGAAAAATAAAAAAAAAATCTAGAGCTCAGGGAAGGTTGAGACAAAGGTTGGAGGTTGAGGGAGGAGAATGGGAAGACTGTTCTGTTTTAACACCAGTGAAACCCTTCTTTCTTGACTTTAAAAAAAATTCCATGAACAGCAATTGCCAGAATCAATGTTTCTAGCACTTGGATGTGAGTCTCAGCCCAGGGTGCTGTTTTGGAAAAGCTGACCGTGTATCTGAGAGCTGTTTCTCTTCACCTGGGTGCATGGGGGTGGTTCCCATAGTTTACCGGACAATGAGGACATTGATTCCCTTAGGAGAAAGGAGGCTGGGAATCTCATTAAGCTCCTGTGGTGTGTGTGTGTGTGTGTGCGCGTGTGCGTGTGCGTGTGCGTGTGTGTGTGTGTGTGTGTGTGTGTGTGTGTGTGTCCAGCACTGAGGGCAGGCAGAAAGAGTGAAGGTTATGACAGACAGTGGGGTTTTCTAAGTGACATCTTAGCCTGAGGTTTCCTTGGAGTGGCTGGCAGGATTTACCTCTGTGAACCTGCAAAATGACTTGGCTTTAAAGTCACCTTCATGAAAGTCAATTTGCTATAGAAGAACCAAATTCAGAGATGCAAGGCACGACTTGTCACGGAAATTTACAGGTGACAAAGGCCTCTCCGGAGGACATTCCTTTTTCCTTTTTTAGCATCTGCACTCAGATTTAGAACAACAAGCAACATTAACTAGAGGAAGAAATAAATATGTTCAGAAATTCAAACTCTATTTCCTAATTTACTCTAGAGAGTCTGTTTTTAGTATATAAATCAGCTCTTGGTGTTTTGCCATTTAAAAATGCAAAAACAAAATGTGAAGATGTGTCATTTGGAAAATAAAAAGAATCATGATGCATGTGCTGTTTTTAATCTCTTCAACAGTCTTCAATGCTATTAGAAAACATTATGCGTGTGTACATATTAATACATTTTTTAAGCCTGAAAGATTCCCAGTTGCCATTTGTTTGCCATATGCTGATGTGAATTCTACCTCTATTGGCGCATAAAGGATGGAAAGCTCTGTAGCTTGGAATTAGCACCATTTGGGCTCTGCAGCTTTTAGGAGTGTGCAAAGTCATGCAGGCTTAGTGACCTTTAGGTAGACTTTAAATAACCCTCCCCAAGACAGGAGAGACAACATATCAAGCTGGGCTAAGTGAGGCACAAAGCCCCGAAGAAGACAGGCATCCAACAAAGCCTGCTCATTAACCCCTTCTCACTGCTGTTCTTGAGTGGCTGGCATGGGTGTCTCAGCGACGTAGCCCAGTGTCTTCTGGATTCCATCAGGAAAGTAGCAGAAGGATTGGTAGGGAAGACTCAGTTGCTCAGGCGGGCTTAGATTTGGCTTAGGTCTAGCAACACACATTTTCTGGAACCCAAGCCCCTGGAGGAGATTCTGTGTTAGCGGGTTCAGGGGTATTGCATAATTCCTGTCCCTCTGTGACATGCTAGGTAGCCATTATGAACTGCCATGTTGAGTTTTCCACAGCAGATTACTCTCTTTTGCTTTGTGATGGCTTGTGACTGTCTTATAAGAAAGCTTCTGGGGAGCTTGGAGGACAGGGAGACTTTCCTGAATGTGAGAACATCACTTCCTAAAAAGTGGCCAGTTGAATACGTGTGCAGACCAGACCCAGCCCTACTTCTCCTCTTCCTCCATGTGAGGAAGCAGGAATAGGAGACTGGTGTCTTCTACCGAGTGATCTTTTGGTGATGGCCAGCAAGAGGTAGCTGCCCACTGGACACAACACAGGCACCTGTATGAGCTCTGAATCACCTGTGGGCCAGTCCTCCCTGGCAGAGCTTTCCTCTGCAGTCTCAGATTGGGAGGTCAGTAGGGGCACGTCTAACTTCAGTGCTAAGTCACCAAGTCTTGCTTCTAGTTCTAGTGTAACTGACCTGGTAGAAATGGAGATATTCTAAATAGGCACTTGCCTTCTTCCATTTAACTATCAGATTATTGAAGCAATGGTCCCCAAAGAATGAGAGTCTCACCGGGAATTTTATATTGGGGAAAGGAAAAGGTCCCACCAGTGGAGGAGCTTGTCTCCTGGAAAGAGATTTCACACAGCTCTAACAACTTTTGGGACTCCTTAGGGGATGAGACTGAAGCCCAGATAGTGAGGAGTCAGTGATGGGCAGGACCACACCTTGACAAGGACTGCTTAGATGTGCATATCTCTGACCCTTTATCTAAACTTTGATTTCACTCAGGACACTGAAGATGGGCCTAAGGGGCCACCTGATCTTTCTGCCCTTCCCAATATGGTCTTATTAAAACAATCTCCTTTTACTGTTTCCCACTATTAATTTTGTACTTTTAATTGCCTTCTCAAGAATGGCTGTGTGAACTTGACTTCTTGGGGTACAGACTGTGACCTCAAGATCGGCAGTATCAGTACTCGCTCAGTTATAGCACAGAGAGGTTCTTGACTTCCAGAATCTCTTCAGATTGGCAACCCTTCCCGTTTGGTTACTTTTGCTCTGTCAGAAGGAAAAAAAAGGAAAAAGAAACATTTGCTCCAATTCAGCTTGGAAAAGAAAATAGAAGGCAGAAGTCAGCTACCAGGCTGTAAAAGTCAGCCCTTATCTTGGCAATTGCTCTCCATTCATTGTTGTTACCTTCTCATCTACTTCCTGGTTGTAAATCTTATGTAAGGAAAATGGACTGTGGGCTTGCTTGGGACTTGGCATGGAGTGTCATCTGGCAAGGCAAACTCACAGCATCTGGCTGAGAGAGGAAACTTAGGTTAGGGGTTGGTGAACACCGCTTCTAACAAGAGAGGGGCACATCCTAGCACCAGAAGAAAGGAAGACCTGGGCTCACCAGAAGCTCGTTTGGCCCCTAAGTGGCCTGGGAATGGGAGGCCCTTCCCTAGAGCACTTAGGGTACAAGTGTCTCAGGCAGTAAGGTCAAGCTTCAAGCTCTAAAGACTCCCACTCTAGTGTATCTCTTTCCCCAACAACACATTTGGCAAATTAATTTCACCTCTTACTGATGTTGGGGAGGAAAAAAAAGCCTGGGGAAAGTAATTAAAGCTTATTTGTGATTCTCTTCATAACAGGTCTTTTTCTCCCTTCTTGTCTTCCTTCTCTCTGCTCCTTCTTCCCTCCAGCTCTGCTGTCTCTCCTTTCCCACTTTCCGTGGCTCTTTTAAGAGCACCGCCATCTATTCAGGGCTAAGTGCCACTACTGCCCCCTTGTGCTTCTGTGATGGAAGAGCACAATCCCAGGGATACCCTCACTCTGGGCAGGATGTACAGAACTGGGAACACAGCACAGACTCCAAATGATAAAATAGGGTTGGCATAGAAAATCCCTATCACTGGAGCTGAAATCCCGGCAGGGCTACCTGACTGGCACCTGGGAAGCTAAACAGCCTGGTCTTGGGGAGCAAGTCCCTTTGACCTGTATACAATGAACTAGAGTGTTAACCTTAGCTCTGGTGGACCCAAGGGCAAAAGCCACATCTGCCATTATGCTGACGTTTTAATGTTTAGCCCAGCACTGACCGCACCTTGATAGAAATTTGATTAGAGTAACCAGCACCCAGGTAAAGTACACCTCTGGGTGAGTCTGTCATGGCATTTCTAGTCAAGATTAACCAAGGGTAGAAGGACCACTCTGAAATATCACTAGCAAAGTCCACAGCCTGGGAATTGTTAGAGAGGACCCAGAGAGGCTCAATGGAAATCAAACAAGAGCTCCAAAAATATTTACTTTGAACCTAGTCCCCTTGGAGAAAGCGGGGTGGATAGAAGATAGTAGTGGAGGGGAAGAAAGCCTGTGAGTGTAAGCATAGCCTACCTTCTATATCCCCTGTACAGTTTATATCGTTCCCCACCTGGCTGCCATGGTGTGAGCTATTCTCCCCACCAGCTCCTTCTCTGCCAAGATGGACTGAAACCTTCAAAAATGTGAGCCAAATGTGTTAGGTACTGGTTTAAGTATTCGTTTTACTAGTAGCATAAACTTGTAAATGATGAACATATTTTACAGATGAGGAGAGTAAAGCAGAGGTGGTAACTCATGCGGACTAGGTGGCAGAGCCAGAATCAAATCCAGGCTATCTGGCTCCTGTGCTCTATCTGAGGCCCCTTCCAGCGGATCTCAGGTCTTCAAGTTTCTGAGTCCCCTCACAGTGTGAGCATCTATCATATCTTAAAAGAGAAAACTTTGGCATGCTAAGCAGAGTTTACGAGAACAATAAACTCCCTACAAATCCTGCTGCTTTCAGGACCAGATAAGGTTTAGAGCATGACACTATCCTGAGTGGGTGGGCAGGTATGCACTGTCTGGGGTGGGTGGGCAGGCACGTCACTGTCCCGAGTGTGCGGGAAGGCGCGCCACTCTCCTGGGTAGGCAGGCAGCATTTACAGACAGAAAACAGCTGCTGCTGGTGTCATAAACAACACCTTTGACCTAGAAAAATGGGACATAATGATTTATACTTGATTACTCAAAATTATCTGTGCATTTATAAAACTTTAATTACTTAATAGTCCATTAAGCAATGCATATATAATGTATATATATGTAATTCTTAAATTAAACTGGATTTAGATTGAGGTGCCTCTGTACCCTGAATTTTCATGTAATGAATGACATTTTAACTCAGTAGATGATTGAAAGTCTAATTCTCATGCATACACGTGTAGTGTGTGTGTGTGTGTGTGTGTGTGTGTGTGTGTGTGTGTGTGGTGTTTGTGTAACTAAGTTTCAGCCAATACAGTATCTGATTCTCAGCTGTTCACAGGCTCCAGCTGATCGTACCACACCCAAATGTGGCAAGCAGAGAGCTGGAACCAATTTTTTGCCTTCTGTTAGTTCTTCCAACTCTGTCTAAAACACTGCTTGCCTATCTAGGGGGAATGGAGCTCCCTGAGGCTGGTTTGTTTCCTAAAAGTATCAGGATTCAAGAATTTTTCTTTGCTTGAATAAACTACTTAATTTGTCAACACCTTTTTAAAAATATACAGTGAATGTCCACAATGATATGCTCATCAGCTGTTCTAAAAGGATGGAGTCTACCATCTATGAAAACGGGGATGAATTTGGAGAAGAAAATGTCACACAAAGTAAATCAGGCACAGGCCAGCAAATGCTGCAGCTTCTCAGTTGTATGGGAGAGCTGAACTGTTGCTCTCACAGAAGCAGAGGATAGGATTGGCATTGCCAGAGATGGGGAGAGTGTCGGGGAGAGGGGAAGCAGAGAGCAGGCTGACTGTGTGTAGGGCAGGAACTGGATTGGAGAAAGAGCCTCCAGTGTTCTACGGGCAGAAGGTAAGCACGGCTGGCAACGATTAATTATGCAAGACACCGAAGAAGGGACTTTGAATGTTTCCACCCTAAGCAATAGTATGTGTGCAAACTACCCCGATCAGGTGATGTGCAAATATTATGAAATTGTAGACGTTTGCCCCATGAACCCTACTTACCCAAAAAAAAAAAAAAAAAAAAAAAAAAAAAAAAAAAAGATATTTCAATTTTTTCAAAATATAGTAAAAGGAAAACATTTTGCCTTTTTGAGTAACATGCCTTGTACATAGGCCTTGATTTCCACACTCTCATCTCCCATATAAATATAGGCATATCCATATATTAGCACATATATATGTATATATGTATGTGTATATATATACATACATGTATGTGTGTGTGCATGTGTACATATAGAAGTCTCTCAGTGAGTCCCTGTGTCCATCCTAAAGGGTTGCTGAGCTATGCTAAATGAGCCAGTGGACACCAAGACATGAGAAACTCAAGACAAGAATGAAATACCTTGAGATTTATTGCCAGGTTGGGTAGAGGAAATCCTGACCCTTCCTGTCCTAGGAATTTTGAAGAGCAGTCCTGTAGAGGAGGGGACCACACATGCTTAGTGTGTGCCCAGATTTGACTTCAGTTGGGCTTGGCTCAAACAGGCACAGAGAAGAGAGTAAGGGCTGGCAAAAGGCTCTTCCAAACCAAGGTGTTATGTAGGCCCCTGGGAATCCTCTGAGCCTGCTCAGCTCAGACAAGGGAAGGTGCATTCATTGCCCGGGCATAGTGGCCTGCTCTGGGATGACTTCTCCTGGCCTCCCTTGGACCCACGGGGCATGATTTGGGCACCTTCCCCAGGAGCAGCAACTACTGGTGGAGGAGCACCTGCACCTTTGTCAAAGAGGCTCTGGGCATGCCCAGAAGTACAGTTTGTGTCATTCAGTAAGACTGGATTTAGTTTTGAACCAGTTTGACCATTAAAAAAATTTATATTATAAAAATCACAAAGGATTTATTTCTCATAATTTATTGTGAACTAAAGCAAGTTACTTAGAAATAAAAATAAAAATGCATATAAATATTTATGTGTGTATAAAATATATGTGTATATAACTGTGTATATATGTAAATATATGTAGTTTCAAGCTTTAATACATATGTTTATGTGTATGTGTGTATATGTATATCTATATATATTTATGTATGTCCAGGCAGGTTAAGTACTGTGCCGATAATGAAGGCTGTAGCTGTCTGAACTAAAGAGGCAAACTGTGGTAAAGAGCCTTTGGATTGACTTAAGAGTACACTGAGCAATTACAATAGCCCTATTTTTAACTGCCAGTAGGCCTCCGTTGCTGTATTTATGTTGCAATCTGTATAGCTCAGATTTCTCATTTGCTTCATTTGCTTTGAGAAGCCTTTTAAAATTGGGATGTAACTCATATGTCACAAAATCCATGCTAAGTGAGCAATACACAGTCTGTTTTGTGGGCAGAGGATTGGGACACCTTCATTGTGATCTAACTGCAGAATATTTTATCGCACACACCCTTAAGAAATCCTGTATCTATTCACTCTTCATGCTCCCAACTTTGAGCTCTTGGCAACTACTAACTTCTTATAAAGATTTCCCTATCCTGAACTTAAAAAATATATATGCATGTATGTGTGACACAGTTGTATGTGTGCATGTCTGTTCAAATGGGTGTGAGGGCCACGTGCACATGTGTTCCCCTTGTGTGTGGAGGCCTGAGACTGACATAAAATAACCACTCAATCACCCTCCTCTTTATATATTGAGGCAAGGTTTCTCATTGAGCCTTTTTCTAGTTTGACTACTGATTTGTAGACCAGGCTGGCCTCGAACTCAGAGTTCTACATGCTTCTGGCTTCTGAGTGCTGGGATTAAAGGCCTGTGCCACCACCACCTGGTGACTACACGTTTTTCAGCCATTATAAATATTCTGATATGAACATTGGTTTACAAGTTTTTGTACACACACACACACACACACACACACACACACACACACACCTTGAATTGTCTTGAGTTTATATGTATCAGCAGTAGAAACATCAGGCCATACAGTTAAAGTACTACTACTTTACTATCATGGGAACTACTTAACTGTTTCCCAACATTGCTGCAACATTTTACATTATCACTAGTGTGTGCAAGGGTTCAGATTCTCCACAACTTTTCCCTTACTTACTTTTATCCATCTTTTTGATGATGGCCGTTCCAGTATGAAGTGCAATCATGTGTTAAGAATAATTCCAAAGGTTTCCAGCAATGCCTTGTGTGGTTTGCACAGACTTCTGTCAAATGTCCTTATTCTTCTCATATTGCTTCAGTATCTGTTTTCTGTTGTAGTTTACTGCTATGATAGTTTCTGTGTTTCTAAACTAAACACCTCTATCTAGACTAGTGGCTAAACATAGAATCACATATATGGAACTATTTCTTTATCTTTGAAATCCTCCTAAAATAAAGTAGGATCAGGTCTCTAGTGATTCCTGCTCTGGGGGCATGGGGCAATCTTTGTGTCCTGTCAAATTCTCTATGACAGATGAATGACCAAAGCTTACTCTGTTAATAACTTTCCTTTTTAATTGATCTGTACCCATCATGGGCTAAGGGACAGCTTACATAGTTGGTTCTCAGTTAGTTACAACACAGGGACACAGGGCCTGCCAGGTAGAGATCCTTCCTGTCTCTCGCATACTGAGAATGGAAAGTCTTGAGATCATTCTCAGTAATCGTTTAACATCATTTTATCCTTTTCTATGCTGAAGCTTAAAATCCAACATAAAACGTAGGTTTTGCAAGGTAGCACTTTTCCACACTTAACCTTTCTGTGAATAGATGAGCTCCCCAGACTGAAAACTACACAACGACATCAACATGTAGCTGGATGACTGGATATGCAGGGGAAATCAACAGCCCTTCCGATATTGACTCTGCGAACCCAAGCCTCTAAAATTCCTTCCAGTGCAAGAGCGAATGTGCTCATCCTAGACACGAGGAGCTTAGGCCAAGTGTGATCACCTAACCTGGATGTGATTCCTCGAAGAGAGGCCTTGGTTGAGGGATCTTCTTTTGCTTTAGATTTTGGCACCTGGTATTTTCAGCTCTTCTGAAGAGCAAATGTGTACATGGTTGGCTCTGGCCTGAGACTTTATGTTGGTCGAAGAAAAGCCTCTTTAGGGGATAAAAAAAAACTCAAAAGATGAGACATAAAATGAACTTCTGAGTTGAGAAGAATCACAGAAGACACTAATCTTCTGGGTGCATCAGGTTATTTCAAACACAAGAAAAGTCTGAGCTCAGGTTCAGGGAAAAGCAGCTTGTGTCTAAGGATCTTGTCTCCGGTCCCTACCAACTTATTGTTCCAGTTGCTCAGACCTGCAGTCCTTGGTCACACTCAGAACTGCACAGTCATCTGCCCCACATGCTTCTCTAGGTTGCTTGCAGATGGTTTCTTTCCTGGTGTGGTGATTCTATAGAGTCTCAACTCCCTGTGTGGAGATTGGTACCCATTGGGTTATCACAGGGTGTGCCTTTTGGCATGGAAAGCAGCCAGCGGGGTGTTTTAGGGAATACTTTCAGAGTTTGTGCCAATGTGGAAAAAGCAGAAGAAGGAACAGAGGGGGAGAAGTTGAATGGTGGCGTCACCCCTATGCACCTTGCTCCTGCAGAAGGTCTCGGTTCTCAGTTGTGCTGCACCTTGGAGAGTTTTCTCAGGCTAGTGTGAGAGGCACACATGCTCATAGTCTTTTGAGCAACTCTTTGAATACAAGCTGCTGTGTGACTGTAGCAAAGAATAACACAGGAAGGGGTGTGACTATGAGCAAGGTCTGCAACCAAAAGCAATTTCTGAAGAAGGACTAAGGGAATAAGGGATAGACAGATTTCCTAATAGGTAGATAGTTAGGGGAAGAGGCCATTCCTAGGTAATGAAACCAGAGGATTTCCAAAATGGTGGACTTCTTCCTCACTCTCTCGACCTAAAGCAAAAGCCTGGCAACTTAAAATGAAGGTCTGTTGGACAGTTTCTCCTACCGGTAGAGTTCCCTTATTGATGGACCTGTGAGTCAATCAAAACCGAATTAGACCTTTTTCCTGCTTCAGCAGCTCGGCGCGGCCGTCATCATGAATGACACAGTAACGATCCGGACCAGGAAGTTCATGACCAATCGTCTGCTTCAAAGAAAACAGATGGTTATTGATGTCCTTCACCCTGGGAAGGCAACAGTACCAAAGACAGAGATTCGGGAGAAGTTAGCCAAAATGTACAAAACCACACCAGATGTCATCTTTGTATTTGGATTCAGAACTCATTTTGGTGGTGGGAAAACAACTGGCTTTGGCATGATCTATGATTCTCTCGATTATGCAAAGAAGAATGAACCCAAACACAGACTTGCAAGACATGGCCTTTATGAGAAGAAAAAGACCTCCCGAAAACAACGAAAGGAACGCAAGAATAGAATGAAGAAGGTTAGGGGGACTGCGAAGGCCAATGTTGGTGCTGGCAAAAAGTGAGTGGAGATTGGATATAGCCAAAGGAGTAGATCCGCGGTGACTTGATCTGCTGTGTTTGCAGACAATTTCCCAGAGGACAAATAAATTAAAAGCTTATGTCTGGAGTCCGCCGTTTATTGGGTATTAGAAGTATCAGGTGGCTCAGTTTAAGAGCATTTCCTGAGTTCAATTCCCAGCAACCACATGGTAATTCACAGCCATCTATAATGAGATCTGGTGCCCTCTACTGGTGTGCAGGCAGAACACTGCATACATAATAAATTTTTTTGAAAGAAAAAAAAAAACCGAATTAGAACATGTTTACACCAAAGCTGCGAGCCTATCAGCCAACCTATCTTTATTCAAATTGACTAACCAGAAATCAGGGGACAAGGATACCGTCAAAGTGTGAGCCTTGTGCAGGTGGTCCTAGGTAGAAAAGACAGCAAAGTGCAAGTCATGGAGAGCAAGCCAATGAGTAGCTTCTGCCAAGGCCTCTGTTGTAGTTCCTGCCTTCAGGTTCATGTCTTGAGTTCCTTCCCTGGCTTCCTTTCATAACAGACTATAAATTATGAGACAAAATATAAGCCTTTTCCTCCCAAGATATTTTCGGTTATGGTGATCATCATAGTAATAGAAAGCAAACTAGAACAGCATCAAATGAAGTCACTGGAATTTCCAGAAGATGAAGACAGACTTGTACAGCAACACTCAAGACTTGTTTGTCCTGTACAACTCTTTTATTGTGGGACAGCGTCTCAGGTAACTAAAGTTGGCCACCAACTTGCTACATAGCAGAGAATGATCTTGAACGACTTGGTTATCTCCCTTCATACATCTTCAGGTTATAGGGAGTTCATCAGAGATAACCAGTCAGACACAGTCTACAGCCACTTAAAAGTCTTTATTCCAGCTGGCTGGGACCACACCCAAAGCGTCTGAGGACCTGAGTGCAGCCTTGAGTCTTCAGAACAGGGGATTTCTGAAGGCGGGAACCACAGCCCAGCATCTTATTCTGCAGTTGCATGGGGCTTTGAAGAAGGAAGCAGTTTTAACTGAAGTTAAGGTAAGTGATTAGCTGGAGGGGTTTTTGCACAAACAGACCATTTAACAGAAACTAAGTTAGATAGGACATCCTGACCTTTGGTTCCTAAAATAGAGTTGGGTAATTTCCTATGGTACTTTCCATCAAGGAGAGCAGATTCTAGTTAAAACTGGAATGGCCTAAGCAAGAATACAAGATGGAGGAAGCTCTGTACTGCCTTGACACCTCAATCCACACACACCTGACTTTATGCAGTGCTGGGGGTCAAACCCAGAGCTTTGTGAATGACAGACACTCTACTGA
Source organism: Arvicola amphibius (assembly GCF_903992535.2). NCBI lineage: Eukaryota > Metazoa > Chordata > Mammalia > Rodentia > Cricetidae > Arvicola > Arvicola amphibius. The sequence continues at coordinate 108,530,485 of NC_052058.2, read as the reverse complement.
CTGAGCTATATCAGCAGACTCCCATAAACACTTGATTTGTAAGATAGCTCCCACAAAATCCAATAACCATGGGGAGTCCTCCAGAGCCGAGACATGCATGGATTTCTTCTGAAGCAAATCTGTGCCTATTGCTTAGATCACAGGGTGATCTGTGTGGATGGAGACATTGTAAGTGTTCCATATAAGTAAGGCTGGTCCCACTGTACGCACAGTCCCTGATTTCCGCTGCCTGCCTTTCTTTTGCTATATCATCAAGTGCTTTGACATCAAGTGCAGCTCCCAGACAGAACATCCACAAAAACAGGCTCCCTCCAATTCCCAATACTTATGCTACCATCTTTCTGCTGCCTAGGGAGAAGTGTGAGAGATAGCTGTCATCCTTTCGATGGCCTCTTAATTGGAGGACCTATGGGGAATCTGGAACATTGGACAGGAGAATACAAAGAGGAAAAACTATGGTCTCCTCTGCCATTCACAGTTACCCCCACAACAAAAGACAGACTAACAAGAGAAAAGTAAACAGGAGTCTATTTACATGGATATTCCATACACAGGAGATACACAGGAAAGAAGGTAAAGGAAAACAGCTTTAAGTTCAAGCTCAATTTCTTTTCTAACTGAAACTCAGAGAAAAGAGTATAAGGGCAAGGATGGAGAAGAACCCAGAAAAAGCAGGGTAAAATGTTTTCACTGAGGGTATTTTAGAACCCCATCTACTGTGATTCCAGTGATTTAAAGTCAGCGTCCCTTTCCTAACTCAGAGTGAGAACTTCCCTGACTAATGGTGGTGCTCTTATAGATACAAATTTCTCTCCCCAAAGCAACATTTATTCTGATTCCCATGGGCTGGCTGGTTTTCTAAGTAATCAGCTCAGAATAATCCCTAGCTGAAGGGACATAGTTGAAGGTGTCACACTCTGGCTTGTAAGGGTCTAGATAAAACTCAGCTAGCCTTCATTAGCTCCCAGAAGACTTAGCTAGGAACTGTCTCCAAATCCTGTGCTGTTTTACTTTCTACTACCTAGCTGATATGGAGGGTTCCCAACGAAATCAATGAAGAAGGTAGAAATGGAAAAGGTGCAGGATTAGAATGTGTGGCTTTGGGGAAGGCATCCCATCCAGGAAACTCTGAGGGGCAATTAAGCCATGCCAGCTATACCCTTCGCTGGGACAGAAGCTGAGGAAGATTTCAACTTGGATCAAGGTTTCAGGGATATCAGTTCATCTGTGGGAATAACATGGTGGCAGGAGCTTGCTTTGTAGCTTGTTCATATCTTTGATGCTCAGAAAACAAAGGCAGTACCAGAAACATAGGTTATTTTTCCTCCAGTGTTTGCCTCCTGCATCCACCTCAGATAAGCAGGCCCTATGACTTCTCAAACAGGACCGTGATGTTAGGATCATGTCCCCTCAAATTCACGAGTCTTTCGGGGAAATGTCAGACTCAAATCGGACACTAGGAGACCTACTATACATACAGGACAGGATAATAGATCATAAAAGTAGTATTTCCCAAACCCCATATCCTGCCTTCATATTTACCATTTATCAAGTTTGACTTAACAAGTTCAGTTATTTTTCAAAGCAACACATCACAAAATACAGGAAAAACTTCTGGTTTCACAAAAGAAACACATGTGGGAGGCTGTTTTGTTGCCAGTTTGGTCCATGTTGTTCGGGACTATTTTGCCAAACTACCGCCTCTTTCCATAGCCCAGCAGGGCCTGCTCACCAAAGATCGTCACATCAGGGCTATTGATTGCCAATGCTTCCTCTTAGAAGGTGGGAGCTGGGAGGGTCATAGAACCCTCACTTGAGGATCAGTACCCTTCCCAACCAGTTGTAGGTAATTCTGCCCTAATTGCAAGTGACTTTGGGGTTCCTAGTAGGGGTTAGAGTATATAAGTGGGGAAGATGAGGGAAAGGGGTTCTGTATTTGCAGCAAAAGGACCAAATATTTCTGGAAGCTACTGATCTTAGGGTCTGGCTACTTTAATGTCACCCATTGTTCTATAAGTATACCCAATAAACTTATTGGTTCCCTGGGAGAACTTTGGTAGAATTGTACATCGGTTTATCAATAGAGTATTAGGAGGAGAGGTAGAGTTGCTTATGTCTAGCCCCGAGGGAAGGAATTTTAGCAGCAATCCACTAGCCAGATTAGAGTTGAATTCCAAAAGGCTTGTATTCCACAGTCTTGTCAAGTAGAATTTAACATATGAGCCATCCTGAAAAAATCAAATCTTTCAGTGACTGGTCTTGCAAGAATTTTATTTAGTTTATCTCAGCTAGGTACTGTTTTGCACAGTGTTACATTCCATGTAGTCCTCATCCATTGGACGCCTAGGAACCTACAGTGCTCAGGACTGGTATGGGATTATTTTGAGTTGATGACATTGGGATACAATAGATGCAGAAGGAATCCCTTTCAGTGTCCTTTATCCTCCTTAACACAGGAGCTTGTGGAAGATGAGGCTGCCATTGTGGTGGTTTGAAAGAAAATGGCCCCCAAAGGAAGTGGCACTATTAGGAGGTGTGGCCTGTTTGGAGAAAGTGTGTCAGTGTGGGGGATGGTCTTTTAGAACTTTTTCTCTAACTTCACTCCCTGTGACAGTCAGTTGATGTCCGGTTGCCTTTGAGTCAAGATATAGACTCTTAGCTCCAGCAGCATATCAGCCTGCACACCACCATGCTTCCCGTCATGATGATAATAAACTGAACCTCTGAAAATGTAAGTGAGCCCTCTCACTGAAATGTTTTTATTAATAAGAGTTGCTGTGGTCATGTCATCTCTTCACAGCAATAAAAAGCCCTAAGATACATGGATTCCCTCCTCACAGATAGCCTTGGCGGGCAGAAGAACAAGAGTGCACCTCTTACAATGCCCCTCTTCCAGTGAGTGCTGCATCCTCAGATAATACAGACATTCATTTGTCACTGCTCCACCTGCCTTGTCCTTGTTTAGCCCCAGGAATTTGAACCTTACTGAGGCCTGTGTGAGGATGAAAAAATGACGGACACAAAGAAGCAGCTGTTGGGTGTCTGGATTCCTGGATAGAGAAGCTTCAGCACTCTAGAGGCTCAGTGTGTTTACCGAATAGACTTGAACAGAGAGGCAGCCATATTGCATACAGTTGGACCAGGAGGAAGGTTGTTACAGATAAACAAGAAGTCAGGGCTAGCTAACTAAGTAGGAGCAGTCTCGGTAGAGGAGCAGTCTTCAGACTGTCTGTATCTGAGGATGGGGAAGAAAGCTGTGGAAGACACACTATCCACATCCACATGTGTCCCAGAAAGGAAGGCTTTGCCATTTTCTGGTGAGTCTGAAGCTACATCCTGGACACATCTGTTCTCAATGTCCAGAGCACGCATTCACTGAGGACTTCACTCACTGGGGATTCCACCACTCCCTTCAACCGCTACATATTGTCACTCACTCAGGGATATCAGTGGTGGAGTGTGGGGTTAACATGTGTGAAGCGCTGGCTTTAAACGCTCAATACGATACACACACACACACACACACACACACACACACAGACACACACGCATGCACATGCGCGAGCACACCAGCAACAACAACAAACCACAACAAAACAAAAAAGCAAAGCAACCACAGACAAACATTTAAAACATTATCTACTATTTATTCTTCTAACAATTCACTAGTATTTAACAAAACAGTTTTTCTTCCCCTGGAAGCCTTTCCTTCCATCTCCCTCACCTTGCTATCAGGTGGGTATGCCACAACCTTCCTAAGTTATTTATTCGTTTCTAGGTTCTCCTGTACATGCTACATCACACCCATTTTCTCCAGTTATGCTGCATTTTTCCTAGTTTAATTCACAGCTTTACCCCCAACTCCTGCTGTGTCATTTTGAAGTAAGCATATTGTAGTGTATTGGAGTGGGGTGTGAGAGAAACAGCCAACAAACATCAATAAAGTATGAGACTTGCCCTTTAAGAGCATATAGGACGTTCTTATTTGTGAGAGCTGCTCTTTGCACTATAACACCTTATTTCAAAGGCTATTCCTTCAAATTCTATTTGAAGCTCATTTTCCCTCTTTCTTCATCCCCTCATTCTCTTTCCCTCTTCTCCCTCTTTCTTCTTCCTTTCTTCTTTAAAAGGAGTTTTGTTTTTATTTTATTTTATCTATATGAGTGCTTTGCCTTGCATGTTTGTATATGCTTGCTGGAGAAAGTCAGAAAAAGGTGCGGGATCCTTTGAAGTTAGGGTTAGAATATGGATGGGTGTGAGCAACCACACAAGTTCTTGGAACCAAACACAGATTCTCTGGAAGAGCTGCAAGGGCTCCTAAACCCTGAGCCCTCAGTCCAGCTCCCTTTCTTTCTTCCTCCCTCTCTCCATTCCTTCCTGTATCCCTGTCAGTCTCCCTCCCTCCCTCCCCCTCTTCCTTTTTTTTTCTCTTTCTCTCTTTCATTTTCAGATACTACCTTGTTATATGCCTCAGGCTGGCCTTGAACTCGACATTCTCCCAACTGCCTGGGAGTAATGAGATTAGAGGTAGGCAACACCACACTTGTACTTTGTTTGAGGCTCTTATGATGTAGTAGGGTCTTCTGTTTTGTGTTGATTTTATTGGTTAAATAAAGAAACTGCCTTGGCCTTTTGAAAGGACAGAAAATTAGGTAGGCAGATTAGACAGAACAGAATGCTGGGTAGAAGGCAGTGTGGCAGACTCCATGGTTCTCCGGCCCGAGACGGATGTAGGCTAGAATCTTGTTGGTAAGCCACAGTCATGTGGTGATACACAGATTTATTAGAAATGGGTTAATTAAGATGTGAGAGTTAGCCAAGAAGAGGCTAGAGATAATGGGCCAGGCAGTGTTTTAAATGAATACAGTTTCTGTGTAGTTATTTCGGGTGTAAACTAGCCTGGAGTTGGGTGGCGGGAAGCAGCCCTCTGCTCCACATTACTACAATTGGGCTAAGCTAGCTGTGCGGGAGCCGGGCGGGACGAAAAGCAGGCCTGCTTGCCTCATCACTACAATTGGTGCTACAGTCTAAGTGGCTTTGATGGAGGAGTGTCTATGTGTTACTTTCATTTTTAATAAAGATACTCCCTTTAAGAGACAGAAAATTAGGTAGGCGGAGTAGACAGAACAGAATTGTGGGAAAGGGGGTAGCAGGCAGTGGGGAGACGCTTCAGGCAGTCACCATAGTGAGTCTCCATGCTTCTCCTCTCCGAGATGGACGCAGGTTAAGATCTCTCCTGGTAAGCCACACCTCGTGGTGCTACACAGATTACTAAATATGGGTTAAAGGAAGATGTGAGAATTAGCCAATAAGAGGCTGAAACTATGGGCCAGGCAGTGTTTTAAAAGAATACAGTTTCCGTATAATTATTTTGGGTAAAGCTAGCCGGGTGGCAGGACACAGCCTGCCACTCCTTCTACATGGCTTATTGAATTGGATCTGGGGAGATAGAAGGTATAAGGCAAAGAGGAGGAAATAAGAAGTTAGATCAAACATTAATAGAAAGTGTAGTGTAGACCTGTATGGGCCACAAAGACCCCGAGAACTCAGAAAGCTCAGAAATTCTGTTTTAATTTTCTACCTATTGAGGGATGGATTTGGTTTATGTTAGTGAAGGTGCTTTCCTGCAGTTCAGATGAACTCTATTTGGAGTTGAGTCAGGGACACAGAAAGAAAGCATTGTTAACAGCCTTGCTAGGATTTATGTACCTTGAAGTGTGTGTGTGTGGGAAACCTGTTTCCTTTTACTGAGGTCTGGCTTTAAGACCATGCTCATAGCTAACTCACTGTGGTGCTTAGTCTTGACTGTCAGCTTGCTTAGTTTGAGAGGTTCCTAGGATATGCATGAGACACACTTGGGGTGTTTTTCCAGAGACAATGAGAATCTTAAGTGATGTGGTGTAATCAATGGATTAATCCACTGTTGTATTCAGAAGATAAGTACTGGAGGTGGTTGGACTGCAGACTGGACGGCCTGGTTGAAGGGAGAAAGTCTGTGGGAATACGCCTTTGTAGCCTGGACGGCCTGGTTGAAGGGAGAAGGTCTGTGGGTGTAGAAGGAAGCGGCGGGGCTGCATCCCGCTACCCGGCCACCGGCTAGCTTTACCCAAAATAATTACACGGAAACTGTATTCTTTTAAACACTGCCTGGCCCGTTATCTGTAGCCTCTTATTGGTTAACTCTCACATCTTCCTTTAAGCCATATTTAGTAATCTGATCCATGTAGCACCACGAGGTGTGGCTTACCAGGAGAGATCTTAACCTGCGTCCATCTCAGAGAGGAGAATCATGGTGACTTCCTGAAGCATCTCCCCTCTCTTTCCCAGAATTCTGTTCTGTCTACTCCACCTACCTAATTTTCTGTCTCTTAAAGGGCCAAGGCAGTTTTCTTTATTAATTAACCAATGAAAGTAACATAGACAGATAACTCTCCTCCATCATTTCCCCTTTTTCTGTTTAAACAAAAAAGAAAGGCTTCAACTTTAACATAGCAAAATTACATATAACAAAACAGTTATCAAGCAAGTATTACAGTTACAATATTTAGATCTATTTTATCTTTTATCATAACTAAGGAAAGCTATAACTATTGAACCATTCTTCAACTCCATCAAAGACTCCAGAAGGATATAAGACTACCTAAGTAAACAAGAAATATGCAACTTTCAAATTGTAGAAATGACAGAGACAACTCACTGCCTGGACAGTCACCCAAAGTTCCTCTGTACCATAGGGGCATCCATCTTTGGCCTTCAGGCCCATAGTGTCCAGCAGACATTTCCATGACGCAGGAAATTCCAAAGACAGTTCAGTCACTTTCTGCTGTGTCCTGCAGAACGTCTCGCAGACTCTTTCACGAATCAGGTACCCCAAAAGACCGTCTCATCCTTAGGCAAGTTCAGCAGTCCTCTCTCTGCGGGTTCTTTGTGTCCAGTTTATGTAACAGTCCAGGGAAGAGCAGTTTCTTGCCCAAATGGCTATCAAACTCCATAAGGAGCCTCTTCGATGCCCATCCTCTTGAAGTAGATTGGTTCTGCCAGGAGCAGACGTGTCTCATTGTCATGAAAAACCCTAAGTTATTAAAACATTAAATGCCATATTCTGCAGTCTTTGAAAGATATGAATAATGTCTATCTAACTGAAATATATCTCTACATATCTAGAAAATCTAATAACATGACTATAAGCTTAACTATTATCAATGATTATCCATTAACAACCTATATTTCCTAATTATACATTACATTTTTAAATGAACTACACAAGTATAATACCTTAATCAAGATCAGAAATACATATACATATAACAAATTGACCTTAAAATCCATGCCAATGCAAATTATTCATATCTATATCATCTCCCCCTTTTAATGTAAAAGAACATTTATAAACAATATTTGGGAAAATGGGTTCAGTTTTTTCTCTCCAAACTGCTTCCTGCTGAATGGGGGCATTGATATTTAGGTCTTTTATGGTATAACCTGTCTGCTAGGTTCATCTCAGTCAGCAGTTGAGTGAAGTAATTTTTTGAGGGTGTTCACAGCAACCTTTCAGGAGGGCGTGGTCTATCATACCATATTGTAATAGAAGCAATCCACAGAGTCTCATCCTCTGTGAAAACAAAAGAAGAAACTCTTTTCCAAAGCATCATGTTCTTAGATCCAAATCCTGAAGTCATACCATTAAGATGTCCATTCTGATCTAGCCTGGCAGCCCATATAATGAAATGTCTCTCTGTACTTAGCTCCTTTATAGTCAAAAATTTCAAAGAAAACACAATAAAATACATAATCCAGACTCTCTGTGAATTTTCCATTTTTACGTGGCTTATTTTTACTCTATCACTTTCTTCTGTCTCTTTAAAGACTTTACCCTTTTTTAAGGCATTAACTTTATTTTCTATATTTTTTCTTCTCTCTCTCAAGCCTACGTAAATTCATCCAACATTGTGAGCCATTTAAAGGACTTCTATGTCTGAATCTTTCCTATTGTGAATCTGTAATTTTTTTTACTATCCAGGAGCACTTCTTAAAAGGTTAAGCACTTCTTAAAAACTGAAGTTGCGCCACGTAGAGGTAATACGGTACCGCCTGTTTCCAGCCAAGTCTAAACCTTAACTGCGCTGTTATCATGGTAATTACAATAGATCCTGCCTGAGCACAGTTCAGCATGGCGGAGCAGAGCCAGAGCCGCTCCTGCCTCAGTCATTTGGTGCACCTGAGCCGCACACAGTTCCAGGCACACAGCAGTCCACATTGGAGCCGCACTCAGCAGTTTAATTCTGAGACTGAACGTGCAGCACAGAAACTCTTTTCATCCAAGTTACAGCCAAATCTGACGCGCAGAGCACCGCACAGCCTGGAAACATCTCTCTCTATGGCGGCAGAAATCCGCCATGTTCTCCTGCTCGCCTAAGCCTGATACCGCCATCTGCTCAGGTGCAGGCAGGGGGCAGGGAGCCATTGGCATGGTCTCAGTGCACTCTCCTTCCTATCCCAAGCGGGAACACAAATATCCAGGCCTATAAAAGCCACTGAAATGCTTTATAGCCAGAGTTTGCACTGGCGGCACAGCACTAGGAAGCTGCATTTTAAAATGACGCAGCTTTTTTTCTGCCGCTATTGCCGAAACATGAAATCTCTCTACGGCACGTCCTAGCAAACAGCAAAAAGCTGTGTTAAACTCTCTCTCTCCTTTATTTAAGGCCCTCTCAGGTTTTTAAGTGGATTTAGTCACCACGTTGGAGTGCCAATCTGTAGAAAGGAAGCGATGGGGCTGCATCCAGCCACCCGGCTAGCTTTACCCAAAATAATTACACGGAAACTGTATTCTTTTAAACACTGCCTGGCCTCTTAATGGTTAATTCTCACATCTTCCTTTAACCCATATTTAGTAATCTGATCCATGTAGCACCATGAGGTGTGGCTTACCAGGAGAGATCTTAACCTGCATCCATCTCAGAGAGGAGAATCATGGTGACTGCCTGAAGCATCTCCCCTCTCTTTCCCAGAATTCTGTTCTGTCTACTCCACCTACCAAATTTTCTGTCTCTTAAAGGGCCAAGGCAGTTTTCTTTATTAATTAACCAATGAAAGTAACATAGACAGATAACTCTCCTCCATCATGTGGGGATACGCCTTTGCAGACTGGATGGCCTGGTTGAAGGGAGAAGGTCTATAGGGATATGCCTTTGCAGACTGGACAGTCTGGTTGAAGGAAGAGGTCTGTGAGGATACGCCTTTGTAGACTGGACGGCCTGGTTGAAAGGAGATGATCTGTGGGGATACGCCTTTGCAGACTGGATGGCCTGGTTGAAGGGAGATGGTCTGTGGGGATACGCCTTTGCAGACTGGATGGCCTGGTTGAAGTGTGCTTCTTGCTCTAGCTCCTGCTTCATTGCTGCCTCCTGTGTACTGTAAGGGGAATAGCTCTGCTTTCCCGTGTCTGTCCTTGCTGTTCTGCTTCACTGCTGGTCTCCAAACAGCACAACCAGCTGATCTGACCATCGACTAAAGTTCTTCACTCTGAAAGCCAAAATAGAGTTTCCAACATAAATATTCTTTCTCTCAGAAATTCTGGGTCACACAACACCATCTAGTACACTTCCTATTTCCCATCAGCCGACCTTTGCCTTCCCCATCACTCAGCTGAACACTATGTACTTCTATTTACAGGAGCCTGGCAAGCAGCAAGAGAGCCTCAAGGCTGTTACCCCTATAGCCTGCTCACCGTACTATCAGGAATTGCATTTATGTGGTGACAAGGAAGAGCCAAGGAAAATCTTGATCTTCGGAGATTTACAAGGCCAGGTCTTGTGAGGGTGATTAGGATCAGTTGTGTGTCATTTGGCCATAAACCTTCAGCTGTGAGACAGTGTCTCCCCAGTGTATGGCCACACATCCGCACCCTCTTTTATCAGCCACTGCTAATTCAGACTTCTTTCAGCAGATAGTCCCTTAGGATAAGATCTGCCTTACAATAAAGTTCTTTCCAATCACCATCATAACACTGCTATCCTAGGTTCAGTACCTGCAGCTCATAAACCAAACTGAGAAAAGATTAACATGTGGGGGTAGAAGTCTTAATATATATGTATGCATCAGAATTCTTGAGGAATAAACGTGCCTCAAGCAGGCAGCCAGATGACTCAAGACTCTCTGGTGAGTAGGGTTTGTCTTCTTATGCAGATAACAGTGTCTGGGAAAGAAACATTATCTGTCAGTGTAGCTCTCTTCTGCTAAGGAGACATTTACATGTCTAAATTTCATTTATGAATGCTTCATAAAAGGGGAAGGATTTTATTTAGTTTTAGGCAGTCAGAGAGAGATAAAATGCTTTTCCAGTATCTGTTCACTCTCAGTTTCCTTTAATGCAAAGTAATTATTTTGCTAAAGTGGCATATGTGGTAGCATATCTTCCAATATCTATATTTAAGCTAGAACATTATTTCAAATACCATGCCTTTCTCTCATCAGTTGGTTGGGATAGACATCAGGGACAAGGTCATCACTGTTCCTTTTGCTCTTGGTCCCTCTAACTTGTCTTCTCTACTGCCTCTGATATGCTGCTGATTCTGTTTCAAACGCATTCCCACTTGGTTGTCTCCAGCATTTCCAGCTTTTTGTGTGTGGGTTCCAGTGTTCAGCATGACAGAAACTCTGAGTCACTTGCAATACTGTGGAGCCCATCCTTCCAGCAGCTATTTCAATGACCTTGTGTTTTGTTGAGCTGTTCCGTTCTTTTCCTTTTGTGTAATAAGGCATAAGGGGAAATGGGTTTTTGAATGAAAGTGAAGCAAATTTGCAAATATTTTAGAAGCTACAAAAGAAAATAGAGATGGTAATAGATTGAGAAAGGAGATTCTAATCAACAGAAATTAATTTCTTAGGAAAAATAATTGCTATTTCTCCTCTCCCTTTATTAAAACACTAGCATGTACATTATAGGATTCAATTCACGCAACAAGAGGCAGTGCATGGTTTTATTCGGACCAATGCAAGCCTTGTTGGGAGTAGGCAATACCTAAATGGATGAGAAAGGAGGAAGCTCTTTTGGTGTAGGTACTATGAACTATTCATCTTCATGCTCGCTGACATGACGGCTCCAGATACTTGTACATAGTAAATGATAGATACAGGTTTACCAGACTGAATTATTGAAGACAGCTGAATCGACAAGACTTGACATGTGCTCTTAATCTTTTGATGCTATTGTCAAGGTCAGCCCTGGTCTCTTAAAGGAAATGTGTATTTGGTCTTATTTTTAGCTGTATCCTTAAAGGCATGTGCATAGTCATTTAATCAGCATTGCATCAAATTCAAGGACATAGTTTATTTACATTCTACTATATTTAAGTTAGAGTTAAAGCATGCATACTCAGCTACTCCATTATTTAACAAATGTACTCCATTATGTAACAAATACATTCAGGAATAAAATGTAGGGATGGCTAGTTGTGAGCAGGTAGAATTCTAACACTTTTGTGAGTAATGGGTCTTAAAAATTATGGGATTAGTGGAGATTGTTTAGTGGATAAATTGCTTATTATGCAAGTGTTAGGACCAGGACTAGGATCCCCAGAACCCATGTAAAAGCACTTGGAAAGCAGAGACAGAGCATGCCCAGGCAGCCTAGCCAGAACTGTCACACTTAGGGTACAGAGAGTGACTCAGTTTCAGAAAATAAAGAGGAGAACAATCAAGGAAGATATTTAACATCTGTCAATGTTGGACCTCCACATGCATATGCACACATGTGTGTAGAAAATGAGTACATGTAAATTTTTAAATAAATAATTTGTATAAGAACTTCTTTGGGCTCGGTTCCTGTAGAGACCACCATAGAACAGGCTAAATATTCAAATGGAGCTTCTTACTCCAAAGCCTACATGACACCAGGTAGCAACTGACTGAAATTACCTGGGTATGAGTGAGAAGAAAACATAAACATGCAACAAACCCGCTTAGGAGTTTATTAGAGGGGGTTGCATACAGGCCTGAGAATCGGTGTTGAGAGAGAGAGAGAGAAAGAGAGAGAGAGAGAGAGAGAGAGAGAGAGAGGAAGATGGTGCATCCAGCTTTTTAAAAGTTGCCTAGCACATGCACACAGGGGGTTGCTGTAGTCATATACCATACACTGATGACACAGGTGATGGGCTCACGCATGCACGCAAGGGATTAGCTGAGTCATACATGGATGTAACCACACATGCGTGCAGGTGCGTCACACGGGGTCCTTTAATATTCAGGCAAGTGTCTGAGGGCCCATTTGCATGTGCATACCTTTAGAACCTGGAAGTACAGCCTTATTTGTGGCTGAATAATTACTCTGATCTTCTGAGAAATGAGTGTTAGGTAACAGCCAAGTTTCAAATAGAGCAGTTTCAATTGACATGATAAGGAAGAGTTTTTTGTTGTTGCTTGTTTGTTTTTTGTCTTTTATTTTAAGCTTGAATATTCATCATTAAAAGGAAACCTGAAGTAACCTGATGTTAAGCTGTCAATTATTTTCTAGCCTTTTGACTCATTGTCTCTACCTTCCAGTCTGCCCCCACCCGCTGGAACTGTTTTCTGTCTTTTAACTAACCACATCTGCTCAGCCCATTGGCATAAATGGTTGAGTCTGTAGCAGAAGTGTTTTTGAAGCAATCTTTCCTCCCTTCCTTGCCCATTTGCCTTCTGCTTTGAGAGGCTCCATGATAGGCTCTTCAAGGAAAAGAAGGGCTTCTGCATTAGCTGCTTTTCTGCTGCTGTGATAAAACTCCATGATGCAACTTACGGGAGAAAGAGTTTAGTTGGGCTCAGGGTTCCAGAGGGATGAGAGTCCGTCACGGCAGAGAACATGGCTGTAAGCTGCAAGCCCATCAGCAGGAGCAGTGACGCCTTCACTTGCACCTTAACTGTAAACATGAAACAGAAACAGCAAACTCAAAGCAGGAGGAGGCCTTAAGCTCTCAAAGCCTACATCAGTGAAATACTTCTGTGAACAAGACCACGTTTTTTAAACCTCCCCAAACAGTGCCCCCAACTAGTTAACAAGTATTCAAAAGTCCTAGACTATGGGGAACATTCTCATTCAAATCACCGCAAATTTCCTTTAAAAGCAAAGAAAAACATCACTAAGAGGAATAGTGTACAGGAAAGTGGACTGTGCACCTCACCTGGGCAGCACAGCAGTGCAAACTCTGTTGACGGGGCAGTAATAAGCCTCCCTGTAACTGCCATAGGTGGTGCAGGTAGGGGAGAGATGCCCCCTGGCTGTCTGAGGCCAGTGGGAAAGCTGGCCCTAAAACCGTAAGAGTGGGAGAGTTGTCCTTGCCCCTCATCAGCTGCAGCACTCAGGACAGTGGTCCCTGTACACCTGTACACAGTGAACTGGCCCTGATGGTGTACGTGTGGGAGACCAACCCTGAGGACTTGAAATCAGGGTAATTAGCTCCGCCTCTTGCTCATCCCTGGAAGGGTGAACTAACTGGAGCAATGCCTCCGAGAGCTCATCCTGGTGGTGAGGACAGTGGAGACCTGACAGGCTGACCAACCCTGCTACTCTGCAGACCCAGAGCCAGGGTTATGAGTTGGCCCATTCCAACATCCGTCCCATTTATGATCTGCTGGGGCACATGAAGGAGCTGTTCTTACAGACCCAAAGCTGCAGAGTCTCCATGACACAGGGCAACAACAGGAGAGATATTGAAAAGTAGTCCCAGTGAGGGCCCAGCATAGATAATGTAGCAGAAACCAGAAGCCTGGAACCAGGCCAATAACTTTTTGAAATGAACACTTGCAAGTAAAGATATATGGATAAAATGGTTTACTGCATGCCTCCTTCTGTCACACTATGGCTTCCATGTCAAGACTGAGTCTTTTTCCATTTCTTCTTCTTTTCTTCCTCTCTTAAATTTGATTTTGTTTTGAGTGGGGAGGTTGTAAGGGCAGAGGGCAGATGCAAGGGAATGGGGAAATGAATAGGATCACGATGCATGATGTATAAGACACAAGGCATAAATAAAAAAAGATAGTGTAGGGCCAGGCATGGTGGCAAGAGGGAGAGGCATGCAGATCTCTGAGAGTTCACAACCAGCCTACACTACAGAGAAAGTTCCTGTACAGCCAGGGCTATACAAAGAAACCATGTATTGAGGGAGAGGGGGGCGTGCTGGCTAATTCTTGACAAAGGCTGAAGAACTCCAATTGAGAACATGTCTTTGTAAGATGGGGCCGTAGGCATACCTGTAATCACTTTCTTAGTGATTGATGGGGGAGCAGCTCATTGTGGGTGGTTAACCCCTGGGCTGGTGGTCCTGGTTTCTATGAGATGGCAGACTGAGTAAGCCCTGGGAGGAATCCAGTAAGCTGCACCCCTCCACAGTCTCTGCCTCAGCTCCTGCCAAGATCCCCGCCCTTCTTGCATTCCTGTTCTGACTTCTCTCTGTGGTGAACATCAGTGTTGAAGCCCAAGCAAAATAAACTCTTTCTTCCCCAACTTCTTTAGGCTGTGATGTTTATCATAGCAATAAGAAGCCTGACTAAAACAGATAGAAAAATTAAAATTAACAAAGTTAGCCACCACGAAGAACATGATGTGGGAGAAGCCCAGAGGAAAAGAACACAAAGCAAAATATCATTATTCACAGAGGGGTAGCATGGAGGAGTCAGGTACTGAGTATTGTTATTCTTTTGGTCCCCGCCCCTTTGCAAGCCACGCCCATTCCCACTACCTCTGGTCTCTTGCCATCATCTTGGTTCCCTCCCCTTCTCACTGTCCCCCTCTGGCGTGTGCACACCTGTCTGTCTGTCTGTCTGTCTGTCTCTCTCTCTCTCCTTTAATAAATGTTTAGCTTTATACCTATTTTCTGTGTCTATGTGTCTTTCACCCCCCACCCCCACCCCGCCTGTTTACACCTGCCCGCTTGGCTCTCCAGGCCGCTGCTAGCTGCTTGGGGAACCGCCCAGGGAATAGGAACACGGGGATTTTAGAAAAGAACAAAATTGGTGCCATGTGACTCCTGAACTGGTTCTTTTTCCACTCCCACCATCGACTTCCCAGCTTCAATCAGTGAGTCTCCCCATTCTGCTACGGTTGCTTTCCTTTGCTGAAATCGTGTTTGGACTGATCTTGGAGTTCGGTCCGCCCACTTGTTAGCACTACATGCTTTTGGTGCAGTGCATTAGACTGGGGACCGGGTCCTCAGTTTCTTTATCTTTTTTTTCATTTTTTCACTTCTTCTCTTTCCTTTTTTCTCTTCTTTTGTTGGTTAATTGCCGCTTGGAGCGGCTCTCCCTGGCCTCTCTGGGTTCTGGGTCGCCAGAATCCAGCTAGATCATAGCACCCAGTTTGCGGTCTCCACAAGTCCTGGGTGTTCGTGCCGATTTGCATGCCGCCTATATCTCTTTTGTCTCTAAAACTTCTGTTTTCACGAACCCAAGGAGTTCTTGTGAGTTCCAGGGAGCCAAATTAAAGGATCTTAAACAGGTCAGATAAATCCCCCTCAATTCCCTAGTCCTAAATTTTTTTTCCTTAATTTAACTTTGTTCTTTGTTCTACCAATACCTTAAACAGGATCAGAGACACCAGACATTTCCATGCCACAGACATCCTGTCGGGAACAAAGAGACCAGCTATGCCAGGATGTGGCCAGCACCCAGCCTTCTCTCGGATTCCCCCCAAAGAGGACGCCAACAATCAGCAGGAAGCAGTTTTGAGAATTTGCCTCCCCAATTCCTTCAAACTGTGGTATCTAATCTGCTTTTTATTCTAAGCAAGAAGTGGGAATGTTATTCTTTTGGTCCCCGCCCCTTTGCAGCCACGCCCACTCCCTCTACCGCTGGCCTCTCGCTGCCATCTTGGTTCCCTCCCCTTCTCACTGTCCCCTCTGGCGTGTGCACCTCTCTCTCTCTCTCTCTCTCTTCTCCCTTTCCCCTCCATAACCCCCCTAAATAAATATTTAACAAGAACATGTTTTGTCTGTCCATGTCTCTGACTCCTGTCCCTCCACCCCTGCTGGCTAGCACTTCCTGCTGCTAGCTGTTCTGGACCCGCCAGGCACCCACTGTGAGCTCGCAGCCTGCTTGGGTGGCTCTCCTGGGAAACTGCAAGTCTCTGCCTTGGGACTGGCTGTTCCCAGAGCTCGTTGCCTGCCTACAGCCACTCAAGACTCACCAGCATTTCCCGCTGCGGGGATTTTTAAGAATAAAAAGTATGGCTATAGTAGGGGCTGTTAGAACATGGTAGGGGGTGTGGCCTGTTTTACCTGCTGAGGGATCTGACCTTTCACAGGGATCTGAAAGAACTAGGCTAACATTATATCCATCTGAAAAGAAAATGCAGCTGCAGGCTCCATGAATCCTGATTTGGATAGATAAGAGTTTCCTTCTGAAGAGAAGGCCCCACCCAGCAGAAGGTTCCTGTCTATTTTCTTACTGTAACCCTTTGTTACAGTTAATTTTGATTGTCAACCTAACAGGATCTGGAATCAAAAAAGAGTCACACTGGGTTAGTCTGTGAAGTATTATTGAAAGTCTGCCTCTTGCAGGGTGGGAGACACCTTTGCCTTGGAGTGAGGCTATAAAGGAGGAAAGAACAGTCCAGCCCACCTCTGCTTCCTGTTGAGTGCAGTCTCTTTCCTCTGCTTCCTGTTGAGTGTAGTCTGTCTCTTGCTTTATGTACTTTCTTTTTAGAGGACAATCCTGAGTGTTTCCCTGGAGATATGTGAGTGCAAGGCCCTTCATGCTCCCACAGTGGATCCGAGGCTGTCCTTACATTCCCAGGCTAAGTGATTTGATGCGTTGTTAGAGGCTCGCAGGTGTTAGGGAGCTAGTCAGCTGTGAACACCCTTGAAGGTCATTGGGAATTGTATGAGTTACTTTTCTACTGCTGTGATAAAATGCCATGACCAAAAGCAATTTGGGAAGAAAGGAGCTTCTTTCGTCTTAAACTTCCAGATAACAGTCGATCACAGAAGAAAGTTGTAGAAGGCACAGAGGTCTTTGTGCTTACAGACAATCACTAGGACAATCTGCAGTGTTAAGCACGCAAGGTTGTTCCTTCAAGAGAAGGAATACAATACCTATTATCTGCCCAGGAGGCTGGAGCAGCTGTGCTTCCTAGCCTCGTACCTTTGTGCTGTTTTTAGCACTGGACTCTCCCCAGATGCTCATTGCAAGATTATTTGCGTCAATAAATCTGCAGAACCTGTCTTTATAGACTTTATCAAGAATTTTGATGTAGTCACATCAGATCTGTATCTAATTACCTTGCTTTGTTAGACTCTTGAAATGTGATCCAACATTAACTACTGGGTTTTAATGAGCCAAACTGCCTTCTTGCCTCCTAGGATTGTCACTGTTAGACATGAGGGCCTGGAAAGCCTGCCTAGTTGTTAGCTGTTCAGCTCTTTATTAAACCAATCAGAGTGACACATCTTCATGTGTACAGAATTATTATTCCACAACATTTCCCTTTTTGACTAAAGAAAAATGAAAGCTTTTAATTCTAATATAGTAAAACTATATCAATAAGAATTATCAGGTATTGTCTAAATAGAAAGGAAAGGAAACTCTCACAAATGAAACTATATACAATAAGAACAATCATCAAGTAAGACTCACCTTCACAATGTCTAATCCATCTGCATTTGGTATATTTGAAGACAGTATTTCATTATCTATCCTATCTTGATGAATTCAATGTTTTATGCCTAAACCATTTTTATTATAATTTGCATTACTATACTAAAGTATCTTTTTAGACCTTAAAACATCTTTTTAGGGAAACAATTTATGTTTTTTAACCTTATAAACTTTACTTCTTTGATGTAAGTTTCTTTTTTGAATTCAATAACAAGAAAACTTATAAAACTATAATTATAAAACTATAATTATCTAGTTTTCAATCTCCATCAGAGTCCAAAGAAGGATAAAATATTACATGAGTAAACAAGAAGTGCAGAAAAAGAAATTTTCAAAACTAAGAAATGACAGAGACATCTGGCTGCCTCAACAGTCACCCCAAGGATTCTCTGTAATGTTGGGGCATTCATCTTTGGCCTAAAGGCCTAAAGTATATGACAGTCTTTTCTGTAAAGTAGGAATTTTGAAGGATTGGTCTACCTTGTCTTTCCAAAGTTCATCAAATGCTTTCTTTTGTGTCCTGCTTGTCTAATTTGGATACCATACTGTCAATAGTTGAGTCAAGGGCAGTTTCTTACACAGTAACTAAATTTTGTCAAAAAGAAAGCAGATTCCATATGGAGGCTCTTTGATACCCATCATCTTCTCCAAAATAGATTGATGCTACCAGGAGCAGACATGTCTCATTGTTATAAAAAGCCTTATGTCATTAAAACATTTTAAATGTCATATTTTGTAGGTCTCTGAAATGTTTGAAGACCACTTATCTATCTAAAATATATGTGTTTAACCTTGAAAACATGCCTAATATAACTACAAGCTTGATTATTGGATGATTAACTACTAACATTCATTTCTTAATTATATGTTAAATTTTAAAATGACTTACATAAGCACAAAACCCCAAACAAGAGTAGAAACATACATAAAATATAACAAAAATAATTTTAAAATTGTATTGATATGCCAAAATCCATACCAATGTAAAATATTTCAGATTTTAATAACTATCTTTTTATCTTACATTCCTATATTTCCATAAATGATGACATAACCCATCAAATGACCAAAAGCTACCCACCCCAGCTTTTTGGAATGTGGGGTTGTGTTCTCTAGACTGCTTCCTGTTGTCTGTAAGTGAAGGAATCTTTAGTAAACCAGAGAAAATTAAGATAATGGTCAAGTCCTGGGGAAGCTAGCTCTAACATTGTTGACCAGTCTTTGAATAATGGGAAAACGCAAGACTTATCTGCATTCCTAGTTAGAATAGTTTGTCAGACTGGACCATCTCAGCCGGCAGCCTTGAAGCTGTTCTGGATGCAGAATTTTGAGGAAACTGCAACAGAGACACTCTGAGAGGCTGGATCACCTGGGCCACTCACTTTCATTGGTGTCTGGTCCCCTTGTTCTGTCTTGTAGTTTTTCTAGGCTTATTTCTTTATGTCTGTAGCCAGCATTTTCAGGGAGTCTTTCCCATCAAACCTGATCTCTATCGACCTTGAAGGAATCCACAGCCTTTCATTTTCTGTAGAAACAAATGTATAACCTCTTCCCCAAAGTAATACAATCTTTGACTTCCATTTTAAAATTAAGGCGCTTTAAAAATAGATAGGTTGGTTTAATTTAGCAGTCCTTTCCACAATTCAATGTCTCTTAGCTGTTTTCTGTTCACTAGCATTAAAAAATTCAAAATTATCAAAACACCATATAAAGTTCATATTAATGTTATATTATTATAATTAATAATATTTCATTATAATATTTATTAAATATTATATTTTCCATCCTTACAGTGTTTATTTGTGTTTTTTTACTTCTCATTACTTCTCTCTTTAAAGACTTCACTGTTATTTTTAAACTATTTATTTTCTATGACTGTCTATACTTTCTTTTCCTCTCTAGACTTTGTTTTACTAGGTTCCTGCAATGTTTTCTGACTGCATGTGTCAAACCTTAACCCCACCGCACAGCTTAGCTCATGCTGGTGCCTCAAGGCCACAAGCAGTGGCTGGGAGATGCATCTCTGTAAAGTGTGGTCCACAAGAGAGACTGAGAAACTAGGAAGCTGCATTTGGTTGTCTTTTTGTGTGTTTGGACCCCGCCATTTTTTAAGCTTTTCCAGGTCTTATATGGAAACATGCGACTCCACATTGAATGTCATCTATAGACGAACTTACTTTTTGGACCACCAGCTCATATAAAAATGACGCAGAGACCTATTATTAATTACAGAAGTTTGGCAAATAGCTCAGGTTTTTTCTAACCAGCTCTTACAGCTGAAGTTAACTCATACCTTTTAATCTACATTCTTTTACGTGACTTTGTTACCTTTACTTTGTAATCCCCATGCTGCTGCTGCTTGCTCTGTGTCCCTGGCATCTCCTTCGTTCTTCTTTCCAGCATCTTCTGTGCCTGGAAATCCAACCCAGTTATAGGCCATTCAGCTTTTAATTATATCAATCAGAGTGACACATCTCACAGTGCACACATGGATTACTCCACAGCAGGAGATGGTGCCACCAGGGCACAGCTGCACCAAGAAAGTGAGGCAGAGATGCCGACCAGAACAGGAAGTGAAGATAACCTTCTTTCTGCTACGATGCTTTCCACCAGTCCTATTCTAAGTAATTTCATGGAAAATAACTATCTACTCTTCCATCTTTCTGCCTCAAAACCATTCTTCCATCAGAGCCTTTGCTTTCAGACTCCGAAAGCACCAATGTCTTTTCCTCTCCTCTTCTCTTCCCATCTGCCATCATACCAGAATACCAGCAAGTGAACTGGAGGTGGGGGTGGCAAGCTGCTCTGCTTGTCAAGACACTGGGATTTGTGCCCTTCAAGTGGTGCAGAGTTTTCACACCTGACTTCCTGGCAAAAGAAGAGGAAATAACAGGCAGCTCACATTTGCAACCAGCTAGCCTGGGTGGCATTCCTTCAAGTGAAACCTCATGAATCCCTCCTAGGACCAGAGTTGGTTTGACACGAGGAGGGTTTGGGTAGCCTATCTGTTCTATGGGTGCTGTTTTGAGATGGTGAAGAAATCAAACTAAAGGCCTCAAGCTTTTCGTGGAATAGCTTCTACAAGTGATTTCAGATTAAAAACATTATGTAACATCAAATATGTGAGAATTATTCCCCTTTGATGGCTACCGGCTACAAACAGATACCCATATGCTTGAGACTGACTTGACAAAGTGTCTCATTGTTGCCATTTTCAAGAAAGATATGTTTATAATCTGGTGCATCATCTACTTGTATCTTATGTCTTATTTTTTAAACCCAACCTAGATGCATTCATAAAAGAATGATCCATTTAGCTGTGCTCTTTGCCAAGGCAAAGAAATATAATATTGCAGTTGACTGCTTTGTTTGAAGAATGTTTCAGATTAGATTTCTCTCTCCAAGGGGAACAGGGTTGTGTGTACAAATACATTTTGCAAAATTGGCTTGAAAATACTGATGGGTATGCTTCTGAATGAAAATAATTCTGGTTTTACTTTTTATTATGGAATTGGAAGAGTTTTTGAAATTGGGATAGCCATCATTTGCCAATGATGAAAGAACCAACAGGCAAAGAAAAAATCAATTTCCCCCCAAAACAGTTAATAATAATACAGCAGGATACAATATAATTCAAGTAATATTTTCAATAAATTAATGGGCTGTAAATGAGGTAGCAGATACTTGTAAAAGACCAAGCTGACAGATGGGCACAAATAAAGCCACAGGAATATGGGAAGGCTGATAAATAGTATCTACAGACCATCCTTACCTCCCTTGTTAATTAACCACTCTCTTTTCTCCTAACAGCTAAGTTTATTTTTTCTTGTATTCTGAAAATTCTGTTACACTGCTTTTTAAAAGTTTCTGATGATTCCCTCTCAAGATTTTTTTTTTAAATCTGAAATTAGCTTTGATTTCCAGTCCTGTGCTCCTTCCCACATTTCCTCCAATAGGGTTTTGGCCAGGGCATTCCCTTTACCTCTTGTCAGTTTCTGAACTATTTTCTTGCTATTAATGTCTAACAATTTCCCGGCCCCAGGGAATATGTGTGCTGCTCCTCTTGCTTTCAGCATTGCACGCTGTTCTCATGGCCCATCGCTAAAAATACAGCACAATAGGATTGAGCTTCCATTCCAATTTTTCCCCTTAAAAGAATTTCACAAACGGGTTATTTCTGTCTGGCATCTTTCAGAGGTTTATATTTCCTAGTGTCTGGAGTGGCTGTCTTGCAGTGCCATTTAGTAGAAGGTGCTATTGTGGTCTCTGCAACCAGGCCTGGGTTCGTGTACTGGTTCTGTCACTAGCTCGGTGACCTTGAGTAAATTCATTCCTCTCAGCCAGTGTCTACATTCCAATAACAGTTCCTTCTGAGTTTGTGATAGGGCTAAGCGAGCTATGGTGCATGTGTCGCCTGGTGCCTTCTTTCGTTCCTCTGATAGCGGGAATGGATAGGTCATAAGCACTCTAGGCAACTCTGGGCCCAGCATGAGTTTTCCTTCTGGGAAATTTAACACCTTCTCTTCCTTCCATAAAGAAGACACAGTTCCGGAGTCAAAGAACTTTGTATTTTTTGAAAAGCATTTACTGGGCCCAATTTTTTCTTCAGGCCAGTAGAAACCAGAGCTGAGATTATTTAATCCAGCAGGTATCTGATATAGCTCTCTTGGTATCTCTTGCCTTTATGATATTGCAAGCCCTCAGTGGAGGGCTATTTTGGGGAGATCATGTATAACAGATAGTAATACTGTGGAACATCAAGAAGCTACAATGGCATGTTCTAAGAATTTGACTAAGTTGTGTAACTTAGCTATGAGACAATGAACACCTCCTCAGAAAAGTCTTTCCAACTGAACAATTAAAATGCTACACCCAGATACTGTCCAGTTGTCAGTTTGCTTTGCTAGCAACACACCACTTGCCACTGTGAGAAACGATTTCTGAGCTAGGAGTTTGTGGTTCATTTGGCAAAGTCTTGCTGTTACAGAACCATGAAGGTCTGAGTTTGATCCCCAGCACCCACATAAAAGCTGGGTGCAACAGTTATAATCTCAGCACTGCTGCTGAAGAGACCGGAAGTTTCCGAGGACTCAGTGACAGCTGCCCTGGACGATTTGAAGAGCTCCGTGTTCAATGAGAGACCTGGTCTGAAAAACTTGAAGTGGTGGACAACAGAAGACAAGTGATATCAACCACACACACACACACACACACACACACACAAACACACACACAAACACACACACAAACACACAGACACACACACAAACACACACACAAACACACACACACAAACACACACAAACACACATACACACACAAACACACACACACACAAACACACACACACAAACACACACACAAACACACACACAAACACACACACACAAACACACAGACACACACACAAACACACACACACACACACAAACACACACAAACACACACACAAACACACACACACAAACACATACACACAAACACACACACAAACACACACAAACACACACACAAACACACACAAACACACACACAAACACACACACAAACACACACACACAAACACACACACACACAAACACACTGACACACACACACACAAACACACACACAAACACACAGACACACACACACAAACATACACACACACACGCACACACAAACACACACACAAACTTACTTCCTAATTTATATGTACTTGCTTTTGTGATTTACCTCTTATTTTTCTTCTAAAATTTAAATTCCACAACAGTTGGAACCTACTTACTTTGTTCTAGCCTCATTGTTTAGAACAGTATGTGACAGAATAGGCTTCCCCAAAACATTTGTTATGCACATAATTAGGCTATAAGTCTTGCTAATGTTGAACATGACCCTAGCACATATAAAGGAATGAGTGTAGCAAAAAACAAACAAAACAAAAACCACGTAGCTGGGGTAAGCACAGCTGATTTTAGCTGGTTTGTTCTGTGCCAGTTGATAGGCTGGGCATGAGGACAAGGGCAATGTTTCTTTCTTAGATTCGATGTGCATCTGAGTTTAACTCAGTGATTGATCTTTCTAGTAATGAAGTGACTGTAAAAGCACAGTCAGGCAGCAATTAGAGCAATTAGAGTTGATTTTCTAACTGATCAGCCCTCCACTCTAAAACACTTTCTTACCTTGTCTTGTATAATGCCCTTCTCTCTCAACTGACTGTCTTTACCAGAACCCTAGTTTGGATCTATTGTTGGTCCTTACTCAGTTTTTAACCTAGCTCTCTTCCTCCTTTGTAGAAGGAAGCAGCAGGGCTGCGTCCCACCACCCGGCCGCCGGCTAGCTTTACACCCGAAATAATTACACGGAAACTGTATTCTTTTAAAACACTGCCTGGCCCATAGTTTCAGCCTCTTATTGGCTAATTCTCACATCTTCCTTTAACCCATATTTAGTAATCTGCGTAGCACCACGAGGTGTGGCTTACCAGGAGAGATCTTAACCTGCGTCCATCTCGGAGAGGAGAATCATGGAGACTCCTATGGCGACTGCCTGAAGCGTCTCCCCAACTCTGCTTCCATTTCCCACAATTCTGTTCTCTCTACTCCGCCTACCTAATTTTCTGTCTCTTAAAGGGCCAAGGCAGTTTTCTTTATTAATTAACCAATGAAAGTAACATAGACAGATAACTCTCCTCCATCACTCCTTCATTTCCTTCCTCTTGTGAGCCTTCTCTCTCTCACCCAAGGTATGGCATCTTGCCATTTTGCTATGTAGTTTAGAGTAGCCTAAACTCACAGATTACAGATGACTGATTGCTGGGGTCACAGATTAGAGATGACTGATTGCTGGGGTCACGACAGACGATGAATGCCACCATGCCTAGCCCTTCCTTGTCTGTATGACGATTAATTTTCTCACAAGTTCTTCAGTCCTAGGCATTCACATCCATTCTTATTCTGACACCTAAAACGTTTTGATCTTTAGCCCAGAAATTCATTTCCATCTGCCACTGGGATGTTAAGGTAGATCACACTATGCTCACAGCCTTTGTCACATGACTTGCCATTCTCTCTCGCTGAGGAGGCAAAGTCTATTGTTCCTGAAATCTATGCTGTCCTCCTGCCACCTGTTAAACTAGAATTTAGTCACCACCTCGTTTCACCATCAAGGAAAATTTGAGTTCAAAGTACCGCAGAGGAAAAGAAATGTCCAGTTGTGAGCCATTGTGTGTAGCTGAAGTCAGTTTAGCAAAAGACAGATAAAGAAGAGAAAAGCATATGAACTTAGTAAACATAAGTTTTATCTAATATGAAATACTTCACAACAACATGCTATAAACAGATAAGGGTATGCATGTACATATTTATGCTTAGTTTTGACAAAAGGTGAACGGTCATGGCAGAATTGATGGGGTATACAGAGGGCTCTGACCTAAAGGTAATAAACCAGGGGATGAGGTGGAAGGGCTCGGTAAAGCTGTGCATTCAGACTTCTTCCTGTGACCCTGTCTTCTGAGATGAGCATATTTTGTTTTTCTGAGTATCTTTCAAAATTCTGCTTCAAAGAAGACAAGAAGATCAGAACATAAGCTTAGGTTTTCTGTGCTGCTTTTAAGCCAGAAGAGTCAAAAGAAGAGGAGATGCTTTTGGCTTCTGCAGCTATCTCAAATAACAAGATGTCTTCTAGGATATAGATTGCTGTGAACATTTTTAGAATGTATATTCCAAGCCTAGTCAATCAGAATGCTTGGGAATTTCCAGTTTTTACTGTGTGTATCTGCTACTGGCTGCTGTCAAGAGAATTCCAGGACCAGGCTATTGCTTTGGTTCAATAGAATGAGAAAAATCCTTAGAGAGTTCTAATCCAGGTTAGGATGTGAATGAACCAAACTGAGAAGAATGGAGCCTCAGTTTGAAGCAGTTGCTCTTCGCTTAGCACCAGGCTTAGGAGCTACAATAAATAGCTATGGCTTTAAGCTGCTGCATTTTAACAAATAAGTAATATTAGATTAATTTGTGTATATTCAATTGTATACCTTTAAACAATACTAATCAGTATACAGGAAATAAACCTGGTATTGCCAGTCTTCTAAATTTCTTTCTAAAGGTTAGGAGGAGGCATTGGGCTCTTTAATTTTTCATTTCCCTGTGAACGGTGGTATTGATCGTCTTTTAGTAGCTTGTTGAGCATTTGTTTATCTTCTTTCTGAGAATGCCCAGCCACATTTTTCTCATTTAAATTGCATGATTTGTCTTCATACTGTTGAGTTGTGAGAATTCTTATAGATTCTGGACACAAGCTATTGGATGTCTTCGAGGGTTTTTTTCCTGTTCATCTTACCATCTTGATTTCTCACTCCATCTTCTTCTTCTTCTCTTATGGGCTACACTTTCTGAATCTTACAAATTACTGAGTTTGGAAGTGGTTTGTGACTCAGCAATGGACAGAAATCAAATAGATATTTCAAAATGGATGCGTCCATACTGGACTCCAGGTTCTTAACCTCTTGCCCTCTCAAATCTGCTCCTGTCATAGCTGTCTTCATCTTTAAAACTTGTCTCTTCTTCCAGTTCTCAGGCAAACAAACAAAAACAAAACAAATAGTCTTGATTCTCCTCTCCCCGCCCTACTCCACATGCAGCCATTATAATCCTGCTGGAACTGACTCAGTAGAATCAGGTCCTTTCGCAGTCTCCTCCACTATAAACCTGAGTCTCCATCGCTTCTACTCTGCTTTGTTGCCCTCCTCTCTAGCCAGCACCCCTGCTGTGGCTTTGTCCCATCATAATTTACATTTAACTCAAGTGATCTCTTTACAATTTAGTGTTCTCTCATCTATTTAAGCCTATTTAAAACTCCCATGCTTCCTTTATAATTCTGGATACCACTTACAGTCTTCATGTGAACTTGCCTTACTCAACCATTTCTGCTTCCTCTACCATCACCTGGGAGAGCTCTCTCCCACTGGGAGACACTGCGTGTTCTGTCCTCACTCCCCTTTCAGTATTCTGAGGAAGAACATCCTGCTAGCTAATGGACTTTGTATCTGGTATTCATTCTCTATATTATTTTTTATCCTCCCTCATATTTTTGACACATGGTCATTCTTTTTTTTTTTTTTTTTTTTTTTTGGTCTCTACTCAAAGGTTAATTTGGCATATAGAGTTATGATACGTATTATATTATTTTCATAACCCTTCTCATTGCCTATTTTTCTCGACACTCTTGTTTGCTATTTGTTTCTTTTCACCCATTTTACCTCTACTACATTATGTATTTTGAAAGAAAGTTTGAGGAATAAGCCTGTTGCTTCTACTTCTGGGTCTTCTGGGAATGAAAATTACAGTCATTTCAAGAGTTTAGTGATGGGGTATTAACCAATGAAAGTTCTCTACATTTGGAGAGAGTATTTAAAATGATGATGTTCTGGAGAGTCTGAGTGTTTATCAGAGAGGATGATATACAAACTCTGGGTTAAAAGGCATTCATTGCAATTTCTCTTGAGAATTATGTGCTATAATGATATGTACAAATTCTTGGAATATGATTTTTCTTAATGTAGATAAAAGTGTGAAAATCTTGAGAATGAAAAAGCCAAGCTCCACGAAATCCAGGACACTGTAAGTTATTTTAGAGAGATCATTTCATGGTTGTGAAATAATGGTTTATTTTTTTCTGATTTTTTGAAAAAAAACATATGTTTTTAATAAACTGTTTGTTTCTAATAGACGGAATAATTCCAACTTTACTTTTGTGTTCTAGAAAGAGTTTTCCTCTGAAACCATGGAAGATCTCCAAATGCCACTGTTTATAACTACCCAAAGGCATGGCCTATGAGGAGGCTCATATCACTTGGAGATCTTAAAGCATGGGTTCAGGGGAGGGACTTAAGTGTTCTCTATTGCACTATAGTGACAGAACCAGGATCTGAAAGAAACTGGTTCCATATTCCTCTCCTGAGATATGGAAAGAGGAAGGTGCTGGAAGAACATGAATTTTGAGTGATTTTTTATCTCTATAGAATGAGTTTTAGGCTTTTTTTCTCTCTGGCTTCCATATTTTAATAAGTCACTATTATATATATATATATATATATACCTGCAGGTTATATCTACAGAGAATAAATCACCAAAGACCTCATATTCCCTTTTTATTGATGTGGGGACTATCACAGTCCAGCTTAAGAATCCAGTCCCAGCCCTAGATATCTCTTTGCACCTCTTCCTTGTCAACTTCTCTTGGTAATGACCTGGGAAAGAAGAAATAAACAGTGTTCACAGATCCTAGAATCTTAGAACTGGGAAAATGTCATTTATCTAACATCTAGTACATTTAGAAAAACCCTGGGCCAGAAGAAGACAATACTGGTTTGAGTATTCAGACAAAATTCCTTTTCTGGAATTTTTTTTCTAACCAGATTTATTTATTTATTTATTAAAATTTCTACCTCCTCCCATTTCCCCCCACTCCTCTAATTCCCCCTTCCCCTCCCTTTCCAGTCTAAGAGCAGTCAGGGTTCCCTGCCCTGTGGGAAGTCCAAGGTCCTCCCCTCTCCATCCAGGTCTAGGAAGGTAAGCATCCAAACAGACTAGGCTCCCACAAAGCCAGTCCAGCAGTAGAATCAAAACCCAGTGTCATTGTCTTTGGCTTCTCAGTCAGCCCTCATTGTCAGCCACATTCAGAGAGTCTGGTTTGATCACCTTCAGTCTTAGTCCAGCTGGCCTTGATGAGCTCCCATTAGATCAGTCCCACCATCTCCTTGGGTGGACGCACCCCTCCGTGGGGGTAGGGTTGGGGTGGGTGTAAGGGTAGATGGGGAGAGAGAAGGGAGAAGGGGAGGATGAGGAGAGCTTGGGGGAATGGGATGGTTGAGATGGAGGAAGGGTGGATATGGGAGCAGGGAAGTAGATATCTTAATTAACAGAGCCATTTTTAGGGTTGGCAAGATACTTGACTCTAGAGGAGTTCCCAGATGTCCAAGGAGATGTCCCCAGCTTGTTCCTTGGGCAGCAGAGGAGAGGGTGCCTGAACTCGTCCTATCCTATAGTCACACTGTTGAATATCTTGCATATCACCATAGAACCTTCATCTGGTGATGGATGGAAATAGAGACAGAGACCCACATTGGAGCACTGGACTGAGCTCCCAAGATACAAATGAAGAGCAGAAGGAGGGAGAACATGAGCAAGGAAGTCAGGACCTTTTTTGGAATTTTGGAAATTCCAAAATTTTGGTTTTACGGAAGAGGAAGGATTTTAAGCTGAATGAGTCTAGAGGAAGTTGGAGCCTTCAGTGATGATAGCTATGAATGAGAAAAGCATAGAAAATTAATTTGTCTTCTAGCCTTTCACATGAGTGGTGGGTGATACATGAAGTAACCTACAGGACATTCCTTCATTATGCTATTTCTCCACAGTTGGCAAGAAACAGCTGGGCAGCAGTTTGGTAGCCCTAGCCCCCTTTATGGAAAATAGATTTTTTTCCTACATAATATATCTTCATTATGATTTTCCCTCCTTTGACTCTTCTCAGATCCTCTGTCCTTCCACTTTTCTCTGGATGTACTCCCTTTCTGTTCCTTATCAGAAAACAAGCAGGCTTCTAAGAGATAACAACATAATATAAAATATGATATATAACGCTAAAACAAAAACTAACACATTAAAATTGAACAAAGTAAACAGAAGGAAAGGAGCCGGAGAGTAGGCAGAAGAGACAGAGACCCTCTTCTGATTGCCCTAAAACACGGAACTGGAAACCGTAGTCTAATATGCGGAGGGCCTGGTGCTGATGCGGTGCTCTCCTTATTCTCCCTCGTTAGATAATTTCCATAAAGGTTCAGCCTGTTCCATTATTTTCCACTTTTACAAACAGCTCTTTATCACCACATCATCTTTCTATTATTGTGTATGTATAAACCTCTGAAGAGTACTTTTTCTTTGTTGTTTCAACTTCAATTTATATTCCAAAGACTCTTGTCATGCTGTAGAAGTATCAAGGAAATTCCTAAAGTCAAGCACAAGGATCAAGATCAAGACTGGATAATTGAATGAGTTAAAAGAATTTATTTTAAGAATTGATTTCTTAAAAAAGATGTAAGGAGCACAGAAAGGCTGAATAATAGCTTAGTTATGTTTTTCTTCTGCTGGATTCTCTGAATCTCCCATGTTTGTTTTATAAAGTCTATTTCTCTCATATGTGTAGTTTACCTCAGAGATTTTCTTTTTTCATTTACTCTTATCCAAATATGTGTTCTAGAAGATTATTTCTTGACTTTGTTTTGAGAGGAGATATGCTACATAAATCACTGAGTTCCTGACAGTAGTCTACAATTTAGTCTTTGTGCCCATGATTTCACTTTGAGGAAACTTAGAAAACATACACAAATAAAGCTTGCCTGGAGATCAGAGGATAGAGTTAGACTCTAGTTAACCATAGAGGTCCAGAGGTCTGTACAGATGGGATATGCACAGTGCTGGTGCTGGTGTGACAGAGAAAGTGATAAGGTAGGACATAGACATAGATAGGATCTCATCCCCTTTTGATCTGAGGAGTTAGAGACATAAGAAATGACTGCCCATTCCTTTGCTTCTTTGACCTTTTAGCTTTTACCTTGATATCTGACTCCATGTTTTTATTGATAAGACCAATTAGGATTGGGCTTCAGACTTGACATCAGATAACAATCAACGAGACTAGATCTCAAGATTACCAATGTTGTCTCTGGCTTCTCATGGGCCCTTCCTGGAGCTAGAACTAGAATTATCTATATCCAATCTATATCCAAGCCTCATGAAAGAAAGATGGGTGACTAAAACAAAATGAAGCTTTGTTTTTGGAAGGAAGGAAATGGTGTGGAAAAAAAAGCTGTGATAGCTCTTAACTGTCATTGCTGCAAAAGCCATACCTGGACCTGAGAGCATGGGTGGTGTGTGAGTGAACACGAATCCACACGGATAACAGTGCCCAGCTGACCATGTTCACCAAGAGGACACAACTAGATTGAGAGTGAAAATATTTATGCACGTTTGGAATAGACAAACTTTAAAATAGCAGTATAAAATGAAATCTTCATGTCTGAAGATCAAACTGATGGTAATCCACTTAAAATATATTATTAAGAACCACATAATTTCTAAGCTGGGGGCTGAATGACTTATATAAACCTTGGAGACAGGACTTGCTACTTTAACTTGTGATGGCCAACATAACAGGATCTAGAATCTCCCAGGAGACAAACCTATAGGCAGGTCTGTAGGGATCCTCTAGGTTGGGTTAACTGACAATACACATTAAATGTGGGTTGCATCATTCCATCAGTTACTGTCCTGGTTTTGTTTGATTTCTGCTTTTTCGATGAGGACACTGTGACCCAGAGAAACTTTGGGAGAAAAAGATTTACTCAGTTTACATGTCGAGATCACCATCCATCACTGAGGGAAATGAGGCAGGAACTGAAGGAGACTTCTTGGGGGAATGCTGCCTGCTGACTTCCTTCCCTATGTAACCCGGGGCCACCTGGCGCCACTCATGATGAGCTCGACCCTCTCACATCAACCAACAGTGAAGAAAATGCCTTATAGACTTTCCTACAGGTAATCTGATGGAGATATTTTTTTCTTTACTTGAAATTTCTTTCCCAAATAACCCTAGTTTGTGAAAAACTAACAAAAGCCATCCAGTACAGACCATGGATTCCATGAAAAGAAAGCAAAGAGCTGATCATCAGCAGTTATCTCTCTGCTTTCCACGCAGACAGGATGTGCTGTCTCAGAGCGTGGTTGGTGTGATTTCTCCTTCTGTGACTGCTTTGAAACGGTGTGCCGGTGAGAGAACGTCTAAGTGAGGCTGACCTGAGGACCAGTGTGTTGACATTTATCTCGACTACTTTGGTTTATAAGAAAACATCTGGCCTTGACACAGGTGACACCATTCTCTAGGTTCGAGTCCTGGATTGTATAAATAAGGAGAAAACAGGCAGAGCAGGACGCATTCATTAATTCACTGTTCTCTGCTCCTAACTGTGGATGTCATAAAACCAGTTTTCTCGAGCTCTTGCCATGTGACTTCCCTGCTATGAGACAGGTGGACTAAAACAAATGCTTTACCCTGAATTGGTTTTGTCATGATATTTATCATAGCCACAGGCAATGAAACAAAGACATCAGGTATCTTGTCTCAGCAAGGGAATAAAAATGCCAACTGGCTTTGCGGGATTCTTGAAGCCCTGCTATTGTGTAGATGATGGAGACTCCTTGCAAAAAAATGGTGATGGCCATTGTGTTATTGTTTTAGTATTCATTGTGATACGATGTCAAGGAGGAGGCGACACAATCTGGTCTAGTTAACATGGGAGGCATCACTCTGAAATGTCAGACGCGATGCTGCGGCTTTAAAGCGAGAACATGTTAGAACTCGTAAATGTGCTCTGAGAATACGTCTGTCTGCTCTTAAATGTATTTCCTTGAGGAGCACATCTTTGAATTATGCAAGTTCAAACTATACAGTATCTGGTGAGAGGTATCCTTTGTATGAAATAAGACCTCCTTGCATTTTTATAACCAGTAATAACCCAATTTACAAAAAAATAAGTCAGTGCCACTCAGCACTTGAATAAACAAGTTCCAGGTTGTCTTTTTAATAGCAGGACTGCATTTGTAGATTCTCTAGTCCATCAATTTGAATTGCTCGGAAAGTGCTTAGCAAAGCTCACTACAAGAGTGAAGGAAAATCTTTTGGTGATAAGCATCATGCAGTTAATACTTTCAAAGCATTTGCTCGGATGTAAGGTCCTAAATTAATTTCCTTGGAGTGTTGAGGAGAGTGCCGTTATTAACCTAATCCAGCTTCTTGCTTAGGCACAGCTCACAGTGTAACAGTCAGCTGAGACATGATTTATGCCATTCATTATTTTTTTGAAAGGAGGGGTATTGCATTTTTAAATATTTTCCATGTGATTACCCGGGTAGAATGGAATCCCATTTCTAGTTTCCACAGCAAAATAAAAACAGATTTGGTTCTTTAAGTTCAGCCATGTGATTTGTATGTGTAGTTTCAGTTCGCGATGTGTCAGCCAGTGAGCGGCTGATTTCATAACAGTTAAGAACCTCGGCCACGTAGGAATGACTGAAGTGACGTTTCTTTAGATCGATGGTATTGCTAGGTTTTACTGAGGAAATAAATCATTTTGCCACATGGTTGCCAAAATGTGAGAGTTTTTTGGATCAATGATACAAAACTGTGTTATCTTTGGAAAGTCTATGAAACCTTAGTTCATCAATCAACTCAAATTTAATTAAATCTAATTTAATGGACTGCTGCCTAATAAAAAGGACACTCTACAAAGCAGTCACACTGAAGTACGCAGGCTTTTCTTTTGCCTCCATAGCTAATCCACAGAGCCAAGCAGCACTTGAGTGAAGCTGACTGGCAGTTTCTCCTGGCTGATTCTTTGTGGAGGTTTTCTATCATGCCTATGTAAGTCTTCCCTTTTTAAATACATGAAGATAAGGCTTCGTGTTGTAGCCAAGGGCTAAACTTATCTTTAGTTAGCTTGTAGATGTTAAAAAGTGGAGGTTGTCAGGAAATCACTTGCCTTGCCCTAGAGTCAGTCTCTTTCTCTCATGTTATGATGTATGTTAACATCATTGTTGCTGTTGTTTGTATCACAGATTACATGGGAAGAGCTGATAATGGGGTGTTCAAGAGATACTACATTTGTTAGGGAAAGAACACTTGTGCCCTGAATTTGTAGGATTATTGCTGTGTAGAGAGCACAGATTCAAGAAAATGTTTCGCAGATAAAGTCGCTGAAGATGCTACATTCATGTTGCATATTTACACTATCTCATGGTAACAAAGTCCTAGCACTGAAATACGGGTGATGCGTTGGCTACTTCTTGTTTCTATGAGGAAGTACCTTGACTAAAGCAACTTAAGGAAGAGAAGGGTTATTTTAACTTACAGTTCCAGGGGACAGAGTCTGCCATGACAGGGCAGGCATGGCATGGCCACAGGCACAGGAAGCTGGATGATCACATTTTCATCTACACATAGGAAGCAGAGTGATGGCACATAGATAAGTGGATAGATAGATAGATTATATATATGATAGACAGATGATAGTTACATATATAGATGATAGATAGATAGATGATAGATAGATAGATAGATAGATAGATAGATAGATAGATAGATGATAGATAGATAGATAGATAGATAGATAGATAGATAGATAGATAGATAGATAGATAGATAGAGGACAGGATGGATACAGTACAAGGCCCTCAAGGTCTCAAGTATCTACTTCCTTCAGCAAAGCTCTATCCCCTAGAGGTTTCATAGTCTTTCCAAACAGCACTACCAGCTGGGGAAGATCAATCAAATTCATGAACCTATGTTGGGAGAGGAGATCTCATCCAAACCACCACAAGTAGACAGGAGAAGAAAGGGGTGAATGGGCAACCAGGTCTTGGGTTAGCACAGGGAGTTAAATAGAGACTTTGGGGAAGTGATTTTGTGTGGGGAAGGTCCTGAGTTCAGCCCCATAGGATACAAAGTGCAGATGATATCTATGGAGGTGAATCTATAGCTCCAGAGCCTGAAGAAAAGGTCTGACCATCAGGCATGCACAATGCAGCAGCACAATTTTAGACACTAGGCAGAGTTCAATGTTAAGCACAATCCAGGATTCTAGACATAAAGAATCTGATTTGGCAAAGGAGGCTAAAAAGAAAAATGACAACTGACTTTTAGAATATAAATTTAGAATTGGGATAGCCAGTCTAGGGAAGACCAGTTATAAACATGACTGTGCTGGACCTCAGAGACTCCTTACAAAGTGGACTGAGGTTGAGTCCATGAGTAGCGATGGATTTGACAGAAGGAGAAGGGAAGCAGAAAACATCTTAGGAAACTCAACTGACATCAGACAGGGCTGACTTTGCAAATACCTAAAGAAATGATTTTTCTCCAACCATATTCATATTCTGACTTTATGGAAGAAACATTTATCCAATCTACAGTTTTAGATATATTTTCTCAGGCACACAGGAAGACTACATTTCCAGTTCCGCTCGAAGGTGGATTCTTTCTCTGTGACTGAGTTCTGACCTCTAGGACATTTGTAGTAATAGCATTTCTCATTTCTAAGCCTCTTCCTATCAGATCTCCTGACAACTGTGGTGGTTAAGTTAATTGACAAATTGACTGAATTTGTAATCACACAGTGATACCTCTGGGCATCTTTGAATTTCTTTTCAGAGAGGCCTAAGGATCTTCCATGAATGTGACTGATGCTGTCCCATGGGACAGGGCTCAGACTGAATAAAAAGGGGAAAAAACAAGTAAGTAGAATACCATGATTGTCCTTTCTCAGAACTATGCCGCTTCTGCTGACATATTTCCCCCTCCATCATAATGAACAGAATTCCTCTTAAACATGAGCCAAAATAAATGCTTTCTCATTTAAGGTGGGTTATTTTGGGTAGTTGGTCACTATGACAAGAAAAGTAACTTGAACAATATCATTTTCTTTCCCTTTGTAATAATGAACATAAAACCTTTCTGAGCATGGAAGTTCCCAGACCATAGAAATGATAGTGGAAATGGGCTAGATTCCTGTCCAGTGTGTTGGGGAGAGGCCCCAAAAGGAAAGTACTTGAATCATAATAGATTTTAGATCAGAAAAATAAACTTTGATCATATGAAGCTTTCAAATTTTCTGGATAACATCCTGTGGAGGGCAGGACTCTGTTTTCCCTGGTGCCTGCTAAAGTCATCCCAATACTTTTCTACAGAAACTGTGAATACTTCAAATTATGTGAAAGAGAGATTAAAACAGTAAATGGGGTTAGAATGTGAAGCAGCTGACCACAGAAGCTCTGGAAAGCAGCGATCCTTTCCTTGATGTTGGGGTAGAATGGGAGATGATAATCTGATGTAATAGATCATCTAAAAGTAGATGTAATCTGATATGAAGTCATATCAGAGCGATATGACTTCACAGGCTTTGCTGACAAAGGAAGATGCCCAAGCCAGACGACTTGGGAGGTCTTCAGAAGCTGATCTCTATATTATTTATTTCTTTTCTCATTTCTATTGTCCTGGGCTAGAGGCACAGCCTACCAGGCAGGAAAGGCAAGGCAAGGCAGTAGACTGGCTCCAGTGGCTACAGGAGCATGAGACAGGAAGCAGAGGTGATGTCTTCCTTTGCCCCATTTTCTTCAGTCCATCACACAAGTAATGCCACCCACGTTCAGGCTGGGCCATCCCTCCTTAGTTAATTTGCCTGGAAATCCTCTCTTACATACACATGGAGGGGTATACCTATTAGGTGATTCCAACTCCACCCAACTTGGCATTGAAGATTAGCCATCATGACTCTTACTTAATTTCATTACTTCTTTAAAGGTGTCAGCACATCTAAACCCAGTCACATTAGGAGGGGAGGCCGGGACTTTGATATGAGTCCCAGAGTGATGTATTCAGTTTGTCACATTTAGATTGTGGACTCTTAACTGCTGAAATTGGGAAAACACAAATCACACTTTTATATGAGTTTGATTTGTATTTCAGGATTATTTCTATCATCAGATCATTTTTTTCTTTTCATCAGATCATTTTAAAGACCTGGTTTGAACTGGACAGAGCAGAAAACTCCTAGATAAATATGCCTAGGCAGGCATTTGGGGGTCTGGAGGACGACTGAGCCATGTTGGGGAAAGACCAATTCTGAGCATTTGCTTGTAGACACCCTTGGAAGCAGCTCCCAGCCTGGGTGAGTAGCAGACTGCCCCTTTTTTTTCTCCATTCTCCCCTTACTCTTGTTTATATTCGTGATGGTCATCATAGCCCCAAATATAGTCAAGATGTGCTACTTTGAAAGTGCAAGCTGCAAAAGAAAGTATAATTATATAAAACTATAGGTTCAAGTAAAAGCCATCCCCAAACTCTGTTTTATAATTCAAATTTCATAGAATGTATCCATGTCATATTGCCAGGCCCCAGCTTTGCTCTATAACTCCTGAGACTATGCTGGAAAATAAATTATGGTAGAGGGTGGGTCAATCTTAAATGGCCTTGGAAGTTACACTCTTGCTTCATGGTAGTTAATATGTGTAAAACCACAATAAAAATAAACATTTATAATCATATAAGTTGTAAAATTATGATCTTAAAATAGACATAAATGCACTGCATATGTGGATTATAAAATAGACACTAATGTATCATAAAATATCCCCATGTTATATTAAAAACTAAACTTTATCATAAATCTCACATTTAAACAACCACCAAACAGACAATTAACATTAGATATGATGTGTTTGACTTATAATTCTGAGATATTTCTTAAGCTTGGTTTTGAAAGCCTGTTTCTCAAAATGTCTCACTAACACTTCGAAAGGAAGAAGGACTGTCTTGGTTTCCGTTCGATTACCAACAGAGGTGTCTCCTGTAACTGATAAAATGTGAGTTATTGTCAGAATTATACTCAAAGCGGGAGTCATCTTTTTACTGAAGCAGCATTACATGCACCATGTATCATATTGTGATGATTTAACCACGTGTGCAATAAGTCCCAAAGAACCGCATCACCTGGTGATGCTGCCTTCATCTTAAACTAAATGCACTCTCTGATGTTTGTACAATGACAAATCACATAATAACACAGTTCCAGGACACGTCTCCACTGTTGGGCTGTGCATGAAGATATTCAGACAGGCTCTGTAAAATGCATGTGTTTTGAAAGCAGCTGCCCATTGAGTAGTTTAGTTCTTATTTCTCTTTGTTGCCTTCTCTCACTTATAATATCCACTGTCATTTGAGTGTTATTATCAAGTGCCCTAAAGTCTACCTACTTGCTCCCTTCTATAATATGAGTCTCACGGTGGCTAGAGGAAGAGGGAAGGGGGAGGAAGGTAGAGTCCTTCCTTCCACTCAAGGTTGGAGACTTGCAGAGTCCTCTTTCTGGCCCTCGACTGCCGAGCTGAGTCCTACTTTAGCCAGGGGCTGTGGAGCTATGGATCTCCGGAAACTGATGGCAGATGCAAAGACAGTGGACAAATGGCACCTCCTTTGCTCAGCGTCCTTGTTGCTGTGGCCTTCAGAATTCCATTGAAGCCCTGCCAGCAGCTCCGTTCTGGCATCATGCTTCCTGCTCCACAGTCTTACCGGGCTCATGACCACTCAACAAGCCCGAATCTGTACTTCCTGTGGTGTGGAAATGCTTCTTGGCACCCATCCAGCAACTTCCCTTTTGCTCAAGTTAAGTCTGAGCTGGTGTCTGGCCTTCAGCTACCTACTGTGTAGGGAAGCTGGGTGGGTAGAAGCTGATCTAGACAGTGACAAACCATTGCATGCGGAGTGGAGCAGATGACTGGACTGTGATGCTGAAACATGATTCTCAGGAGTCTGCATTTTATATCTCCTCCCTCCCTCCCTCCCTCCCTCCCTCCCTCCCTCCCTCCCTCCCCCCCTCCTTCCCTCCTTCTTTTCCTTTCCCTCTCCCTTTTTCTCCTTCTTTCTCCTTTATCTCAACCCTATCTCTCATTGGTGATACAGTCACAACTGTTGCCAGATGAGCTGGATTCACAAGGAGACTGGCATCAGTGGTTTGATATTTAGACCCTGCCTCTGGTCTGCACATCAGACCCTGGTGTCTAGACTACAAACACAGCCTAGAGCCGGGTCGCCTTCCCTGCCTGAGACTCCCAGCCTGAAGCTCCATTTTCCCTTCATTTCCCCACTCTCCTATCTTCCACTCCCTGCTCTATTTTCTGTGTGAGTGTGCATGTGCGTAGACACACACGTGCCCCAGAGTTCCTGTGAAGAGCAGACACCAACTTGTAGGAGTCAGCTCTCTCCTCCGATGATATGGGTGCTGAGGACTGAATTCATGTAATTAAGCTTGACAGCAGGCGCCCTTTCCCACCGAGTCCACTGGCCTGTCCTTGCTTGGATTTTAAAAGACAGCCTTCCCTGTGCAGTCCAGGCTGGCATCACACTTGGCTCAGAGTGCTCGGATTGCACAGATATGGCAGATACCCAGTTGGGGGTCTCTGCTTTTCCTCCTGGCATCAGTCCCCAGCTGGGGAGCCTTGAGTGTGAACACCACCCTTGGGTAGGAAAGGATAGGGGTTTCAAGTGAGCATTCAGGAGCCCCTTTCTCCTCTGCGAACTTCTCCAACTGAGCCCAATGGAAGTGTTTACTGACTCACTGAAAGCCCACCTCCACGACTTGTTTAGGACCAAAGGCTTAGATGCAAAAGCTCCTGAATCCAGGATCTAATAGTAGTGTCCAAAGAACATGTTTCCTTTGAGAAAATTAAACAATGGCAATTTAAGATCCTGAACTTGAACATTGACCCTATTGGGCAGTGTGGTTAATTTAGTAGACATGGTAGCCTCCTGTGCAAAGGGCCATGGTTTTTCCCCTTAGAAGCCGTGTGCCTAGCCTAGAATATCCACTTATCCACATCTTTTGTAGAATAAATGGGTTTTTCTTTCTTCCATGGCCCATATCTAGAAAATAAACTTTTTTTCAAAAAATTATCCGAACTGGAAAGGGCTTGAGCAAGGGTTTACAGATTTCAAGTTCAACACCACTCTCATTTATTCATGAGACTCTTTCAGATTTGTGTCTTTGGTTCTATTGCACCTGCAAAATTCATCAGAGTTGGAATTATATAAAAGTCAATTTTTTAAATCTGTAATTTGATTAGCTATTTGCTAATGCTCCTCCTTTCCTAGGTGTTTCTCAGAAAACTAAACCCAGATCGAAGCACTGCTGGGGGAGTACATAATGGGACTCTAAAGGGAGGAGCAGCCCCGAAGGAACATTTCTAACAAGTCGTGGTAGCTTAACAGAGATAGCATTCTCTCTGGGGAGAAAGACTATTTCTATTCAGTGACTGCCTGGCAGTGGAAGCTGGGCCTGGGTAGCCTCAGCTCTTATGCTGAATGTATTTGAGTTCTCAGTGAAAACCTGTACTGCTCACAGAAATATTAGTGAGTAATTATATTTTGCTATAAAATACATTTTCTACAACGTCTCTTCAAAGTGTTTTACAAGGCTCATCCCAAAATATGAGTTCCCAAAGCAATATATCAGGGAAAGGAAATCCATGGGTTAGTGGGTCTGGGCCAAAGTATCTCTCCTCTCCTCTCCTCTCCTTCCTTCTTCTCTTTATTTTTATTTTACACATGAAGGTTCTAGGGTTTTATGCATTCATTCTATACCACTCTATACTCCCAGCCCTGAAACTATTTCTTGGTCAGATGGCCATGGTCAGTATTCCTAACACCATGCACCATGTGAGTGGACTCCTGTCTTCTCTATAAATACGGATGTGTTTGCTTTAGAGACACAGGACTGTTTGTGTGGAATTATATAACTCATGGGTGTGTTTTCTGGAGGAAATGCTGACATTGTTTCTCAGCTATGTTTTTCTAAACTCCATGAGGACATTCTCTCCTGTTTTTTCTCTTGGTTTTTTAGCTCCCAAGTACATTTCCATGACAGGGCTTTGGTTGCTACAGTTCTTGCCTCTCCTTAGAAGGTTCTTTCTGGAAGCTGTGTGGCTCACTTTTCATATTCCTACTCAAATGTCCTCTTTTCCAAGAGACCCACCCTACCACCCATCCAACATGGCAGCCACATTCCTCTGTCATTATACTTTTAACTTTGCTTTATTCCTTGCCCGACTCCCACCTGCTGTAAGCACATCGTGTGTATAGTGGACCCGTCCTTCCCTCCTCCTCATTCTGAGCGCTGGGGATTGAGCCTACTGCAGCCCTGGCTATGCCAGGCAAGCACTCTGTCACTGAGCCCTAGTCCGGTCTTGCACTGAGCACCCCAGTCTTGCCTGTGTCAAAGGGCAGACAGATGAATAGTGAATGAACGAGCCAGTCTCAGGATCATAGGTTATTTCCTCTGGGATATTTTGTCAGCTGTGCCATTTCTTTTCTTTATTTTTCCTTCCCTCCCTTCTTTCTTATTTTTCTTCCCAAGACAAACATTTACTGAGGCACTTTGAAATTCCCAAGGCTAATTTTAAAACTGTTTCCTGTAGACCTAAGTCTTGCCCATGAGTTCCCATTATTTTCTTTTCCCAGATTGGCAACTGCAGGCAATCCTGTTGAACTCTTGGAATTCAAGGCGCTCAAGCCCTCAGCTTATTGGTGGCATCATTGTCATTGAAAAATGACAACGGTGGAGAATTCTGAGCTCAGGAAGATAATGTTTGTGCGTGACCTGTTCTGTGCTGGGCTTTCAGAAGCAACTTTGTAAATTTCAGTAGGAGACTGATGTGGAGATGAAGGAGCCCGTAAAACACTGGACAGCTACATGAGGTACTCTAGGGGGATAATGCATAGGAAGTCAAGTGCCCAGCAAACCAGCCTTTAAAATGTTATAGATAAGATTGATATCCTTCCCTTAATTCAAAATCCATTTTCGACTGCCCTTATTTAGACATAAAGGGAAATGAGGATAAATGTACCAAGTCATTGTTTCACATCTGATCATTAATCTTCACTTATCCAAAGCATAAGCCCTATAATTTAGCTCGAGTTACTGAAAACAAATTATGGCAAATTACAAAATGTATTTGTAATAATGGCTTTACTTATTCTTAAGCATTTATTTTTTAATTTTCAAAACAACTGATGTATATTCATAGGTCAAAAAACTTAAAGATATCTAGTGAAAAACTGAGCCTCATTCTCAGCCCTATCTAGGGGTCCCCGGTTCTGACCCCTAGTAAAGCATAATTCTTCCTTTGTCAGCAGTCTTCTTGTTTTCTCTACACAAACATGTCCAAACATTCCTTTCAAAAGATATAACATACATTCAGTGTTCTTCCTTCACCTCCCCATTCCAATCTCACACGCAGTTTAGAGAGTGCTCTGCTCTGATCCTGTCTTCTCAGTGATACACTGAAATTCTACCCCTCACGGTGATGGCTCAGGGTCTTAGATTTGGGGAGGTGATTGGATTGAGGCCCGAGCCTTAGTGGTTTGGATGAGTGTTTAGAAGAGATTTCAGTGAGTCCAGTTAAAGAACCAGTGAGTCTCACTCACCACATAAGGGCACAGGAAGACACCACATAAGGGCATAGGAGGACTCTCCATCTGATCACAATTCAAAACCAGGTAGCACATGTGCCTGTGCCTTGACCTTCATCACTTCAGAACTGGAAGAAATAAGCCTTTGCTGTTAACAACTCACTCAGTTTATGATTTTTTGTTTTAATACCCCATGTAGGCTGGGGCAGTAATCATCCCCTTCTATTGACCAGAGAGCTCCCCTAATTTCCTTAAAAGCTAAACATTAATTCAGTTGTAGAGATTTGTGATACTTTATTATATAAATATACATATGTGTGTGTGTGTGTGTATTTCAAATACTTCATTTTCAAGTAGTATAATTTTGTAAGTGAGCAAGTAAAATTGTAAGATATAGTTGAAAAGGACAGGGCAGTTCAGCTTTTCTGTCAACCATACAATTACCTAAAAGACAGGTTAGGCAAACCCGTCAGTTTGTCTGTGAAGAAGTTTGCACAGAGGATTGATTGAATATACGCAGCGCCATCACATGTTCTGGAGACCTTGGGTGGGACAAAGCAGAAAAGGGTCAAGCTAGATCAGTACTCTTGTTTCCCCTTTCTGCTTTCTTCTTCACCTTCCACAATGTGAAGTGTCATGCTTCTACCATGGTAGACTGGATCCTCTGAACTGTGAGCCCTAGTAAATCTTTCCTCCCTTATATTGTCCATGTCAGATATTTTGGCCACAGTGATAATGCTAACATAAAAGTCAAAATTTATAGGAATGTCTAATTTTTCTAACTAATGCTAAATTGCCTTCCTTGAAAAAAATGAGCCCTTGTAACTGCTACTTTTGGTGACAACTATCATTACATATACAAAAATTATTTTATATTTATCAAGTGTCTTCAAAATTTTTCTAAATTGCCAGACTTTTAAGTGACAGTATGCCACTTCAATTTGTATTTGTATCAGTCATTTCTGCTGCTATAACAAAATGTCCAGTCGGAGTAACTTAGGAGGGGTTTATTTTAGCTCATGGTTTCAGTCTATCATGGTCGT
Organism: Arvicola amphibius; assembly: GCF_903992535.2. NCBI lineage: Eukaryota > Metazoa > Chordata > Mammalia > Rodentia > Cricetidae > Arvicola > Arvicola amphibius. The sequence continues at coordinate 108,487,766 of NC_052058.2, read as the reverse complement.
AGGAGTCCTCTCCATGAAGATAGGATTTTTTTCTTTTTTTTTAATTTAAGAATTTTAAAATATAATCTTTTCTCATTTTTCATAGCTATTTCTGTTCCCACTCCCTCCCCTCCTTCTGCTTCCTCAAGTTTCCCCCCACTCCTCAGAAAGGGTAAGGCTTCTCATGGGGAGTCAACAAAGTCTGACACTTCATTTTGAGGCCCTCCCCCCATATCTGGGCTGAACAAGGTATCACTCCAAACAGAATGATAGAATGTAGGATCTTAAAGCTAATTCTTAAAGACATGGTGGACAGGCCAGAAAAGAAATAGCTACATATGGATTGAGACTGGACAATAACCCTTAACTGCTTTATTCCTACTAGTTTACATATGCCATCTAGGTACTGGGTTGCAGAGGTTCTACAGCTTCTCAAAACAGCATCACCAGCTGGGGACTGCGTGTTCAAATTCATGAACTTGTGGGGATTTCCTGACAATCCATCATAGCATCTCTCACGTTGGCTGAGGCTGAACAGTTCTCCATAAGTTTAGGATTCATTTGTATCTGCTAGAATCTCTGACATTATTTTTTTCTTCATCTTTTCTGCTAGCCTCTTTGTCTGCTTTTGTTCATTTGTTAGAGCATTTCATACTAATAAAAGGTCTTGAAAATTACTGATGATAAGAGCAATTTGTTTGGGCTAAGGCCACCAGAACAAAAAAACGACACCAAGTTATGATTTATTTAAATTTTATTTTGTAATCCTTTATAGTCCAACTACAGTTTTCCCCCATACCCCATCACTTCCCCCCCAGTGCACCCCACATCCATTCTTCCCAATGGGGAAAAGGGCTCCCAATTTAAAGTCTGGCACAGACTTTAAATTAAATTGGGGCAGCCGGGCGGTGGTGGCGCACGCCTTTAATCCCAGCACTCGGGAGGCAGAGGCAGGCGGATCTCTGTGAGTTCAAGACCAGCCTGGTCTACAAGAGCTAGTTCCAGGATAGGCTTCAAAGCTGCAGAGAAACCCTGTCTCAAAAAACAAAAAAAAAAAAAAAATTAAATTGGGGCAGGACTAAGCCCCTCTCTCCTGCATTAAGACTGAGCATAGCATCACACCATAGGGAATGAGTTCCAACTAGCTAGCTCATGCACCAGGGATAGAGCCTGGTCCTACTGCCAGGTACCTCTCAGGTAGTCCAAGCGTCACCACTGTCTCCCACATATGGAGGGCCTAGTTCAGTCCCATGGAGGCTCCACATCTGTCGGTCTAGAATTCATGAGTTCCCACAAGCTTGGTTCAGCTGTCTCTGTAGATTTCTCCATTATGATGATCTTGACCTCCCTTGCTCATATGTTCCCTCCTCCCTCTCTGATTAGTTTCCTAAGGCTTGGCCTGTTGCTTGGCTGTGAATCTCTGCATCTGTTGCTTCCATCAATTACTGGATGAAGGCTCTATGATCATAGCTGGAATATTCACTAATCTGATTACAGGGAAAGACCAGTTTGGGTACCCTTTCTGCTATTGCTAGGAGTCTTAGTTGGGGTCGTCCTTGTGAATTCTTGGGAATTTCCCTAGCACCAGGTTTCTCTCTAACCCAATAATGGCTCTCTATCAATAGATCTTTTTCATTGCTCTCCATTCTGTCTCCCTCCCCCCTCAACCATCCTGTTCTCTCATGTTCTCATCTCCCATCTTCTTCCCTTTACTGTACCCCACCCCCAGTTTACCCAGGAGATATCATCTAATTCCCCTTCCCAGAGCGACCCATGTGTCCCTCTTAGGATCTTCCTTGTTACCTAGCTTCTCTGAAGCTGTGGACTGTAGTCTGGCTATCCTTTGCTTTATATCTAGTATCCATTATGAGTAAGCACATACCATGTTTATCTTTCTGGGTCTGGGTTACCTCACTCAGGATGATTTTTTCTAGTTCCATACATTTGCCTGCAAATTTCATGTTGTCATGATTCTTTTTACAACTGAGTAGTACTCCATTGTGTAAATGTACCATATTTTCTTAATCCATTCTTCAGTTGAGGGGCATCTAGGTTGTTTCCAGGTTCTGACTATTATGAATATTGCTGCTATGAACATTGTTGAGAAAGTGTCCTTGTGGTACAATTGAGTATCTTTTGGGTATATGTCCAGGAGTGATAATGTGGGAGGACTCTAAGAAAGACATACATGGGTCCCCCTGGGAAGGGGAAATAGACAAGGTCCCCTGAATAAATTGGGAGTGGACAGTGGAGAGGGGAAGGAGGATGAGGAGGGGAGAAA